>NC_137176.1:78305101-79016101 GCF_951804945.1 Podarcis cretensis
GTGTTGACTGGGGGCTGATAAGACTTGTAGTCAAATACTTAGGGAATACCTGGATTAAGGTGATTAATCTTATTTCAATTCTGATCAAGTTGATTTTTTTTTAAACTGATTTTGCAGTCCTAATGTTAGAAACAAACAAAACTCCCTATTGGATCTTTAAATCAATTCAGGATTGTCAGTTGTTGTTCGAGGGTTGTGAAAAGTTAGTGTTGGCAACTTTCCGTAAGCTTACAGTTTAAACTTTTAGTTAAACATTCACAGCCGTTTATAAGAAAACTGGGAAAGAGAAGCATTAATTAAAAACAACATCGCACAAGCTGCACTGCTTGCAAGAGGCAGATGTGGCTTTTGTTCCGAGGAGGTTTTTGCTTTAGATTATTGCCAAAAGAGACATCTCACATATTCAGTTGAAATACAGCCCACAAAACAACGAGCTCAGATTGGTGCAGCGGGAATTTATCATGGCTCGGGGTGATTTATGGTAAAGTGCAATTAAAAGCACAAGATACAAGTAACCTAGTACGAGGGATGAACAAATCTGGCAATTTCAGGGGTTTTCTGCTTCCCATTTTTTCTAGTCTTCAGCTCAGTTTGCTGCATTTCTGAAAAAAAATCATTGCAAAAAATAGTATTTTAGTTCACATTTCTCCTAAAATGGCCTCCCTCATTCCACTTGCCTGCTTCAGCTTCTGCCTCTGTTTCTTGACTGCTCTCTGCCACAGACTATCCCCGCTCACCAAGTTCTGTTACCTCTTCATCTTCTGACACCTCCTCTTCTCCCTCTGACCACTCATCATTCTCCCACCACCACTCTGAGCCTTCTTCCCTTGGTGGTTCCCCAGCTGGTCCCTCCCATGATTCCTCTACGTCCAACCAGTCCATGATGACATCTTCTGATGTAGGCCAGTCATTTCTAGCTTCCTTCCTCTTCTAGTCTTGACTGAGCCCCCTCATGGAAAAGCAGTGGCACAGCCCAGGAGCATGCAGAGGGAAATAACCCGTCCAGAAGAAGAGCTTTCCTGGATCAGACTAAATATTTGCCTAGCCGCATATGCTTTTTCCAACCAACTTGCTTCTGAGAACCCCACATGGAAGCAATAGCCCTTGCCCACAGTGCCCTGAATTCAGACAAAACTTGGCTCAGTCTGGAGGCTCTGTTTAGCTGTCATGCTTCAACGTTATTTTCATTTTGCAGCCAGGTGAAAATGTACCTCTTTGTCCAGGATTTTGAGGTGAGGCGAAATGCATTAAAGTTGTGTTGCGCTGTGTCCTTCTTCTCCCAAGTGAATTTCATTGGCTGTTATG
Organism: Podarcis cretensis; assembly: GCF_951804945.1. Classification (NCBI taxonomy): domain Eukaryota; kingdom Metazoa; phylum Chordata; class Lepidosauria; order Squamata; family Lacertidae; genus Podarcis; species Podarcis cretensis. Next base: position 78,306,407 of record NC_137176.1, read on the forward strand.
CAGACAGTTCAAGCACCTACCCTCCTGCCCTGTCCTTCTGTGTTATAAATAGATGGCCTCCTGTCACCAACTTGAAAAGAAGAAGAAATATGAAGGGCTTTGAAGACCCAAGTTTGAGTTGGAATCCAGCCTAAGAAAAGTAGTTGGACGTAGAAGCTCCACAGCCTCAGAAAAATCTTCAGTGGATTAATGGCCTCTTTGCTACTCTGATTGTTAACAACCGTGCATCAGTTCAGTCTAAATATATTTTTGATTTCATTTTACAAAAAATTATTTGGGATTCTTTTCATCTATCTTTAGGCGAAGCATTACCCATAAATTTCAAAGAGGGGGAAGCAACACTTTGCTCTGGACTGTATACCTCCTTTTTGGAAACTGTGTTGATAGCTATTCAGCGCTTGGTACTGAATAACAGCCAATTGCACCAATCAATGAATGATTAGTAAAACCAGACCATAAATCTTACAGTGGAACCTTCTCTTATCTACATGCCAACAAAGAGAAAACAATTATTGCCCTGCTCATCTTTCTCTAGAAATCACTTATTTAGCAAGACGCTATCTTTGTGGTTGGTCATACCCTGACCAGCATTTAAAGTATTTATTAACACACACCACAGTGCAGATGGGCATAGTATGAAGACATCATCCAGTAGAGCAGGGATGGAAATGCTTGGGGTCCTCCAGATGTTGTGGGACTCCGAGTCCCATCAACCACAGCCAGCATGGTCTATGGTCATAATGGTATTGTGGGAAAGATTATGGGAGCTATAGTTGCAACAACATCTGGAGGTTCCTTACCCTTGCATTAGAGTGTCAGATGTAAATGTTTGGGACCAGTGACCAAAGTAGCTGTGTTATCTGCATTGCTGTTTTTCTAGGAAGAGAGGTGCTGAAACAGCGTGAACACCTCCCTTGTTCTCTTATACTGGCAATGGTGGCCACCTGAAAGGTGCTGGAACTGAGTTCCAATGGGTTCTGGCTGGGGAAAAAAAGCCCTGGTTATCTGTAGGAGTGTCATGGACTGGTTGGGCACAGAGGAATGGTGGGAGGAACCAGCTGGGTTTCCCCCAAGGGAAGAAGGCTCAGAGCCCTGGGATTGGTGGTGGGACGACAGTGAGTGGTCAGAGGGAGAAGACTGGGAGAAGGAGGTGTCGGAAGCTGAAGAGGTAACAGGGCTTAGTGAGCGGGGAGAGTCTGTGGCAGAGAGAAGTCCAGAATCAGAGGCAGAAGCTGAAGCAGGGGATGAGGGAGGCCAAGAGGCAGAGATGGATCAGGATGGTGAAGAGTCAGGGGTGTCTGCCCCTCCTGCTGCAACAAGCTCCCCTCCCCTTTGTCTCCCAGTACCAGAAGAGGCTTGAAAAGGGCAGAGGAGAAGTTTGCTTTGTGCAGGCGCAATCTCTGATTGCTTGGGGAAAACCCTGGAGAGGAGGGGACTTAGACGACTGCTGGGAAGCAGGAACCTTCAGTCTCAGCAACTGCTTCATGGGGGCAAGACCTACTGGAGATGAGTTGCTTTGCTCATTAGGCCCGACACTCTTGTGCAGATCCTGTTTTTGCTAATAAAGAGTTAATTTGAACTTGCTCAGTGTGATTTACTGCTGGCTCGCTCCTGTCAAGGAGGTTGCAGGTGCAATCCCTGCTATCTCTTATTAGAAAGGTTTCCAGGTAGGAATGCAATAACAGGGGACTAGTGCACCCAAGCAGTCACTTGTGTCAAGAGCTCCAGGTAGAACATGCTGTAGATAGCATGCCATGAGGTCATGTGTGCAGTATTGATACCAACCTCTTTGTGGGTCAGCTTGTGTTATTCATTTGACACATTCCAACTGAGTAGCTCCATGTGCCAGAATTTTGTTTGTGCAAACCACCAGTTTGTGATTGCTGTGCTACCACTTTACTGTTTGATAATGAATTTTTAAAAAAAGATTTTACATGGCTTAAATGGGATTGACTTTAAAATGTCAGAAAGTGCATTTTTTGAGGTGTTTAAACAAATAAAAACAAATGCTTCTGATGAAGATCTTTTCTCTGTTGTTTCGTTAGCACAGTGATTGTATATAAATCTGCAGTTTTTAATACCTCACTATTGTCATTCCATTTTAGGATCTCTCAACACCTGACGATAAGTTCAAGTGAAGTGCTAGGAGAAAATCAAATATATAATTTTTTTTTTTTTTTTATAATAATTTTTATTAATTTTCCACACAAATAATAAAGAACAATATAAAACAGTATAACTTCAAGCTCATCGGTTCATGCCCTTTTTTCTTTGACTTCCCCATACCTCCCCAACCCTGCATCCTTATTTAATAATTCTTTAGCAACCCTTAGGTCCATTGTCTTAATTCCCTTTCATCAAAAATTTCTTAAGTTTTTTATTTACTGCTGCAATTCTTTACTTCTTACCCCCTGACATCTTAACATTCCTCAATTTTACAATTATTTTTAAGATATATTTTGAATTTCTTCCAGTCCTCTTCCATTGTCTCTTTCCCCTGGTCCCGGATTCTGCCCGTCATCTCGGCCAGTCCCATAAAGTCGATCACCTTTGTTTGCCATTCTTCCAGAGTAGGTAGTTCTTGCGTCTTCCAATACTTTGCCAGTAGAATTCTTGCTGCTGTAGTGGCATACATAAAGAAAATCCTATCCTTCCTTGGCACCATTTGGCCCACCATGCCCAAGAGGAAAGCCTCTGGTTTCTTAGGAAAAGTCCACTTAAGGACCTTCTTAATTTCATTATAGATCATTTCCCAGAAAGCTTTAACCTTTGGGCAGGTCCACCAAAGGTGGTAGAAAGTGCCTTCAGTCTCATTACATTTCCAACACTTATTATTAGGCAAATGATATATTTTTGCAAGCTTGACTGGGGTCATGTACCATCGGTAGATCATTTTCATAATATTTTCTTTTAAGGCATTACATGCAGTAAATTTAATACCGGTGGTCCATAACTGTTCCCAGTCAGCAAACATAATATCATGACCGATATCTTGTGCCCATTTAATCATAGCTGATTTCACCATTTCATCCTGTGTATTCCATTTTAACAGCAAGTTGTACATTTTTGATAAGTTCTTGGTATTGGATTCCAACAGTTCTGTTTCTAATTTTGACTTCTCTTTCTGAAATCCTATTTTCCTGTCCTGTTTAAACGTCTCATTTATCTGATGGTAATGCAACCAGTCTCGAACCTTAGGCTTTAGTTTCTCATAACTCTGAAGTTTCACCCTTTCGCCATCATATTCTAAAATCTCATGATATTTTGGCCATTTAGAATCCATATTAAGTTTTTTTACTTCCCTAGCTTCCATTGGTGACACCCACCTAGGGGTTTTACTTTCCAACAAATCTTTGTATCTAATCCAAACGTTATACAATGCTTTCCTTACAATATGGTTTTTAAAGCTTTTATACACCTTTACCTTGTCGTACCATAAGTATGCATGCCAACCAAAACTATTGTCGTACCCTTCCAGATCCAAAATGTCAGTGTTCTCAAGAAGTAGCCAGTGTTTCAACCAGCAGAAAGCTGCTGATTCATAATAAAGTCTTAAGTCCGGCAGGGCAAACCCCCCTCTATCCTTTGCATCAGTTAAGATCTTAAATTTAATTCTGGGCTTTTTGCCCTGCCAGACAAATTTTGATATGTCTTTCTGCCACTTCTTGAAACAGTCCATCTTGTCCACAATCTGCAACGTCTGGAATAAGAACAGCATTCTAGGCAATACATTCATCTTAATAGTAGCAATTCGGCCTAACAAGGAAAGTTTCAACCTTGACCATATTTCCAGATCCTTTTTAACTTCTGACCAACATTTTTCATAATTATCCTTAAATAAGTTCACATTCTTGGATGTTAAGTTTACCCCCAGGTATTTTACCCTTTTTGTTATTTCCAAGCCTGTTTCATTCTGAAAACTCTCTCTTTCTTCCATTGTTAAATTTTTTTCCAACACTTTCGTTTTTTGTCTATTCAATTTAAAACCTGCTACTCGACCAAATATATCAATTAGTTCTAATACTCTTTTAGTGCTAGTGTCTGGCTGTTGCAAAGTCAATACCAGATCGTCTGCAAATGCTCTTAATTTGTAATGTCTAACTCCGACCTGAACTCCTTTAACCAACTGGTCCTTTCTGATCATGTTTAACAAAACCTCCAGGACTGATATAAAAAGCAAAGGGGATATTGGGCAACCCTGTCGTGTACCTTTTTCTATAGGTATTTCTTCTGTTACCACGTTATTTACAATTAATTTGGCCTTTTGTTGAGAATATATTGCACCTATACCGTTTTCAAAACCTTGGCCTACCCCCATCCCTTGGAGATTCTTTTTCATAAAGGTCCAACAAATGTTGTCAAAGGCTTTCTCCGCGTCCACAAAAATCAAAACTGCTTTCCTGTTAATATCAACGTCCAGCAGCTCCAAAATGTCTATAATGTTTCTCACATTGTCTGACATATGTCTACCTGGGAGAAAGCCTGTTTGGTCCTTATGAATCTCTTCTGCTAACACTCTTTTCAATCTTTTTGCCAAAATGTCTGCAAAAATTTTGTAATCCACATTAAGTAAAGATATAGGGCGGTAAATATATAAATTTAGTGGGTGTGCGGAAGTAGCAAAAGTTTTATGAATAGAAGCTTTGAGCAAGTTCATTGCAACTGCGAAGAATTATAGACGTTCCAGACTTCTGTGGAAGCGCAATATGATATGGAACAAAGTCACTAATGCTTGGGTGTTAATATAAATCTTGTGGGATTTAATAATGGCTTGCTTTGTTCTGATAATTTTGAAATAAAATATTGTGAGGAACGCAGTTGTAAATTTTCTCGGCTGCTGTCATTTTGCAAAATGATTTATATAACCAAGCTGAATTTATTTCTTCTGCATAATTGTAATAGCTTCACACACCACGCCAATTGTAACTATCTTAAGAAACAGATAATTTTGAGCTAAGAATGAGTGGACTCCAAAGTTAGCCTACTTTAAAAATGTGTAATGGGGACATGAGGCATCTAATGCTTCGATCCACAGCACTCTTAAAACTGAGTAATTAGATCTAAACCATTTTGCTCCTAATTACTTGAGGTGGAATACATAGGTGGAAGCAAGTATTTTAGCTCAACCTGGTCCCATTTCTTACTGATGGGGTAATTCAATTTGATTAAAGTACAATTTGATGCATTTGATTTGGGGGCAATCCTATGGCAAGGTCCCCTGGGATGCGCAGTTTAGGATACAGTAAGTTGCCAGCTTAAGTGGTTGAGTCTCAAACTCAGCCTGCATTACCTGTTCTAACCTGGAGATTTAATTCCCAGAGTTCCCTGGGAAGAGGGATTGACTGTTAAGTGTAGCTAACAGGTTTCTGTGGGAGAAGCCATGACTGTTTTAATGGCATAACACTGCTCTAAATGTATTGTGTAGAATATCCGTGTTTGGGTTCCCAGCTGTTGTTGGAACACAACTCCCATCATCCCTGACCGCTGGTCCTGCTGGCTAGGGATAATGGGAGTTGTAGTCCAACAACAGCTAGAGACCCAAGTTTGAGAAACAGATGGTGCCATAGTTAGGCCTGAGCTGAAAACAACCTGTTTTCAACAATCTGAGCTGAAAACAACCTGTTCTCTAGCTTGGTCCCCATATCCCATGTAAAACCATCATTTGGGTAGCAGGACCAGAGAGATCCTGCACTGAAACAAGCATGTCAATTCCGTGTGGAGCTCAGCATGAAAAATTCACTATTTGGGGGTAAACCAGCTTTATAAACCCAAATAGCCCACCTGCCTTTATATTAAGAATTGCATCAGTGCACCAGGTTGCTGACTGGTTTTTCAGTGGTTTCATTGAGACCATTTTTCAGTGCCTATGTTACAGATAGAGCAATAAAAATAATGGAAGAAAATATACACATTTTTAAAAGCTGCTTAGGGTGTAAACCTTGTTCATCAGCTCCACTCCACTCTGATCCCTACTGAAATTAATATCTTTAGAATGGCGTCATGAACCGTCCTATGAGTTCCACTTGAGTCTTACAGTCACACTTCTGGTATTGATTAATTCTTCCCTTTTCTTCCATCGCAGCATGCGTCTGCTAAAATTGTGAAAATGAGATCATGTTTGCTTTTCTTGGATCAGATTATCCCTGTTGTATACCCTAACCGCAATTGCACACTTGCAAGCTGGTCCAGTTATTGTGCTTTATTGTGTGCTGTAAGTGTCTATAACAAAATCATCTTCACTGCAACACGTTTGTGTATTTGCATTAGTTTTTATGTGCTTGCATTGTTCTTGTTTTTTTGCAAATACGTACAAATCAAAACTTACAAACTTGAAAAAGAGAAAAGAAATTAAGAAAGGTTACAAAAAAAGAAGAAAAGAAAAGAAAAAAGAAAAACGGAAGCATAAATAAGTATCATACACTGATACAGTTAAATCTTAATAAAGAAAAAAGAAAATCATAAATAAAGCGAGATTAAGTCATTCATTGTTAAACTAATACTTTACAGATAAAACACATATGCTTTTAACAATTACCTCTTCTGCGTCATCCATTGTTATCTATCATTGTTACTTAAAAAAAATAATCAGATAAATTGTGATAAAGACTGGTGGCTATTGCCTCCATTTCCAAAGCCCTTCTGCACATCAGATTGCTTTTACTGGTTTCGAAATAATGCCAGCAATATTAATGCTGTGTTGACAGTGCTGCATTTTGGAGATAGGGTGTTAATAATTTTTATTAAGTGTCCTAGGGCTGCATATGTATTGACCTTTCAACTGCTGTTGCTGACTCTCTGCTCTTATATTGCATTTGACCAACTGTGCATGTATTTTATTCTGATTTTACTTCTGTTGCTTTCCTCACAGGCACCTGGCAGGTGTCCCTCTCGTCTGCTGTTCCTTTCAAATCCATCCACTCACCTTTATTTGTTAAAAGTCTTTGCATTCTCAGCTAACTTGAGGCTCAGTATTATAAACTGGGATTTCAAGGTCATTGGGTCAAACAGAAAAGCAATTCCTTTGTCACCTGCAGGAGACTTGCCCATTAATATAACAAGGCCATTAACCTAGACTAACAAGAAGGCTGTTCCTGCGAAAATGCAGCTGCTGACCTTACAATGAATTGTTGTTGCTTTCTCCCCAGCAAGTTATTGACAAGGCAGAGAATTTCTGCAAGCCTTCCTTGGAGTCAAGAACTCTGTTATGTGTTTACAGAAGTATTATATATATTTTTATTTTTTAAAAAAGGAGGAGAAAGAGGAGGGAAAAAACCTTCTTTTGGGAAATTTTCATGGAGTAAGCTCTTTCGCTTGCTGTTTTGTAATTGACAGAAAATCAATTTAAATGCAAAACTCCAGCCATCGCAGACATAGTGATCTTGGTGGATGGTTCCTGGAGTATCGGCAGATTCAACTTTCGGCTTGTGCGTCTTTTCCTGGAGAACCTGGTTGCTGCCTTCAATGTGGGATCTGAAAAAACAAGAATAGGTAATATTTCAAAATGTAGTTTGTGTGTAGGGGGATGACGACTCAGCCCCTTGTGACTTGAGTTGCTAGTTCTTTGTAACTGCAGTTTGTCTGTATTTTTGTTATTTGCATGTACGGTAATTAGCAAAAATATGGTGGCCTTCAAACTGACACTGAAATAATGGGTGAGAACGTTATACACGCAGGTCCCACTGTCGGAATGCTCCATTATACGAAATTTCAGTTATCTGAACGCAGACAATTGTGCCCAAACCTTGCCATATACAAACCCTCTCCAAATGCATATGGTTAAGAGCGGTAGTCTTGTAATCTGGTGAACTGGGTTTGCTTCCCCGCTCCTCCACATGCAGCTGCTGGGTGACCTTGGGCCAGTCACACTTCTCTGAAGTCTCTCAGCCTCACTCACCTCACAGAGTGTTTGTTGTCGGGGAGGAAGGGAAAGGAGAATTTTAGCCGCTTTGAGACTCCTTTGGGTAGTGATAAAGTGGGATATCAAATCCAAACTCTTCTTCCAAACTCTTCTTATGGGATGATGTGCATTCCTTTCTTCCCCAGGCCTTGCACAGTACAGCGGCGACCCACGCATAGAATGGCATCTGAATGCCTATAGCACAAAAGAGGCTGTCTTGGATGCAGTGCGCAACCTACCCTATAAGGGTGGGAACACCTTAACAGGTACAAGTATGGTTTTATGTGCTTCAGTAATGTGCAGAGCTCCCCAGTTATCCTTTTGATCTGTTATCCTATTCATTCTTTTGCACGGAGAGTAAAAATGCGTCTGTGTTATTGCTGTAGTTTGGTTATAAGGTTAGTGAAAGGTGGGGGGGGGGGTTGCCGGCAGTATGTGCAGGAATTCATGCGCCGAACTCTAAATCATTCTACATGGTGTCATTAGGTTTAAAATAATAATAATAAAGACTACACTACATTGAAGGAGGCAGGGAAGGAAAACATCAACCCAGCTATTCAAGCAAATTGGTTATATTATTTAAATTTTGAAGGGTGTATCTTACAAAATGTTGTTCCCCGCTTAATTTACTGCATTGATGTGTTATTAATTTTAGCCAGCAGCATTATGCTGGGAGCTGTACAGAATATGTTGGTTAAAAGGCCCCTTTCCTGTAGGGCTTGCATACTACACAGTGGCCTGTGTTCACCTCAAAGGAAAAGGTTGGAAGCATCTGCTTTCTTGTTTAAACTAACCACAGTTCATCATTGCATCCAAACCACTGTGGTTAGTTTAAACGATGGCTTAAACCAGGAACAGGCAGCTTGTGACCCCAGTGGCGTAGCGTGGGTTGTCAGCACCCGGGGCAAGGCAAGTAATTTGCGCCCCCTAACCGGTGGATTTTAGCAGGGGGCAGAGAGCTGTGAGTGTGAGTGCCCCTCCAGATGTTGCGCCCGGTGCGGCCGGCCCCCCCCCTGCACCCCCCACGCTACGCCACTGTGTGACCCTCAGCTTAAAGTTCAACAGCCGTCTTTCGACGAGACAATTGGTTCTAACCTCTGACATTCCCTGCAGCCCACTGAACTGGGAGCAAGCAAAGGAAAACAGGGTTAGCACGACCTGTCGGAATTTTCGCTACGACCGGGCTGGAAAAGCTCATCCTCCAGTCGAGTCCTCCGACGGTGATTAACGACCTGAGCCTTTGATGAGGCTCCAGGCACGTTCCTTCATTACGCAGAGTATCAAAGCAGCAGCGAAAGAGACGAGAAATATGAGCTACATGCTAGGTTTTATTTCTAACTACGCAGACAGAAAAGAAACATCCTCTCTCTGTGAAAGCAGAGAGCAACTGAAACAAAGGAACGGGAAACCAGTAAACATCACATGCGTCTCCTGTATTCCATGAGACTTCCAACAGCCTGGAACGTCTGGAATGCAAAACAGAGTCTTGTGACTCCAAGCACTGCACAGTGGCAACACACAGAAACCAACATTACCCACTTTGGGCTCTTTCTCACAAACCACCAACGTGCAGCCCCTGATAGGTTACATTCAAGGGAATTCAACCCTCAAGAGAAAATGTTGCACGCCAACATGAGGGGTTCAATCAAACCACAGTTCCCTGCTCAAAACTTACAAACTGTGGTTAGTTTAAACAAGGTTCCATTCCCCCACTCTGCTAAGTGCCAGAGGAAGAGACGAGAATATTGAGCTTGAGATTCTTGCATAGTCCAAACCACGGCGTAGCTGCTAAACTTTAGCATTTTGTCCAGACTAATGCTGCAGGAGATTTGGAGCACCAGGTTGCATCCCAGATTGGTTTGGTTTGGCTCAGGCTGACTGCAGCCCATCTAAAAGGATACTGAATAATACCTGTTAGCTTTAGAATCTTAGTAAGCTGAAAGAGGAGGCTTAAAGGATTTCCCTTGAGTAACTGCAATCCGTGATTCAGCCCTGAACAAGATCCAGTCTTTCCCATGAGTAATGATTATTCACAATACCAGGCTTAAGAGTCTCAGACCTTCAATTAGTCATGTGGAATCCCAGCTTCACGCTCCCACTGACATAACATACCACAGGCTCCCCCTCCCCCTAGTATGCAGCATTTGGATACATATTCCTCTAATTATCCCATTCTCAAATCCTTGATTTAATTAATTTTTTCACTCTTCAACATGCCAGTTGTCTTTGGGAAGGTTGCTGGGGAGTTAGTAGTGAAGCATGTGCTTTGCATGCTAATCAGTCTCTGTATTGGATCTGAAATTGTTTTAATACAATTCAGTTTGCTTTAATTGTGTTATATATGGACGCGGGTGGCGCTGTGGGTTAAATCACAGAGCCTAGGACTTGCCAATCAGAAGGTCGGCGGTTCGAAACCCCGTGACAGGGTGAGCTCCCGTTGCTCAGTCCCTGCTCCTGTCAACCTAGCAGTTCGAAAGCACATCAAAGTGCAAGTAGATAAATAGGTACCGCTCCGGCGGGAAGGTAAACGGCGTTTCTGTGCGCTGCTCTGGTTCGCCAGAAGCGGCTTAGTCAAGCTGGCCACATGACCTGGAAGCTGTATGCTGGCTCCCTCGGCCAATAAAGCAAGATGAGCAGCCACGAATGGACCTAACAGTCAGGGGTCACTTTACCTTTTACTATGCCATTGTGTGAACTGTTTTTTATGCTGTGTGTGTGAGGGAGAGGGGGAGAGGATGAGAGAGATTGCTTACTGATGTGTCATAGGAAACAATTCATAAATGAAATCAATAAATCAATAATAATAAGAATGTATGCATATGGTCCCAGGTTTAATCCCCAGCATCTCAAAGTGAGACTTGGAAAGCTCCTGCCTGAAACTCTGAGTCACTGCTGGTCAGTGCAGAAGACAATATTGACAATATTGAACTAGATGGAACAATGATCATCTGCTTCATTTGCCTTTAACAGCAGATTGCTGCATAAAAATATATATCTGTGCCCAGCTATTCCCCCAAGCATCATCTTCTTCTTTGGCAATCACTTGTAGCCGAGTTAGATTGTCTTCCATGAACACGGTTTTAACAGTGAGTCTGTAAGTGACTGTGGAGGCCAATTATGGATCCATACGTCCTTCCACAGTGGGGACATAGGTTTCTGGACAGGAGTTGATCACGGTGAGGGTTTGCCAAGCGTGCCTTCCTCTTGGCACGGTTCTCCCTTTCGTCCTGAGTTCGAGTGTCTTCAAAGCCCATGACACCTTTGGTAAAGGCTGTTCTCCAGTTGGAGCACTCACGGGCCAGTGTTTCCCAGTTGTTAGTGTTTATACTGCATGTTTTTAGATTTGTCCTGAGAGTGTCTTTGAACCTCTTTTGTTGACCACAGGCATTACGCTTTCCATTTTTAACTGGGAATAGAGTAGTTGCTTTTTACTCGGAATAGAGTAGTTGCTTTTGAAGACATTAATCAGGCATCCGCACAACATTGTGCAGATGCCTCCAAGCATAACCCACCACACACCCCTTATCCTTATAAATGTGAGATAAGTTACACTGCGAGGTAGCTGCTGGTCATTCTGGCAGAGCAGGAAGTTGTACTTGGGCCTTTGCATTGGAAGTATTCAATGTTTTTTCTTTCAACAATCCAATAATTGGCTGTGGCTGATAGGAACTGAAGTCCTATAACATCTTTCCACCCCTGCCTTAGAGGGAGAGTACCATCTTTTCCAGCATCTCATTTAAACACGGTGACAATTCCAGCTATCTATTAACCATTAGCTCCCACTGAGGAAACATGAGCCAGCTATTCTGGACTATTTGCTATCAATCCATGTTACAATCAGCCAGAAGCTTTTAACTCTCTATATATGGTCAATTTGAGTAAGGCTTTCCTCTCTCTTCCTCTTCACACAGGGCTTGCCTTAACTTTTATTTTGGAAAACAACTTTAAGCCAGAAGCAGGTGCAAGACCCGGGGTCCCCAAAATCGGTATATTGATCACTGATGGGAAATCCCAAGATGATGTCATTCCACCTGCCAAGAACCTGAAAGACGCTGGCATTGAATTGTTTGCTATTGGTGTGTATTCTTGTCTTATTGATTAGCTTTGGAAAGTGTTTTCTCTCATTGGAACAGGCTAAAGACCCATCTAAGGGACGCGGGTGGTGCTGTGGGTTAAACCACAGAGCCTAGGACTTGCCGATCAGAAGGTCGGCGGTTCGGATCCCCGCGACGGGGTGAGCTCCTGTTGCTCGGTCCCTGCTCCTGCCAACCTAGCAGTTCGAAAGCACATCAAAGTGCAAGTAGATAAATAGGTACCGCTCTGGTGGGAAGGTAAACGGCATTTCCGTGCGCTGCTCTGGTTCGCCAGAAACGGCTTAGTCATGCTGGCCACATAAAGCGAGATGAGCGCCGCAACCCCAGAGTCGGTCACGACTGGACCTAATGGTCAGGGGTCCCTTTACCCTTTACCTTTAAAGACCCATCTAGTTCAGCATTCCACTCTCTCAGTGGCCAACCAGATATGGGAATTTGGGGTGATGGCTGGGAATCCCGAGTGCAAATGTGAATTGAGGCTTGCAACTTGTGGCGTTTCTTCCAATGCTAGGTGTAAAGAATGCCGACGAAAATGAACTGAAGGAAATCGCCTCTGAACCAGACAGCACTCACGTCTACAATGTTGCCGACTTCAGCTTCATGAACTCCATTGTGGAAGGTCTTACCAAGACCGTGTGCTCAAGAGTTGAAGAACAGGAAAAGGAAATCAAAGGTAAATGAGGAAACTTACGACAGAGCGCAACGAGTAGCCGGTATTCCATTTCACACGGTTAAAATGATTGTTTTTAATTGCCTAAAACTTAGGAACTTTGGTAGCCACTCTGGGGGCTCCTACAGATTTGGTCACATCCGAGGTGACAGCCAGAGGGTTCCGTGTGAGTTGGACTCATGCGCCAGGCAAAGTGGAGAAATACAGAGTTGTCTACTACCCCACAAGAGGAGGACAGCCAGAGGAGGTAATGGTATAATGAGTGCTCATGCACTTAATCATCTCAATGTGTTCAATAGAAAGAGAGGGAGATGGAATTCGCCACCTTAAAAAATCCTAAGAATAGCCTTGATGGAGTTGGCCAAGACATCCTTCCATGTAATTAAATATCCTGTGGCCACTCAAGGTGTCTTCAGGAAGCCTACAAGCAGGCCCATTTTATCTGCTTTTGGCCTAATCAATCTGTTAGACTTCATGGCTTTTTAGGGGTGAGATTTGTGACGATCACACAGGGTCCCCGGACGTTTCACCATCTATGGATTCCTGTGGCACCACTTTATTTCTCGCTGCCACCACCCAGGCCCTACCTGGTACAATACTGAGTCCAGTCAGGGTTAAATTGGAACATAAACTTCTGTTTATTTATTGCAGTTTAACAAGCGTGTGGTTTCATAAATGGTATCGGTCAATTACAGTCATGGGGTGCCTATCCAGACCTATAACTTCCGCTACCTGCTCTCACTCACTAAACCACCTCTCAGATATTTACTTGTCTTGCTAGCCCCTAACTGTTCGTGACTCATCTTATTTCTCTACACTAACAACCTACCCACAGACTCTATCCCAATTCACTCCCACTCCAACCAACCACCCAAGGAACTCCCCCTTTCGCCCCTCCCAGAGCTGGGTTTATAGCCCCTCTGACTCCATCCCCCTGGGTTCTGATTGGGTAACTTGTTTAACTATTTCACCTCCAGCACTCTCATATGTTAACGTCACAAGACTTCGGCATCTAAAATGGCTGCCATGCTCTCGCGCGAGAAAACAGGATGCCCCGTTTTTTTCTGGGACACTTGTGGGTTATGGGATGCCTCTAATTTGGGCAGGGCATGAGTAGAGGACTCTTTGGGGGGGGGAAGGTGGAAATTATTAGTGACTGCTAATCAACTGGTATTCTCTATCTTTCACCAGTCACTTCTCTTTCTCCTGGACTCGTGTTAAGGCTCATTTCCAGGCAAAGGGGAAAGCCTGATTTGGTATGAATTTGAAAAAAAAATCTTGATTTGATTCGGTCTGTCTCGTCCTACAGGTGGTTGTGCATGGCAGCGATTCAACGGCAGTACTGAAAAACCTGATGTCTATAACCGAATACCAGATCGCTGTTTTTGCCATATACATTACTTCTGCCAGCGAGGGCCTCCGGGGTACTGAAACTACGCGTAAGTAATGGAACAGAACAAAGAGTCGGTGCATATCTGTTTCTGAGCTGTGCCGAAGCTGGATTCTTTCGGCCCTAATCAGGCATTCGAAACCTTTGATGTGATGAGACAGAACAGTGACAATTCACTAGCTCTGCCTGCCTCCCTCCCCTGTTGCCTTCCCGACTACCCTCCACAAGTTAGAGGCAAACATCTGCAGTGGAAAGCCTGCTCTGCTTGGAAAATCCAGGTTATGGAATCCATGTAGAGCTTCCATGGGTTTAAAAACAGGCTCCCCACTTCAAAAGATCTCCCTCCAGCTGGTGGAGGGTGATAGGAATGTATTTGAATCAGGAATGTATTTGGTTGATGAAGCTGGTACCTTGCTTCTCTCTCTCTCTCTCTTTTATTGCATGAAGGATTTAGAACACCTGAACAGGGTTTCTGCAATGCTTCTAGTACATTTGGTAACTCCAGGTTTAAGAGCATGAGAAGAACCTGCCAGATCAGGCCAGTGGCTCATCTAGTGCAACATCCTGTTCTCCCGGTGGCCAATGGGAAGCCCACATAGGTTGAAACCTGTGTCTGATATTGCATCAGATTTGAAAGTTTGCTTCTTTCCATGTCTTTCAGGCTGCTGCTGTTTCCTTCCCCCTGTCATTCTCCTCTAGATAAGTTTACTTGTGAAGGTGCCCCTCTCCCATGGTCAGGCTATATAATGCTGCTTTTAAAATGTGAAATTTGAACAGGCGATGGGTGCTCTCTCAAGAAAAGTTATCGGGGGAGCATCAGAGGCAACCTGTCATGTCAGAGCAAATGCTTTACTTTCTTAATGAGGCAGTAAAGCCCATTCATTGGGATCTGACCACCTTACTTTCAAATAGAGTGGTACTTGCATGAGATAGACCCCTCTGGGAATAAGCTAAAAGCTTCTGCATCGGGAAAATTGTTAGCATATGAACTGTTTTCTCTGACATAGTAACTTCTTTGTTTTCAGGTGAAGTCTGTTTCATTTAAGAGCCACCCCTTGTAAAAAGTGCATGTAAAATTAACCACAGGCTTACCTTGCTGTCAAAAGAACCCCAAGTACTGTAGCTCCAGCCTCAGTTTGACTTTTCACCATGCATGAGGCTTAAAGTATTTCTTGTTCCAGTTGGCTTCCGATGAGAATGTTAAATCCACATTAGCCATAACCCACATTTGCATTATGAGTTCCCAGTGGCGGAGCTTCATGCTCCAGCACCAGGGGGCAGAGAGCAGGCAGGGGCGGGGCTGGTGCACATCCTGAGGGCACGGCGCCCAGCGTGGGAGGGGGGCAGCTGCGATGGCACCCTGCCAGGATCGTGCTGCCAGGGGCGGTGCGCTCCCCCCGCACTCCTCTTCCTCTTCCTCTGCCAGTGCAAGTTCCTACACTCTGGTTTCTGCACTAAGAACAAGTGGCCAGAATCAACCCTGAAGCCTCACTTGACCAGCCTAGGCCTATGCCAAGTCTAATACAGTTCAGTAGGACTTAAAGGTAAAGTGACCCCTGACCATTAGGTCCAGTCATGACCGACTCTGGGGTTGAGGTGCTCATCTTGCTTTACTGGCTGAGGGAGCCGGTGTACAACTTCCGGGTCATGTGGCCAGCATGACTAAGCCGCTTCTGGCGAACCACAGCAGCGCACTGAAACGCCGTTTACCTTCCAGCCGGAGTGGTACCTATTTATCTACTTGTACTTTGAGGTGCTTTCAAACTGCTAGGTTGGCAGGAGCAGGGACTGAGCAATGGGAACTCACCCCGTCGCGGGGATTCGAACCACCAACCTGATCGGCAAGTCCTAGGCTCTGTGGTTTAACCCACAGCGCCACCCGCGTCCCTTTTCTTAGGACTTACTCCTAAGTAAATATGCACTGGATCACAGACTCGTTGTGCTTTCACTCAAGAAAAGCACACCTGTCCTTGGGGGCCAGCTTTTATCTTGTTGCTTGTTGCTGACTAGTGAGATTAATCCTCCAGACACAAACCAGCAGGCCTCCTGATAAGAGCTTGCACTCCAACTCCTCTCTGCTGATTGATTCTAGGTTGTGTGAGTAAGGGAATGGAAGTCTGCTTCCATACCTGGCGCCAACCCTCAGCTACCACCCAGGAAGGAGTAATTATGTGGTGCTTGTGCCTAGCATGGTATTTCTAGAAGTGTGCGTTCCAAGCAGCATGCAGAAGAGGCTTTTTATTTATGC
Source organism: Podarcis cretensis (assembly GCF_951804945.1). NCBI lineage: Eukaryota > Metazoa > Chordata > Lepidosauria > Squamata > Lacertidae > Podarcis > Podarcis cretensis. The sequence goes on from NC_137176.1 coordinate 78,322,706, forward strand.
TTAAGCACCGTATCTTTAGGGATGCCACAGATGCTTTTAAGAGGTTTGTGTCTTGACATGGTTTTACCTATGGACCCGGTTTTATATTTCTTCCTTTTCTTTTCTTTTCTTTTCTTTTCATTTCTTTTCTTTTCTTGGAAAAAGCAGTTTTGACAAAAACTGCTGCTTTATGGGGCAGCTGGATGCGAGAGATTTCCTGCATCTTGCTACTTCCTCAGTGCAAAACTCAAAAGAATCTGCCTACAAATGGAGGTCCGTGTCTCCTGTGACTGGCAGAAGCTCTGGGGCCCATCATCTGCTAGCCAAACCTTTAATCGGAAATGCCATTCAATGACATTTCAGGACTGAGCCTGAAAAGCAGGTGGTCTGTCTCTGAGCTTATACCCTGCCCTCACAGGGACGCGGTGGCGCTGTGGTCTAAACCACCGAGTCTCCTTGGCTTGCCAATCGTAAGGTTTGCAGTTCGAATCCGTGAGATCCAGAAGTTCGAATCCATTGCTCTGTCCCAGCTCCTGCCAACCTAGCAGTTTGAAAGCACACCAGTGCGAGTAGATAAATAGGTACTGCTGTGGCGGGAAGGTAAATGGCGTTTCTCTGCTCTCTGGCTTCCGTCGCAGTGTCCTATCATGCTAGAAGCAGCTTAGTCATGCTGGCCACATGACCCAGAAAGCTGTCTGCGGACAAACACCGGTTCCCTTGCCCTGAAAGCAGAGATGAGCGCCGCACCCCATTTGTTGTTGTTTAGTTGTGTCCGACTCTTCGTGACCCCATGGACCAGAACATGCCAGGCACTCCTGTCTTCCACTGCCTCCCACAGTTTGGTCAGACTCATGCTGGTAGCTTAGAGAACACTGCCCACCCATCTCGTCCTCTCTCGTCCCCTTCTCCTTGTGCCCTCCATCTTTCCCAACATCAGGGTCTTTTCCAGGGAGTCTTCTCTTCTCATGAGGTGGCCAAAGTATTGGAGCCTCAGCTTCAGGATCTTTCCTTCCAGTGAGCATTTGGGGCTGATTTCCTTAAGAATAGATAAATACTATTCACCCCATAGTCGAATTCAATTAGACTTAACCGTCCAGGGGTCTTTTACCTTTTTTAGCTATACCTTGCTCTGTTGCATCTCTCAATCCAATCACACCCGAATCACACACAACAGAAATGCCTCCCACCGAGGGAGGGGCAGTGAATCATACAGAGACACTGCGGGCAACATCTGTGTAGGTGGATTATTTGGGTTGTCATTTATCACAGCATGCTGGCAGGTCCCAGCGCACTCATGTGCCCCAACACTGGGAACTATTGAACTAGGGCATCAATGCTATGTATGCTTCTTTGGGAATCAGCGCCATTGTTCCCAGTGGGACTTACTCCTGAGCTGACATGCATTGGATTGCACTGCATAAGAATTAGGTTATGTGTAGGCCAGGATGTGATCCATCCCGGTCAGGATTTGGTTAATGAGTAACTCCCTGGTAATATTGCCGCATACTGACGCAGTAACATCCCATCCCATAGCACCTGGCGCACTTTCAAAGTCACTTTTCAAGTTCTGACTAAGCCCAGCCCTATACATTTTTCAGAACTGATCGCACAACTGCCCAAGGCTGAATGTCTCCAAGCGCCGTTTTAACAAATCTTTGCTTGAGTGTCATAAAGCAATACTCTTGAAATGTGCAAATAATTAATCACTCCATTTCAAATATATATATTAATACTGCCTTTGGGAGTTTGCGGGGGGAAATATAGTTTACATTTTTGACCTCGCTGGAAGATGGTGACAGATTAAAATGAACGGCAAATTTGAAAACCCACACATTTGTGCATAGGTTGCAGGAAATGAAATCTCGACTGAACAGTGCGGCCAGCCATGGAGATAAATTAATTCATGCCATGAGCATTTGAGACATGGAAAATGTTAAAGATATGATAAGTGCATACTTGGTGTTGGTGGTGGGGTGGTCAGACCAGGGATGGAAAAACTGTGACTCTCTAGATCAGCGGTTCTCAACCTGTGGGTCCCCAGATGTTGTTGGACTACAACTCCCATCATCCCTGAGCTCTGGCCTTGCTAGCTAGGGGTGATGGAACTTGTAGTTCAACAACATCTGGGGACCCACAGGTTGAGAACCGCTGCTCTAGATATTGCTGGCTGAGGCTACTGAGACTTGGGAATCTAAGAGCATCTGGAGAGACACAGGTTCCCTGCGCTTGTGTAGAGAGAAGCGGTCAACAATAACATCACGGGAGACCCTCCAGAGCACCTGAAGAAAGTATGACCTTGGGATGGGTTATGTGTGTGAAATTGGATTTAGTTTGCATTTAAATGAGAATATACGAGATTCACACTTTCCAAAGCAATATGAAGCATCCATGCTTCAAAAGTTGCACTTATCTGAATTTTGCGATGTAGTTCGCCAATCAACCGATGTTTACAAAAATGCATATATAAGAGGAAGGTGGGCATAAAAATGAATATGTTAGTACAAATAACATTTTTTAAAATTGCTGAATTGGAAAGGATTGTCTGGTTCCACCACCTGCAATGCAGAAATCCCACAGCCCTGAAATTAAGAGTGTCATACTCTACGACTGAGCTGTTTTAGGATTATATTGTTTGCAGTTCTTGTGTTGCACCTATAGGGAAGACTTGGGAACCCCAGAGGGCACAATCCCCATAAGTTCAGGGTGAAGGGATTCAACAAGCTTAGCCAATGCTGCGTGTGAATGGAACGTGATCCTCGAACAGGTGTGTGGCTCTCTGAATGCTTTTGGACTCCAACACCCATCAACCCCAGCCAACATGGCTGGGGATTGGGTATGATGGGAGTTGTAGTCTAACAGCATCTGGAGGACTACAATTTACATGTTCCTGCTTTAGAAGATACCTTAGTACCCTTTGGAATGTGGAAGTGATGGGTTGTTGTTTTTTGCAGCTAACGTCTGAAAATCCTTGTATCATACCTGGGGCAGCCAGTTTTTCGGCATGCAGATAGGTGTGATGCTTCAGTTGGCCTATGGAAACAAAGAATTGGAATATATTGTTACAGAAGTTGGGTTCCACCCCAACACTTTACCAAGCGGTAGTAAGATTTCAGGGGGATTCCAGGCGCTCACCTAGAGTCTGTGCTGCTTTGGAGAATCAAGACGTGGCACAGACTGTTGTAGCTTTAAGAAATATGATTTATTCACATATTTACACCTGAGTTTAGATGGAGGGAGTCCAGATCTTACAGCATGGTCCTCTCGAGAGGGGCTTGTTCCCCACAGCACTTGAGACCAAGGCAGTATACCTGAAGGAACGTCTACACCCCTATCGTTCAGCCTGGACACTGAGGTCCAGCTCCGAGGGCCTTCTGGCCGTTCCCTCCCTGCGAGAAGTGAGGTTACAGGGAACCAGCCAGAGGGTCTTCTCGGTAGTGGTGCCTGCCCTGTGGAATGCCCTCCCATCAGATGTCAAGGAAATAAACAACTATCTGACTTTTAGAAGACATCTGAAGGCAGTCCTGTTTAGGGAAGTTTTTAATATTTAATGCTGTAATTTTTTTAGCACTTGATTGGGAGCCGCCCAGAGTGGCTGGGGAAACTCAGCCAGATGGACGGGGTAATAATAATAATAATAATAATAATAATAATAATAATAATGCTAATGTGACATTCCCAAGACCACGTCCCCTGCTTGTATCATATGTATATACAGAGTGCAAAAAGCCTAAATACAGAATTGCCTGTGTTTAAAATTCATCCAAGGCTACATCTGTATTCTGACTCCTACCACAATATGGTAACATATTTGGCGAAATGTAGGGAAGTTTTAAATGTTTGATGTTTTATCATGGTTGTAATAGTCTGTTGGGAGCCGCCCAAAGTGGCTGGGGTATAAATAAATTATCATCACCATCATCATCATCTCCTAATTCTGCTGTTCCTAAAAACTGAGCCTCCTTTATTTGTGTGCATTCTAACGGTCAGTTCTTTTGATGCTTTGAAGTACTAAGGGCTAATTCCCTCAAGCATTAGCTAACAAATTTGACTTCATCAACACTTGTTGATTGACTGGGATCAAAGACTTAAGAGTTTACCCAGGTTAATTAACTCTTCATATTCTAACCGCTGATGCTCAGAAGTAGGCACACACATTCCTACTTACACATGGATCTTGACCAGGCATAGGCAAACTCCAGCCCTCCAGATGTTTGGGACTACAATTCCCATGATCCCTAGCTAACAGGACCAGTGGTCAGGGATGATGGGAATTGTAGTCCCAAACATCTGGAGGGCTGGAGTTTGCTTATGCCTGATCTTGACTGCATTCTCAAAGTCTGGCACACAGGCTTTGCACAATAATTAAACCCCCACAAACCCCTCTCATAACCCCTTTTCTATTACACATTGAGACTGTCTTATAACATATCCCAGTTATAACATCCAAGTTCTAATGAAATCCTAATATCTACTAAACCTAAACCTTTTGCACCATGGCTCTATCACCATATTCATCCCAGTAAGATAAATGAGGAATCTAACAGAAAAACAAGAAACATGATCCAAAATGAAGAAGAATTAGAAGTGCAATGATATTTTCAGGCAGTACCTCCCATGCATATGGCAGCGCAAAAGAAATAAGCTATTTTGTGCCTCATTCATCTTAAAGTCCTTGCATCGGTAATTTGCTGCAAGTCCTCCTGGTCAGCACCGTTCAAACAAAGTTGGTTGTTCATTCCTGACAAAGGAAGCCTTGAATTTACTGTTAGAGAATGATTTTTTATTTCAGCTGCTCTCCTCTAAGTAACTGTATCTTGTTTCCCACCCCCTGCAGTCGCCTTGCCAATGGCATCAGATCTGGAGCTGTATGACGTGTCTCACAGCAGCATGAGAGTGAAATGGAACAGAGTAGCCGGTGCAACCGGCTATATGATTCTGTACGCTCCTCTAACGGATGGGCTGGCTGCAGATGAGAAGGAGGTGAGCTTGGCATCAACCAGAATACATGTTCGTGGGATATGGATGTTTGTGGAATAATGACATGGGTTCAAGCTCCACGTTGGGCAAAAGATACCTGCGTTGCAGGGGGTTGGATTAGTGTTGGTGCTGACCTTGAAAGCCCTAAACGGCCTCGGTCCTGTATACCTGAAGGAGTGTCTCCACCCCCATCGTTCAGCCTGGACACTGAGATCCAGCACCGAGGGCCTTCTGGCAGTTCCCTCATTGTGAGAAGTGAGGTTACAGGGAACCAGGCAGAGGGCCTTCTCGGTAGTGGCGCTCACCCTGTGGAACGCCCTCCCATCAGATGTCAAGGAAATAAGCAGCTAACTTATCTTTAAAAGACATCTGAAGGCAGCCCTTTTTAGGGAAGTTTTTAATATTTAATGCGGTATTGTTTTTAGCACTTGATTGGGAGCTGCCCAGAGTGGCTGGGGAAACTCAGCCAGATGGGTGGGGTATAAATAAATTATTATTATTATTATTATTATTATTATTATTATTATTATTATTTACCATTGCGGGCCCTTCCAACCCTATGATTCTAAGGACATGATGGATCTTCTCTTCAAAGTGTGTGCCTTATTTTCTTGAAAAGTCCCACTGCCTCCACAAGACACTTTATTAGGACTTAGATGTTCTTCTCAAAGCAGGATGTGTAGACAGTGCCTGAGCCTTGTTGCTGTGTGGATGGGTGTGTGTAGATTTTTTTTTCCTGGATTGTGGCTGCAGAGGAGAGAGGTAAAACTCCTCCCCTCCCAGCTTGCTGTGCTCACAATTAGCACTGGGACCCCCCCATACCTGTAATTAATCAATTTAAGAAAAACCAATGATGTACAGTAGCTGCATTCTACACACAAAACATGTTTTTTGGCCCTTGGTAATTTCTGAGATTTAGTCAGAATTAGAGACAAAGGAGAGTATTGATTCATTACACATTTAAAGTCACCCCCAAAAAATTCCACTTTCCCAAAAAAAAATCCACTTTCTGAAACTACATGTGAATCGAAGCACATGTGAATTGAATTCACACACATCTGAATTTTGCAATGCAGTTTTCCAACCGAACAATGCTTATAAAATAATATATGTATTAGTGGCGTATGTATATATTAGCCAGGAGTGCCTGGCGTGCTCTGGTCCATGGGGTCACGAAGAGTCGGACACTGCTCAATGACTAAACAACAACAACAATATATTAGTGGAAAGTGTACATAAAAATAAAGAATTTATTGAAAACCAAAATGCATTGAATTAGGGGAAATTATTTGCAGAAATGTTTCACATTAGCTAAGATGGCGTATAAAATGTATTTATTAGGATAAAACTTCATTGAAATGCTGATGAATTTTCATTAGGACTTTTTTAAAGGGTGGGAAAATCACAAATAGCTGCAAAATGTAAAGAGTTGAATTTAAGATCAGCAGAATGAGAAACTGTGAGGACTGAAATCTACAGATCCTTCCCTCCATTGTCAGAACCAGTATGCATTTTCTTGACTTGGTGAACAAAATCTGCCCCTTTAGACAGTGTGAAGGGGCGCCATCTCTGCCCCATTGCTCAGTTTGTGTGTTTGAAATTGCATTTATTCCCATTCAGAGAAGGAGACTTAACAACATGCAAAGGCATGCAAGGCTCTGGTAAGGGTGTAGAGAGCTCGCATAGACTTGTGCTTTGTTCTTTGCATGATCTGTAGCTATGGGCATTTACCCCCTTCAATGAAAACTTGCTGAAATCAGCAAGCTCGAGAACCTCACCCTATAGACAGATTTTCAACAAATAAGTCAGTCTTTATTATTATTATTATTATTACTACTACTACACCCAGTGAAGAAGCTCAAGGGGACAGAAAGACTCACTTCAAATTGCAAACTGCATTAGCAGTAACTAAACCTCGCCCTATGGAAATAATTCTTAAATGCACTAATCATAGCTGCCATCTCCACAACCATCTGGTTCCAGCTGCCATTTTGAGGTGTGTTTTCTTTTATTGTTGCAACAACCGCAATCTCACAAGAGGAACCTTGAGGCCTTTTGTGCAGAGGTCTCCTCCTCCTCCTCTCACCTGTATACTGGGTGGTTATTTCTAGTCCTTAAAATGAACCATTGTACTGTGTCTCTATGGGCAATACAGAGGTGCCTCGCAAGATGAAATTAATCCGTTCTGTGAGGCTCTTCGTATAGCGGTTTTTTCGTCTTGCGAAGCAAGCCCATTGACAGCTTAGCGGATTAGCGCTATTAGCGGTTTAGCGGCTTTTAGCGGATCAGCTGATAAGCGGCTTAGCGGATCAGCTGATAAGCGGCTTAGCAGCTTAGGAAAAGGGGGGAAAGGGGGGGAACCCGCAGGAACTCGCAAGACATTTCGTCTTGCGAAGCAAGCCCATAGGGAAATTCGTTTTGCGAAGCACCTCCAAAACGGAAAACCCTTTCGTCTAGCGGGTTTTCCGTCTTGCGAGGCGTTCGTCTTGCGGGGCACCACTGTACAATATGTACCTGGTTCTGACTCAAGACCAGATCCCAAATGGTACTCCCACCTCTGGATAAAGCCAACACTTTCAAAAGTCTTCTTGTACCATTAAGACACCGGTTCCCACCTTCCCCTGTCTCTTTCTCCATCTTGGTACTGCTCCCTGAGGCAGATTTCTTCACTCTCATGCATCGCAAGGCTGGCCTTGTATGTTCTTCCTCAATTTCATATATTCAAACCTCAGTTGCTGCTTCTCCTCTGCAAAACTGTATCAGAAGGCAGTGATTTATGAGGGGAAGTGGCAGACAAAGGGGTGTTTAACATTTTCCCCATAACACACCTCCGGCCAGTTGCCATTTGTCTCCCAAGAGTTCTGGATCTGAGATTTTACACCCTCCTTACTTGGCTTTGCAGAGGAGACTTTCAAGCACCCAAAATTGACTAAATAAATAAATAAGGGCTATCCCTTGGGGAATAAGGCCTTCCCTCTCCCCTTTTTATGCTGCTTCCTTGGTTTATATATGATGAACCATCCTTTTGTTTCACCCACAGATGAAAATTGGAGAAAGCTCGACAGACATCGAACTGGAGGGTCTTCTGCCCAACACAGAATACACGGTCACGGTTTACGCCATGTTTGGAGAGGAAGCCAGTGACCCGCTTACAGGACAAGAAACAACATGTAGGTGATTCAATGCTCCAGGAGCAAAACTCTAGGAGAGGTTTGCGTGTTTGAAAATGAATTTCTGGCATAGAATATTCATTCCCACAGCCATCGTTTAGGGAGGGCAGGTGGGCACCATTTATGAATATCCCCCAGAACCACCAAAATATCTGGTTATGATGGAGTAGAACAAAGTAACCACAATGCATTGCTTCTTCTTTTTGTTTGTATTTGGTTTTAAGATATTGAAGATCATTGTCCTGCTAATTTATCCTCCACCAGGGCCAGGGCCTTCTCAGTGATGGCTCCGACCTGGTGAAATGCTCTGTCCCATGAGACCAGGGCCCGGCAGGATTTAACTTCCTTCCGCAGGGCCTGTAAGACAGAGCTATTCCACCTGGCTTTCAATTTGAACTTAGCCTGACCTTTTATTCCCCTTCCTTCCCTCCCCCTCCCCTTTTTATGAAGATTAACCACTCTGGGATCCCACAGCTAATTCTCCCCTGGTCTCCTCGCTGACCCAAATAGAACTAATTTAGCCAGCTAGCCCTGATGATCATCTAATGTTTATTGGATGGATTTCCCCCTTAAATTGATTTTTGAATTCTGAATTTATTCAGAATATTTACTCAGTATTCTCTGGACTGATTGGCAGCCGTTCTCCAGAAGGTAGCACCCTTCCCCATTCCATATAAAGAAGCCGATTGGACTAGCAGTTCTTACATCACTGCACCTGAAACAAACATGACAGTCTGGAGTGGCTATGCAAGCTGGGCACCATACATTTCTCTGTCTTCCATCACTTAGGAATGGTCAGGGGCCTTTAAAGTGATTGCTTCTTCCTCTCAGCATCCGCTGCCTGAGGCAGTCATTTCAATTTACCTAATGGTAGGGTTAGCCCTGGCTAGACCACTCAGATGCCCGATCCCCATTATGTACTCTTTCAATTAATGGGGGAGGTTCATGTGAAACTCCATAGGTCCTTGTCATTAAAGGTAAAGGGACCCCTGACCATTAGGTCCAGTTGCGGACGACTCTGGGGTTGCGGCGCTCATCTCGCTTTATTGGCCAAGGGAGCCAGCGTACAGCTTCCGGGTCATGTGGCCAGCTTGACTAAGCCGCTTCTGGTGAACCAGAGCAGCACACGGAAATGCCGTTTACCTTCCTGCTGGAGCGGTACCTATTTATCTACTTGCACTTTGTTGTGCTTTCGAACTGCTAGGTGGGCAGGAGCAGGGACCGAGCAACGGGAGCTCACCCCGTCGCGGGGATTCGAACCGCTGACCTTCTGATTGGCAAGCCCTAGGCTCTGTGGTTTAACCCACAGCACCACCCACGTCCCTGTCCTTGTCATTACACGTGTGTAATAACATGTAAGGCACAGTTCCAGCGGAAATATCTCGTGTGCCGTCTCTTTGATTTCATGCCAAACCAGTGTTTTCATTTTTGCATGGCTTGCCCTGAACATTTTCCTAGAAAATTGTGTCTAAAGCCAGAAGTTTCTCAGCTTGCACGTTTTTCTGTTGTGTTATGAAAGGATCCAGACTTTTTAATTCAAAACAGCTTATGCTAGTAAACATGTAGTAATGAAATCAGAGAGCGAGTTGCATGCAACGTTACAAATGTGTGCAAGGAAAAGAGGTTTAATAATGTAAATAATACAGCCTTGTGAGGCTGTGGTTTTTTTCTGAGGGGGTAACACAGTGTTTACTCCTTCCCCAGCTGACTGGGTTGTTGTTTTTGCTCATAATTACTTGCAACTGCTTTCTTCACTGTAACAAGGATGGGAGAAACTGTGGTCCTCAAGATATTCCTGGACTCCAGCTCTCATCCAGAAGTCTAAGGGTACCTACGCATCATACTATTTAAAGCACACGACTTCTCCCAAAGAATCTTGAGAACTGTGGTTTATTCCTTACAGAATTGCAGCTTCCAGTACCTTGGACCAACTACAGTTCCCAGGATTCTTTGGGGGGAGTCATGTATGCTGGCGAAAAGCCAAGTTACAGGGAACCAGGCAGAGGGCCTTCTCGGTAGTGGCACTCGCCCTGTGGAACATGTATGCTGTGTTTGCAGCCAGAGATGATGGGGACTGTAGTCCAAACTGTCTGGAGAGTTTCTGGTTTCCTCTCCTTGCTCTATGGGATTCTAGATGCATTTTTCTCCATGAGAAGAGGGATGTAGCAGACAGAGAACCATAATTTTGGTCGAGAGGGACACTGAGTAAGTGTTGGTGTACATAAACCACACTTAAAACTCTACCTGGGCAGTTCTGCTTTAGACTGCCAGGGAAAGAGGGATTTGTATGTTTGGATTCTCTCCGATGAAAACAGATAAATATCCCTCCACGCAGAAAAAAATAGCATACCGTATTTTTCCGTGTATTACATGCCCCTGTGTATAATATGCCCCCTGTTTTGGGGGACTCCAAATTAAGAAAATGGGAAGAGATTGTATCCGTGTATAAGATGACCCCCAATTTTAAACATATTTTTTAAAGGAAAAAACCTAGTCTTATACATGGAAAAATGCGGTATATGGCATGTATGTACTTTGTTACACGGGGAGAAAAAAGCATACAACTTGCACATTTTGTCAATATTCCCAGGGGCTGATTACATACCAGCTGTTGGAATGATTGCTGACTTCCATTGAAGTCATTGGGACTAATTCAGCTTGAATTCAAGCATATGGAGTTCATGTTTTCTTTTCAATGTGTTTTTTTCTTTCTACATGTTTAAGAGATATAGATTTTTTTATTTTTTAAAAAAGTTTGTAATTTGAACTTCCCTCTACCTTTTGCAGTACCTTTAAGCCCACCGCAGAACTTGATGTTTTCAAATGTGGGACACAATTCAGCAAAGGTAACATGGGATCCTGCTTCTAAAAAGGTGAAAGGCTATCGGATTATGTATGTCAAAACGGATGGAACAGAAACCAATGAGGTAAGCAGATTTTTAGAAACAGGTGTTGTTGTTTTTAAAGGAGCAAATGTATTATGAAATTCCTGTATCTGATTGCAATCTGCCAGTTACTGATATCATAATTAGATTTAGTACTTCTCTTTGGGTAAAGAACCACTTCAAAGACCTACAGAAAGCTCCATGCCTAGAGGGATGCCAAGGGATGTCACTCACAAGATAACCTTCTAGAAACTCAGAAGATGCCATGAAATATTTAAATCAATTTAAACAGCAAAAAGCCACAGAAGGGGCAAAATTGACTCGAAAAGAGAGGGGAAAACTGCAAAAATGACTCGGAAAGATCAGGAAAACAGCTAGCAATCTCAGGAGTATTTTTAACTGCAATCCCATGATCCTTTGCACTGAACTTTGAGGACTGTGGAGAGTTAGAGTTTGAGAAAGGAGGTTTGGAGGGACCAGTTGGATGGTGTTTACAAGCTTTTTAGAAGGTTCCCCCCCTCCAATATGCGATTTTACGTTTGTGCATGGTGCCCAGGAACATAACCCCTGCCTAAGTGGGTTTCTTTATATCCCGCCCTCCCCAGCCGAAGCCGGGCTCAGGGCAGCTAACAATAATCAAATAATCAAACAATCAAATAATCACACATTCTAAAAATGTGTTTCAAGGCTTTGAAAAACGTACATAACCTGGATTCCACCCTTGCTCCCTGAGTCCATCTTTATTTTCTGTTAGCGCTGATGCCAGATTTTCCTCTTCCTCGCTACCAGCCCTGTGAGTGGAAGGTAGGACAGACCTTTCCAAAGGCAGTTAAGGAGCAACTGCACGGCTCTTGAAACAGAAGCGCCATTTTGCGGTTTGTTTCTTTTAAAAACACATGTCGTGCAGGTGCTCTTCCTTCCCTCCAAGCCCTGGTGGTCCATTTCAGCAGCAGGATCTGGTATTTTATGACAGTTAAACAGGAGAGGGGTATAGCACCCCCTTTTTCTCCCTCATCTCTCCCCTGTAGCTGAAGGAGAGGAGAGGAAGCAATCCGTTTCTTGCTTTTGCCAAACCACTGAAGGGTACATTCTGGCACCCAGAAGGCTTTCTTCAGCTGTTAGGAAACTCACACAGCTCAATACAAGCCTGCCTTTTGCATCCTGATGTAGACGATGCAAGCCAGCTGAGTCTTGCCTTGAGACTCTCCACATGGTTGACGGCACTCCTTTTATTTTGCAGGAAGAGGTTGGCCGTGTTTCAACACACACTCTGCAGAGCCTGACATCCCTCACTGAATATACTGTTGCTATTTTCTCCCTCTATGACGAAGGGCAGTCTGAGGCTCTCACTGGCAGCTTCACCACCAGTAAGTCTTGGCTGCATTTCTGAAAGCTATCCAAGCACAACCGTAATATTCCTTTGCTTTTCCGGAAAGAAAAGTAATTGCAACAGTCTCACACTGCAATTTTTTTTTTTTTTAAGGAAAAAGGAACGTAATAACTCCTCGACTATTCATTCACTCAGCAGTTTAGAAACTTGAAATTAAAAGAAATGCAAATAGGCATTTTTGTCCGATATCTTCTAATGGTGGCTACAGAAAGAAAGAGAAGCATTTAAATATTGGATAGCTGGAGGCAAGTTGGGTTTTGCCAGTTTGCTGAATAAATTATGTAGATGAAGTAAACCCCTCAGAATTCCTTTAAGAAAAGTTTCTTTCCAGCATTTCAGTTACATTGGGGTGTTCTCAAGCGCAAAAAAAAATGCAGTTCAGTCAAATTTGAACCTCTTAAGGTTAAGCAATCCCTTGTGCCAAAGAACTGAACTGACAATCACTCCATGGGATTCTGTCCTCCTCTCCCTGGTTGCTCTAGTTTTTGGAAATGGAACAAATACAGCCCAATTAATTCTACCGTGTTTATAGGGTGCCATGGAGAGCTTTCGTTGTGCTTCTCTTCAGTCATCACATCACAGTTTTCTTTCCGATGCGATACTATCTTGCAGAAAAAGTTCCATCTCCCCAGTATCTGGAAATAAACGAAGTATCCACAGATAGCTTTACAGTCAGCTGGAAGCTGCCATCCTCAGACGTCGCCCTTCTTCGACTGGCATGGATTCCACTCGGTGGGGAAGAAGCTGAAGAGGTGACTGTTCTTACCTCATACCTTGGTTTCCGAACACCCTAGTTGTCGAATGTTTTGGCTCCCGGACAATTGAAACCCGGAAGTGACTGTTCTGGTTTTTGAACGTTCTTTTGGAAGCCGAATGTCTGGCGGGGCTTCTGTGGCTTCTGATTGGCTGCAGCCAATCGGAAGCTGTGCTTTGCTTTTCAAATGTTTTGGAAGCCGGACGTCTGATGGGGCTTCTGTGGCTTCCGATTGGCTGAAGGAGCTTCCTGCAGCCAATCGGAAGCCGTGTTCTGGTTTTTGAACGTTCTGGAAGTTGAACGGACTTCTGGAACAGATTCTGTTCGACTTCCAAGGTATGACTGTACTGGTCCTTTCTCTTTTGGCCAAAACAACAACATCCATGCACAAGATAGAACTATGAGCAGGCTCGGAGAAAACTCAGGATTTGCAAAAGTACCAACCCCCCCTTTAGTATTAATATTTAATATTAATTTATTTTTTCTACCCCGCCCATCTGACTGGGTTTCCCCAGCCACTCTGGGTGGCTTTCAACAGAACATTAAAAACAGAATAAAACTTCAAACATTCAAAACTTCCCTAAACAGGGCTGCCTTCATATGTCTTCTAAAAGTCGGATACTTGTATATTTCCTTGACATCTGATGGGAGGGCGTTCCACAGGGCAGGCGCCACTACCGAGAAGGCCCTCTGCTTGGTTCCTTGTAACCTCACTTCTCCCAGTGAACCGCCAGAAAGTCCTAGGAGCTGGACCTCAGTGTCCAGACTGAACGATGGGGGTGGAGACACTCCTTCATGTATACAGGGCTGAGGCCATTTAGGGCTTTAAAAGTCAACACCAGCACTTTGAATTGTGCTCGGAAACGTCCTGGGAGCCAATGATGGGGGGGGGGGGACAAAACTAAGGAGGGGGCAAACCCAAAAAGAGCTTGGTGAGGACTGAGCATATTCAGTGGCCATGGAATTCAGACTTTTTTAGGAGTGGGGATGTGAGTGGAAAACTGGAGGAGGGAGAAGGCGATGAAATGGAATGGAGTATTCTGGAAATGGGCATGACAAATGAGCAGTCCCCACTGCAGCATGTTATTGCAGGTACCAGAGTTGTTTGAATGAGTAACAAATCCCGCTGAGTAGCTGAGACGGATGATACAGTAGTAACTCGGGTTACAGATGCTTCAGGTTACAGATGCTTTAGGTTACAGACTCCGCTAACCCAGAAATAGTACCTCTGGTTAAGAACTTTGCTTCAGGATGAGAACAGAAATTGCACGACAGCAGTTGAGGCCCCATTAATAATAATAATAATAATTTATTATTTGTACCCCGCCCATCTGGCTGGGTCTCCCCAGCCACTCTGGGCGGCTTCCATAAAAACCAAAAATACACTAAAATATCACAGATTAAAAACTTCCCTGAACAGGGCTGCCTTAAGATGTCTTCTGAATGTCAGGTAGTTATTTATTGCTTTGACATCTGATGGGAGGGCGTTCCACAGGGCAGGTGCCACGACCGAGAAGGTCCTCTGCCTGGTTCCCTGTAGCTTTGCTTCTCGCAATGAGGGAACCGCCAGAAGGCCCTCGGCACTGGACCTCAGCGTCCGGGCAGAACGATGGAGGTGGAGACGCTCCTTCAGGTATACTGGGCCGAGGCCGTTTAGGGCTTTAAAGGTCAACACCAGCACTTTGAATTGTGCTCGGAAACGTACTGGGAGCCAATGTAGGTCTTTCAAGACCGGTGTTATGTGGTCTCGGCGGCCGCCCCCAGTCACCAGTCTAGCTGCCGCATTAGCTAAAGTGATACCTCAGGTTAAGACCAGTTTCAGGTTAAGAACAGACCTCTGGAACGAATTAAGTTCTTAACCCGAGATACCACTGTATGTCTTTCTATCTGCTGTTCTGTCTTCTTCAGATCGTCCTCAGCGGAGAGGTGGACACGTACGAGATTGAAGGCCTACTGCCAAGTACAGAGTATGAGGTGTCCTTGGTGGCCATCTTTGACGACGAAAGCGAAAGCGACGTCATTGCTGTCCTTGGGACCACACGTACGACAGGAAAAAACACTGCAACCTTCTCTTCCCCTCCTCTCCCACTGTCTCCCCAGGGGCTTAATTTCTAGAAAGGGAGATGTCTGTCTGGGAACACTGCCCTGTGAGCTGCAAAAACACAGTTCCACAATTCCCTGATACACAGGATGGTGGGTGGGTGAAGATGACTCTTTGTAGTCACTTGGCACCTTCTCAAGGGCAATTCCCTCTTTCTCCACTTAGGGAAGTTCCGTAGCTCAATGGTAGAGCATCTGATTTACACGCAGAAGGTGCCGGGTACAATTCCCGGCATCTCCAGGCAAGGCTGGGAGGGGCTTCTGCCTGAAAACCTGGAGAGGGGCTGCCAGTCAGTTTAGACAGTACTGAGCAATAGGGATTAATGGTCTGACTGAGTATAAAGGCAGCTTCCTATGTTCCTATGCATTCCAAGATGAGCTTGGGCATTCAAAATTGACCTCTGGTATGCCAGGATATGCATCAAGCATTGTCTCATGTTAAATAACGGCATTATCAATCTATTAATAATTTCACCCATCCTCTCTTCCATTGTGCGGACCAAAATATCTGGGATGTGTGGAAGGAAACCCTGTCACAGGTTTAAAAAGCGGGAAGTTTGGAGTGGAGAAGCTTTACCCAAATCTACCCCACTTCTGCTGGATTAATAATGTGTATTTGCTACAGGAGAAAAAGTGTTGTGGGTGGTAGAATTTGGAATAGAGAAACCGCAGACAGGGCAAAGCTTAAACACTCCTCCTCCTCCTCCTCAGTGCTTCTCTTTTTCAAATTTCCCTCTCCTGAATCTGCTTTTCTTATAAAAAGAAAAAGGGTTTACACATTTAAAAGTGCACTATTAATCTATAAGTGCCTGCGAGACTGTTGAATTCACTAAAATGTTCCCATATTTCCACAGCCAGTAGATAAATGTGTGTGACCGGCTTGAAGATGCGATTGCTAAAATGATGTTTCTCATGAAAGGTTCCATATTGTGTGTGTTCCCCCCCCCAGTTGAAGTAACAACTACTGAAATGACCACCATAACCACAACTAGTACCACAACTTTCCGGCCTACAACAGCAGGTACAAATTACTTTTTTTTATTTAGAAGATGAAAAATATCGTAAATATTTGCACAGCCAATTTTTGTCCTCAATTTTATTGGGCCTGTTTGTTTTTTTTTTGGCAAAAGTAAAAAAGAAAGGAAAGGAAAGGAAAGCATGCCAATATGTCTCAAACTGATTTTCAGAATGTGAATTTTCCTCACACATCCCCACCTCAAACTTAAAATTCTCTTCAGAAGCCCTGCAAGTGAAGTGTGGCCGATGGCTCTTAGGGAGAAAGTCTTATTGGTGGTGGCACCCCAGTTATGGAAAAGTCTCCTCAGAGAGGCTCACCTGGTCCATTCATTATGGATTTTTTTGGTCCCAGGGGTTACCTCATTATCCACTTAGATTTTTGGAACCTGTGATCTTAAAACCTGAATCTGTACCCTACCGGTTATATGGAAATGTTTGCACTGCAATGGTTTTATAATGTTTCTTAATTATTGTATTTTACTGTATCTTCATGAGCTAGACAACCATGGTATTGTGTGGCCCCCAACTCTCTGTGATATTAATAAAATTCAATTTTTAAAAAAGATTTTGAAAACAAATGCATGTTTGATATCATTTCAGTCTTTCGAACAGGAATAAGAAATCTTGTCATAGACGACGAAACTACCTCAAGCTTGAGAGTCAAATGGGACATTTCGGACTACAATGTTCGTCAGTTCAGGGTGACGTACCTCACCGCTGACGGTGATCGGGGTGAGGAAGCGGTAAGAACGGTTGGTATGAATTTTCTGTATGGTTCAGCTTGGAGTCTAAGTTTTCATAATAAAGAGGCAAATGACTTATCCTACAATGGCTAAATGCTAGCAGACGCCCTGAGATATACCTCACACATAATTATGCTTGTGTGGCTTGTGAGTTTATAGATACTTGCATGCTTACAATGTCATCAGCGCATGTATTATTTTGCAGTTTCAGCAGTTAAAAATTGGCAGGATAGCAAGGGATGAAGCAGCAAAAAATTGGCAGGATAGCAAGGGACGAAGGAGAGCAAGTACAGTTAAATTTGGGCCTCACATGCACTATGCACTCAAAGCAGTATAAAAGGTAAAGGTAAAGGATCCCTGACAGTTAAGTCCAGTTGCGAACGACTCTGGGGTTGCGGCGCTCATCTCGCTTTACTGGCCGAGAGAGCCGACGTTTGTCTGCAGACAGTTTTTCCAGGTCATGTGGCCAGCATGACTAAGCTGCTTCTGGTGAAACCAGAGCAGTGCACAGAAATGCCGTTTACCTTCCCGCCGGAGCAGTACCTATTTATCTACTTGCACTTTGACATGCTTTCCAACTGCTAGGTTGGCAGGAGCAGGGACCGAGCAACGGGAGCTCACCCCGTCGCTGGGATTCCAACGCCGACCTTCCGATTGGCAAGCCCAAGAGGCTCAGTGGTTTGGACTACAGTGCCACCCGCGTCCCTCCTCAAATGCCACTTTAAATGGCCATGGCTTCCCCCAAAGAAACTTGGGAACTGTAGTTTTTTAAAGTGCTGAGAGCTACTCTCTATTCCCCTCCACAGACCTAAAGTTCTCAGAGTGGTTTAGCCACAGATCCCTCTTCCCAGGTTACAGACTCCGCTAACCCAGAAATAGTACCTCAGGTTAAGAACTTTGCTTCAGGATGAGAACAGAAATCGTGCTCCAGTGGCGCGGCAGCAGCAGGAGGCCCCTTTAGCTAAAGTGATGCTTCAGGTTAAGAACAGTTTCAGGTTAAGAACAGACTTCTGGAGTGAATTAAGTACTTAACCCGAGGTACCACTATACAGACTCCGCTAACCCAGAAATAGTACCTCAGGTTAAGAACTTTGCTTCAGGATGAGAACAGAAATTGTGCTCCAGCGGCGTGGCAGCAGCAGGAGGCCCCTTTAGCTAAAGTGATGCTTCAGGTTAAGAATGGACCTCTGGAACAAATTAAGTGCTTAACCTGAGGTACCACTGTACAGACTCCGCTAACCCAGAAATAGTACCTCAGGTTAAGAACTTTGCTTAAGGATGAGAACAGAAATTGTGCTCCAGCGGCGCGGCAGCAGCAGGAGGCCCCTTTAGCTAAAGTGGTGCTTCAGGGTAAGAACAGTTTCAGATTAAGAACGGACCTCTGGAATGAATTAAGTACTTAACCCGAGGTACCACTGTAAAGGATTATTTGCTGCATAGAATAGTGCTTCATGTTTCTTCTTCCAGACCGCTGCCTTAATCAGATCTCTATTTTGTAGGAAGCTCTTGTTAATAAAACGTCAAAAGGCAGGAGGTGTTAATTGATGATCTCTCCCTTTTTGTTTCAGTTTCTTCTAGGTTTTATGAGGCTATGGTAGAAAGCTTTTTTAATAATAATAATAATAAAAAGCCGTCTGTCAAAGCAATGTGTGCTTCTCCCCGGGCTGTAAAAAAAGCGTGCAAACTTCCAAAATCTTTTTTTGAGAAGCGTGTAGACAATGGTATATTGTATAATTACCAGCCTTTAATCATGCGAGACCCCAGCTGCAGTCTGAAGTGGTACAGTCCTGGACTTGATTTAGCATCTCTGTAAGCTGGTTGTGGAGTGGGGTTGAGGAACCGGTAGCCTGCCAGTTCTTCTTGGATTACAATTCCCACCATGCCTGACCATTGGTTGTTCTTGCTGGGCTGATAGGAGATCAGAGTTCAACAAGATCTGGAGGTCCAAGGGTTGCCCCACCTGCAGCAGAGAATCTTCTGTCCAGCTTTTTTAAACGGTAGAAATGCGTTGTTCACGGACGACAACGCTTGCCATTTTTGTAAAGCTGAAATTTCTATTTGTTCCTGTCACGTGTGGCTTCAGACCAATGCGTTTGGTTCTAGAATGTGCTGCTGCTGCTCTCCAGATGTGCGATGTGGCCAGTTGCGCCAAGCCTCTGTGGCTTTTGCTGTGGTTACGCTGCACGTTGCCAAGCCTTTTCATGAATGAAAATCAGTTCCATAAAGTCACGAAGGCTGGAGCTTTGTGTTCTTCCCTTTGACTGTCGCACATGATATTGCTTAGCGCTCTTGCAACCTTTTAAAGCAGCCGGTTGGTTTTCTTAACTCCGCGAGTCCTACCTTCAGCAAACAATTCCATATCATCTTGAAGGCCAATAAACCCAGTGAGCGTCTGCCATGGAATCTCTTCAATGTTGCAAAGGATTCTGGGCCATGTTCTAGACAAGTGCGCACTCTGTTGACACAGGATGCTGGCAGTGCCTGTTCAGCCTCACTGTCACCCCTGCATGAAACAGAGAATAGGCCCCCAAAATGCATTGAAGCACTCCCCTTTGTCTGCCCATTACAGTGGTACCTCTAGTTACGAACTTAATTCATTCCGGAGGTCCGTTCTTAACCTGAAACTGTTCTTAACTAGAGGCGTGCTTTCGCTAATGGGGCCTCTTGTTGCCGCTGCACTGCCGACACACAATTTCCGTTCTCATCCTGGGGCAAAGTTCTCAACTCGAGGTAATTCTTCCAGGTTAGCGGAGTTTGTAACCTGAAGCATTTGTAACCTGAGGCATTTGTAACTTGAGGTACCACTGTACATATAAATGGTGAGCAAGCTGTATCTCAGGGATATGTCATTAATTATTCTTCCATCTATGTATCCTTGATATGTTTCCAAGGAACCCTTGTTTTCTCCTGGGACAGTTTGAAAACTCTGGTTTTGAACAACCCCAACTGAAACTGCCTGCTTTGATCACAACATAAAGGTTGTTTGGAGCAATATTCCAAGACTCCTTTACCTTGTCTCTCGTCTTCTAGTCTCCCCTTCCCCCATTCAACTTTTTTAATCTGTGGACATTCTCTCCATCTCCACAGAGCCCTATTTTCAACTCTTCTATCTTTCCCTTTGATTCTGCCCTTCCAGCATATTCACGGAGCCAACAACTGGCAACCTTTATGGACTATTGGGCACATTTCAAGTTTTGAGGGAGTTATGGGGGCGCCAGTCACAAAATGGCTGTCATGGGGAGTGTGGGATAACACAAAAGCAGAGACAACCACTGCTGACAACATTGTGCTTACCATAAGACGTCAGCCATGTTCTGCATGTCCTGGTTATGTAGATCACACACCAACACACACACATACAAACACAGAGATGCTGTTGCTGTTTAATTAAAGGACAAATAGCACTTGTCCTTTCAGGAAATACAGATAAGATAGTTAATATATCACATAAAACACTTAGAAGTTGGGTCCCCGTTTAGCCCCATAGCTTGCTTTCTAGTTCACACAGAGGGAGGAAGCTCCAAAGCAGGTATGGCAGGAAGTCCTCCCTGTCTGGAGCCACGTTCCCCTGGGTGTCCATTTTAGGCAACAGGAAAATGTTGTACTTGACTGCTCTAGTAATAACACAGCCCACAGGATCATCTAGTCATCATGCAGGAATATGCAGCTATCCCATACAGATATCAAACCTGCAATCTTGGTGTTATCAGCACCACACTCTAATCGACTGAGCTATTCAGCCTAGTCTCGACTTACTTTTTTTAAAAATGAAAGCTCAGAACCTGGGGAACCTTCCTGGGGCACCACTGAATGTTACTATCTACATCGTGCATGCCTTTGTGCATAATAATCTTGCATGTGTTGCAGTTAAACTCAGAAGTCATAGCCTGCATCTATTTCTAAAGAGATGGACGTATGACAAACCCACACAGTATCGGCATTTTCACGTTGGAGAGTGTACATGGATGTACATGGCTTTTCTTTTTCTAGAACCTAGTCCACCAGTGCTGAGGAGGTTTAATAACCTAAAGTGGTCCTGTGGCTCAAGAAGCTCTGAAACAGATGCAAAACACAGAGGTTAATCATAAATCTTTTTTGTTTTGTTTCCCCTGACTAGGTAATGGTCAATGCAAGGCAAAACAGTTTGCTTCTTCAGCCTTTGCTCTCAGACACTGAATATAAAGTTATGGTTACCCCCATCTATTCTGACGGGGAAGGTGTCAGTCTGTCAGCTCCAGGGAAAACATGTGAGTACAAAGGTTTCTCTTCCGGCAAAAGTCGTAATATAAGCAACTGTCCCTTTTTTAAGCAAGTGCTGTTTCTCCAGGATGTACTGAGAACCATTTCATTTGTAATATGTTTTCATTTTGCAGTGCCCCTGTTTGCTCCTCAAAATCTCAGGGTCTCTGACGAATGGTACAACCGATTGCGGATTAGCTGGGATGCCCCTCCATCTCCCACAATGGGATACAGGATTGTATATAAACCTGTGAACAGTGAGTGTCTAAAATGGTTGCTTATGTAGTTTATTTAAATATGTGGTAAATATGTTAAATCAGGTGTGTGAATGCAACTCGCCTAGGTATAGTTCTCACAAGATAAGGTGGGAAACCTGTGTTACAATAATTCCTTCCTGAGAAGGAATCCCACTTTCAGTCTGACAGTCCATGGAAAAGAATTCCTGGCCATAAAAAACTAGCATTTCTGGAAGATGTTGGACTAGAGCACTTCTTCCTAACATGCTAGCTTTCTGCATGCAGGGATTTTTATTTTTTATAACGGGGGAGCATTCAGTCATGCAAATTCCCAACTGCAGTCCAGACAGAGGTATACCATCTTATCTACTGTCAACGAGACCAAGGTTATTTATGCTCAAGTCACTCATGACAAATAAGAATTGCCTTTAAGAAACTAGCAGAGGGTGTGTGTGTGTGTGTGTGTGTGTGTGTGTTTTGTAAACTGGAATAAAGTGAGTTAGAAAAATATTTCATTTTAAGAATGAGCATGGTTTTATGTGATCAGAAGCTAGTAATGAAATTTCACAGTGTCTTCAAGCTGTGTTTCCCTGCCTAAGTCATTTCTATTCCTCTCACTTCTTGCAGTCCCTGGACCAGCCCTGGAGACGTTTGTGGGAGATGATATCAGCACCATCCTTATTTTGAATTTGCTCAGTGGAACCGAATACAGCGTTAAAGTATTTGCTTCCTACTCAACGGGATTCAGCGATGCTTTAGCTGGCGTAGCCAAAACATGTAAGAGACCTCAACTTCTTGTTATCCAATTTCTAATCTCCATGGACCATATTTCATTGGTAACCTTAGCCTTGAACAGAGTATCGAACTCAGCCACTTTTCTTTTGCGCTGTTCATAAAGGAAATGCTTTTGCTTGCTCTTCTGCATGAAGTTCTTACTTCACGTTTAAGGTACATAAAAAGTAAAACGCACAGAACAAACAAAGCAGACAAGTGTTGAGAAAACCCAAATTTTAAATCAACAACAAGTAGGTTCTGCATCTAAAGAAATGACAAATGTTTTTTATCCCTGTATTCCATTTCAGTGTACTTGGGAGTGACAAATCCGAGTGCTTATCAAGTCCGCATGACAAGTATCTGTGCTCAGTGGCAACTTCAAAGACATGCAACAGCATACAGGGTTGTGATCGAATCAGCTCTTGGTAAGTCATAAGGACATAGCATCAGTGTGATGCCAGAACACCTGTCAACTACTAAGATACTATGTTGCTTGATTCATGATTGATATCTGCTTACCATATTATAGTGAAACTTAAACAAAGATGAACTCTCATGAAAGTGACCCACCTTGCACGGAACGTGAGGATTCCCGGGGAAAAGATCACGAAGAATGTACTCCTTCCCCAGTCCTTCTTGGTTATGGCTTTTGGTTTGTCTGGAATGAAACAAACCATAGTCCCATGTTCCGATAAAATGTTAAGTCAAACCATGGCTTGGCTCACAGCAGTGCAGCAGCAGCAGGACTGGAGAACGAGAAAAGCAGTTGCGTGTCGAGGTCCCCAAGCCACCCCAATAAAACACAATTCACACAGAATTTTTGTTTAAGGTTTTTGGCATAATTTTGGCCACAACTTTATTAAAATACAGAAAATGTGATTGGTTGCTTAGGCATTGGTTGAGACTATCTGTCCCCGCCCGGGGACAGACTGACATTTACACACCAGTGAAAGTCAGAAAGGGAAAACATTTTGGGGAGAAAGATGGAGCTGGGTACCATGCCCTCACCTCTCCCCAAATGCTCCCAGGGGCTCTTGCGTGGCCCTAGCCCCTTGACAGGGGTTCGGACAAAAGCATGGCAAGCCCCTGGATTCCTTTAATGGAATACCCTTGCAGCAGCAACAGCATTGGAGGGGCAGGCACAGCCGATCCATGCCCCTCCACCAACCAATTAATAAAAACCAATGCCTAACCGCCACCTTACAAGTTCTGATGATTTGCTACGCAGTAGGCAAAAACCAAGTGGCCCCAGCCAATCAGCCAAATGGACAAAATTCCTACCAGGCCCCTGCCCCAAAAGCAGACAACCCCATGACAGACATAGCAAGGTCAACGCGAACAACCCTAAATATAGGGAGGGTGGGCGGGTAATCTGATGCACGCTATGAAAAGAGGAAGCTCAATGCTGCGAGCAGGGAATATAAAACTTCTTGGCTGTCAGTCATAAAATGGCAACATCAAATTCTCCCCAACCACAAGGGGATCCCAATTGCAAGGGTGGCCAACTACCTTTACCCGTCCAACAATAGTGGGATGTCTTGTAAGACCCCTTGGCATCATGTGCCCTCCATGAAGGAGAACATGCTTTGCGTTCTCTCCAAAAGCTTGCGCGCTTGCACATTCTTACTAAGTCATAGTTTGGTTTAGCATTACCAGCTAATAGAATCCAGCTCAAAGTGTCTCTTCTTCTTCTTCTTCTTCTTCTTCTTCTTCTTCTTCTTCTTCTTCTTCTCTGTGCTCCACTTCATTGTGTTACCTTTATTTTAGACCAAAGTCCTAATCTTTAAACAGCTCCATTTCTAATTTCAGATGGGACACAGGAGGAAGCATTACTTGGTGGAGGAACTCCAAGGCATTGCTTCTTTGAACTCGTTCCTGGTACAGAATACAAAATCAGCATCCATACGCAGCTTCAAGAAATAGAGGGGCCTGCTGTCAGCATAATGGAGACCACTTGTAAGTATACATCCCATTGGAATCCGGCTCATTTTGCTGTCATCAGACATAGGCACTAAGACCTCCTTCACACCTGATTTCCTAAACTTGGCACCATTATCTGATACAATTGCATCAGGGACTCCGTGGCTGGAGGCAGGTGCCTCAGGACCTGAGGATAGAGTCTAGCTTAATAGGCTACCTGGGAATTTGCGTGGCTAGGCCTCAGAGACAGAGCCTTCTTCAGACACAGAAGGATGCACCACTGACCTCTGTGATTGGTAGGCCACATGTAGCCTCTGGATTGGCTAGGCCTGGTATAGGCACTAGGAACTTGGCTTTTTGACTTTTGCCTAATCAGCATAGCAGGATCTTTTCCCTGTTACACCCCAAGCCTTCAGTTCCAATACCGGACATCAGAAACTGCCTTTTACCAGGACAGTCCATTCATCCATCCATCTTGGCTGAGTGTTGTCTACAGTGACTGGCAGAAGCTGCCCATGGTTTCAGATGGGGGACATGGTTTTCCTACCTAGGGACTGAACCTTGGACCACTGCGCATGCAAAGCAGATGCTCTACTACAGCCTTTCTCAACCTTGGGTCCATATGTGTTGTTGGACTACAACTCCCATCATCCTTGACCATGGGTCCTGCAAGCTACAGGTGATGGGGGTTGTAGTCCAACTACATCTGGGGACCCAAGGTTGAGAAAGGCTACTCTACTATATTGAGCTATGGTATTTCACCATGTCAGGGGGATTCCAGATCACAGGGATTCTGGGCTAGAGGAAAAATGCTTCAGTACAGCCCTGGCCTGGCTTTGAGACAAAGAAGACAGATGTGTGTTTGGGTCTAATGTTATGCATATCTAATATTGATTAAATCCCCCCTCCAAACTCCCATTTCCTACCCTCTGCCTTAGGGATGTGTATTGATTGTTGGGGGTAAGTATCAAACTGCTCTCACCTTACTCATAACCTTAAACTTGACTCAACTGCCTGTGTGGTGCTAAAGACTGCACCAACCCTGCAAGATGAACCAGAAGGAGCACCGCAAGTTCTCTTTCATCAGTGAAATTATATGCATTTAGACTTTGCCCGTGGAGATGGACTATGAGGCCTTCCAGATTTCAGGAAATCTTTGCAACCATCTTTTGAAACAGATGAAAGCTGAGATTCTCAGCAAGCCAAATTCTGGGCTCAGTACAATATGAGCTGGGCATATAACAAAACATTTACATTTCCTGCATTCTCCCAATATCCGAATAATGCTTTCACAATTGACCTGCTTACACAGTCAAGCTTCCTCTTACTGTTCTTTTTTTTCTGTTTCTAGTGCCATTCCCAACCCAACCACCACCAACTCCTTCAACCACCACTCCACAACCTACAATTCCTCCTGCAAAGGAAGGTAGGCTCTTTCTGTAGCAGAGTAACAGGTGTGAATGGTGCAATGATTATCTTAAGCATTCTTCTGTTTTGAAAGCTGTTTTTTACCCCTCCAGGGTAGAGCTCATAGTTTCTCAGTGAGATCCTAACTATTGGGTTCCATAGGCAGGTTTACACATGTCAAGGAGGAGAGGCATCATTTTAGGATGGGAAACCTGCTGTCTTTCTTTATTCCAAAGTACTTTGTATGTCTTTAGTTTGCAAAGCTGCGAAGGCTGACCTTGTCTTTTTGGTGGATGGCTCGTGGAGTATCGGAGACGACAATTTCAACAAAATCATTGGCTTCCTGTACAGCACTGTTGGAGCTCTTGATAAGATTGGCCCTGATGGAACTCAGGTGAACGAATGAGTGAGTGAGTGTGAGAAAGAATTAACAGGATTCAAAACGTGAGCAAACATCTAATTCAAAGGAGGCTTGGAATGGGATGAATGAAAATACGATATTATGGCGAACGCTTTTGAAAAGCATGCGGTGGGATCTTTCTTTAGATCTGTAAATATTTATATTCCAGAGTGTCATTAAATCCTGTACAGAGACTCACTGTGTTACTGAAATTCCCCTAACACCTCAATTCCAAACACACCCACCTGTAAGTTTATGACGTAGGTTATTTTTTTGCATAGCACACTTCCGAGCAAGTCTGCTGAAATTCGAAGGCTTGCTGTGGTCTTCAAAGTGGGCCACACAAGCTGACTTCAACATGACTGAGAGATGGCAGGTGTTCACATAGCTCCTACTGGGAGGACTAAGGCTCTTTCTTTACACAGAATTCAGTGAGACGCGTTGATGAGCAAAGTATAATAGAGAGCAGCTGTAAGCTATACTGGTCACCTCTGTTCAAGGGAGAAGGATTCAGTGTGAACGCCCATTCAGTTTATCTTCCACTTGCCACTGATCCATTCTTTTTTGACTAGATGTTGGTCTTTAGAAAGGTGGACACATGAGAAAAGAGGAGTCTGGTGTCTGTGTTTCTTGTGACCCAAGCAGGAAGTGAGCAGGTTGGGTTTGCCACTTTATCCTTCTTGCATCTGATGCAAGTTATAGAGCTCTTGAGGGCAGCAGTGCAATGCATCTCCAGATACTGCAGACCAAGAATGGTTCTGTCATCTGCCAGAGTACCAGGGTAACTGATATGCCCTCCTTCCTTTGGCACTGATAAGGAGGCTTTCAAGTTTGTTTGTGATAGATTAGCACAGAAGGAACAAGCAGAGGCTGATTACTTCTTTCTTTTTCTTTAATGGGCTACCTGCTTCATGCCAGCAGTTGAAAGGATAATGCTTCTTTGCAAATTCAAAGCTAAAGGTTGCATTTCAACTAGCTGAAGATCTTTTATTAAAGCTCAGTGTGTTCTACAAGCTGAACTTATGCAGTCAGATGTAAACACCACTAAGGGCAGTAGAGCTTACTGACAGGAAACTATGTCTAAGTTTGAAGTTATGCTGATCCTAATATCTTTGGTATTATATATTACTGATCTTTGATGTTTGTGTAATAATGGATCCACACAACTGCCTGCATTTTGGGACTCTCCTTGGAGGTGTTGCTGTGGTGG
The DNA here is from genome assembly GCF_951804945.1 of Podarcis cretensis. NCBI lineage: Eukaryota > Metazoa > Chordata > Lepidosauria > Squamata > Lacertidae > Podarcis > Podarcis cretensis. The sequence goes on from NC_137176.1 coordinate 78,349,907, forward strand.
CTCTCATGATGAGGCTCCTAAACTTCAAAATTTACCTGAGGTGTGTAAGTGTGTCTGAGAGAGTGTGGATCCCAACCAGCTCTCACTTGCCCCTGCTGTGTCTGCAATAAATGAGTGAGATGTCTTTTCTATGAAGGTGGCCATTGCTCAGTTCAGTGATGATCCCAGGACAGAATTTAAACTGAATGCCTACCGAACGAAAGAAACACTTCTGGAGGCCATCCAGCACATAGCATACAAGGGAGGAAATACCAAAACAGGTGAGCTAAATTGGCAGGTAGATTTTGTCATTGCTGATTTCAACTTTCTTTGGGGCCATGTTTTTTATGGAGAGAGATAGAAATTAAATAAATACACTTCTACGTGTTGTTTATGTTACTCTCGTCTTCTTCTTTACAGGCAAGGCAATTAAACATGCCCAACAGGCCTTATTTACTATTGACTCAGGGACCAGAAAGGGGATCCCAAAGGTTTTGGTAGTGATCACAGATGGTCGATCACAGGATGATGTGAACAAAGTCGCCAGAGAGATGCAGCTAGATGGTAAGAAGATAGGGACGTAAGGAAAGCTCACCTTGATCAGGCCAAACTCCCCAAGTAGGACATGAATGCAATAGGCTTCTGTTGCCCATCTTCCCTCTGATATTGGTGGTAAATGGCCATTCTCTTAAGAATTACCTGTTCCAACTTAACTGTCTCAGGAGGCCTTTCATAAAATACAAAATTTAAAAGCAAGTGGCAAAGTAGTGCTCCTTGTGATTGGTTTGCTTGATGTATGTTTTAAAAGGAAGCAATTTGCAAGGCACATAATTGCTTTTCTCTCTCTCTCTCGGGCTTCTCTTTTGCTGATATATGCAGACTCTTCAGCCATCCATTAACCACTTTTATAGGTGTGCATGCATCTGAAGAAGTGTGCATGCACACGAAAGCTCATACCAATGACAAACTTAGTTGGTCTCTAAGGTGCTACTGGAAGGAATTTTTTATTTTGTTTCAGACCAACACGGCTACCTACCTTTCACTTTTATAGGTGCTCTCATAAAGGTCAGGTAAAGATAAGGTAAAGGTACCCCTGCCCGTACGGGCCAGTCTTGACAGACTCTGGGGTTGTGCGCCCATCTCACTTAAGAGGCCAGGGGCCAGCGCTGTCCAGAGACACTTCCGGGTCACGTGGCCAGCGTGACATCACTGCTCTGGCCAGAGCCAGAGCCAGAGCCAGAGCCAGAGCCGCACACGGAAACGCCGTTTACCTTCCCGCTGGTAAGCGGTCCCTATTTATCTACTTGCACCCAGAGGTGCTTTCGAACTGCTAGGTTGGCTGGCGCTGTGACCGAGCAGCGGGAGCGCACCCCGCCGCAGGGATTCGAACCGCCGACCTTTCGATCGGCAAGCCCTAGGCGCTGAGGCTTTAACCCACAGCGCCACCTGCATCCCGTATAAAGGTCAGGTAGAGAGAGTCAAATGAGCTTTCTCAACATATTTGTGTCAGTGATTTTTGCTAGTGTGGGATAAAATGCAGAAGATGCTGCAATTATTGGAGTCTTGGGTCTCTTTCTCTTCTCTGATGCAGTAGTTTCTGTATCTGAGGCATGGGCTATTAAACTAGCATCCACCAATCTAAAAAGAAAATAAAATTGTGGGTTCAGTGCACCAACAGCTCAAGCCCCATGTCTGTTGCATTGTGTTGGCACAATGGTCAAGACACCCTAACTTGCAGGACTGGTGTGTTGGCAAAGCAAGTGTTAGAATTAGGTCATACGTTATTGAAAGAAAAAAGGGAAATTAATCTGTGTGCTTCTTTGTCTATTGGACACACTACGTAGTTTCTGTTCCTAAAATAAACTTGGCTGCTTGAAGGGAGAGAATTCCTTTTTCTTGGCTGGCTAAAGGGAGAGTCCTTTTATGAAAGTGCTGAAAGAGTAATCTGCTGATGTTTATTGGGGCGGAGAAGTGAATTTGTGCCTTCTGGTGAGCGATGGAGAAAACTGGTTTTATTTTTCCGTACTGCGTTTAGTTAAAAGATTCGCAAGAGGAAGAACGGTTGTTGCATCTGAAGAATTTTTTATGTGTGTTTTTCTCCCTCCAACCTAGGGTTCAGCATATTTGCCATTGGAGTAGCAGATGCTGATTATTCAGAACTGGTTAACATTGGCAGCAAGCCTAGTGACAGGCATGTCTTCTTTGTGGACGACTTTGATGCCTTTAAGAAGATTGAAGATGAACTGATCACTTTTGTCTGCGAGACAGCATCAGCAAGTTAGCGATTAAGACTTCATTTTTATCTGCTTCTGTTTATACGATATATGATATCTTTTTTGTCATTGTCCCATACAGAACAATGAAATTGAAAAACTACATAAAACATTCAAAAACCCCTAAAAAATCTGAAACCCAATTTTAAAATACATTATACTATACTATAAAAACCCCTAAAAATTCTGAAACCCCATTTTAAAATACACTATACTATACTATACTATACTATACTATACTATACTATAAAATACACTATACTATAAAATACACTATACTATAGAGACCCCTTATGCTGTGTTTAGAACCAGAATTGCATTTGTGTAGAAACTGTTTCTCAGGAGGCTAGTCCTGGTCTTTATAACCCTATACCTTCTTCCAGAAGGCAGAAGTTGAAAGAGATCATTTCCGGGGTGCGTACTATCCTGCGCTATCTCTGCCGCTTTCTTATGGCACCTGGCAGCATAGATTTGATCTAAGGTGGGAAGAGTTGCACTCAATTATTCTCTCTGCAGTCTTTACAACCCTGGATAGTATTGTTTTTTCCCTGACCGTGCAGCTCCCAAACCACATACACAGACCATAAGTTAATATGCTCTCCACAGTGCAATGGTAAAATGCCATCAACAGGTCCTTTGAGAGATTGTTTTTTCCGGAGGATTCTCAGAAAATATAACCTCTGCTATGCTCTCTTCATCAGGTCTTTGCTGTTTTCTCCCCAGGTTAGGTCGTCTCTCAACTCCATTCCCAGAAATCGAAACACCGAGACCTGTTCCATGCACTTCCCCTCAATAATAAGTTTATTGCCCAAACAGCATATAAAAACGATGCTTTGCTAACTGGGGTAGTTTATGATACTCCTGCAGTATGATAGTAACAGTTGAACTCTGTGCATTCGAAGGAAAAGCCGCTGAACAATTACCGTATTTTTCGTCCTATAGGACGCACCGTCCCATAAGGCGCACCTAGTTTTTTGGGGGGGAAATAAAGGGGAAAAAATTATTTCTCCCCCTGGCACGGGGCTGGGGTGGGGGAAGCCTGAGCTTCCTCCGACCCCAGCCCCCAGAACAGGCAACTCTCCGCAAGCCGTGGGAGCCCAGCACAGGGCTCCCGCACCTTGTGGAGAGCTGCGCAAAGTCTGGGCGCACTGAGCTCAGCGCGCCCAGCCTTCGGCCCCTCTCGCTCTCCAGGCTTCAGCGAAAGCCTGCATTCACCCCATAGGGGACACACACATTTCCCCTTCATTTTTGGAGGGGGAAAAGTGCGTCCTATGGGGCGAAAAATATGGTATGTACTTCACCTTTTTTGCAATCCTTTTGCAATCAAACCTATGTAGCAGAATGTGCATCCTGTCACATTTCAGATTAAAGTTGTTTCTACACTGCTGCCCTGGCTCCAAAACATGACAGCAGATGCTCTTATTTGTAAATAAGGAAGTGGCCTTTATCGAAGCAGAGTAATGGTACAGACTCGGCAGCAGGAAAGGAGCCGATTCGGTCTCAGAGCTCTCACAAGGCATAGCGTTGGCAAAGAAGAGCCTGGTCTAGGAGCACGGGTCGAGGTTCACCAGTCCAAGATAACAACAACATAATTTTATTATTTGAACCCATCTGACTGGGTTGCCCCAACCACTCTGGGCAGTTTCCAACAAATATAAAAGAATAATAAAACATCAGACATTAAAAACTTCCCTAAACAGGGCTGCCTTCAGGTGTCTTCTAAAAGTCAGATACAGTGATACCTCTGGTTGCGAATGGGATCTGTTCTGGAGGCCCATTCACAACATGAGCAGAACACAACCCACGTCTGCACGTGCACGGGTCACAATTCACCACTTCTGCGCATGCTCATGACGTCATTTTGCGCATCTCTGCATGCTTGAGTGGCGAAACCCGGAAGTAACCCTTTCCGGTACTTCCAAGTTGCCGCGGGACGCAACCTGAAAACATTCAACCTGAAGCAAACGTAACATGAGGTACCACTGTAGTTATTTCCTTGACATCTGATGGGAGAGCATTCCACACGGAGGGTGCCACTACCGAGAAGGCCCTCTGCCTGGTTCCTTGTAACCTCACTTCTCACAGTGAGGAAACCGCCAGAAGGCCCTTGGAGCTGGATCTCAGTGTCAAGACTGCACAGGTTGTTCCTACAAGTTATTCATGCTCACCTGCCAGCCTTTAAAGCTAGGTTGGGGCAAAGCCCTTACGTGAGAGAATCTCTATTCCCGTAGGATGCAAGCGGGTACAATGTTTGGGTGGGTGCATCTTCTTCCTTCTCCAGAGGTGTTGCCTTGTCTGGGGAGAGAGTGTCAGACCCTCTTCTCCAACTGAGCCCTGTGCAGCCACCCCAGGCAGTGGCTTTGAGTCATGCCCAGACTCCAACAGTGCTCTCTCTGCCACAAGAGAAGGGGAAGGAGCAGCCTCCTCATCTCAACCTGAAGGCGTCGAGGGAGTCATGACAACTACAGCCCTGGAATGTTTCTGAGGCACTGTTTTTCCACAGTTAACAGGGACTAGAATGAAAACAGAGGTTCCCCATAGCACTTACTATTTTTTATTGCTTCTTAATTAAAAGGTATAATCCACCCTTCCTTGCCAAAGGGAGCCCAGAGTGAATCACAATAATAAAATTAGCTAAGAACCAAATTAAAACAATACTATTGCAGACTGAAGTTAAAACCAACAGTGTAAAACTATCATTGTTTACTGATGTTCACCGGGGTTTTTGTTTTGTGTGCGCACGCATGTGTTCTTACAGTGCCAAACTACACATCAAGGTCCTGGTGTCTATTGATCTCATAGCACAGATTTTGGTTTCCATTTAGAAATATGTTGTGTAGCCAACCATTTTTTTCTCTCTTTCAAGGCTTAAAGATATTCTCTTCTTCCTTTTTGCAGCTTGCCCATTGGTTTATAAAGATGGCAACAGCCTAGCAGGTATAGTATTTCCATATATTCCTTCTTCCTTCCTTCATTTACATTTCTATATTGCCTTCCTGCCAAGGCACCCGAGGTGGCTTATAAGTTTAAAGCACAAATTTAAACACGTGAAATTGGGAGTGGAGAGAGACTAACTGGAGCAGACCTTGCTGTATCTGCTTCCCTAACACTCCCTCAGACTCTTCATCTTCTGTTAATTGTTTAAAGGATTATATTTCTCATTTGCAGATCCTTCCCTAACTGACATGCCTACTACTAAAATTTTTGAAATATACGAGCTATATATACATTACTTACACAATGGGCCCCGCATGATTGGCTAATTCCAGGCTGCTCCTGCAGGCCAATCAGGTCACTGATTCACTTCCACCTGGAGCTCGATTGGGTGGCTCCTCCAGACCAATCAGACTGCTGCATTCTGGATCCTTTTGTTCTAGGATTCAGCTCAAATTTAATAATAATTTATTATTTATACCCCGCCTATCTGGCTGGGTTTCCCCAGCCACTCTGGTCAGCTTCCAACAACAAATTAAAAATACATTAAAAATACTACTGCTCTGGAAAGGTTTATTGTTCAACTGTTAAAAGGGGTAGTCACATAATGAGACTGTCTGGCACACTCTGCCAGGGCCGTGTCAATCATTCATGGCATCACACACACACACGCACGCACACACACACACACACACACACTACAGGACTTCAGCTTGCAACCAATCTAGTTAGGAAATTACTGCTGGGCTCAGATAATAAGAGACAGCAGCTTCATTGGAAGTAATGATTTATGGCTGATGGTTGCCTGAACGTGTCTGGGCAAACCTTGGGCTCATGTTCTCCTCTATTCCCCTTTGGCAAGGGCTTGAGGAGATCAGAAGCTTTTGCTTCTACGTTTGACTAGTTGCAATTTAGCACCGTGTCCAATACTGATCAAACTGGTGGTTAGTTTTAACTATAGTTTGCTGAAACAAGCCAACTCTGAAGCCAACAATAAATCATAGTCAACAGTAGTCACAGTCAGGGTTCAGATGTAATACTAAACTGGGGCTAACTGAAGACGGAACCGAAATCTTCCAACCTTTTTAGAGCTACACTGCAGGAGCAGGGAAGGGAGAGAATGTGAGCATGAGACTCATTCCTTTACCAATAAACTATAGTTTATCATTACACCGAATGCAGTCAATGATTGATCAAGGTCACACAGGAGAGTTTGGGAAGACTAAGGACCTTGGAACAAAGTCTCCAACCTAAATACTTCATTCTCGAGGCCAAGCTGGCCTCTTATGCACAAACCCCATTGAAGAACCCGAGCTCTGAAAGACCATAATGGTTCTATTGTGAATCTATTTTTTTCCATGGGTTTTCTGCTGCTGCTGCTCAACTTACAGCAGTATAAATAAATATGCATTCTCTAGAGCTCATGCTTTGTATTTAAAAAGGTTTAATTCCTGTCAGATGCCTTGTACGCCTCCTTCCAGCAACTCCTTAAGCCAAGCTGGTGCCAAATGTATTGCTCGCCTCCCTTTGGACCTCCATACATGCTGCCCAGACAAATATACCTTAGAAAGTCACTTCAGTGCTTCTAATGCAGTGGTTTGACTTCATCCCCTGGAGGCACACTCCATTGTCTCTCTAGACAGATGGATGCCACCGCCGCCTACATTTCCTGCCATTTTGTTCAGCAGCTTTCAGTTGGAGGAGAATTCAGTACTGGGCTACTTGAAGCAATGGCCTGACTCAGCACCAGGCAACTCCATTTTCCAGTCGCTTTTAGCTAACAACCTTTTCCACTTTTCCTTTCAAGCACCATTAAAACATGTGACACTTGAGCAAGTTGACGACCACCTTCTTACATTATTTTATAGGGTTTTGTGGTATGAAAGTTCCCAGGGAAATGTGCCCATGCTAGTAAACTTAGCGGTGGTATAAATCTTTAGTCATTTTCACTCCCAAGCCACATTAAGAGAAGTCAGTGACACGTCTTATGTTTTTCAGGATTCAAAATGATGGAGATGTTTGGTTTGGTGGAAAAAGAGTTTGCAACTGTGGAAGGGGTTTCTATGGAGCCTGGAACATTTAATGCCTACTCCTGCTACAGACTGCATAAGGATGCTTTGGTTTCCCAGCCAACCAAGTATGAACTCTAGATGTATTCTTAAAATATGTTGGTGTAATTATAGCCAAAGCTCATGGAAGCTAAACCATAGCAACATTTTCTAAATCTGCATCTGAATACTGGATTTGTAAGAGCGGGCCCTACCTTTAGGCAAGACAGGATATCCACCTCAAGCTCAGATTTTGGGTGACAAATTGTGAGTGAGATCCCATGGGGCTTTTGATTCCTCTCCTCCCTCTGCAGCCTCACTGTGCACCCCCAAAATCTGCTCTGAATGATTGGAAGACCCTCTGGAGTAACAGAGAGTGACATTTGAGTTTCTGCCTCAGGTAGCAAAATATCTATTTTGGGCCTGTCTCAGAAGCTCTGTATGGTATTTAACCATTACAAAAAATAGCAAAGGTTTCAAGTTATTTGGGGGCATGGCAGTAAATGTTTTCACTGGTGAAAAGGTGAGGGTTTTTATGGATGCAAATGAAGCAATCTCACTAAGCAAACAGGACGGTGTTTTTGGGGAGAGGAAATGAAGAAACTGCAGCACCTTGCAGTTCAGGAAAATGCAGAATAGCAGTGAGTTACTTATTTGTGTGTTACTTACTCACATGCTCAGTTTTTCCCAGATTTATCATCTTTGAGCACAATCAAGTGCAAGATCTTCTGCACAACAGAATATGTTTCCATGTGCAGAATTTCCCCCATCACATGTGCAAGTTTCTCTAGATCTATGGAATTCTCCCCACTCCCAGTGTACCTGGTTGATTATGAAATAAGTATCCCAATTCCAAAATCGGCTTGGGAGGCACAATCCCTCCCCACTACTGGCGAGTGGGGATTTCCTTAGTTCTCCAGATGTCACATTCCTGCCTCCTGTCAGTCATTTGATTGGCAGGGGAAGGGGTCGAGTGGAAGGTCTGTGAGTAGCACTGTTCTCGAAGCTGTCTGAATTAGGGCATCTAGCTATAGTATTATTATTCTTGAACCAAGCTTTTGCTTGCTTCCCAAGAAGAAGTCGTGGGCAGAACCCTCCTTCCAAACATTTACAGTGAGCATCTCTACTGTAACGCAAGTCTGCCCAGACTGCCTCTGGAATGTTACCAGTATTAATCTTTACCTTGGCCAAACCAACGTGCTTGCCCCTTTATATATATATATATATATATATATATATATATATATATCTGTATTCATTAAAACCCCTCGTCATATGTTACACTCTGGCATTAGGGTTGAGTGCTGAAAACACGAGAGAGGAGCATATTGAGTTTCAGAGAAAGTTGAGTCCAAGAGCAGGATTTAACTTGGGAAGGGAAACACGCTGCTTAAGTGGAGAGATAAAGCTAACTCAACCCATGTGTGGATTCTGAAAATGGTGGTGATTAGAAAAGGCAAGGCTTGTGAGAGAGCACAGAATGTAACGTGGCATTCAGTGCTGGAAGAAGTGGGAACTTACAGGGTGGGTTCAACATGGCACACTTCCAATTATTCTGTCTGCACAATGATTTGTGCTTGCCAGATGGAATATCCCCCCTCTCCCCCTGTTCACTGTTCTCTGTGTTCTCCTGCTCCCACACCCAAGCCAATTTCAGGGGATGCAGGAGACATATGGGAGGAAGCTGTATCCCAATGTGGCTGAAAGACCTACATTGGCTCCCAGTATGTTTGCGAGCACAATTCAAAGTGCTGGTGTTGACCTTTAAAGCCCTAAATGGCCTCGGCCCAGTATACCTGAAGGAGCATCTCCACTCTGTCTTTCAGCCCGGACACTGAGGTCCAGCTCCAAGGGCCTTCTGGCGGTTCCCTCCCTGCATGAAGTGAGGTTACAGGGAACCAGGCAGAGGGCCTTCTCGGTAGTGGCACCCACTCTGTGGAATGCCCTCCCATCAGATGTCAAGGAAATAAACAACTATCTGACTCTTAGAAGACATCTGAAGGCAGCCCTGTTTAGGAAAGTTTTAATGACTGATGTTTTATCGTGTTTTTAATGTTCTGTTGCGAAACCCAGCCAGATGGGCAGGGTACAAATAAATTAGTAGCAGTAGTAATAATAGTATTATCCTGTCCCAGCAAGGACAATGGGCATGCTCCACGACCATCCACTCCCCGCAAAAGTCCTTGCAGGGTTGTTTTTCTCCACAAGCAGAAATCTTTACCACAGACAAGGCTTGTTAGGTGAATCCTGCCCAAGACCACTTGCATTGGTGGAGAACCTTAGGACAAATGTGGCCTTTCAGGTCTTTCCATCTGAGCTTCAGAACTCTCCCTAGGACAAACCTGCTCCCCAGGCCACCCTCCCTCTCCTCAGGCCCCACCCTTTACAGATCTTGCTCTGCGCCCTCCTCGCGTGGCTCCTTTTTCTTGACTTGATGTGATTGTGATAATTCCCCTTGATGGCCTGGATGGAGATGGCGTGTGTGTTTTGGGGTTTAGAAAGCTCTGGCTTTCGTGTGACAGAAATGTAGCCTAGTGTACAAAGGTTACGAGTCAGGCCTGGGTCCCATGCCACAGGGAGGTTAGGCTGGCCTCAACCAGAGCCAGGGCTTTTTTGGCCGTGGCCCCGATCTGGTGGAACGCTCTGTCACAAGAGACTAGGGCCCTGCGGGACTTGACATCTTTCTGCAGGACCTGCAAGACAGAGCTGTTCCACCAGGCCTTTGGCCAGGGCACAGCCTGACCCCCTCCTTTGGCAATCCTCACAGAACTCTAGCCCAATGGTTGCCATTAATTTGATTGGAATTAATTTTATAATGAAATGATTTTAGAATGTTTTATCATTTTACTGTTGTTAGCCGCTCTGAGCCCGGCTTCGGCTGGGGAGGGCGGGATATAAATAAATATTATTATTATTATTATTATTATTATTATTATTATTATTATTAGCTTTGGCTTTGCCCACTTTTGCCTCTGATCCCCCACACTACCGGCAAACAGATCTTGGAAAGTTTCTCACAAGGAAATGTGCCCCTCAAGCTGAAAATATTTCCCCATCCCTTCTGTAGAGCATGCCATGTTGTTTTTCAAATGTAAGTCATGCTTAGCCGGAACGAAACAGGTCGGCACTGCACACACAGCACTTATTTCAGCCTTCCCCAAGCTGAGAGTTAAAGACAGTAAGAAATGTCTTTATTCCATTCACAAGATGCCTTTCCCCCTGTCTTATATGTTTAATTCATTGTTAAAAAACATGTTCTTGAAAGATCCTCTGAACCTCTGAGGTAAGAGCAAGACAAAAGATTGCTTTATTCATGCGAGAACAAATTACTGCCACTGAGTTTGGGCCATACCTGATTAGGCGTGTGCAGCTTAGTTGCGCTGAAATTCAGATTCTGTGTTCCAGTGCTTGCAGAGAAACACAACAGGTTCAAATTCAACCCTACAGCGGCAAATGCTACCTGGGACGCAACACTGTGCTTGATGTTTTATTTGCTTAAGTGGTGTTGAGTCTTGGGTTGTGCACAAGGTGGATAGCTCTCACAGTAACTCTCTGGTTGGTCTCTGTCAAGTAACTGGAGGAGGAAATGAAATCCTATGAAATGTGGTTACTGTATCATAGGCTTCGCTTCAGCAAAGGCATTAAGCATCTCTTCTTGGCTGCCCTCCTCAAACCACTTCCTCTGGAGTCATCCTGAAGAGATGAAATTGCCCCACGGGAGCAAGTCTGAAGGCTGCAATGTGGTTAGACTCTTTTCTGCATGTCAGTTTCAAGATGTGTGAAATGACATCAGAAATATAATTATAAAAAAGTTTGCGGCAGTCGGCCACTCATCTTCTAACAGCTTAAGGGCAGCTTAACTAGAATAGGGAAGTCTACTGTAACCAGACCTCCAGGTCATTTAATTAAAAGTTTTAAAGGAGAAATAGGTGGTTATATGTAAAACTGAGAATACCGTAGGCTCCCCAGTTTAAACGTTTTGGAATGAGGCCAGTGAGAGCATTGTACTACTTTCTAAACTCAGTCGAGTAGACTTCCTATCTGCACCAGTCTTCTTTTCCATAACCTTCTGGTTTTGTCATCCAATGATCAGCGAAGGGGCATATCACAAATGCATTGAGAACTATGTTTGCTTTTTGGTAATGTACATGTTGAGTGTATGCATATGTATGTATGTATGTATGCATGCATGCATCGTCATATAATAAAATCATACATAAGGTGACTTTCAAATAAAAGATATAAACCACAAAAATTAGCAACAAACCTAACAGTAAAAAAAGCAGCAGTTTGAAATTAGTGCTCTTTGGTTCTTTCCTTTTACCTCAGAAGTGCTAATTCAAGAAGATAGAAGCAATTACGACTGGGGCGTGGGGCGGAGGTGTGCTTTCAGGACCCCATTTCCTGTGAGGACATCAGTTTCTGGAGCCTTATTTTCCTTTTACAGATATCTACACCCAGAGGGACTTCCTTCAGATTATACCATTACGTTTCTCTTCCGTATACTCCCTGAAACGCCCGAGGAACCGTTTGCTCTCTGGGAGATTCTGAATGAAGAATATGAGCCACTGGTTGGAGTTATTTTGGATAGTATGTTCATTGTGTCTTTATCTCGGACCTTGATTGATTGATTTGGTTTGTTTATATTCTGCCTTCCCATTCAAGGAGACAAAGAAAGCCATTACTGAATTCCCTGCCACACCCCAAAATAAAGTTATAACTTGTACCCCTGTACATTGTTCCCACACCCTTTTATGAGAACCTATTTCTATTTTCTATTTTATCATTTTGATGAAGCCTTTAAAGAAAATAAATTACTCGAAGGTATCTAAGTTGATGTTCCTTCTTTAAAAAACACTGTAAGCATATATCTCTGAAACATTTTCTGTCTCACACTCCACAGATGGTGGCAAAACATTGACTTTCTTCAATTACGACTACAAAGGTGAATTCCAGACTGTCACTTTTGAAGGACCTGATATAAAGAAAATATTTTATGGAAGTTTCCATAAGGTGAGAATTGTTGAGACATTTGGGGGGAAAGGATGTGATTGTGTAAAAAGAAGTGATAATATTCTGAATACTTTTTTTCTGGTTTCGCTTTGTCTCTACCGAAAGTAGTGCTAAAATGGGGAATTAGGAGGTGTATCTGTTGTTGATTTTATTAAAAAACTATATGTACTTTCCTGGGCTTTCTTTCTTTTCATTTTTTTGGTGTTAAACACATAATTTTCTTCCCTCAGTTGCATGTTGTCATCAGCAAAACTACAGCTAAAGTTGTGATTGATTGCAAACAAGTGGGTGAGAAGATGATCAATGCAGCAGGCAATATTTCTTCTGATGGGATAGAGGTACTGGGAAGAATGGTTCGATCGAGAGGGCCAAGGGACAACTCTGCACCAGTAAGTGAAGCAGCTTGGTGTTTTGAGCTAAAAGAGAGCATTTTCTTTTTTTAAAAGGGTTGCCATATTAATATAATGTTCATGATGTAATGCGTTTAATGAGAAAAAAAGCTGCTGTTTGGTTATTTAAAGAAATGTTTGCCTGAGAAATTCTGGCTCATATAGAAAGCTGACAGTGAGAAGATTTAAATATCTGCCTTGGGTATCAGGAAAACTCTTTTTAATAAGTTCTTAACATGCTAGGGATGATCCCATGCCTGGATACATTGATGCCTACAACACCCACATTGAATAGTTTCGCCAGAAGGGCACCTTGGACAGTGATAATGGGAGCTGCTGAGAATCTAAAACAATCATCCTTTGCATGTTAAGGGTTATGCTCTCCCTGTCCCGGTGAAAGTCATCACTTGGGACCATTTCCATCCCCCCCCAACCAAAGGTGAAACCTAATCAAGGTGGATCTAGAAAACTAGTCCCATCTAATTGTTTCTGGAGTTGTGTGGCAACCACTTGCTTGAGCGCAATGCCCAGAATGGCGATGTCAATCACTGGTGCTCAACATCAAAAAAACTAAGATCATGGCCACTGGTCCCATCACTTCCTGGCAAATAGAAGGGGAAGAAATGGAGGCAGTGAGAGATTTTACTTTCTTGGGCTCCATGATCACTGCAGATGGTGACAGCAGTCACGAAATTAAAAGACACCTGCTTCTTGGGAGAAAAGCAATGACAAACCTAGACAGCACCTTAAAAAGCAGAGACATCACCTTACCAACAAAGGTCCGTATTGTTAAAGCTATGGTTTTCCCAGTAGTGATGTATGGAAGTGAGAGCTGGACCATGAAGAAGGCTGTTCGCTGAAGAATTGATGCTTTTGAATTATGGTGCTGGAGGAGACTCTTGAGAGTCCCGTAGACTGCAAGAAGATCAAGCCTATCCATTCTGAAGGAATCATAGAATCATAGAGTTGGAAGAGACCACAAGGGCCATCGAGTCCAACCCCCTGCCAAGCAGGAAACACCATCAGAGCACTCCTGACATATGGTTGTCAAGCCTCTGCTTAAAGACCTCCAAAGAAGAGACTCCACCACACTCCTTGGCAGCAAATTCCACTGTCGAACAGCTCTTACTGTCAGGAAGTTCTTCCTAATGTTTAGGTGGAATCTTCTTTCTTGTAGTTTGGAACCATTGCTCCGTGTCCGCTTCTCTGGAGCAGCAGAAAACAACCTTTCTCCCTCCTCTAGGTGACATCCTTTTATATATTTGAACATGGCTATCATATCACCCCTTAACCTCCTCTTCTCCAGGTTAAACATGCCCAGCTCCCTTAGCCGTTCCTCATAAGGCATCGCTTCCAGGCCTTTGACCATTTTGGTTGCCCTCCTCTGGACACGTTCCAGTTTGTCGGTGTCCTTCTTGAACTGTGGTGCCCAGAACTGGACACAGTACTCCAGGTGAGGTCTGACCAGAGCAGAATACAGTGGCACTATTACTTCCCTTGATCTTGATGCTATACTCCCATTGATGCAGCCCAGAATTGCATTGGCTTTTTTAGCTGCCGCGTCACACTGTTGGCTCATGTCAAGTTTGTGGTCAACCAAGACTCCCAGATCCTTTTCACATGTACTGCTCTCAAGCCAGGTGTCACCCATCTTGTATTTGTGCCTCTCATTTTTTTTTTTGCCCAAGTGCAATACTTTACATTTCTCCCTGTTAAAATTCATCTTCTTTGTTTTGGCCCAGTTCTCTAATCTGTCAAGGTTGTTTTGAAGTGTGATCCTGTCAGGAATATTTATCCCAAAATTATGCTAGAAGAAGAAGAAGAAGAAGAAGAAGAAGAAGAGGAAATGCTTTCAGGCCTCAGGCTTAAATATGGGAATGAATACATCAGGCCTCACAGAACAATTGAACAAAACAACCTTTGTGACTACATTCCAACAGCAAAAGACAAAGATGAACTTATAAAAGGTTGCAGTTAAAGGGCCTTTTGTAGAAAGAAAAAGAAAGAAATGATGGCTTTTGTTAAAGAGAATCAGAACTGTATGAAAGATAAATGACATAGCAAAATCTACACCCACAGAAAAATGCTGGTTGCCTTCAAGTGAATTGGTTGGTGGTTATGTAAGTCCGCATGCATGCATTTCGAAACACAGCTCCGTAATGTACACTCAGTTACATCAGTTACAATGTTATCCTAAACATTAATAAAGCCTGTGTTGTATGATGCAAATTCAAGGATCCAAAGGTTTAATGCTTTCTATGGTTCAGGCAGGTAAACCCCCAGATGTGCTCATGTCTTCTCTGAGCCAGGGGGATGTCTAGTGCCTTTTCGGCGGCAAAGAGGAAGCTCCTCTGCTACGCTTGCCTTAGATGCGGCAAGCCACACACCCCCAAGCCAGCCAATTGGCTGGCCAGGGAGATGACGCAGCAGAGGATTCCCCAGATCGCGCAGGGCTGGGACCCAGCCTCCGCGCGAGTGTTGGGGGCAGGAGCCCGCAACACCACCTCCTCCTGAGGTCGGAAGTGGCTTTCTCAACTATGCCTGGCACCTTGATTACAAATTAGGAACTATCTTACTATGGAGAAATGCAGCGGAAATCATTGTTAATCAAAATAAATAGCACTCCAGCAGCTCCAACGTCTTCAAACTTGCTGTAATCTACTGCAATGCTTTCAAAGCAGCATCAATATTCAGTAATAAAGAAGGCTGATCTCCGAAGAATTGATGCTTTTGAATTATGGTCTGGAGGAGACTCTTGAGAGTCCCATGGCCTGCAAGAAGATCCAACCTATCCATTCTGAAGGAAATCAGCCCTGAGTGCTCACTGGAAGGACAGATCCTGAAGCTGAGGCTCCAATACTTTGGCCACCTCATGAGAAGAGAAGACTCCCTGGAAAAGACCCTGATGTTGGGAAAGATGGAGGGCACAAGGAGAAGGGGACGACAGAGGACGAGATGGTTGGACAGTGTTCTCAAAGCTACCAGCATGAGTTTGGCCAAACTGCGGGAGGCATGGAAAACAGGAGTGCCTGGCATGCTTTGGTCCATGGGGTCACAAAGAGTCAAACACAACTAAACGACTAAACAACAACAACAATGATGGCTAGGCCTTGTGATATTTAAATCAACTTATCAAGTTCAAAGAGCACCCCAGACAACTGATCCCTGCATATGTGCAGACTGTGATGCTCACACGAACATATTCTGACCACAAAAAGGCTTCCCTATTTATATTCTTTGAAGAGGACCTCTCTGCATCTTCAGGTAGAGCTCTTTCCTCTCCCTTCCATGAATGTGCCTGCTTATGCACATGCAAGAGCTTGCATGTGGACACCAGCAAATTAGGACAGTATATTTTTTGCATTTATGTTGTGTTCCTTAAAGCACCCTAGAGAGGCTGTTTGTTTATTCTGTCCAAATCACACACATGAGTTTTAGTGCTGTTCGGTCCAATCCTTCACAGATTTCTATGGATTTGTCTGCATCTGAATCTTGACCACGTGAAGTTTAAATGTAAATGTCCAAGAGTAAATGCCTCAGAAACAAAGAAACCTTTGTTTAGCCACTCAGCTGGAATAAGAAAGAGCAACCCAGGTCACAGTTTAAAGTCAGAAGAATGGCTGATTCAGCCGGTTTCAGCATCAATGTAATAAATCAATTCAAACCACTGTTTCTTGGTAATTTACTAAAAAAAATAATGCAATATCACATTGCATCCTTAGTCTGATTAATACTAACCCATGAAACAGAAGAAACCCACTTTGAGATTTTTATTACAAACAAGAAGTATAAAAGTGTTGTGAAATAAATAAATACAATAAGGAAATAAGGGCATATCATTTTCATTTGTTGTGATGGGATGAATTCCTGTGAGCACCCAGAAGTATCAACAAGAGGCGTATTATGTGAAACAGCTGAAAAGATGTAAAAAAATAATTTATCATGTTTAGTCTGTGATTCCCCTAAGCGCGAGCGCGTGCGCGCGCGCACACACACACACACACACACACAGGATTTACATAGAACATATTTCTAAATACTAGTTTTAAAATTCACTCTTTTTATTAAGTTTGTAAAAATATTATAATATGTGAAATGTAAGGATCTTGTGGAAGCAATCCTATACACAAGAAGCTGCCATAAAGCAAGAAGGAGTACGTTAAAAGTTCCTTGGGAAGAAGGATTGATTGCTAAACCCTTCTGGGAATTGTGGGTCTCTGAGAAGAACAGGGGTCTCCTAACATCTTGCCACAGCCTTAACAAACTAGTTTCCAGGATACTTTGGGGGAGAAGCCACGACTGCTCAATCTGGTATGATACCCCTTTAAATGTACAGTACAGATGAGCAAGCATTGCTTCAAGTCAAAACCACTACACTATTAAAAGCCAAGCATCTATGCCAACAGGGACGCGGGTGGCGCTGTGGGTTAAACCACAGAGCCTAGGACTTGCCGATCAGAAGGTCGGCAGGTTCGAATCCCTGCGACAGGGGGAGCTCCCGTTGCTCAGTCCCTGCTCCTACCAACCTAGCAATTCGAAAGCATGTTAAAGTGCAAGTAGATAAATAGGTACTACTCTGGCGGGAAGATAAACAGCGTTTCTGTGCGCTGCTCTGGTTTGCCAGAAGTGGCTTAGTCATGCTGGCCACATGACCCGGAAGCTGTACGCCGGCTCCCTTGGCCAGTAAAGCGAGATGAGCACCGCAATCCCAGAGTCGGCCATGACTGGACCTAATGGTCAAAGGTCCCTTTACCTTTACCTTATCTGTGCCAGCAGCTGCATAGCTCCATGCTTTGCAAACTGAGCAATCAGCTGATCGTTGAGGCTTGTAAAGGACCATGGACGCACCAAGGATCAGCTGGTTGTCAAGACCTTTATCGTGCTTGTATTGCCTTGTGCAAGTGCCTTTGGCCCAGACATGTCTCCACCTGCTCCATGTCTGACATCACATATGAGGTCAGATGCATGTGCCTCGGCCAAAACAGCCTTGTGGGTCAAGTGAGCAGGGGCGGAGCAAGGGGGTGTGGGCAGCATTGGGTGTCATCCTGGGGGGGGTGACATTCAGCCCCCTGCCTGTGATTCCCAAGCCTACAGCAAGCAGTGGCAAAGCTCCCTTCCTTCCCCTGGCTTGCTGTAGGTTTGGGAGTCACAGACGGGGTGGTGCGTGACAAAATTTCTGCACCGGGTACCACCTCACCTTGCTACGCCTCTGCAAGTGAGGAAGACCAAATTAGGTCTGTAGGCAGGAGGGTCCCTCCCCATCCTGCAATCTAAGGCAATTCCTTTATTGTTTGAGATGGCTCTCCTTCGCTGATCCTCTGAAGCGGCTACATCTTATGTTATATTTCCCCTTTTTCCAAACCAGTTCCAGCTGCAGATGTTTGACATCGTCTGCACCACTTCATGGGCCAACAGAGATAAATGTTGTGAACTTCCAGCTTTGGTAAGCTCTCGCTTTTTAAAACTTCTGTTTGGTGACATGTGGTTCTAATTTAATTTAAGATTGATGCAGATTAATGCCTAATTTGGAATCTACCGAACCAGCCATGACAGGGCCTTCTTTTTCTCACCAGAGGGATGAAGAAAGCTGCCCTGCCCTACCTCATTCTTGCTCCTGTTCTGAAGTCAGCAAGGGAGCTAATGGACCCCCTGGACCACCAGTAAGGTTTTAATAATAATAATAATAATAATAATAATAATAATAATAATGTATTTGCTTTGGTTCTCTGCCATGGACCAGCATGTCATGTTTGATCTCATGCTTGACAAAGTTGAACATGCACTTATTTGAACCAAGAAAGGTCTGATGCTTTGAGTATGTTTTGAGTACAGTGGTACCTCGGGTTACAGATGCTTCAGGTTACAGACTCCACTAACCCAAAAATAGTACCTTGGGTTAAGAACTTTACCTCAGGATGAGAACAGAAATTGTGCGGCGGTGGCAGCGGGAGGCCCCATTAGCTAAAGTGGTACCTCAGGTTAAGAACAGTTTCAGGTTAAGAACGGACCTCCAGAACGAATTACCGTATTTTTCACCCTATAGGACGCACATTTCCCCCTCTAAAAATGAAGGTGAAATCTGGGTGCGTCCTATGGGGCAAATGCAGGCTTTCGCTGAAGTTTGGAGAGCGAGATGGGTTGGTGCGCACCCCTCTCGCTCTCCAGGCTTCAGGAAGACACCCGCAGCTTAGGCAGCCCTGCAGATAGCAGCTTGCTTCCCGGAGCACCGGGCGCGCTGAAAGCAGAGCGCCCGGCGCTTCGGGAACACATCCGCAGCCTAAGCAGCCCTGCGGGAGTTCCCACACTGCGGATAGCAGCCTGCCACCCGGCGCGCAAAACACCCTGAAGCAGAGAGCCCCGCGCGCCAGACAGACATCCGCAGCGTGGGGAGCCCTGCAGGAGTTCCCCGCAGGGCTCCCCATGCTGCGGATAGCAGCCTGCCGCCCGGGGGGCAAGGCGCCCTGAAGCAGAGCGCCCCTCGCGCCGGGCAGACATTGGCCGGCTCCACAAGCTCGGGGGACAGCAGGGAGGCGCAGTGCCGCCATCCCGCTGTTCCTTGACCTGCTTCGGTTTCCCCGACCTGCTTTTGGGGGGGAAATAAAGGAAAAAAATGTTTCCTTTATTTCCCTCTTAAAAAATTAGGTGCGTCCTATGGGACGGAGCGTCCTATAGGGCAAAAAATACGGTAAGTTCTTAACCCGAGGTACCACTGTATAGTTTTGTATGTTTGGTGGTTTATGTTGCCTCAGCTGGTTTGCAGTTTAGCCAGACCAAGCCAAGACATTTTGCCACCTGAGGCAAACCACAAAATGGCACCCACTGCCAGGGAAGAAGGGGTGAGTGTAGATTTCATTTCGGAACAAGGAGAGAAATCAAATCAACCTGACCTGATGGTTGAAGTCGAAATCAAGCGCCATCACGCAGGGACCTATATCCCCTGTCTCTCTCCTGACAGAAGTCATCCTACACGATGACCAAAAATGTTTTAAAACAAATTTGTGGCTGCATACACACTATACCTTTAAAACACATTAAGCGTTACAATTTGGTTTGCAGGCATGCTTGTGGCTTGTAAAAAAAAACTCTCAAGTCTACTGATACGCTAAGTAAAGTCCCATGAGAAACACACCACAAATTTTCACTGGAGATAAAATGTCTCATTCATTCCACCCAAATCAGCCAGGCAGACAGGGCGGAGGTGGGGGAAGGGAATCTAATTCCTCGTCATGTTTCAATTTGGACAGAAAACAAGTGTGATTTGGACTTTTTATTCCCTCTAATAATATTGGAGTTGGTCTAAGTTCAGCAAATTAAATCAAAATGTGGAAAAAGAAATACAGGTTTTCAGAGCTATGCACTTATGTGCGTGTGTGTCGGCAGGCAAATCAAGGTGGAAGCATGTGGAAATTTTAAATATGTGTCCTTTTTTGTATACAGTGTACTGAGCCCAGAAAATCCTGCTGCTGCTGCTGCTGCTGCTGTTAATTAAATTTGTATACCAGCCTATACCCACTGGTCTCACTCACCATGTTCCTTGTGGTTTACTTTTCCTCGGAAGAGTAAATGGCAAAACAAACAAACAAAAAACCACTTGCCTCATGTCCCTTAGTTTAGCAATCCAGCCTCCATTTGTAAAGGCCCATTCCAAATTCTGGCTATTGGTCATGTTTAGGTTTGACAGAATGTTGGGAGCTGGTTGCACACAGGGAGAGAAAGAGTGCTGGGAAAGGGGAGGGAGAGATATATCCTAAAGCACTGGATTTCATCCAGTGGGTTGGAATCCAATTATACAAATTTACAAATTGTGTACAAGTCGGTCAGAGGACTCAATTGCAAAATTCAGGAAAGTAAAAAGGAGAGCTGCAGTTCAGTTTGTGCACTATTCAAGAAGTGTGAATTAGGGATATCTGCATGAAAATTGGGAACTGAATCCCCGCCCCCATCTTTGTTTGAGCTTCATGTGTTTGCTGGTCTCTGCTGTAGAGCAGCACCATAACTTGATGTGAGGAGATAACCTGCTTCCTAGTCTCCATTTTTAAGGCATTTTATCAAAGATTGATGTACTGCTTTCATTAATAAGTTAGGGAGGAAAATAATATGTACTTTTCTTTAAAAAGGAAGAATGGAGGTATTGGGGATAGCGGGATATCATCACTCTCCCTAAAAACGAACTTGGGTGCTGAGTGTCTCCAGGACTAGAGCCAAAACATGGACATGAAGAACCAAGAGAGAAGTAACAGCATGCACTGGGGAGCCTGCACATTTGCTGAAAGGCAACAAATCCTAAAACCAGGCTAGCCTGTTGAGGATGGTGAAGATTCAGTAGCCATGGGATGCTGAGGGTCAACTGAAAGGCAAAACAGGAAGTGAATGGGATGGAGTTTCCTGGAGGAAGGCATGGCTTTAACCTGAACAGGAGCCCACCTATTTTGAGGAAATTATGTGCAGCAACTTCTCCTAACTCTAAATGTGTTTTGCAGGGTGGACCAGGTCTCCGAGGTCCAAAAGGTAACCGAGGCGACCTTGGCCCAAAGGTAATTTGTCTTGTCGCTTCTTCTGTTGCTTCTTCTTTTTAATGGGTTTGTGATTGCATAGTAAAAAAATTGATTTGAATATTCTGTAGGTATAATCCAGGTCCACGGGGATTTTCCCCTTGACGCAAGGGATACTTGAGACTTGTGTCTGCGCTCTTTTCCATTGCATTTCCTCAACCACAGATGCTATTTGCAGAAACTTTCATTGTCTGTTAGGGTGATGAGAGGAAGAGTCTTTAATAACTGCATGGATTTCTACAGAAAAATGTAGAATTGCATTCATTGGAATATTTTTTATGAATGTAGAATTTATGAATGTAGAATTACATTCATTGGCGTTACGTATCCATTGGAATATTTTTCATTTAGGAGCAGATCTACATGCAGTAAATATTTTGCTTGATCCAACCAGGCCTTTGCGGAGAACTTTCTTAGATCTCCTCAGCAGTTGGGTTAATTAATGTGTTACTTTAGTTTAGTTTGGAGGGAGCTGGAGGCTTTCTAGTCAGAGTAGATGGCTGTTCCTCTAATAGAGATTCATGATATGATGACCTTTTTTGTTCCAGGGACCAGATGGACCTCGTGGTGAAATTGGAGCTCCTGGTCCTCAGGGGCCTCCTGGACCCCAAGGACCAAGTGGGCACTCCATCCAAGGACCTCCGGTAGGTTCTGAACAGTTGACAGCCTGGTCTTATTTGCACCATAGCAGTTAGAGTTGCCGGGTTTTGCAAAACAGTGCAATACTTGAGCTGCAAAAAAGCAGCGTTAGAATCACAAGGTGCTTCCAGAGGACGGCGGGAGGGTCTGCCCTATGGGGGCAATATTTGACAAAAACCGGGAAGACCCAGGTGAATTTTGTTACACAGTTCAAGCCCTGGTTGAAGGCAGATTTGGGATCTTGTTTAGTCTCCTCTGATTTGAGAGTCTTTCAACGTCTTCCCAAATCGTTAGCAAAAAAAGGGAACAGAATTATCCCTCATAAGGCTGTCAGTACACACTGTACCTTTAAAGCACATTCAAAGCACTTTTTTTTATTCATGTTTTTGATCCAGAAAAGCTCAATTCCAATTGATTTCAGAGGGAGAATTAAGAGCTTTCTTTACTCGTGAAATTGGTAGAATTGGTAGAAAGCCACTTCCGAGCTGTAGAGGAGGTGGGGTTGCGGCCCCATGCCCTCCCCACGCACGCGGGGGCTGACTCACAGACCCCGCGAGAATGAGGGAATCCTCGGGCGCGTCACCACCCTGTCCAGCCAATCGGCTAGTCAGGGAGGCATGGCCTGGGCTATTTATGGCCGGTGCACCCGAGGACCACCCTCTCTTCGCCGTTCCAGCTGCTCCGGTTTCCCACTCTGCCCGCCCTTAGTTTTCTGCTCTGACCTTGTTATGGACTTCAGTTGGTCGCCATTGAGGGGCCTGGTAGGAATTTTTCCCACTTGGCAAATTGGCACCAGCCATTTGGTTTTTCGCCTACCTCGTAGCAAATCGCCACAACTTCTCGGCATTGGCGGTTAGGCATTGGTAGGGGTATTGTTATGCAAATGCAATGGGGGGAAGGAAGCGCCATCACCTTTCCCCAAAGATAAGGGTAGTACGGTAAAGGATTCCAGGGGGCGTTGCCCTGTCTGAAGCCTATGGAGGTGTGGGCCTAAGGCACGCCAAGAGCGGTGACCCCAGGGGAGCTCCTAGTTGATGTGCATCAACAGGACTTCCCCTGCTGGTGGTTAACCCTTACCGGCCTTCATGCAATCGGGCTGAAGCCGGTTAGTTGTTAGGACCAATGCCTAAGCCAATACCGCTCAATTCCTGCAATCAATAAAGTTGTGGCCTTTTCCGCCCATTAACCTTAAATACCGTGCCCTGTGCCTTTATTTCCCAAGGGGGGAGGGGGACTTGCCACGCAATCTAAAACTGGTTAGACCGTGCCTCATGTTTGTAGCTCACCTTTGCTATTTTCCCCTTCTTCTTCCCCAGAAATAAATCTGTAGTTCACAGTTTTGTACCTCTATTTTGATGAAAGAAATGGGATAGCTGGACAAACAATGTGCCACTGGTATGATTAACTCTGTGGTCATTTATCAACAGGGAACATCTGGTGAAAAGGGAGAAATTGGAGAAATGGGCCGCCCTGGCCTACAGGTTGGTATGACTCTGCTTCCCAGCTCTCAAACTGCTGGAAATGCCTGTTCACGAGACTCCGTTTGTCTCGTTGTAATTGCAAACAGAGGCAGGGCCGTCTTAAGTGTATCCGGCGCCGTGGTGCAAAGATTCCTCTGGCACCCCGCCCCCCTGTTTCCTTTTTATGGCACTGCCGGCAGTTTTGCGGGGCTGGAGGAGGCGGGCAGCAGCTGGAGGGTGGCTCCTCTGGTACAGAAGAGGCAGAGGCTCCAGGCACGGCGCTGCTTCAGCGAGGCAGGCGAGGGCGGCGAGCTGATGCCAGGAGGTGCTGTGCCCAGCTGCCGCCCCTTCTCTGGCACCCGTGCTGTGGTGGCCACAGCAGGTGGAGGCTCCAGGAGCAGAGCTGCTTCAGCGCGGCATGGCGGAGGCGGGCGAGGGCAGTGAGCTGATGCCAGGAGGCGCCGCGTCCAGACCTCACCACTTCCCTGGTGCCCTCCAGAACATGGCACCCTGGCGCCCCGCACCACTTGCCTCTATGGGCAAGACGCCCCTGAGCAGAGGGTGAATGTTGTTGTATGTTTTGAAATGTGTTATCTTTCATGCAGGGGGTTCCAGGAGCATCTGGATCCCCAGGACGAGATGGAAGCCAAGGCCAAAGGGTAAGACTGGACAAGTGACTCCTCTTTTGCTTCTTCTCCTTCCTCTGGGTTGTCCTTTCTAAGTTAATGTTCCAACCCCAGGACTTCTGTGAGTCAGTTTTGTGCATGTGACATTGGCTGCTTCTCAAGAAATCCTGGCGAGGAAAAGCTTGGCCCGTGGCTCCTTTTTTCTGGACCAGCAACACACTGACTGTAGGTTTGTACAGCAACAGGAACTGGCACAAATTCCACCTACATTTAAGTGCCTGAAATTCATCTGAGCGGTCTCCTATGTTTTCTTCTGTGTGTTGCCTTTCGTCTTATAATATCTGAATAATAATAATAATAATAATAATAATAATAATAATAATAATTTATTTATACCCTGTTCATCTGGCTGGGTTTCCCCAGGCACTCTGGGCAGCTTCCAACAAAATATTAAAAATACAATAAAACGCGATACATTAAATACTTCCCTAAACAGGGCTGCGTCCAGGTGTCTTCTAAACATCAGATGGTTGTTTATTTCTTTGACATCTGGTGGGAGGGCATTCCACAGGGCAAGAGCCACTACCGAGAAGGCCCTCTGCCTGGTTCCCTGTAACCTCACTTCTCACAGTGAGGGAACCTCCAGAAGGCCCTCAGAGCTGGACCTCAGTGTCCAGGCTGAACGATGGGGGTGAAGACACTCCTTCAGGTATACTGGGCCAAGGCTGTTTAGGGCTTTAAAGGTTAGTACCAACACTTTGAATTGTGCTCGGAAACGTACTGGGAGCCGATGTAGGTCTTTCAGGACTGGTGTTATATGGTCTTGGCAGCCACTCCCAGTCACCAGTCTAGCTGGCGCATTCTGGATTAGTTGTGGTTTCTGGGCCACCTTAAAAGGTAGCCCCATGTAGAGAGCATTGCAGTAGATTATTTCATTCCAGATGTGAAATATGGAGCAGAGAGAGAGAAAGGGGCTCTTCTCAGTGTTCTGCTATATTGCCTAAAGAGCTGTACCCAGTTCCAGCATGAACCATTTTGCTGTCTGAAATATAGCTCAGATACCTTCTCCACTTCTGGCTAGCTTTTTCTTCCAAAAAAACCCCCACAAACATTTCTGACACCAATATCTTCCTTCATTTCTCATAATCACCACACACACCTCATAGCACCCCTTAAAACAATCCCTTACCTCACAGTCTAACAGACATGACACAAAAGGAAAAAGGAATGGGGAGGGAAGAAGAAGAAGAAGAAACAAGCAGTTGCTTCTTCACTGGCTAATGAATGGGGACAGGTTCATCTCTCCCTCCCCCCTTGCTATTATGCAGCCTCTCAGTGGCCCTTAGTCACCTGGGTGGTTGCGGAGACCAGTGTGTGTCTTCCTTCAGCTCAGATGTCCCACGTAACTGGCAGGAGCAGAGTGTTCAAAACAGATGAAAGGAAGTTGAACCCCATCCAGTGTCAAGTGTAAACCTTGTCATTTCATTACACCTGCGTGGCATTATTTAAATAGCAGAAGCAGCAATGTGAACCTGCTTGAGCGGAAGAGAAAGACTACTGCCAACTTGGATGGAAGATTTCTCTAGTTGCCTTTTGCTTTCTGTTTCCTTTGCTTTAAAGCGTGTTCTCCATAACAGAGAGCACGTGTTGCGGTTGGGGTGACGACAAGCCACCCTGCTGTTACTGGGCAGATTTTGGGAGGAACCCAAGCCTTTAAGTGGTTAAATTGGGTTGCTGGCGAGTTTTGATTGATGCCAATTTGGAGGAGGGGTCAGAGTCTTTAAATACAGGACGCCCAACGTTGGGCGTCCTCTTGGCCATTTTGCACCGGATCACCCGCCCTCCCTCCCTTTAATAGGGGGGGGGGGAGTTTCTTGATCACTTGACCTTGCTATGCCTGCCATGGGGTCATCTGCCTTGGAGCGGGGGCCTGGTAGGAATTTTGCCATCTGGCTGATTGGCTGGTGCCATTTGGTTTTTGCCTACTGCGTAGCAAATCGTCACAACTTGTAAGGTTGGCGATTAGGCATTGGTTAAAATTGGTTGGTGGAGGGGTAAGTGCCTACCCCTCCGATGGTGGTGCGGAAAGGGAATTCCGTTAAAGGAATCCAGGGGCTTGCCATTCTTTTCGTCCTTGTCCCTGGCGTCGGACTTGGGCCGTGCAAGCCCCACAGGAACATGAGGGTGAGAAGTGAGGGCCCAGCTTCATTTTCTCACCCAATACTTGTTTCCCACACTGGCTTCCGTTGGTGTCCGGAAGGCCAGCTCTGTCCCTGAGGGCAAGGACAGATAGTCATAACCAATGCCTAAGCAACCACTCACATTTTTTGTATTTTGAATAAAGCTGTGGCCAAAATTATGCCAAAAACCTTAAACAAAAATTGATGTGTGAAGTGTGAATTTTTTGGGGGGTGGCATTGTGGGACTCAACACACAATTATTAAGGTTTTAAAACATACAATCAAATATATGACAAGCAGCAAAAAGATTGTGAATGTTTACTGCTGTTTCCCACCCTGTAATTATACGATCACATAAATCGCTTTCTGTTGATTTATTTTTCTTTCTTTCTTTTTAATCTCAAGTTTTCTGATTAGTGCTTTCAACAAGGAAGAAGTTATAACACATTTCCCAAGCCAGCCTGCAGAAATAAACAGATCAATTTCATGATGGATTGCACATACAATAAAATATATAGCTGAGGGCAGGTTGGATTGCAGTTTTGAGACTGATTCAAGATGGTAAAAGCCAAATTTTTGGTGTTTTTTTTTTTAATAAAGTAAGAAACCCTTAAGAGGGGTTTTGTCCTTAATTAGATTCAATCCACTGAGGAATATCAAGTCAGAACAGACCCATCAAAAACAATGGGCACAGCTAAGAAGTGGTTGCTGTGTGTTAAACCACTGTGCCGCTTGCTGATTGGAAGGTCAGCTGTTTGAATCCCCGCAACGGGGTGAGCTCCCATTGCTCAGTCCCAGCTCCTGCCAACCTAGCAGTTCAAAATCACATCAAAGTGCAAGTAGATAAATAGGTACCACTCCGGCGGGAAGGTAAATGGCATTTCTGTGCGCTGCTCTGGTTTCGCCAGAAGCTGCTTAGTCATGCTGGCCACATGACCCGGAAACTGTCTGAGGAAGCGGACAAACGCTGGTTCCCTCGACCTGTAAAGCGAGATGAGCACCGCAACCCCAGTGTCGTTCATGACTGGACTTAATTGTCAGGGGTCCCTTTACCTTTAAGAAGTCCCTTGATTTCAGAGGTATAACTCTTGAGTTTGCTTAACCATACTGGGTAACAGGATTAAATAAGACCACATTCCAAACTCACATTAAGGTAATTATTCTAAGCAGAGAACTATGGAAAGAAGTTCTGTTTAAACCAATGGTACCAATTTCATGAGATTTTTTTTAAGAGCAGGACTGCAGGGCTGTTCAAAACAATCAGCTCTTAGACTATGTCTTGAAACAGATCTTGGGCTCCTGCAATTCCCTCTTGCTCTTTCTCTGCTCCCTTCATTTAAGCATCACAAAAAAAAAACCTTCTGCAGTCCTCAAACCTCTCAACTTATATATGCCCTGCTGAACCTCCTCTGGAATTAAGCTTTTAAACCACGAAGAATAAGCTGTAGCCTGAACCTTGTCCTTGCCAGGAAATCGTTCGCCCGCGTCCCCAGTACCGAAGAGAGAGCAAAAAGCACCAGGAAAGATTCTTCTTTGGAGAAAAGAGTTTATTGTAATCTGTGCACAGAGACAACCAGCAGAATAGGTTCTGAAAAACTGGTTGTGAAGCAATACACTTCAGCAAACTTTCTTATACTTTCTGAACATTCTCCCCCCTCCCATTCCTTCCCCAAACTTCTCCAATCAGCTGGCAAATGTTCAACTTATTCCCTTATATGGCACATCTATATTGCTTGCTAAACATTCCCTCATACATGTCTTTCTGCTGGCTAAGCACTCCCCCTCCCCTTTTGCTTATTCGTGTCTTTCTTATCTTTGCATTACTAAGGCAGGAAGCGCAAGGCAGGAAACGGCCTCCTTAGCAGGCCTGGTTAAATTTGCAAACAGCTGCAGTTTCTTGCTAGCTGACAAGGCAGGAAATGGACTCTTGACCTGCCAGACAGATTTAGCAAACAGCCACCGGCTGTGTGCTAACTGTCTGACCACAATTGCAGAAGTAGGATTAGCACAGGATTAGCACAGGAATTCCCCTTCATGGATCACTGCCTTGCCGTGGCGAAGGGGCTTGAAGAACTCAGAGAAGCTATAAACTATGCCGAGCAGGGCACCCAAGATGAACAGGTCATAGTGGAGAGTTTTGACCAAACGTGATCCACCTGGAGGAGGAACCGGCAAGCCACTCCAGTATCCCTGCCAAGAAAACTCCATGGACAAAGACAACAGGCATATAAAAGTTATGACGCTGGAAGATGAGCCCCTCAGGTCGGAAGGCGTCCAACATGCTACTGGGGAAGAGCGGAGGGCAAGTACAAGTAGATCCAGAGCTGATGAAGCGGCTGGGCCAAAGCCGAAAGGACGCTCAGTTGCGGATATGCCTGGAAGCGAAAGGAAAGTCCAATGCTGTAAAGAAAAATATTGTATAGGAACCTGGAATGTAAGAACCATGAACATGGGTAAGTTGGAGGTGGTCAAAAATGAGATGGCAAGAATAAATATTGACATCCTGGGCATCAGTAAACTAAAATGGACGGGAATGGGTGAATTCAGTTTGGATGACCATCATATCTACTACTGTGGGCAAGAAACCCGTAAAAGAAATGGAGTGGCCCTCATAGTCAACAAAAGAGTGGCAAAAGCTGTACTGGGATGCAATCTCAAAAATGATAGAATGATCTCGATACGAATCCAAGGCAGACCTTTTAACATCACAGTAATCCAAGTTTATGCACCAACTACTGGTGCTGAAGAAACTGAAATTGACCAATTCTATGAAGACTTACAACACCTTATAGAAGTGACACCAAAGAAGGATGTTCTTCTCATTATAGGGGATTGGAATGCTAAAGTAGGGAGTCAAGAGATAAAAGGAACAACTGGCAAGATTGGCCTTGGAGATCAAAACGAAGCAGGGCAAAGGCTAATAGAGTTCTGTCAAGAGGACAAGCTGGTCATCACAAACACGCTTTTCCAACAACACAAGAGACGACTCTACACATGGACATCACCAGATGGGCAGCATCGAAATCAGATTGATTATATTCTCTGCAGCCAAAGATGGAGAAGCTCTATACAGTCAGCAAAAACAAGACCTGGAGCTGACTGTGGCTCAGATCATCAGCTTCTTATAGCAAAATTCAAGCTTAAACTGAAGAAAGTAGGAAAAACCACTGGGCCGGTAAGATACAATCTAAGTCAAATCCCTTATGAATACACAGTGGAAGTGAGGAACAGGTTTAAGGATTTAGATTTGGTGGACAGAGTGCCTGAAGAACTATGGATGGAGGCTCATAACATTATACAGGAGGCAGCAACGAAAACCATCCCAATGAAAAGGAAATGCAAGAAAGCAAAGTGGCTGTCCAATGAGGCCTTACAAATAGCGGGGGAGAGAAGGCAAGCAAAATGCAAGGGAGATCGTGAAACGTACAGGAAATTGAATGCAGATTTCCAAAGAATAGCAAGGAGAGACAAGAAGACCTTCTTAAACAAGCAATGCAAAGAAATAGAGGAAAGCAATAGAATGGGAAGAACCAGAGATCTGTTCAAGAAAATTGGAGATATGAAAGGAACATTTCGTACAAAGATTTCCATAATAAAGGACAAAAGTGGAAAGGACCTAACAGAAGCAGAAGACATCAAGAAGAGGTGGCAAGAATACACAGAGGAATTATACCAGAAAGAAACGGATGTCTCATATACCCCAGGTAGTGTGGTTGCTGACCTTGAGCCAGACATCCTGGAGAGTGAAGTCAAATGGGCCTTAGAAAGCACTGCAAATAGCAAGGCCAGTGGAAGTGATGGTATTCCAGCTGAACTATTTAAAATTTTAAAAGATGATGCTGTTAAGGTGCTACACTCAATATGCCAGCAAGTTTGGAAAACTCAGCAGTGGCCAGAAGATTGGAGAAGATCAGTCTACATCCCAATCCCAAAGAAGGGCAGTGCCAAAGAATGCTCCAACTATCGCACAATTGCACTAATTTCTCACGCTAGCAAGGTTATGCTTAAAATTCTACAAGGAAGGCTCAAGCAGTATGTGGACCGAGAACTCCCAGAAGTGCAAGCTGGATTTAGAAGAGGCAGAGGAACCAGAGACCAAATTGCAAACATGCGCTGGATTATGGAGAAAGCTAGAGAGTTCCAGAAAGACATTTACTTCTGCTTCATTGACTATGCAAAGGCCTTTGACTGTGTCGACCATGGCAAACTATGGCAAGTTCTTAAAGAAATGGGAGTGCCTGATCACCTCATCTGTCTCCTGAGAAATCTCTATGTGGGACAAGAAGCTACAGTTAGAACTGGATATGGAACAACTGACTGGTTCAAAATTGGGAAAGGAGTACGACAAGGCTGCATTTTGTCTCCCTGCTTATTTAACTTATATGCAGAATTCATCATGCGAAAGGCTGGGCTGGATGAATCCCTAGCCGGAATTAAGATTGCCGGAAGAAATATCAACAACCTCAGATATGCAGATGACACAACCTTGATGGCAGAAAGTGAGGAGGAATTAAAGAACCTTTTATTGAGGGTGAAAGAGGAGAGTGCAAAATATGGTCTGAAGCTCAACATCAAAAAAACGAAGATCATGGCTACTGGTCCCATCACCTCCTGGCAAATAGAAGAGGAAGAAATGGAGGCAGTGAGAGATTTTACTTTCTTGGGCTCCATGATCACTGCAGATGGTGACAGCAGCCACGAAATTAAAAGACGCCTGCTTCTTGGGAGAAGGGCAATGACAGGCCTAGACAGCATCTTGAGAAGTAGAGACATCACCTTGCCAACAAAGGTCCGTATAGTTAAAGCTATGGTTTTCCCAGTAGTGATGTATGGAAGTGAGAGCTGGACCATAAAGAAGGCTGATCGCCGAAGAATTGATGCTTTTGAATTATGGTGCTGGAGGAGACTCTTGAGAGTCCCATGGACTGCAAGAAGATCAAACCTCTCCATTCTGAAGGAAATCAGCCCTGAGTGCTCACTGGAAGGACAGATTGTGAAGCTGAGGCTCCAGTACTTTGGCCACCTCATGAGAAGAGAAGACTCCCTGGAGAAGACCCTGATGTTGGGAAAGATGGAGGGCACAAGGAGAAGGGGGCGACAGAGGACGAGATGGTTGGATAGTGTTTTCGAGGTTACCAGCATGAGTCTGACCAAGCTGCGGGGGGCAGTGGAGGACAGGAGTGCCTGGCGTTCTCTGGTCCATGGGGTCACGAAGAGTCGGACACGACTAAACGACTAAACAACAACAACAAAAGCACAGGAATTTACTGCAGATAATATTTGAGAGCAACCCTTCTTAGGTACAAGGTACAGAGAATATTGAGAGAAACCCTTCCCATCTCCCTTCAAAGCAAGGGGAATTCTGGCATCTGTTACTTATGAGAAAGGTGGTAATATAGATCTATTCCCCTAAGCCTCTCTTTGCTTAATCCCTTTCTTGCCACATGCAGTTATTGTAGCGGGCCTTTCGCTGCATTCAGGCACTGCGAAGCGAGGGCTTGCATTAGTCTGTCAGCTCAGTAGACAATGCCGCTGCTGTGAATGAGGGGTGTGTGCCTGTGTTTGTGTGTGTGTGTTTCTGGAGAGCAGATGGTGTCCAAGATTGACTTGGCAGCAGTCGCACCACGTTAGTTTCGTTTAGTCAAGAATTTCTGTGCCTTGCTCCAAGAACAGCACTGAGTGAGTTCCTACGCCTGGATTTGGGTCTTTTACCAGAAATACTGTGTCGACGCAGCCACGCTGAGTGGCAGCTGATACGGTCCTGAGCCCACACTGGAACTTTTCATCTCCTTCATTGCTCCAACTTGTTGGCTGGGACTCCCGGCATTTGCAACCACCGTTTGCGTTTATTTAAAGAAAAAGATGGAATACAAAGGAGAGGGTAGGAGAAACACAGATGGAGGCTGGCGGGCCAACCAAAACATATTTTTAAAAAGTCAAAGTGGGCCTTGTTGCAGATTTGGTTGGATCCCAGGTCTGAAAAAGCTGAAGGCTACTGCTTGCTTCAAGGAACAGTATCCAAATAGATCGCATCACTGGCGAAAGAAATAGAAAGGAACGCTCTCTTCTCCCCACAAATGGGAGACATACCAGAGGTCAGAGTGCAGAATCCAACAGATCTGAATGCATTCTAATGGAGATGTTGAAAGAATCTGAGCCAGGAAAGAGGTTTGGCTGGAAGAAAACAAATCTGGTGGAAACCGATGGGTGGGAAGGGGTTAAAAATATCTTGCAACGTCTTCTTCCCTGCAGATTTCCTCCCATCTGCACAGGCAGGGTTGCCAGCAAATACAGGACTGGGAATCCCCATTTTTCTGCTTATGGTCCAATTTTGATCTTAAAATCTAACACCCCCCCCCAAAAAAAAAATCATAAATGGGAATGAAGTATTGTGCTGCTACAGCTGGTTTGAGGCTAATACAAGTATAGCATTAAGGGGAAGGAACAGAATTTCTTTTATTTTCTAACATCTGAAAAGTCCCATATTTCCCACTAATTCACAGATCTAACGCGGTGGTGCAGTCACCCAATATAAACGCATTCCCCTTCCTTCTCTGCAGTCTGCATTTCTGGTTTAAGATGTATACCTGCCATTTGATAATCCGGGAAGCAACATTTCGTAGCAGCTTCTGAAAGTTTCTAAAGGCTGGCATGTATCTCTTGTTGGAGGGACTGCAGAAGCAGTGCTGCTTCCCCAACTTCAAACAGGCTGCTGCTTGACTTAATTTATAAAAGACCCATTTTCACACCTAACAAAATACAGTAGGAGGAAATTTGTCAACGGCCAAAAGATACAGAAACAGTGCCAAAGTAAATATGCCCGGAAGGCTTGCATGGATATATTATTTAGCAGCTAAACAAGAGAAAGCAGCAAAACCTGAAAACGTATCATGTTGTATGCTTTTAAAATAAAAGCTAGAAAGAAACTCAGGTAGAAGCATATCTTTTCACTCTCATTTGAAGAAGAATTGGCAGAAAAGTTAATTCACCCCCATCTTCAAAGAACTGAAGGTGGCACTGTGGTTTGCAATCACCAACAGGTAAAGGGACAAACAGATTCCTAACTTACTTTGTTGGCTCTGAACTTTGGCTGCCCAGCTCACATCAGTGTTGTATGTTGCCCACGTGCAAATCCCTAGTTCTTTTGGAGTTTACTTGGACCTTGGGGACTTTCAGACAGTTGCTACTGTATTTTCAAGCGGAATTCCATCGAAAACCAGCACAATACCAGGTCACACAATTCAAGTTGATTGCACAACAAACCTGCTTCTCCCCCCCCAAAAAAAAAACCCCCACAGGCTTTTGGTGACAAAGAAAGCAATGGGGAAAGGGCGGGATAAACAATTGCTTGACGCAACATCATATATAACCTCCCCACAAAATGATCAGAACAAACGCTCAATAAAAGTCAACATCGTCTAACCACCCTGAAAACTTTGCAGAAATGAATCAGGTTGTATGAATTGATTGGTTTTGTGCTTGTTCTGAACATCCTGTAGAGAACATCAAGAGTTCTGTGGTGTCTGGGATCGTGGCCTTCCTTGTCTAGTGAACAATACTGTTCTAGTCTATGGGAAATTGGTCCTGCATCTTATGTGGGATAAAAAGCAATACTCTAATTTATGTACTTGCCTCTGATCTAGGGCCTGCCAGGCAAAGATGGACCCACTGGCCCTCAAGGGCCACCAGGGCCTGTGGTAAGTAAAAATACACCAAATTCTAGGTAACGTGGATTGGGTATTTGATATGGTAGGAAGTTTAACTATGTAAAGGGACGCAGGTGGTGCTGTGGTCTAAACCACAGAGCCTACGGCTTGCCGATCAGAAGGTCGGCTGTTCGAATCCCCACAATGGGGTGAGCTCCTGTTACTCGGTCCCTGCTCCTGCCCACCTAGCAGTTCGAAAGCACGTCAAAGTGCAAGTAGATAAATAGGTACCGCTCCGGAGGGGAAGATAAATGGCATTTCCGTGCGCTGCTCTGGTTCACCAGAAGTGGCTTAGTCATGCTGGCCACATGACCCAGAAGCTGTATGCTGACAAATGCCAGCAAGATGAATATGCAACCCCAGAGTTGTCCACGACTGGACCTAACGGTCAGGGGTACCTTTACCTTTTAAAGGTATCTACAGCATGGTATGTGCTAGCTAAACACCAGAACATACAGCTATTTGTGAGGATGTAGGGAAGCCTCCATGAATAAACTACTTTGGTGTTGTGCATAGTCCTGTTGATGTTCCAACTTGTGTCAAACTTAAATTTAGGCTGCAGCTCACCATCTTCTGCAGAGGTGGTTAGGCATATTCTCAAGACCTATTGAGTGCATCCTCAGTTCTGGGGTCAGAAAATGCCAACTAGGAAACTTAAATGGAACACAACTTTAATACCATCCAATTTTGGGGGACTCAAAATTGGGGTGCATGTCTTCTGGAACGTGCTTCCGGACGTGGCCCATGCCAAAAACGTGCTGGGGGGGGCAAGATCTTGCGTGGCATCCCGAAACATGCATTTTTTGTACCATGCAGGACCATGGCCCCCCAAAAGTACTTTTTTCAGGGCAAGAGCGCAGTGTGAGAGCATGTGAGATTACAACACCCAAAATGACATCTGTAATCTTGCGCAAAAAAAGGGATGTCCTGGTTTTTTTCCCCAGGGCCCTTGGCAGGTATGAACTTTATCTGTATGGGAATGTATGGTTCAATTGGTATATGGATGTGTTGTCCTGTTCTCTCTGTGCAGGGAATACCTGGTGCTCCAGGTGTACCAGGAGTCACCGGCAATGTTGGGCCACAAGGCGATGCTGGATCACCTGTAAGTTGCAGAGCACTTTACTGAATGTATCGCTATGGCCATCCTTTTTGAGATATTTACCACAAGTTCAGTACACAGGATAAGCTCTACCTTAGGATTCACAACAGTACATATTACAACTTCCCTCCAGGGCCTAGGTGGTGTCAGGAGCAGGTCAGCAATAAATCACATGGAGTAAGTGAAGTTAACCCTTTATTAGAAGAATCAAGAGCTGCTCAGCAGTGCCAGGCCTTATGAGCACAGCAACTCTTCCCAGTAGATCTGGCCCCCAGATTGTCACCTAGAAAGGAATGTGGCCCTTAGGCTGGGAAAAACAACAACCCTTCCTTGATCAAGGGAACTAAACATCTGCACGGACACATTGCAGCTTCTCACAATGATACAACACTAGCCCTTCACCTGCCAAACTCTGAAGCTTTGTTTGAAATGTGCAGTGAGATACGATTCAATCCTATTGTCATAACTACTCCTATAATATGGTTCGGGCCCACTGACCTGCAGTCAGTACATTAAAAAAACAACCCTATTAATCACAGAAGCAGAAGAAAGGGCACATGCACAAATTAATTTTTATTCTTTTTTGTCCCCCCGCAGGGACTTCCAGGACCAAAAGGCGAGAGGGGTGAACGTGTAAGTGCATTGTAAATACAGAACTGTACAGAGAGCGCAGCAGGCATATGAATTACTGTAGTTTTTAATTCTTTTTAAAAAGCTATTCATTTGCCTACTATATTTACAGCTCACCTTTCATCCAAAGCAGCCCTGAGAAACTTGGTGGGACTTACTTCTAAGTGGACATTGCATAGGATTGTACTGTTGAAAGCCAAAGGTTACTATGTGCAAACTAATCAGGGCAAAGGCTCAATTAACCATTAATCTGGAATCATAGAATTGTAGACTTGGAAGGGTCTAAAGGTCATCTAAGGGAGCTCACAGGTGTTAACATGTTATTACAATGTTCTTATCACACAGGGAGACCTCCAGTCCCATGCCATGGTACGGGCAGTAGCCCGTCAAGTATGTGAACAGCTTATCCAAGGTAGGTAAAAATAATTTCCGTGTTACAGTTCTAAAACACAGTTGTAGAAGTTGTGATCAAACAACTCACCAGCCCAATTATGGTGGCCGTCAAAATAACGCTTCATTTGGACCAGTTGTTGAAGGGCAATTTTTAAGGATATGTCTGTCACGGTCCAGTTCACTGGTGATCGAAGTCCCAGCAGGGGACGGGAGGACCGGGGGCAAGATGGCAGGGTGGGAGCAGGAATGGGGCTCCAGAAGCCAGGAGTCAAGAACCCGAGGGTCAGAGAGCTGGGAGTCAAGAAGTCAAGGGTCTGAGGGTCAGGAAGCAAGGAGTCAAGAAGTCAAGGGTCCAAGGATCAAGAAGCAAGGAGTTACCAATCAGTCTCACCTGTGAGGCTGCGCCTTGCCTCTTCAGAACAAACTTAGGAAGGCCCCAGTTCTGCAAAGTCCTATTGGTCACAGGGCCTGGCTCCTGCCCACACACCTGACACTGCCTTTCTTTGCAGGTCACCTGGCCAGGTATAACTCCATCTTAAATCAAATCCCAAGCCAGTCTGTCTCAACACGAACTGTCCCTGGACCCCCCGGTGAACCAGGGAGGCAAGGGTTACCTGGACCTCAAGGAGAACAAGGATCTTCGGGAAGGCCAGGATTTCCAGGCAGTCCCGGGCAGCCTGGAAGACCTGGCGAAAGAGGTGAGTTGTGAACATCGAGATTTATAAAACTGGAGCTTGCATGAAGGGCACCAAACACAATAAACTTATGTCTGACATCAGAGGGAACATGAAAAGTGGGAGAGATATAAATAGCTTTGAGTTCCTGGATAGCATTGAGTGTGATAAAAAACAAAACAAAACCATGCTGATTTTTTCCAAAATTAATTAATCTCTGAGCAGCACTATTAAGAGTTTCTTTTTGGGAACTGGCCTTTCAGAAAGAGTATTTCATGCCAAGTATAATTCTGTATAAAGCATTTATGAAAATGGGGTCAAATTGCTTGATAACAGCCTATCAAACCTTCCTTTTTCCATGGCATTGGGTGAATAGGTGTGTGTGTATATATATATAATCTTAACCATGTCTACTCAGAAGTAAGTCAAATTGAATTTAGTGGGGCTTAGTCCAAGGAAAGTAGGGTCAGGATTGTAGCTTAGGGGTTGCATTCAACTAAGTCGTGCTTAGAGTAGACCCTCTGAAGGCAGTTTCTGTCAGGAATTCAGCCTACACTTGAGTAGGACCCTGGCAGAGACACATGCCCGACTGGCATGTCTCCCTCATGGTCGATTATTCGTGAGCTTCAAAAGCTTTCTTCAGCCCGAACATTGCAGCGACCGATGCCAACCGACACCGGCACACTTGGGGATCCTCAGAGTTTGCACAGCATTGTGTGACAGACCTCAGCAACTCAGCATTTGGGCTAATCTACTTTATTTACATATAAACACACATGGAGCACTGCAACATGGCTCCCTCTCTCTCTAGCATCAGACAGCAAAGAGAGAAAGAACAAAGGACAATAGTCCCACTTCACGGAACACAGTAACACAAACATCCTGTCTCCGTCATGTCCCACTCTGTGGAGTCAAAATATACACCGTCATGTGAAAGACAAAAATCCCATGACTGCAATCATGGAGCAGGAATTCTAACAGTTTCTGCATGTGCTGTAGAGGGAAGTGAGGGACTGATGGGGCTCATCCACCTGGGGAGGTAGCCCAGCTAGGAGAAGGAAAACTCTAATCCTAAAGCTCCGCTGCCTTGCAGGACCTCTTCAGGAGAAGACAGGGATAAGGAGTAAACCCTACACAAATCTGGACTGAAGTCCTTAAAACAGTTGAATGGCGCCTCATATGGCTCCTTCCAGCAACTCCTGCAGCCAAACTGGTGCCAAACATATTGCTCTGTTTTCCTTTGGACCACATCAGTGAGGCCAAGAGGTCTTGTCATCTGGGCAGCCCAGAACCTCCAGACTCACTTCCCAGGCTTGTGTCCCATAGAGGTCACTTCAGTGCTGCTAATGCAGCAGTTTGACTTCAGAGACACACTCCATTATCTCTCGAGACAGATGGATGCCAATAAATAAATAAATGCCAATAAATTTATCCCTGATGGGACTGAAGATGTGTTACAGATAAAAACAGGAACCAGTAAAAACAAAGGAAAACAACATATTAAAAATAATTAAACACTGATCGAATTTAAACAATAGACATATATAAAAATCTGTTAAAACCTTATAGATAATTACCATAAAAATAGCACGGCACCAACTCTTTAATTAAAAGCAGTCAGTTCCCCAGAGCCAGTTGGAATAAGAAAGTTCTTCATCTGCCAGTGGAAGGGCAATGAGGAAGGAGCCAGTCTAGCTTTTCTAGGGTGTGAGTTCCAAAACCTGGGGGCAGCAACCAAGTAGGCCCTGTTCAAGGATGTTCCTTATGCAATGGGGTTTTCCCCCTTGCCCCATAGGAGGGGGGGATAATTCCACCTGGCATGCCCAAATGCTTCCTACGAAGGAACGATCACTTTAGCACAATGTTGAATTTCTCCCAAATACAACAAAGGGTCTTTGGTAAAGACCAGCAAATTTAAACTAGCACCTACTTTTGCAGACTAGAGTCCATTTCATCAGCAGCATCAGAAAGCTTATGCCATTATAAAACATTAAGGTGCCCCAAAAGACTTTTCTGCTGTTTTCTGCGGCAACAGACTAACACTGCTCTTCCTGTGGAAATAGTTACAGTGGAAAGCCAGTGAACTGTATTTTTCCTTCGCTGGTGCAGTCTTTCTCATATAATTGCATAATTTTTACGGCCTAGTTTCATTTTGTAATTTTAGTAACTACAAATAAAAGTTGAACACCAGTCAGTAGCACTGAGGCTGAACAGGAAGGAACTTGTTTTCCAAACTTTACAGCAGGTGGGATTTTGTAACTGAGCTAAGGCAGTTTCAGCTGACTACTTCCCATTGATAGTTAAGGGAAGTTGGAGTCTGTGTGTGTTCCCTTTAATATGCCTCCTGAAATTATTGCAGCCCCATTTGTGAATGATGGATCTTATATGATGAATGATTTCCACCATTCCCCCTGAATGAGGGTGTGGGGGCATGGCAAGGGGGAAGTAACTTGAAGTAACTTGAAGACAGAATCAATCTGTGCTATCCAAAAAAAGACTTTGTGGAAGGAATGGATTTTGAGAGGGAAAGAAGGTATTTCAGGTATAGCTATTTTTCACCGAATTCAAAGTCGCAGTACAACAAAAATACAAGGTTAGAAATAAAAGAAGCAATGAAAATACAGTTTAAAATCTATGTGAATATTTCTCAATTCCCAAACCTTGGTTGGCATATAGACAAGATTCCAGGAAGGTTCAGTACAGTAAAATTACTCAGCAAAATCTGCATCTAACAATTAAGATAATGTATAAAGGTAAAGGTAAAGGGACCCCTGACCATTAGGTCCAGTCGTGGATGACTCTGGGATTGCGGCGTTCATCTCGCTCTATAGGCCAAGGGAGCCGGCGTTTGTCTGCAGACAGCTTCCGGGTCATGTGGCCAGCATGACTAAGCTGCTTCTGGCGAACCAGAGCAGCGCACGGAAACGCCGTTTACCTTCCTGCTGGAGCGGTACCTATTTATCTACTTGCACTTGGACGTGCTTTCGTACTGCTAGGTTGGCAGGAGCAGGGACCAAACAACAGGACCTCACCCCGTCGTGGGGATTTGAACCGCCGACCTTCTGATCAGCAAGCCCTAGGCTCTGTGGTTTAACCCACAGCGCCACCTGCATCCTAAGATAATGTATAACATCCACTTAATCCTCATTGTGTGTTGCAGAAATCGGGCAGCTATCTCCATCTTAACCCCGTCCCAAGTAGATCTAAGGAAGGCTGCCTTACGTTCATCTGAATGCTACTCCCTACTAAGAACCACCTGATTAATGAGCTTAGATGGAATTGTCTGAATCAAGCGGCAATGCAAAAGAACATGCACAACTGATTCTATATGTCAAGTTTCCTCAACCTCGGCCCTCCAGATGTTTTTGGCCTACAACTCCCATATCCCTAGCTAGCAGGACCAGTGGTCAGCGATGATGGGAATTGTAGTCTCAAAACATCTGGAGGGCCGAGGTTGAGGAAGCCTGCTATATGTCTTTGTCCAGAGAGGCGTCGTCTCTCTGCGAGTGGCATTTTCTGGAATCTCCCCTGTAGCAATGCCAAAGGTAGCACATTCAGTCTCACTCGCATGTATGCACTGCGTTGATTCAGGTTGGTCAAGCGGGAGAGATAAGTCGCCATTGGCTATCCACATCGTACCATCCCCAGATTTGCACAGACACTGCCCCTTATTTGGTGACTAAGTTCTTGAAATTCGTTGCCTAACAATCTGTGTTTAATTATCTCATCCTGTGTGAATATTTAAAGCAGTGGATGCGTTGCCTCTCATTTTCAACCAAAAACCTGCAAACACACTGCAGACAGCCCAAATGAAAATTTCAGACCGCTAGGAGTCCATGGACCATATGCCTTTGCCTAGAGTCCTCATAATGAGTGGAAATAAATCCTAAGTACCTGTGATTGGGACGCGGGTGGCGCTGTGGATTAAACCACAGAACCCAAGACTTGCCAATTGGAAGGTCAGTGGTTTGAATCCCTGGGACGGGGTGAGCTCCCATTGCTTGGTCCTTGCTCCTGCCAGTTTGAAAGCACGTCAAAGTACAAGTAGATAAATAGGTACCGCTCTGGCGGGAAGGTAAACAGCATTTCCGTGCGCTGCTCTGGTTCACCAGAAGCGGCTTAGTCATGCTGGCCACATGACCCGGAAGCTGTACGCTGGTTCCCTCGGCCAGTAAAGCGAGATGAGCGCCGCAACCCCAGAGTCGTCCATGACTGGACCTAATGGTCCCTTTACCTGCGATTGCATTTGTTCACATAAGAACGTAATACAAGCCTGCTTGATTGGGCCTGTGGCTCACCTAGCCTGGCATCCAGATTTCAGCAGATGCCTGAGAGAAGCCTGCAAGCTGGACATGAGCGCAACAGCACCCTGCCTGCCTTTGATTTCCACCAACTGGTATTCAGAGGTAGTTCTCCGAAAGTGTAGGCAGAACATAGCCATTATGGTGTGAACCTGTCAATAGCCTTGTCCTTCACGTATTTGCCCAATCCTGTTTTAAAGCCATCCAAATTGGTGGTCCCCATTGCCTCTTGTGGGAGTGAGTTCCATAATTTATGCACTGTGTGAAGAAGTAGGGTTTTTTTTTAATCGGCCCTGAGTCTTCATGTCCATCCATTGTTACCTTTAACTCTCACCTCCCTCCTTATAATCTCTTTGTGGTGGTTTTGCTTTAGTTGTTTGCTCTGTAATGTGCCAAAAATAACTTATAGGGGCAGCAGTACAGAGGGCACAAAAGCAAGGGTGTGTGTGTTTGTGTGGAGGTGGCAATATCTTCAAGGAGTTTTAAGCCTGCTGACACTTAACTAGTTTAAGGCTTAAATCCTGCATAAACACACAGCCCTGGGTGTAAGTTTAGACTATTACAATGCACTGAGAAACAGTCTGGAACATGCGACTGGTCCAAAATTCTTAACCATTCCAACAGAAGCTTGGACTTACCGTACTTTGGAGTAAACAGGCATAGGATACTTCTATAGTTTTGCAATCCAATGCACACTTTTCCCGGGAGTAAGCCACATTAACCTCAATGACTGTTATTCAACTAAATTTTACTCAGACCTATTGAAATCATTGGACCCAAATTAGTCGTGTTCATTACTTTCATTGGGTCTCCTTTCAGTAAAATGTGGTTGAAAAATGACCCACCGGTGCTTACCTTTGAGTAGACATGCAAAGGATTGCACCGTGAGTCTTTTGGGAGCAAATACAACTGACAGAATGATGCTAGTAAGTCCCACAGGGCTCAGTGGGACTTATTCCCAAGTAAACATGTGTATAGTATTATAGCCTAAGTGACTTTGAGTGCACAATATGGGGGTTGCAATGCGTTTTATATTCCCTGTGCGTGAAAGCCATTTTGCATGCTGTAATGGCAGCTCTTGGGTCATTTCTGTGTGTCAAACATCTTGCTCAGTAGTCATGCTGTTGGCTCTGATGAGGAAACCTTTAAGTGACCTCTGAGACTGCCTCCCACTTAAAAGAAGAAGAAAAAGGAAAGAAAACCAAAGTCTCCGAGGCCATAATTCTAATTACTTCAGTGTAAGAGGAGAAAAGATTTAGGAGGGTGAGCTTGTCAGCCCCGGGTTTCTATGGCGAAGCTGAACAAAGAGTGACATTGTTTGGTGGTATAAGGGAAAAGAGCGTTGAGGTAGGAGGGAAAGGGGAAGTTGGAGACAAGAAAGGGACCGATTCACTGTTAGAGGGGGTGGGCTAAAGAGTTGTGGGATGCTGGAGAAACTGCCTGAAAAGCATAATTATTTGTGCCACTTAAGCAAATGTCTTGGAGTGTGGAGAACTTAACACAAGGATTAGGCAGATGTACAAGATAAAGGAGGACAAACGATGTTTCAGATTGTAGTAACAATTCGCAAACACGCAACAACAAACTTTATAGCCTTGTCTGTAGCTTGCAGGGAGCCTGCCAGGGGATTTTGCAAAGGAGCGATAGTTTGCGATAACGAAAAGAAGAAGGAGAAGAAGGCATGGGATCAAAGTTCCCTCATTCTCGTTCTTTCTGTTGCTAAAACAGCTGTCAAAGCAAAAGAGACTTTTTGGCAGGACTTGCTTGGAACTGATATATAAGAACATCTCCACCAGCATTAATGGCCATGCTTTCTAATGTCAAAAACTGGTCCTGGGCCAACGCAGAAGTAGGGCCAACTACATTGCATAGTTCAGAAAGCTGACCTTGGGCTAAAAACTGCTTATGTCAGAGTAGACTTGCAAATGCCCCGTGGAAATAAGCACCCTTGAGCTTGCTGCACAGTTTCAGTTCATTTTGGTGGGACTTGCACTGAACCTCCCAGTTGATTGTGCCATTAGGAACATAAGCAGAGCCTTGGTAGATCAGATCAAGGGTTCAGCTAGTCCAGCATCCTCAGGAGCATCCCATCCCCATCGTCCAGCCCGGACACTGAGGTCCAGCTCTGAGAGCCTTCTGACGGTTCCCTCCCTGTGAGAAGTGAGGTTACAGGGAACCAGGCAGAGGGCCTTCTCAGTAGTAGCACCCACCCTGTGGAACACCTTCTCATCAGATGTCAAGGAAATAAGCAACTATCTGACTTTTAGAAGACATCTGAAGGCAACCCTGTATCGGGAAATTTTTAATGTCTAATGTTTTACCAATTATGTGCTGTAAGCTGCCCAGAATAGCTGGGGAAACCCAGCCAGATGGGTGGGGTACAAATAACAATAACAATTATACTGAAGTTTTTTGAGCAGATATTTTAAAGGAAAATCGCCATAAACGACATTGCTGACAGGGGTTGCCATATGTCTGGATTTTCCCGGACATTTTTAGCTATTTCTATCCGGCCACTGCTTCCAATTGCAGTATCCTGACTATGTCCAGAAAATTCAGGACATATGGCAACCCCGGTATAAGTACTGTGTTGTTCTAGCAAAAGGACAGAGCTAGGCTGCTAGCTTCACATCCCCCAAGCTGGATTCTTCCTTGTTGTTAAAATTAGATATGATCTCAGCGAGTCTCCTGCCTAAAATTTTATTTAGGCTGTTTGAGAATTTGGAACTCAATGTCCTTTGGGTGGAGGTGGGGGGAGAGAAACAAGCCATAAATAATGTCGAAATAGCTAGGAGATATTCATTTGACTGGATATGCATGTTTTGGGCAATCACTCAGCCTGAGAAGCTGTAACTCTTCAGGCGAGGTGGTGAAAAGGAATTGGGAGAAACCAGCTAAAGTTGAAGTTGGGGCGGGAGCAGAGAGGTGTTTGGACTATTAGAAGAACTGTTCTGTTCAAAAGGGGATGAATTTTCACCCGGATGATTCATTGCTTTGGTGGGAATGCATTTAGCAGAGGTGTTCCTTGATCTCTGTTTGATTATTTCGTTTGTATCCCACCTTTTCCGATATAATGTTCCAGATTATTTAGGTACTGCACACTCTCTGATCCTTCCTACGCCCACAAAATGCTAATCTTTAAACTGAATGCAGTAAAACAAGACTATAATTTATGTTTTAATAAAGCAGTGGAAATTGTCGTGAAAGGAGGCTCTCTCCCTTTTCGCTTCCCTTTGGTTCCTATCTGCAAATGAGCTCCTCATTAGCATTTTTCCTATCCAAAAAGCACCATCAGTCTGCCCTGTCACTGCAGATAAGAGGCGGGATGAAATCAAGATGATGCAAAGGAAGGGAAAGGCTCTCTGAAGTCCTTTTTTGTGCTTCTGCCAAATTAGATAGCTTACAATTCATTCCTGCATTAGCAGTTTAGTGACACTAAGCACATGCTTCCTTGATAAGAAGTTATTTTTAATACTCATGAACAATTCCAAATTTTTGTTGGTTTTTTTTTAAAAAAAGTTAGTAATTCTGAGAGGTAAACTATGTTAGCTTGCCAGCAACCGAGCGAGTAAGCAGCTTTGCAATGGCTTGACTATGACTGAATTCATGATGTTGACACCCATTATTGTTGTTTAGTCATTTAGTCGTGTCCGACTCTTCGTGACCCCATGGACCAGAGCACGCCAGGCACTCCTGTCTTC
The DNA here is from genome assembly GCF_951804945.1 of Podarcis cretensis. Classification (NCBI taxonomy): domain Eukaryota; kingdom Metazoa; phylum Chordata; class Lepidosauria; order Squamata; family Lacertidae; genus Podarcis; species Podarcis cretensis. The sequence goes on from NC_137176.1 coordinate 78,394,504, forward strand.
CAATGCCTCCCAGGTTTGGTCAAACTCATTGTAGTAGCTTTGAGAACACTGTCCAACCATCTCGTCCTCTGTCATCCCCTTCTCCTTGTGCCCTCCATCTTTCCCAGCATCAGGGTCTTCTCCAGGGAGTCTTCACTTCTCATGAGGTGGCCAAAGTATTGGAGCCTCAGCTTCACGATCTGTCCTTTCAGTGAGCACTCAGGGCTGATTTCCTTAAGAATGGATAGGTTGGATCTTCTTGCAGTCCATGGGACTCTCAAGAGTCTCCTCCAGCAACATAATTCAAAAGCATCAATTCTTCGGTGATCAGCCTTTATGGTCCAGCTCTCACTTCCATACATCACTACTGGGAAAACCATAGCTTTAACTATACAGACCAGTGTTCTTATCTCTTTACAGTTTGTTTGTAAATATTCAGTAAACAATTTCCATTCTTTTATATAAAAAACTTTGTTATCTTGATTTCTTATTTTCCCCCAGTTAGTTTCGCCATTTCTGTATATTCATATTAGTTTTTATATTTATTCTTCTTTTGTCAGGACTTCTTCTTCTTTCCATTTTTGGGCATATAACATTCTTGCCGCTGTAGTCACATACATGAATAAATCTCTATACAGTTTGAGTAGTTCTGTCCCTATAATTCCCAAAAGGAAAGCTTCTGGGTTTTTTTGTTTTGGTTTTTTGCAAAAGTTATTTTAAACATCTTTTTCAGTTCATTATATATCATTTCCTAGAAATCCCCTTAATCCTGATTTTATTTTATTCTTCAGTAGATTTACAAAAAAGAAAAACAAACATGAATAAATAAATTTTTGAAAGGAACAAGGTTAGACATGGATGCACAAAGCAATTTTTTAAATAAAGAAAAGCAAGACAGTGCAGTATACAAGGCTGGGCCTCGATGGTGGTGGCTCCTCCTCACCCAGCAGCTCTCCAGCAGCTGCTACAAGCTGCCCAAGGGAGGAGACCAGTGGCAGAGACCATGGAGGGGTAACAGGACAGTCCCTCGAATTCACTACTCAGGATAAACTCCAGCTCATTCTTCTCCCTGACCTTGGTGGCAGCGGTATTGGTGGTGGAAGCAGGGACATTCCTGGATAAAATCAGAAGCTTTCGTAATTCCTGGACTGTCTCTGGAAAATTGGGAGACTTGGAGGGTAGTTTATTTGTGGTTTCTTATGGTTCCAGGGATGCAGGTGGCACTGTGGTCTAAACCACAGAGCCTAGGGCTTGCCGATCAGAAGGTCGGTGGTTCATATCCCCGCAACGTGGTGAGCTCTCCTTGCTCGGTCCCAGCTCCTACCAACCTAGTAGTTCGAAAGCACTTCAAAGTGCTAGATAAATGGGTACCACTCCGGTGGGAAGGTAAACAGCATTTCCTTGTGCTGCTCTGGTTCGCCAGAAGCGGTTTAGTCATGCTGGCCACATGACCTGGAAGCCGTACGCCGGCTCCCTCGGCCAGTAAAGCGAGATGAGCGCCGCAACCCCAGAGTCAAACTCGACTAGACCTAATGGTCGGGGTCCCTTTACCTTTACGGTTCCAGGGCAGTTATATGTGACCCCGGCCGCTGCTTGCGAAAGTTTTGGGGCAGACGTATCGCTTCATTTCCATTCAGTGTGTATCTTGCTGAAATCCTGCAACTTTTCATACCACAAATGCGTGTTGTTGTTGTTTTGTCCTATCCCACCTGGCTTCAGAGGCCTGGTTTTGGCATCATGTAAATGTCTACCTTTTTGCTGTAGGTTTTTTTTTGTGTGTGTGTGGAATCTTAGGGTTTTTTTTTAGTAAGATGGAGCTGAAGATTTTGCGGTCAATTTTTGTAGGTGTGCTGTGTTCCTTGCTCTTTATTCTGTTAGAATTGTTTTATATTTTGAATGGACTTGTCACCTGCTCTGGGGTCACGTGATTCTGAAAGTATAAATAATAGAAATGTTTCAAATAGCGCTAGGTCCAGGCGGAGGTCTGGAGAATCACTCTGGTGCTTTCGCCGCTTGCCTGTACTCCCTGCTTTCTGAGTTTAAAAGCACACATTTCATAAAGCTGGCCTCCTGAATGCATATCTGAATCTTTAATTATAACAGAAAGCCATGACCTCAGCTTTCCTGTAAGCTTGAATATGATAGCATCGGTCCAAAAAAAAAAAAAGAAAAGAAAAGAAAGAAACGAAAAAAACTCCAAAAACACTGGGATACCAGCCTAGGAGCTTGGCCTGGTTTCTGCTAATAGCTTTGCTCTGCTTGTGCCAAATCACCTGACTGTGTCTTGCCTCTGAAACGACACTGTAAGATATTCAGCCTCATTCTCCGCCCAGATGAGGCCCGGGAGCTTATCGTCCACTAGTTAGTTTGGGTTTTAAGGCAACTATCCATGTCAACATGAATTCAATCTTAATATATTTTGCTTAAGTTGGGAACTGTTGCTACAAACCATACCTTGTAAGGGGCCTGCGAGAGTGTGATCTTATTATATATATTTTTTAAAAAAGAAAAATTGAAAGAGAAAGGGAGTGTATGATCTTGGCCACTCATTTTAGGTATGCAAAGATAATAGGAGAGAGAATGTGGTTGGAAGGGATATGCTGCAAGTGTTTTTTCAACAGGTTGTTGTTGTTTAGTCGTTTAGTCGTGTCCGATTCTTCGTGACCCCATGGACCAGAGCACGCCAGGCACTCCTGTCTTCCACTGCCTCCCGCAGTTTGGTCAAACTCATGCTGGTAGCTTCAAGAACACTGTCCAACCATCTCGTCCTCTGTCATCCCCTTCTCCTTGTGCCCTCCATCTTTCCCAACATCAGGGTCTTTTCCAGGGAGTCTTCTCTTCTCATGAGGTGGCCAAAGTATTGGAGCCTCAGCTTCACGATCTGTCTTTCCAGTGAGCACTCAGGGCTGATTTCCTTCAGAATGGATAGGTTTGATCTTCTTGCAGTCCATGGGACTCTCAAGAGTCTCCTCCAGCACCATAATTCAAAAGCATCAATTCTTCAGCGATCAGCCTTCTTTATGGTCCAGCTCTCACTTCCATACATCACTACTGGGAAAACCATAGCTTTAACTATACGGACCTTTGTTGGCAAGGTGATGTCTCTGCTTTTTAAGATGCTGTCTAGGTTGGTCATTGCTTTTCTCTCAAGAAGCAGGTGTCTTTTAATTTTGTGGTTGCTGTCACTTTTCAACAGGAGCAGTCTCTAATTTCTGCATCTATCCCTGAAAACTTCATGGTCCCTTGGTTGTCTTTTGAAGATTCCGCCCCCCCTCAAGTTGCAATCCTTTGCCCATGTACTTGGGGGTCAAGACCCGTTATGCTCATTGGCGCTTGCGATCTGGTGAGACACACGTGTAGGTTTGTGCTTTGAGAGCTGTAAGGAAACAGAACGCATTCTTTAAACAAAATCATTCTGGCAGCCGGGGGCCTTTTTATTCTTCGAGGGGAAGTTTAGAATTTCACACCTTCTCTGCTCAGCATCTTTTCTGGGCTGTGAGTGAGGTGATTCTTCTTGACCCGGGTCTAACACTGTGCTGAATTAGAAGAAATATTCCCGCTGTGCAGTTAAACGCTGCAGAAACTGTGTACAGGTGGGTGCAAAAGAGTTGGGCATCTGTAATAATCGAGCCATAAATGAGAGCCATTGCACCTTCTGGCATTGATTAGTGACTTCACGAAGCTATAGCAGTGAAAGGGAATGGAGGAAGACATTGTTTTTATGTTTAACGGGCTGAGCTTGCATCACCTGCTCTATTTGAGCTCCTTTTTTTTGTTAAAAACATTCTAAAACCATCCCTTTGCAGCTTAAGGAATGAGTTGCGCTTACAGGAACATCCAATAGCCACTGTTACATCAAATTATGGGAAGTGTTCTGATATTCCTACGTTTCAGAGGAGGAAAATAAAATCCTTGAGCTAGCTACTTAAGAGTTAAAGAAAGACATCAATGTTCTTAAGAAAATGCGGTTTGTTCAATGATCAGAACAACAAACCTGATTCTTTGACAGATGCAGGTATTTGTAATGCTGTCCATTTGAAATTTGCTGGTTTGTTTCTCTTAAATATGTAAATATTGGAACCACAAAAATCTACATGGAATATATTTCTGTGGTTCTAATAAAACCAATTCTGAAATAAAAATAATATCAGTTTGACAGCATTCCAAATAAATGCAATATCTGTTTAAGAATGACACTTTACGTATAGTTTATTCTTATTTAAGCTTAAATGTGGATCATATTGGGTGTGTGATTCAAGTAGGAATGGGATGCCAACTAGTCTTTTAGGTGCCACAAGACACTTCTGTTGTTTTTGTTGCTCAAGACAAACATAGCAAACTATGTTAGTTTTATTTTTGGCGTCTGCCTGTCTTGAGAGACAGTGGAGGTGTGTCCTATTCGGGGTGAGGTCAAACTGTTGGAGAGTTACAGCACCTGCTATGGCTGTAGAGACCGATACAGGAGAGACATGTTTTATTGCAGCTGGGGCAGATGAAGGCATCCGGTTGTGCCGCTGCAGATGCGCCATGGCGTTTCTTCTCTCTGCTAAAATGAATGTCAACAATAGCGTAAAGTGGTACCTCAGGTACTTAATTCGTCCTGGAGGTCCGTTCTTAACCTGAAACTGTTCTTAACCTGAGGTACCACTTTAGCTAATGGGGCCTCCCACCGCTGCTGCGCCACCACCACACAATTTCTGTTTTCATCCTGAAGTAAAGTTCTTAACCTGAGGCACTATTTCTGGGTTATCGGAGTCTGTAACCTGAAGTGTCTGTAACCTGAAGCGTGTGTAACCCGAGGTACCACAGTACAAAATTGGGATTTATGCTTTAACCAGAAGTTTGAGGAGATCATGCAATGAGAAAGTGGAGGCCAAACCAGAACTGTTGTGTGAATCGACATAGCTTTAATATAAATACGTTAGCGACCTCTGACTACTGTATCCAGCAAGGGTCTTTATTTTGCTGTATGTCAGCAATGTCTTCTAAAGTGGCCCAACAGGACTTCGTAAAGAGCCACTACAGTGGTACCTTGGGTTACAGACGCTTCAGGTTACAGACTCCGCTAGCCCAGAAATAGTACCTCGGGTTAAGAACTTTGCTTCAGGATGAGAACAGAAATTGGGCGGCGGCGGCATGGCAGCAGCGGGAGGCCCCATTAGCTAAAGTGGTACCTCAGGTTAAGAACAGTTTCAGGTTAAGAATGGACCTCCAGAACGAATTAAGTTCTTAACCCAAGGCACCACTGTATAACAGGAAACTAGCTATAGCAACACCTTCCAACGAGGCTGTAACAGAAGACGCAACAGAGCCATTTCTCCTTGGCCTCCCTTCCTTTTCTTAATTAATAAAAGATGCTCATGGAGAAGCATTAATCAACTCTCCCCCACACCACCCCATCTGTTCTGATTTTTATCCTTTCCTCTTAACAGGTTTATCGGGAGAGAAGGGAGAGCGAGGGAGCCCAGGTGTCGGGACCCAAGGTCCTCGGGGCCCACCAGGGGCAGCAGGTAAATTCGCCGTAGTGACCATATGCCCAAATGATATGCAACGGTCAGTACAATTAAATGTGCATTCCCACGCATAATAAAGAACAGTCGGTACAAGTAAAGTCTGGCCCATGTATAATAAAGAACACGTGTGGAATCACGTCTGGTTACTTAGGTAGTCCTTACCTGACATTGCTGTCTCATTCTGCAGCAGTGGGAAGGTGATGTTCTGACATCCGTTTCTGTGTTCTGTGCAGGGCCTCCAGGCGAAAGCCGTACAGGCACCCCGGGACCACCAGGTTCACCAGGTCCAAGAGGACCACCTGGCCATACAGGTGTTCCTGGGCCGCATGGCGCCTCAGGGCAACCGGGATACTGTGATCCCTCTTCCTGTGCTGGATACGGAACAGGTGGTGAGTATGTTTTTCTGAGTTAGCCTCCTCCCGCCACACACATGTCTTCAAAATGAGGTAGCTCAGTCAGTAGAGCATGGGAGTCTTAATCTCAGGGCCGTGGGTTCTAGTCCCACTGTCAGGTGCTGGTGTGGTTGCTCGAGAACAAACAGGCAAGACTCCAATCTGTCTTTTCCAGGCTTTATTATCTTTACAAACTATTTTACAGTGCAGAGCAGAATCTGGGAGTGGGCGGTCCTTATACCTTCCCCAGCATAACAGCCGTGTGACCCCCAACCTTCTCCTGCCCTCTCTGCGCCGAAGACTACTGCGCAGAACGGGCGCTGGTAAAGGGGGACTTCCCTCCCCTCTGGTTTGCTCAGGCTCGATGTTGAGGCTCTCCCTAGCATCTTCTGAACCCTGCGCCCCTTCCCCACTGGAGGCGGAGCTTCCCTCCTCGCCAGAGGAAGAACTGCTTCGCAAGATCTTCGGAGGCTCCCTGTAACACAACTGCTCTTCCACCTCTCGCCTCTGAGCTGATGGCAGTTCCCTGACACCCACGTTGGGTGAAATATTCCCACATTGTAGGGGGTTTGAGCCTCGTGGTCCCTTCCAGCTTTACGATCCTAGCGCTGTACTGAATTTTTGTGATGCTCGATTTTCAGTGAGTAAGTTGCGGCTTCGGGAATGATATAAAGGTTCTGCAAAATCAGAAACAACACACACACACACACACACACACACACACACACACCCCGTAGTTGGACCTGTTGCTCTCCCAAGTGATTTTGGAGCTATTCTTTTTACCTGAAAGGACCTTGTAATTACAGTGGTACCTCGGGTTAAGTACTTAATTCGTTCCGGAGGTCTGTACTTAACCTGAAACTGTTCTTAACCTGAAGCACCACTTTAGCTAATGGGGCCTCCCACTGCCGCTGCGCCACCGGAGCACGATTTCTGTTCTCATCCTGAAGCAAAGTTCTTAACCTGAAGCACTATTTCTGGGTTTGCGGAGTCTGTAACCTGAAGAGTATGTAACCTGAAGTGTATGTAACCCGAGGTACCACTGTAATTGCCCCAGCCCACCAGGGATCTCATTGTAAATGTGATGGTGTCATAGGGGCATGCAACCTAACCAGCTTAGCTACTTGGTCACTGCAGTGAAGGCAAACAGGCAAACAGAGGGTCTTCTCTCTGAAGACCCTCAAAAGTGCATTTGGACACATACCTGTGTGCGCACTGAAGTACACACCCTTGTATTCTGACACAAATGTGCATCTGGGCCACTACGGATACAAAGTTAGTGTGGTTTCCTCTTCCCCACAGATACACCTGTCTGAGCATCCCCTCCATGTCCACAAATAAAAATAAATCATTTCCTGATCAGTCATCAATACCATTTTAAACATTTCAAAAGAAATCCAAGCGCAGAATCTCAATGCGCACAAAAGCAACAAAGCCATATTAAAATCACAGAACCGTGGAGCATGTTTGCATGTTTTTTTACTGTAGGGACTTTTAGTTGAAGGAGGTGAATCCTAGAGAAGTTTAGGGTTTCTTTTAATCTTTAAAAATGTCAGTAAAGTAGCCAGGGTGGCCGTCCTAAAGCAGGGAGTTCCAAAGATGAGAACATAATACTGAGGCAGGCTTCCATTCCAAGGAAAGAGAATTCCAGAGAGCTGTTGCCACTGGGCTAAAAAACCCTTGCTGGTTTCCTTCACAATGGTGGCAGCATTAGTGTAATGCGGGAGAAAATTATGTCAACTGATCATACTGTTCACATAGGAGGCTCAAAGGAACTTCTCCTCTGTGGATTTGTCTTAATCCCTCTGTTAAAGCCATCTAAATTGATGGCCATCCCTGTCTCCTGTGGGAGCGACCTGCTTAGTTTAACTCTGCATTGTAATAATAATAATAATAATAATAATAATAATAATAATAATATATTATTTATACCCCGCCCATCTGGCTGGGTTTCCCCAGCCACTCTGGGCAGCTTCCAACAAAACACTAAAATACAATAGCCTATTAAACATTAAAAGCTTCCCTAAACAGGGCTGCCTTCAGATGTCTTCCAAAAGTTTGGTAGTTATTTTTCTCTTTGACATCTGGTGGGAGGGCGTTCCACAGGGCGGATGCCACTACCGAGAAGGCCCTCTGCCTGAAGAAGCGATATATTTTATGTGTCCCGAATCCTCTGACATTGAACTCCATTGGATATCCTTGAGTCCTAGTGTTAGTGGGAGAGGGAGAAAAACTCGTCTCTATCCACTTTCTCCATGCCTTTATACATTTCCGATATATCACCTCTTCCTTGCCTTTTCTCTAAACTAAAAAGCCCCAAACTTTCTGAAACTCTGCCACATCACTTAACCGCAACTCAGCCCTGATGTCACAGTGCCCAGCGTTACATGTGTCCAAATGTTCATGTTCCCCTGGTCTGAGAAGCACGTCAGAATGGCCTTGTCGTTCTTCTGCCCTGCGCTCTTCCAGAAATGCAGAAACTATTTTGGAGAGTGACAGTAGGGGAACCATCGTAAAATGATATTGCAACTGCGGGGACAAAGAGGCATCCTTCCCAAACATGGTTATAAATCCTCAGGCCTACCTTTAAAAAAATTACTGATTAATCTGAAGTGCTCCCCTGTGTGAACCACATACACAGGCTAAGCAGCCATAACTACACCTGTGTGTCTACATTGCAGACTTTGAATAGCTCTGGTTGCCTGTTGGGCAGGGAAAGGAAAATGGTCCTCACTCAGTCCCTGTCAAGCAGCCAATAAGTGCTAAACACTATATCTAACTAGAGCTAATCATGCACAGCCACAGTGCTGAGGAGGGGAATCATAAACATTGTGGTCTACTTCATTGGGTCAGGGAACTGTCAGGAGCTTGTCCTACACTTGAGTAGCACCCTGGCAGAGACACATGCCTGACTGGCATGTTCCCTCCCTCCTGGTCAATCGTTCGGGAGCTTCAAAAGCTTTCTTCAGCCTGAACATCTCAGCGACCGATGCCAGCAGACACCGGCACACTTAGGGATCCACAGAGTCTTTGCAGCTTGCATGACAGACCTCAGCAACTCAGCATTTTGGCTAATCTACTTTATTTACATATAAACACACACAGAGTCCTGCAACATGGCTCCCTCTCTCTCTAGCATCAGACAGCAAAAAGAGAAAGAACAAAGGACAATAGTCCCACTTCATGGAACACAGTAACACAAACATCCTGTCTCCATCACTTCCCACTTTTTGGAGTCAAAACATATACCGTCATGTGAAAGACAACAATCCCATGACTGCAATCATGGAGCAGGAATTCTAACAGGAACATGCCCAGTTATCTCATTCAAAGAGGAAAAACAACCTTTTAACCTTGTAACTGAAACAATTAGAACCACATATAAGAAACAAAGAGCGTGTGAAGTGCAGGGCGTTTTGTTTCTTCGTCTCTTGTGCTTGTCATGTGCCATTGTCACATTGTCTAAAATAACCCAGTCCAACTTTCTTGAATGTCTGTTTGTGTCATCCATCTCCTGGTTTTAACCTGATCTGCCTTGGGTGGTTGGGTGGTTGGGAGATCCCTAGCTGAGAAGCTCCTCGTTCATGTTTGTCTAAACAGCATGGGAGACCTGAGTGTCACTAACTAAGCCTCTTGTAATAATCTGAATCAGCAGGGCATATAGTTGTAATTCATGAATGACAGTCTTTTTTTAAAAAAAGAAAGAAAGAAAGAAATCGGTCTAAAATACCCCCATTGCATGGAGAGATTGTGTCTTGACGACGTTTCTTGAACAGTGGTTTTCAAATGGTGTTCCTTGAGAGCATTATTTTTGACTGGCTCCGCCCATTTTTGCCTTTGGCCGCACCCACTGTTGGCATTATCATCTTCTGCCAAACATATGTGTGTGTGTGTTTGTTGGGTGAATTGTCAACCAAGCCTCAGAATTCTCTACAACATACGACGTTCCCATGGTAAGCAAACTGATACGGAAAAACTCATCGAGGACCTTGAAAAACACTGTTTGGTATCCAAGGGGCCATGGAAGGAAGGTGTAGGAACTTTGACACAAGTTCATGTGCTGCATGTGAATGTTTTTTATTCCTTCTTGTTTCGCTTTGCAAAGCATGAAGCAAAGCTTTAGGTTGTACTTATTAGTTTGAGACTCAGTCTTGGGTACAGCTTAAGTCACAAGATTAACCTGTAGTTGAACTGGCCTTGGAGACCTTTGTTTGTTTTACTGACCTGTATGTATTTCTCTGTTGTTCACCTGCTCCTGTCCCTCTCCCCCTCTTCCCCCCACCCTTCATCTTGGTTCATTTTCGATTTCCGAAGGCTCATTCCCTTACAATGGCTACCCATACGGAAGGTGAAATCGGGTAGAGTCTGGTTTTTCTTTCTCATATGGATGAAGGTCAGAATGGCAACTACTGAACAGCCTTGATGCTTTCCCACCAGCAACACTGATTATTATTATTATAATTATTATTATCACCACTAACAAAGGATGCCTGCTCTGGTTTTCTTATGCTTTCTGCTAGAATTAAAACACTTGGCACATTTCTCCACGGTGCGCATTGCTAGGCACAAACAACCACTGGACAGGCTGTTATCCAGAACAGGATTGTATCGAAGCCCTGGGAGAGCTTTTGGAAAGGGAGTGCTTCACTTATTTGAGATAGAGCAAAACAGGGGGGAACGGCAACAAAATATTGCAGGTTGGAGTGTTCCTATTTAGGCCTCCAGCAAGTCAGCCAGATCCCATATGCAGGATTTTCCACCGAATCAGGGTCATTTGCTTTAACTCCCCCCCCCCCCGAAATAAATGAAGGCTAAACACACTTAATCAAGGCTAGGTTGTGTCTATTGGTTCTTATGCTGCTCCATGTTTCCCCTGCCCCTAACCACGCTGTGTAACAGACAACTCATATCTAATACAATTAGCGCACTGTTACTGCTGGTGTCGGTTTCCAACTAACAGGAAGATAATCATAAATCTTCCCCCATTCACTGGTGCTGATTTAATCTTGCAAGGCTTTGTAAGAAGCAGCAGCCGAGAGCAGCCTTTCTCAGCCTTGGGCTCCCCACTCGATGATATTGGACTACAACTCCCATCATCCCTAGCTAGCAGGACCAGCGGTCAAGGATGATGGGAGTTGTAGTCCAGCCACATCTGGGGACCCAAAGTTGAGAAAGAAAGTTGCTCTATAGAGAGCAATATTCAACCAAGCTCCTAACGATTGCTTCAATTTTGCTTTCCTCTTGCGTTAACTGTGCGGCTCCTCTTGGCGAGTTAAGGTGGCTATGGGGACCCAACTGATCAAGAGATCCCTGTCGTGCCGTTACCGCACAGCTCCTACCAGCTCTATGACTCCGAGGACCTTTACGATGACGATGATCAAGAGCCTTATCTAGTGCATGGATCCTACCATCACCCGCAGTCCCCCTACCCAGCACCTCGCCTGGCTCAGCCAGAGTTCACACCTGTGCGGGAAGAAATGGGAGCTCTCGAACTGAGATCCCCCGGAATAAGCCGGCTTTCAAGAAGAATCTCCAAAAGAAGCGCCAGTTCTCTGAGGCTCAAGAGGAAGGTTAAGAAAACCTCTTAACGAACTATTTCTCTTTCTCTCTGTGTGCATTATATACATGAATCTTTTAGGCCTCTGTCCAGTTGCCTAATGTTGTCGTGGGAATTGTTTACAGGCTCATATCTTAAAGGGAAAAAATTATATTGTACATTACCACTTTGGCAGAACGAGGGGTGGGGTGGGGATAGCTAATTACATTGCATGCCAGAAGTTATTAGCTTTGTAGGGGTTTATTGTTAGATGGAAACTCCAAGGGACATTTCTGTAGATCTTTGTAGTTATTGCATTAGAATGGTTCGATGCACATTTCAAAACACTCCATCACCAGCTGTTATATCTGAATAAGTCAAGGAGCTCATTCCACTATTTCTTGCTTTCTGAATTTCTCTGCCTGGATTTTGATTGTGTGCTTTACTTGCAAAGTAACCCTTCTGAAGCCAACTGTGTTGGTTGATTTTATTTTATTTTTAATCATTTCCTTCGAAGATTTATATAAAGTGGGATTTTCTTCCCACAGCATTCTTATTAAATACCTATTAGAAACACACTAATAATTTATTGTGGGTCTATCACTACTCTATTTTATATACAAATAAACGTGGCAAACTTTTATAAATAATTTCGTCTGTTGTATTTATTATTTTTAAGAGCCCACGACTGTGGTATGAAGTTTAATCTGGGGGTCGCTGAGATCTATAAAAAAACCACACACCATCCCACAATCCTTGCAAGTTCCAGTTGTGAGATTGCTCTGTCCATGGAAGTATTTCTGCTTGCCTTCTTAGATGTGATTTCTGCATTGCTGGGAGTTGGACTAGATGATTTTACATGTTTCAAACTTCGCTTAAAACGGAACGACTCTTCTAATTCAATGTACAGGTTTTTCTTTGCTGGATTGGGATACGTATGTCAGACAGTTCAGGGCCATTTCACAGCTCACAAGATGTACCTCTCCGCTGCATCAACCCTAAATCTGTTCTGGACAGATTTGGGGAGAACACGTTGCACGCACGGGGGAAATAGAGGACGGGAAGTTCTGTTGTAAGTGCATAAATCCTTGCACTGATGGCAGTGGTGTAGCGTGGGTTGCCAGTACCCAAGGGGGTGGGAGGGAGGGAAAGGGATGGAGTACACATGTGCATTTAACTGCCTAACAGCATCCACCTCACCCAGGAGATCGCAGCCGCAGAGATAAGAAAAGAGGGGTCGTTTTGTTGTCTGGAGTGGTCACTTCCTGGTTCACATGAAGAAGCCCAGCAGAGCCCAGTGACAGAAACACACAGCTGTATTGAGACACAACTGGGTGTTGAAATTTTGCACCCCCTAACAATTTTGCGCCCCAGGCAACCATCCCTGTCCCTCCTGTGTCCTCTGTGAGGCACACTAGTTGAATAGCACCCTACGTTTCCAGAGGGTTTCTCTGCCTTAGCAGAGGGGCAATGCTGTTGCTGGTTTTTGGCACTTTCCACAACGCTGGCATGGATCCCAAATGCACCATTCGAACAACATCAGTTGCAGGTAAGCAACCTGGCATTTGTTGTACAATAACTCCCACTTATCACCCATCTAATCTTTGTTTTTCCCCAGCCTAGTATGCTACAAACATCTATCTTGTTTATCTGAAGTCATGCTCGCCTTGAGTGTTTTAGATGTCTCGTGCCTGTATATTGCATTACTATAGGAAAATACCTCCCCTGCAAGTGAAAACCTTTTCCCATATAAAACTTGCTTAAAGACTGCCATGAGCTATTCTCCAGCAAGATGGCCACATATGTCTATGTGCTGCATATTTATTCCAGAAATGGTGTCCCTTGTAGCCAACTCATTCCTCTCATTCTCTTATAATTAGGTCAGAATATGTTGGAAATCTGAGGCTGCTGAAAGACTCTGATTATTTTCCCCACTGATAATTTATGTCAGAAATGTTGGAATGATATAATATAGATTAATTGATTCTGATTACATTTCATGCCATGATGTATGTACATTCTTATGCTGATATTCTTTGCCAGAAAATGCTGATTTCTCAAGCTTCTGCACACCAGAAGAAATAAACGAGGGTCTTTCTTCTAGATTTTAAAAGCAAATTGGTGGCTTGGTAGCTTGATCTACACTGGGATCTAGAACAGGAGGCCTTGGCCCTTTGCCGTGCAGTAGGGACGTGGGTGGCGCTGTGGGTTAAACCACAGAGCCTAGGGCTTGCCAATCAGAACGTCGGTGGTTCGAATCCCTGTGACGGGGTGAGCTCCCGTTGCTCAGTCCCTGCTCCTGCCAACCTAGCAGTTCGAAAACATATCAAAGTGCAAGTAGATAAATAGGTACCACTCCGGCGGGAAGGTAAATGGCATTTCTGTGCGCTGCTCTGGTTCACCAGAAGTGGCTTAGTCATGCTGGCCACATGACCCGGAAGCTGTCTGCGGACAAACGCCGGCTCCCTCGGCCTATAGAGTGAGATGAACGCGCAACCCCAGTTGGTCACGACTGGACCTAATGGTCAGGGATCCCTTTACCTTTACCTTAGAGTTCTGATCCAGATCATCAGGCCTCAAGCACATGCTGTTTGCATTGAGGCTAAAGCTTCCATTTGGTCCAAGAGGAACTTTTATTTCCAGTGCAAATAGCAGGGACAAAGATGTGCTTTCCCAAGTCCACATTCCCAGCATGTTCACATTCTTGTTTCATCTGTGTTGCCTTGGTCACCTCCCCAGAATGGACGATGGCAAGGATGTGCTCTGCAGGGAGTTGGCTTCAGGTACAAGGCCTGTTGGCAGACCAACTCTGCGCTACAAAGATGTCTGCAAACAAGATGTGAAGGCTGGCAACATCAACCCTGCTGTGTGGGAATCCCTTGCAGACGACCTCAGTGCCTGGAGGCAGCCAGGTTGTGCATCTGCAGCAGTGACCAGCAGAGGAATGATGGCTAGGAGGAGCGCAGACAGAAGAAACACCATGGTACACCTGCATCAGCACAACCGGAGGCCTTCACCTGCCTTGGCTTCAACAAAACATGTCTCTCCTACATTGGTCTCTACAGCCACAGCAGGCATTGTGGCTCTCCAATGGTTTGACTGCATTCCATTGTCTCCCGAGGTCAGATGAGTGCCAGCTTCTGAAATAAGTCCATGTATGTGTTTCCCAAACTAAGATGCTGCAAGAGATATACATATACAATATACAATATCTTTATTGTCATTGTCCCATACAGAACAATGAAATTGAAAATCTATTGTCAGGGGCTCAGGAGCAGAGGCACAGGGGAGAGAGGAAATGGAGAGTGAAGGGGAAGAATCTGAGGGCAGCATAGGGGAGTATGAGAGTGGCCTGAGAGATTCCATAAGCTTCTCCAGCGAATCAGAAGATTCCCAGAGGGGGGCGCCGACGGCCAGGGCAAGGGGGGTCCCAGGGGGGACACACCAGAAGCAAGGGGCCAGCGGGGACTCCCAAAGCAGCAGTGAGAGATCAGGACCAGCTCCTCCACCAGAGCGTGGTGGGGGGGAAGAATCCCATGTATCAGGACCAGCTTCTCCTCCAGCAGGGAGAGAAGATGAATCAGGGCTGGCCACGCCTCCATCGCAGAGTGAGGGAACGGAGGGGAAGTCAGGTCCAGCTAGCCTCCCCGAAGGGGGAAGCAGTGACAGGAGCAGTGTAACGGTTAGGAGGAAGGTTGCCGGCTGAGCACGCACGCCAAGTTCAAATGTACAGGCGCGGGGCACAGCAGGTAACCCGGATTGGGAACCAGGTCCTAAAGCCCGCCGGAGGGAGGGGGAAGACTCAGGGGACTCAGCGTCAGAAGAGCCTAGAAAGGACAAGACCCCAGCGGACAGGCGGACCCAGAGGAGGAAAGAGCAAAGGAAGAGGTGGAGCAAGGCTAGAGTCTTAAACTGATAAGAAATATGATTGGGGCTCCCTCTTTGAGTATGGATTAGCTGACCTTTCGCAGCAGCTGGTATCAAGTACTTTGGATGGAAGAAAATCAGATGAGACTGAGCTAGAACTCCTTCGAGACCCGAGGACCAACAAAGAGGGCTACCAACAAAATCGGCAGAGAGAGACTGACAGAGATTTAAAGGCCTCAGATGTGAGGAATCCAGGCTAAAAACTGTTTTTGTGGACATGGGGACATTGGGAAGGGACAGAAACTGGAGCGGGGGTGGGGGGAAAGAATTTTTAAAAATATGTTTATGACCTTTGTGTTTGATTATTATGACCTATTTTTAAGATAAAAGGGAAATTCGTGGAAGGAATTCGAGTCGACCTTAGAAAAGGATTTAATATTTATAAGAAAACTGGATAAGTAAAATTTGGCCAAGTAATAAGAATTAAGTATTTCTTTAAAAATATATACATATAATAATAATATGTAAAGGATGAGAGATATGAACTTGCTGAGCTAATTTAATTGAATTAGGATGTATGAAGGGGGGGTGGGGGGAGGTCAAGAACTGGGGTTAGGAAAGTAAGGATATGAAACTTTAAGAATTAAGTATTTCTTTAAAAATATATACATATAATAATAATAATATGTAAAGGATGAGAGATATGTAAATAATATATGTATGTAAAGGATGAGAGGTATGTAAATAATATGTAAAGGATGAGAGAAACTTTATATGTGTTGTCTTTGTCTGTGTGTGTGTGTCTGTGTTTATAAAATGTGAAAACTCAATAAATTTTTTTATATATATATAAAAAATAGAGTCTTAAACTGGTGTCTGGGGGGTGGAGATTCAGACGGAGCTTCAGCGGTCTAGGGTTTAAGACGTAGGGCTGCACGCTGTGGCTTTGAAATCGAAACTGCGTTTCAATAAAGACTTTTGTATATAACAACGGACTGGCGTTGGTCCTTTGTGAGCTGGGACCTCGGGCAGCCCTGACATCTATATAAAACATTCAAAACCCCCTAAAAACTCTGAAACCCCATTTTAAAATACAATATACTATAGAGACTCCTTATGCTGCGTTTAGAACCAGAATTGCATTTGCGTAGAAACTGTTTCTCAGGCGACTAGTCCTGGTCTTTATAACCCTGTACCTTCTTCCAGAAGGCAGAAGCTGAAAGAGATCATTTCCGGGTTGTGCACTATCCTGCGCTATCTCTGCAGCTTTCTTATGGCACCTCACAGCATAGATTTGATCTAAGGTGGGAAGAGTGCACCCAATTATTCTCTCTGCAGTCTTTACAACCCTGGACAGCATTTTTCCCCTGCCCGTGCAGCTCCCAAACCACACACACAGACCATAAGTTAATACACTCTCCACAGTACAATGGTAAAATGCCATCAACAGGTCCTTTGAGAGATTGTTTTTCCAGAGGATTCTCTGCTGTGCTCTCTTCATCAGGTCTTTGCTGTTTTCTCCCCAGGTTAAGTTAGGTTTTACGGCCTGAGATGTGCCGTAAAAAGTAAATCACCATGTTGGGCAGCCAGCATTCTATGGCTGTCAGAAGCATTGAAGTCAGGGCCAGGGAGAGTGAGGAGAACCTATTTGGTACTGATTTGCCTCCTCTTTTTTTAAAATATAAATTTTTATTAATTTTTCAACATATCATTTTCAACAATAATTAAACATACTTTCAAATCTTACACCTTTTTTTTTTACTTCCATCAATCACATCTGAAAATTTTCCAATCTATCCACTTGATATACATTTCTTACTTCCACTATTACATTTAAATCTCATAACTAATATCTCTATTCTTTTTGTACTTTGCAAGGTTTCATATATTTTTCCTTACAAAACTTCTTGTAGTCCTACTAGCGTAATTTGTTGATTACAGTTGCTCTTCAAATAGTTCATATATTTCTTCCAATCTTCTGTGAATCTCTGGTCCCACAGGTTTCAAATCCTTCCTGTCATTTTATCTAATTCTGCGTAGTCCATTAGTTTCGTCTGCCATTCTTCTTTCGTCGGGATTTCTTCTTGCTTCCATTTCTGGGCTAACAATACTCTTGCCGTGATCTGCCTCCTCTAGACCAACAAACATGCATCATCAAGTGGGAGTAAGGAGGTACCAAAGATGCCATAGCAACAGCTTGCACGGCATCTGATAAGCACAGGGAGAGCTGCCCTAGAAACGTCACCATTGGTCCAAATTGGCCCAAATTAGGATCCATCCATCAGTAAATGGCAAATGGAATAGTAAGATACTAGCAGGGACTAGTTAAGTGCACTATCCTACAGTTGCCAGGAGTCCTTCCGATTGCTCTGGAAACTGATTAGGCAAATTAAGCAGATACATTGGTTGGCTCCCAGCTAAGGTTGGTTTAGCCGATTCCTGCCATGCAGGAAGTTGGATTGGATGACCCTCTGGGTCCCTTCCAACGCTGCAGTTCTACGATGGTATGAAACGAAGTGAAACTCAGTTAATCTGGATCAAATATGAATAAAGGTAAAGGTAAAGGGACCCCTGACCATTAGGTCCAGTCGTGATTGACTCTGGGGTTGCGGCGCTCATCTCGCTTTATTGGCCGAAGGAGCCGGTGTACAGCTTCCGGGTCATGTGGTCAGCATGACTAAGCTGCTTCTGGTGAACCAGAGCAGTGCACGGAAATGCTGTTTACCTTCCCGCCGGAGCGGTACCTATTTATCTACTTGCATTTTGACACGCTTTCGAACTGCTAGGTTGGCAGGAGCAGGGACCGAGCAACGGGAGCTCACCCTGTCACAGGGATTCGAACCGCCAACCTTCTGACTGGCAAGTGCTAGGCTCTGTGGTTTAACCCACCGCGCCACCTGCGTCCCTTCAAATATGAAGGGAATTAAGTGTGGCTCTGGTTTCAGTTTCGGAGGGAAAAACACTGCACCAGATGGCAAAGTCTGGAAAACAACGCACTAGAGGTGGTAATAAATCAGTGCTGCCTCTTAATGAAGACATCTTAGTTTGTAGGCTAAAGATCAATTTTGTACCCAAAATGAAATGGAATCCCTGTATAGTGGCTTAGTATGCACACACACCCCTGGCCAAAGATGCACTGCGCCCAAATTGCCTCAGTAGACACACATATAGGTCCACATTATGTTCCTTAATGCTGATTTTTGTTGGTCTGGTAAGGTTCCTAAAATTACATACTCCATAATATCCTGTCCAAGATTTTGACAGTATGTTTTAACCCAGCGCCCCACAAAATCATGACCTAATATTGCAGCTGGTGGGGTTTTTTTTTTGCAGTGATTAAGATTTACCTTAGATGAATATCTGGTCTATTAGCTAAGCATACAGTATTAACAAGCAATCTGAAAGCAGTGTAAATCGCTGACTGGCTGTAGACAGCATCCAAGGATATGCTAGGACCTTTTGGAATTGCTCCCAAAATTAAACGTGAGAGGGAACGGCTCCTAGTATTTCATATGCTGTGCAGGATTACGCACAGTGCAAGACCAATTTGCTAAATGGCCTGCAATGTAAATATTTGCATAAACAGTTATGCAGGATTGACAATAGGAGAGGGCCAGAACTTTCTCTGAAAAACTTCCTCACTGAGTATGGCTCACTATCCCAACAGCAAGCAGAGGGAGAACTCAGAAAGACAAAGAAAGTAAAGTAAGATACTGTATAGGATTATGCCCAAACCTTGCTGTAATACTCTGCACATTCAGATATCCAAACAGCCAGAGTTTGCCCATTTCCTTACATGCTTGTGCTTTGCTGTTTGGCATCCATCATTTTCAGGCAGACCATGCAGGGAGGGAGGGAGGGAGGGAGGTTGGACAAAGCAGAGATTAGAAATATTCCCACAGGTATCAATGGGAATCGTGGATTGTTATACAAACACTCTCCCAATGATTTCCAGGGAATGCATTGCATTCCGTAAGCAGGACCTATGTATACTTGAGCATACTGCTGGCCTTACCTACCTATCTGTGGAAAGTAACACATTCCTGTTTGACCAGCTTGGATCAAAGATTTTCAAGAAGCAATAGAGCACAGTTATGTGGACAACTGAGTAGACTTGGGAAAATGCTCAGAGAGAAACTGACCATAGTTCATTCAAAGCTTATCTTAAGAACTGTTACAATATTGATGAGTGTTAAAATGTCAAGGGGAAGGAAGATGCAGAATTACAGCCGAAAATGTTTGATGATTTAAGGTGAAATTGAGAAAGATAACAAATTTAAATTTAATTGGCTAAAATGGTTGCTGAAAAATTGTAAAACAAGGATGTAAAAAGGGTGAGGTATGGGGAAGCCCGAGAAAGGAGGCTTATGAAAATGAGGTTAAGAACTTATATTTGTGTGTTTGTTTGTATTTGTCGATGTTTTTATGTTGTTGTGGTTGTTTTGTTTTAAAATTGGAAAACTAATAAAAATTATTTAAAAAAAAGAAAAGAAAAAGAAACTGACCATAGTTCACCAGGAGGGCAGCGTGCCCAAGCCACAGCTTTTGCATGAGAATGATAATAATGAACAGTGAGCTATAATTTTTAATGACGGCTGTGCTATGCAGGCTGTATGAAGTTCACACCGCATATTAATCTCACACGTTCTTTCCCCTTGGCCAAAATTTATCACTCGTAACTTGGCTTCTTTAACTCCAGCCAACAGTGTTAAGACCTAACTGCATGTCATAAAACAGGAACAACTGCCAAAACATTTGTTATGGCCACTGGGGTTGACTTTTTGTTGTGTCAGAACTAAATCATACCTGTACCCTTGATAACTATATTCGATTTGTGTGTTGCACCCAGGAAAGGAGAAAACCTCATGCCCTCTGAAAACAGTTCAGTAAGAATGCCCATTTTGCAGATTTTAGAACATTTTTATTTATCATTTTATACATGTGCCAAAAGAAGCAAGAGGCAGATGTGTAGCTTCAAGATTTCTTCCAAAACTCAGTCACTTTTTAATCTTAGGAGAGTTGCCGATTTTGCCAGATGTTCTAAGAAGTCAGAGCAACTCCGAAGCATTTAACACAGGAGGAACGACTGAGAGGGCCTAACTCAAACACCTACACTGTAGTTTAGGAAAAGATGCTGCGTTTTACCGAAGCAGTTCAAAATACATTCTTCAATAGACTGAGCAATCTGGGAATCTCAACAGCGCTGAGCATTGCTCCCAGTCTACCGGTGGTCCAAACACCCACACCTCAAGACAGACACATTAATAGCGTGGCCAGAGAAGCAATCATTGTACCGCTCCCCTCTGTTGGGAGTCAATGGGAGGGGAATTACTTACACCAGATCTTGTCCTCTCAAAAGATTCCTGCCGAACAAATAGTTCAGATTCAGTCTAGGTGTGCTCATTCCATATGCTGCCAAGACACACCTTGCATTCCATGGCTGGAATTTTGCTGTCAAAGAGTCTCCTGGAACTGTTCCAATATGCTGGAGGAGAGGTCCGACAGTAGACCTCATTTCACCGCTGCAAAACTCTCCCCGTAAGCAGAGTGGCATTTCAAGGCTTTTCAGCCCAGCGGACCTCAGGAACAGAGCTACACCCCGAGTTAACTACACTGGCGTTAATCCAGAGCTATGCACCTAACAGCAGTGTGCTGAGTGTTTCTATCTACTTGTCACTACACTTTTGTCTTTCAGTGGATGGCGAAAACCATTCTCTTTTGTTGGGCATCAGAATACTGCTGTGTTCCTTCTCTAGTCTCCTTGCTTCTATGTATTGTGTTTTTCGCTCCATAAGACACACTTTTTTCCTCTTAAAAAGGGGAATTGTGTGTGCGTCTTATGGAGAGAATGGCGCTGCGCAGAGATGGAGAGATATTTTTTTTTGTTTTCCTCCTCTAAAACTAGGTGCGTCTTATGGTTGGGAGCATCTTATAGAGCGAAAAATATGGTAACTGGTTACTGCATTGTGGTGTACTGAGCTGGATTGCTGTGGTTTTTATTTTTGTTTGTACTTTAATTGCATGCATTTTTATTGTTTCTGCTTTAATTGTTTGCATGCATGCTGCTCTAGGGGCCTATGGAGAAAGTGCAGCAAACAAAACAAATTCCAACTATAGCTAGCTACCCAATAAATGGTTGGTGATGGAACTTATACACTGGTAATCTACCTTATAGGTGAGACAAGGGACCCTGAATCCAAGTTTAGCCTCACTCTCCTTTTTGGCAAAAGGAAGCACGGCACTGTCTCTAATGACAGTCCTAGCTGTCTATCAATCCTGTTCTGCATGCCCAGTTCCCGCTCCAGTAAGGGGATGTGTGTACAAAAGTCTTTGCTAGAGCAGGACGCCTAAACTTAAGTGTGAGATCATTGGCTAACTGCAGGCTTCAGCAGGAATACGACAATCTAACAGCCAGCACACTTGCTCAAATGTTTTACGTATTATACAGTTACGCGTGCCACAAAACAAGTTCACCCAAAGGCCAGAACGCCGTATAAAAAGATGTAGATACTGCAGTTAATTTCAGGAAAGTATTTTTTATTGTCAGGCCCGTTCCCCCGTCCACGGAATAAAAAGGGGATTACCAAGCATAAACAAATGAAGTAATACTGCCCTAAACCTGGAAAAAAATCAAGTTTGCTTTAGAGCAGACAATTAAAGCTTTATGCAATTAACTAAACGGTGAAATGCTGGATGGCTTTTATCTTCTAGAAGACAAAGCATGTAGGCTCCTGTTCCCATTCTTTCATACTCTTCCTGCTACACCGGTCGAAAATCTTTAGGTCTGCAAATAAAAAAAAGCAGGGATGAATAAATATGCTAGGACAGCTTGTCAAATAAAACAAAGAAGAAGAAATAAAAAGATCATAAACTATTATTACGGCGGTAATATTACTCTTATTACAGGTTGGGAACCTGTGGCCATTCCTCGCCCTTAATATATTGGCAGCTAAAATAACAGTGCATCAGTCTGTACTATGGAAAAAAAAATATGTGAAAAAATGTACCAAAGAACAAGCAGAAAAATTAGGAGGTGGTCATTTATGGAGTTTCCTGTAACTTATTTCTGCTCATCTAAAGGCAACTAGCAAAGTGAACTGTAGTCCTGGTCCCATCCCACTTAAAACCAAACACACATATGCTCTCTCTCTGCAGCTAAAGATGCTTTGGGAGCAATAACCTGAAATGAAATACAGTGGACCCTCTGGATACAAATTTAATTTGTTCCAGGGGTCCGTGCAGACCCTAAAAAATCTGCATCCAGAGAGTGGAACCCGAGAGTGTACTGTATTCAACTTGCGTTTTTCTCAGAACACACCAACTGAGATTAATGAATATGACTCAAGTTAGGTCCATTAATTTCAAGAGACCTACTTGTGAGCAAAACTTAGTTGACCACCACTCATGGGAAATGAACAAGCCATTAGCAGAGATAAATGAGATAGCTTGAACATACAGGCCGAGAACTGCATAGTATGTTGGATATGAAAACTGGAAAGCACCATCAGATCATCTCATTTCGCAAATACAACAAGGGAGGGAGCCTCCCAATTCCCATGACCCAGGAGAGCTCCGGGTTCTGCTGAGCAGATGGGAAATGCAGAAATTGGCAACCACATTGCTCAGCTGATAAAAATGAAACAAGGCTGCATGCATCAGCTCAAATCAGTATACCACACAAGTTCTCCAATGATCTGGAGGCCAGACCCTGCTATTTAACACCCCCCCCCCCTAAATACGGCAGTTATTAAAAAGTGTTTATAATAGTTAGACATAGACTATGATGTAGGTGCTCACCCGGTGTTGCTACATCGACACATATTTAATTAAGTTCTTTACCCTTCTCCCCAGTGATGCATGGGAATCCACTGGTCAACATTATCGAGTTGCTTCGCTCCCTCCCTCCTCCCATTCTCTGCTTCTGCTCTTGCAGTGGAGTCATGAGTTGGCAGCCGTAAAAGACAAGTGCTAATTGGAACATTACTATGCTGTTTCGTTACCTGGGACTGGGAACAGACAAGGCTAGGCTATTCTGCAGCATTTCAGAGTCAACACCAGCTATCTGAACAGTGACTTGAGAAGCAGCTGCTGCTCTAAATACAGTGGTACCTCGGGTTACAGATGCTTCAGGTTACAGACGCTTCAGGTTACAGACTCCGCTAACCCAGAAATAGTACCTTGGGTTAAGAACTTTGCTTCAGGATGAGAACAGAAATCGCACGGCGGCAGCAGGAGGCCCCATTAGCTAAAGTGGTGCTTCAGGTTAAGAACAGTTTCAGGTTAAGAACGGCCCTCCAGAATGAATTAAGTTCTTAACCCGAGGTACCACTGTACCACTCCCCCCCCCCCCCATTACCAAAGGAGCGCGTTAGAAACTGAGATATGAAAGCTAGGAGCTAAATGGCACCTTAAACCTAGGTTATGTGTGCTACAAAACCGATTCCCCTTGCAGGGAGTTGATGCTGCGGGCAGATCATGAGCCCAACACGTGCATCACAGGGAGTTCCTGGCTGCATCATTTCATATCGGCCAGTCCGATCGGCCGAGGGGGGCATGGCTTAGCCCATTTAAATGAGCCGCAGCCAGGCTCTCGCCCTCTTTTACCGTGCTCCCGCTAGAAATCAGGTGTTTGTGTGTGTGTCCTCTGTCCAAAGCCCAGACGGGGACCAGGGCCATAGCACAACTCCTATCAGTGACCCTGGGGGAATTCCTAGTTGTTGTGCATCAACAGGCCTTCCCATATCGGTAGTTAACTCTTATTAGACTCCCTGCAGGCGGGCAGGAGTCAGATAATAATAATAATAATTTTTTATTTATACCCCGCCCTTCCCGGTTCAAAAACTGGGCTCAGGGCGCTTAACAACAAATTTAAAACACTTTAAAACACTTAATTATAAAAGCAGCATAAAATACAGTATAAAAACATGAGTAACAATAAAAATCAAAAATCAAAAATCAATTAGATAATCCCCAGGGCTAGCTGGCTGAATTGGTCCTACTTGGGCCAACGAGGAGGCCAGGGGAGAATTAGCTGTGGGGTCTCAGAACGGGTGATCTTCATAAAAGAGGAGGGGGAGGGAAGGGAAGGGAAATAAAAGATCAGGCTGAATTCAAATTAAAGGCCAGGCGGAATAGCTCTGTCTTACAGGCCCGACGGAAGGAGGTTAAATCCTGAAGGGCCCTAGTCTCATGGGACAGATCATTCCACCAGGTCAGAGCCATCACTGAAAAGGCCCTGGCCCTGGTGGAGGATAGTCTGACTTCCTTAGGGCCTGGGACTTCTAAACTATGGTTATTCATGGACCTTAAGGTCCTCTGCAGGGCATATCAGGAGAGGCGGTCCCATAGATACGAGGGCCTTAAGCCGCAAAGTCATTGGTTCCAATGCCACTCACATTCTGTAATCAATAAAGTTGTGGCCTTTTTTCAGCCTATTAACATAAATTCTGGTGTCAAATGTCTTTACTCTACAATGGGGGAGAGGGTTCAGGACCCTGCCATGCAATGTAGTGTCCAGGCACACTTTTTTAATAACAAGAATACAAAGCTGAAAATGAATGAACTGCAGCTGAAATATTCCGTTCATTTTTCACATGGTCTAGTCCTTCCCCTTCCCACCCCACTAATATTCTTAAGAGGGTCTCTTCTCTGGTCTTCAGAGAGTAGTTGGAAGTGGGGAGGCAGAAAAAGGTCCTCCTTTCCTCCGCTCTGCAGTTTTAATCTGAAATCTTAGGCGCAGCACTGCACCCAAAGCTCAGAAACTGCTTAATGAAATTCTGTCGCAAAATGCGCCTAAAACAATGGGAGTTTTGAACGCTGAACCGTACGGATTGAAAAAGGGAATGTTTAATAAAGAGGTGTTTACACAAAAGGCAATTTGCAGTCAATAAAAAAAGAAAGGAAAAACATGTTTCCCCCAGGTGCAGAGGCCTCAGATTCTGACATGCAGGTCTATGCACAAGTCCCTACCTTTGCTGATCTAGGCAAACTTCAGCCATTTCAGAGCCAGAACTGACCTTTAATTCTCATCTACAAAATGTATGTATTTATCTAGAACTCTTGCATATTTAGACTGTTCAACAGTGGAACTGTCTCCCTCGGGAGGTTGTAGTCTCTCCTTCCTTAGAGGTTTTCAAGCAGAGGTTGGCTGGCCATCTGTCATGGATGCTTGCCTGAGATTCCTGCATTGCCGAGATGACCCTTTGTGTCCCTTAAGGTAAAGGTAAAGGGACCCCTGACTGTTAGGTCCAGTCGCGGACGACTCTGGGGCTGCGGCGCTCATCTCACTTTACTGGCCAAGGGAGCCGGCGTACAGCTTCCGGGTCATGTGGCCAGCATGACTGAGCTGCTTCTGGAGAACCAGAGCAGCGCACAGAAACGCCATTTACCTTCCCGCCGGAGCGGTACCTATTTATCTACTTGCACTCTGACGTGCTTTTGAACTGCTAGGTTGGCAGGAGCAGGGACCGAGCAATGGGAGCTCACCCCGTCGTGGGGATTCGAACCACCAACCTTCTGATCGGCAAGCCCTAGGCTCTGTGGTTTAACCCATAGCGCCACCCACATCCCTATAACTCTGCGTCCTTTGCAACTCTACATTTCTACAATTCTATATTGCTTTCTGTTACAAATGACCTCAAAGCGGCTCATGTGTTACAAGTCAAAACATCAATACAATTTATAAAACAGAATGAAAAACATAAAACCGTAACGATGACAATCAATACAGCAATGTAGAAAAGGGTGCAGTAGGAATATGTGTTTATTAACTGGAAATGCTGCATCTCACAGCCAAATGACTAGGAATGTTTTCATCACTCCTGCAAATTTTCCTTGCTTCTTTTTAAGCATGCTCGATATTCACGGAATATAATTAATTTGTGTTTATTTATATTTAGTAAACTTTATATAGAGCCATCCAAGCACATGGAATTTGGCAGAACTGCGGGAGTCTAAAGTTTGACAGCAGGCGACAGAATAGAGGAAAGGGTCAGGCAATGGTGGCAGGAACTGTGTGAACTCAGTTCTTAGGCTTTTCTCTTTTTTCCCCAGATGGATTTAAAGAAAAAGATCACAAGCATCCGTTTCCAACTTAACAGAAGTGAGCGGAACTTGTGGATGAGCTGCAGAGAAAGAGTTAATGTGCCCCAAAATTAAAGGCGACCAATCCCTTTCTCTGAAACCCTGTTAGGTTTTCAAAAGCCACTGGTACATTTTTGTCCTTTCCAAAGAGTTTTAGGCACAAATACAGCCCAGGCCCAAAGAAGACTGCTTCTGGCAGCGGAGACTTACGAAACAAAACATCTCCAATCCCAAGAAAGCCCTTAAGAGCGTTAATCGTTATCCCTATGAGCGATGGCCGTATGAAACCTGGGGCGTTCCTCTTTCACTCTCTGAGTTTCCCTTAACAAAATATAAAAATTCTTCTGCACTTGGAACAAATCAGCACAGTGTAACCGAAGAAAGTACATGACCTTTGACAACTGGAAGCCGTGGGTTAGAAATCTGGGCACATGGGAGGGGGGGGAACTGGTTTAGAGAATTTATGAATAAATGGATGCCTTATAGGCCTGTGAAAGCCTCTGTCTTCATCAGAGGATAAAAAGTGTTTGCGATGAGGGCCAGTCTGTTTTACCAGTCCCTCACCACCCTACTGTGCCCGTGACTGAAAGCTATAACTGAAAGAACCACCTGATGTGATCGCAATTAATTTAACTCACAAAGCATTAATAACTTGCAGCTTTGAAAAAGTAGCCCAATGGACTGATCTAGAGACCTCATCAGGTACTGCTTCTGCTATGGATTTCTTCTGCATAAAAGATATTGCATTACATTCGTCATTAAATTATCTTTCCACTGATATATAATTTTATGGTATTACTCCAAAAGAAAGTGGTGCTTTGAGCCATCAAACCTCAGAAATACATTTTTCCCTAAAGGTTCCCACAATTTTGGCCACTAGTGTAGTTTAAAAATGATCTCAGGGCCAAGAAAGAACATTCTCCAAAACCATGAACAGCTACATAGGGTAGATAATACGGGCTTAGATGAAGCAATAGACTGACTCGCTTTAAGGCAGTTTTGTAGGTTCGACAGCCACTATTTTAAAGGGGAAAAAACTTCCCAAACTAAATACTGTCTTCCCGTCCCGTGTACGATGCTATTTAACACCCCCAGAGCCTTGTTAAAACGTATTTTCAGTGGGTACAAAAAATACGTGCACTAGAAAATTTGCTGATGAAACTGCTGAAATAAGTGAAAGCAAACCGTGGTAGTTTTAAACCCAATCTGAATAGAGTCACTGTGGAATTTGCTGCTTAGCAAAACCGCAGGCAGCGCATTCCAGTTAAGGTGACCCTTTTTTTGCCTAGCAATGCTCTGCAGACCAAAAACTGGGGTTTGGCGGAAGCTGTATGGTGGGAGTAGCAGCCTATTTTATTTTTAACAGCATAGTAAACATAATTAACAAGACTCTGCAGCCTTTAATGACAAGGCGTATCCCCACATTATTTCAATGCAAATAAGAACAAGGGCTGATAAAAACTGGAGCTGTGTTGTATAAAGGCAGGAAGCATGTCCAAGAGAGCAAGGATGCACCCCTGTGTTCCTATGCAAAGCTAGTTTTAAAGAATGCCAAAAGATTTTCACATTAGCTATCATGGAAGTTGAGAAGGAGGGCGAAACCCTCTTCTCCATCCTAATTAAGAAAATACAAGAGCGGGGGAAATTAATGCATAGGTCTTTATCCAAATGGCATGGGAGATCCAACAGAGAGATAAGCCAACATTTTACTTGGAGAAATGGGAGTTATTCCTTCTTTCTGGTTTATAGCGAAACAGAAGGTGTCCAAAGTACAGTGGTTACGAACTTAATTCGTTCTGGAGGTCCGCTCTTAACCTGAAACTGTTCTTAACCTGAGGTACCACTTTAGCTAATGGGGTCTCCCACTGCCGCCACGTGATTCTCATCCTGAAGTAAAGTTCTTAACCCGAGGTACTACTTCCAGGTTAGCGGAGTCTGTAATCTGAAGCGTTTGTAACCCGAGGTACCACAGTAATGGAATCTTTACAAATGTTTCTCAGATTATTTCATTCAAAGCTCCATTACATTGCAACATCAAGGAACATATTCAATGTTATGTCAAAATTAGCACAACCAATTTCCCCTTCACTTCTAACACATACTTGGAAGACTATCACAGCTTTCTTAGCTGTCTTTAAGTCTATGAAACATTACCCCACAAATACAGAAATACCAAGATTTGTCAGCAGAAGTTGCTTACTAAGCCAGCAATATGCACCTGGCATGACGACTTTGAAGCCTTCAAAATGGCATTTTTTCCTATTTGCCTGCAGGTCCTTGTCAAGTGAGAAAAATGACTCCCATCCATGTAGTGAGTGGCAGGTATTCATCACCTCCTTGCCGTGGACAAACCTGACTTTTCTGACAGGGCTTAAGTTTTTCTGAAGCACTGCATGAGGTCAGTGCCTTGCAGCTAATCTATTAGCGGTGTACACCAACAAATCTGACACGAAGAGATTAAGTAACAGGACAAACGCGAAGTTGAAAAGGACACTAATGAGTCTGAACTCCGGTTTGGGTGAATGGCTGGGAGAACTTTTCCAAACATGGAATCAAGACAGACACTCAGAAAGTCTCTGCAGAGTTGTGCAACCGTTTTACTCACAGGGCTGCTCCCACATCCATTCATGTGGATTTCTTGCAGAAATAACTTCCAAGTGTTTTACAATCCACGGCTGCCTCCTGAGGGCAATGCCAGTCTTGACAAACAAACAAACAAACAAACAATAACAATGCACTATCTCTACCAATTCTGCACTGAAATTAGTGGTTGGACAATTTCTGCAGAAAAAGCTGCTGAAGTCTGAAGACTGGGTGGTTAAAGAATACTAGGCTTTTGAGCTACATATGACTCCTGCCCAGTTCTAGTACAGCAGGAGGACAGCCAAAACTGGAAGGGCGAGGAGACACAAGAGGGAAGGGAGCCAAAAAAACCGGTGCACAGAGCGTGTACCCTGAAAGAGATCCCTCTCATCTGTGCTATCCAGAATTGGCCTCCAGTCATTTACGGACTCATTGTTAAAACCGTGTTTATGGAATACAATCTTACTCGGCTACGAGTGATCGCAGAAGAAGAAGAAGAAGAAGAGGAGGAGGAGGAGGAGGAGGAGGAGGAGGAGGAGGAGGAGGAGGAGAAAGAAGAAGAAGGCCAAGAAAGAGGGAGAGGCTAAGCAGAGTGCAAGAATCTAGGTTTTTGAAAGGAACAGAAAGATCTGCACAAGATTCAAAATGGCCAACCAACGCTGGCATGTCTAGTATGCATCTTTAAGCTTCTGGTCTTATTAGGGTGAAAAGGGACCTTAAGAATCAAGATCTTTGTGCCGTTGCAAATAGAATTGCGCATGAATGGAGGGAACACGCAGTCTGCTCCCCAAGTGCCCCCTTCAAAGCTCCACTGGCTCTGGCGGTCCCGGATGACAAGGAGAAAAGAAATTCCATCTCCTTCAAGAACTTGAGATCGAATCAGGCCATTTGCTTTGCTTTAGACCAGTCTTTGTTCTAGCTGCAGTCAAGAAATTAAAAACCATCAAGGAGAAAGCCATGCCCACAAGAATGTGGAGTTATTATTAGTTGATGACAGCAATGCTGCCCTGTAATAACGTGTCACTACTTCTCTTTCAGGCTTGCTTAACAAAATATGTTTTCAACAGGCTCTTTAATGTTCTATTTTATCTGTATATATAGAGAGGGGGGCGGGAATGTATATACCAATTTATTTCAGTCAATGTAATCATGTACCACACTAAGCCAAACCATAAAGGTAAAGGTAAAGGTAAAGAAAGGGATCCCTGACCATTAGGTCCAGTCGTGGCTGACTCTGGGGTTGCGGCGCTCATGTCGCTTTATTGGCCAAGGGAGCCGGCGTACAGCTTCCGGGTCATGTGGCCAGCATGACTAAGCCGCTTCTGGCGAACCAGAGCAGTGCATGGAAACGCCGTTTATCTTCCCGCCGGAGCAGTACCTATTTATCTACTTGCACTTTGATGTGCTTTCGAACGGTTACCGTAGGTTGGCAGGAGCAGGGATTGAGCAATGGGAGCTCACCCTGTCACGGGGATTCGACCTTCTGATTGGCAAGTCCTAGGCTCTGTGGTTTAACCCACAGCGCCACCCGCGTCCCAGCTCCCTTTAGGAGACAGAACCAAAATGGCAGTACTGTTCTATAGTCACATGCCAGATGCGAACCAGACTGAAACAGGTCCTGTGTATATTGAGTCCCATGAGGGGAAAAGGCAGGGTTGGCCATTAATTTGATTCTGAATTGATTTTAGAATGAATTGATTTTAGAATGTATTTCAATTAACTGATTGTGATTTTATGTAAACTGTGTTATTTTTACTGTTGTTAGCCGCTCTGAGCCCAGCTTCGGCTGGGGATGACGGGATATAAATAAATTATTATTATTATTATTATTATTATTATTATTTATTATTATTATTATTATCAATGCATTTATTACAATGACAACATTAAGAGAGCAAAGTTTTCAAGAATATACTGATGGGGGGCGGGAAATCAATGCTTTGCTTATTTTTTACCAAGCAATATTCCTGCTTCAGTTCCTTCTGTATCTGTTTAACTACAAGAGAATGTAAATATTTTACTATTTTGATGTGCCCCTCATGGTTCACTAGGTAGTGCTTATGCACTTCATCTGACAGGAACAAAGACATCCTTGCAAACTGGAATTTTAACCTGGGGGAAAGGTTAGAGAGAAAGGCAATGGAAGACTTAAAGAGGGGGGCATTACATGGATAAAGAAATCATGGGATTAAGTTTAAACAGCCAAAAAGGCTTATATGTGGATTTGCTGACCTTTCGGATTCTTAAAATTTTATTTTGAGCCTTCATATTAGAGCAACACTCTGGCATCTGGCCACTGGGCAAATTTGAGGACTCCAAGGGAATGAGAGTCCCTCTTTAGAAGTACCTGATTACCTGTGCAATGCTTCCCCGGGGGAAAAGCGAACGTTGGTACTTAACCGTGATAAGTTCCTTCTCTATACGGAGAACTGGGTTGTTTCTGCCTATCTCACCACTGGCAGGAATTTTTTAAAAAACAAAACTTTGAGGATACTTCAGGGCAGGGTGGATTTGATTTAAATCAAATCGATTTAAATCATGATTTAAATCACGATTTAAATCACTAGTCAGTAAGACTTGATTTAAATCACTAGTCAGTAAGACTTAATTTAAATCATTTTTTTTTACAGAAAGACTCATTCTTGCCGGTATAATCTTAATATTTTCAACCCAATGAAGGTTTCATTTTTGGAATAATAAATTTCCAGAGTAGTTTTTACAGTTATATCCAAAATTACTGACTTGGTTATACTATTAGAAATACATAAGACAGATAATTATGAAATGATTGTTAGGTTTAAGAAGTTAACTGTTTATATTGGGACAACTTTTCTGCTGTACTTTATTGGACGGAGAAAAATAATCATTTCCTTAATAACAATTTAAGCAATTTATTTAACTAAAGCAATAACATTATAGAGAGTTTGGATTTATATAGCATATGTATCCATGTGTCAGGGCTGCCCCCTGACACCATGTTTGTTAACTGATGTGGTTAAGCTTTTTTTAATCAATCAAACAAACAAACAAACAAACAAACAAACAAACAAACACAAACAAACTTAGACTGAGTTTTAACACACATACAAAACTTAAAACAAATCCTTATTTCCTGATGAATAGCCTTTGGACTATAATGTAACTTAAATAGAAAACTATCTTTAGAAAGATTTTTCCTCCAAAAGCATTTTATTTTAAAATTCATTTAAATAAAAAAAAAATATCTGATTTAAATAAAAAAAATCTGATTTATTTTTTTTAATCATTGATTTTTATCCACCCTGCTTCAGGGAAGAGACAAGCCCCTCGTCCCAGCTCAACTCATGCTTAAGCAAGTAACTGCAATAGCAACTAAGGAATAGGAGGGGAACACGGTACTGTTATGTACTGAGTTTAATAGGATTCAGAATGCAGCAGTCTGATTGGTCCACAGGAGCCACCCAATCCAGCTCCAGGTGAACGTGACCCCGCAACCAGATTGGCCTACAGGTGAATTAGCCAATCATGTGCGGCCCATTGTGTAAATAATGTATAATGGAACCTCCATTCATCCTCACCACTATGAGCTGAATAAAGAGCATGAAATCCACTCTCGACTCCGAGTATATTTCAGGAACATGCCCCCCTGGTCACTGCATGAAAGGAAAGCTTGCTAGTGGCCCCTTTAACTAGCACAGGAGAAAGGGAAAACGGAAATAATCCTCATAATGGGTTGAGAAGGCCAGAAAGGCTGGGAATGAAAGATAGGAGGCCCCTGGACCTTGGGACAAAAGTCTCATACCCCTCTGGGCAACCCTCCGAGATTCAGCGTCCAATAGCCTGATAGGTCTGTAGCAAGCAGGGTGGGGAGACTGTGGAGGCCATGGGGAGGTCCAAAGTCTGTCCTAGACAGGCAATCCACTCGCCCAACTTCCTGAAGTGCTGGAGCTGCTGGGTCAAGCATTTGCAGTTTGCCTGAAACCTCCTTGGCTTGGGCTGCTGTTAAATTCAAGGGAATTCCGCAGGCGGCCTGGGATTCCAGATTCCACTGAGGAATAAATAATAATAATAATAATTTATTTATACTCCGCCCATCTGGCTGGGTTTCCCCAGCCACTCTGGGTGGCTTCCAACACAATATTAAAACACAGTAATGTATCGAACGTTAAAAGCTTCCCTAAACAGGGCTGCCTTCAGATGTCTTCTAAAAGTTTGGTAGTTATTTTCCTCATTGACATCTGGTGGGAGGGCGTTCCACAGGGTGGGTGCCACTACCGAGGAATCCAGAGGAAGCTCCATCTCTCAGAAAATAAAGTCTCCTCCTTTCTGCTGGGTTTTCCCTCTGACCCTTTCCGAGGCTTTCCTCCCATGTCCGGAGGCCTTCCAAGGGCTGTAGGCCCAAAGGGAGCTGAAAAAGTGGTTCCAAGAAACGAAGACAAAGGAAGAACAAAGGAAAGAAAAATCCCTTCCAATATGGCTATCCCGCCTTCTTCTTTTGCCCAGAGCATGCAAAAGACCTCCTACCAGCGGTGAATGCAGGAAATGGAACAGGGGCATACTTCTCGCCTGAAGTATCCCTCAAATATATATATATTTAAGACTTCCTGCCGGTGGTGAGATGGGCGGAGACAAGCCCACATCATGGATCCCAATTTTCCCCCAAGGGAGAAATAACCTCTGTTCAGGTTTAGGCCGCTTGCAGCAAAGTACTTCGTTATTTTCTATCCCCCTAGAGTGCTTGGTTTTTGCTCCACTGCAAAGTCTAGTTATGACTCAGGCATGTCAACCCAGAGCTCAATATTTCTCACTGCAATTTGTACTTAGTGCAAGATTTGTTGAGAAGGTAATTAACTGTGGCATTCATAGGGGTACTCAAGGATTAAGCAGATTTTGAACCGGGGACTCAAATCGATTTGGGATCAGGCTTAGTAGGCCAGCTATAAAATTTACTGCTTAGGTTCTGCTCAAACCCAAGTTGGAACGGTTCGATTTAACCTGCCACATAACAGTTTCCAGAAGAAGCAGAGTGAAATCCAATAGCTTTTATTTCAGCTTCCTGTCTCACACTTGCATTCATGATTGAAAGCAACCGAAATTGAAAATGGGTAAAAAAGCATCTTGCTAATGCAGTCTGGTGAACATTCAGCCTGGACAGAATAAAAGGATAGATCAACAGAGGGAAAAGTTGGTCACGTAAAACTTATTTTGCACTTCAAAATAGTGAACAGTTGCACAGTTCAAAGCACCTCAAGTAAAACAGAATACAAAAAATGTGGCTTTGCTAGTCAAGCCAAAATTTATGGTCACCAGGTTCCTTCATGGCTTGGTAGAAGCAACATCACTGCCCAATATCAGGCAGTTACAGACTCTCACACCCCAACCCACCCTACCTGTGAAGAAAAGAGCTGGGGAGCATGTTGGCTTTTGTTGTTGTTTGGCAGAGCAGCTCAGAGCACCTCATTTGAGCAGCAGCCAAATAAAACCTGCCTCTATTTACTGTGGGGAGGAAAGATGAATAATAATAATAATAAATTTTATTTATACCCCACCCTCTCCGGCCAGAGCCAGGCTCATAGCGGCTAACACCAGCAAAATTACAATAAAAACATAATAGGAGGAAAAAACAGAACAAAACAATTTAAAATGCAGTCTCATTTTAATACTAGCCCATAGATCAAAACCATAAGGAGGCGGGGGGGGGGAAGGGTCAGACTGAGTCCAAACCAGGTGGAACAGCTCTGTCTCGCAGGCCCTGTGGAAAGATGTCAAGTCCTGCAGGGCCCTAGTCTCTTGTGATGGAGCATTCCACGAAGTCGGGGCCAGTACTGAAAAGGCCCTTGCCCTAGTTGAGACCAATCTAACCACCTCGCGGCTTGGGACCTCCAAAGTGTTGTCATTTGTGGACCTTAAGGTCCTCCGCGGGGCATACCAGGAGAGGCGGTCCCATAGGTATGTGGGTCCTAGGGAAAGAGAACACAAGTTTCGTCTGCTGTTGCTTGGAGGGGGCGGGGGGAAGAAGGGGAGACGCTCAGCGTGTTTCTGCTGAGCAGCAACCATCCTGGGTGATTTGGCCATGCAGCTGCCAAACAACCCCAGTCTTCCTCCCAACCTTGGATTGCTACATGGCTGTTGGGATGATCATGCTTCAAAGCTGCAGAGGAGGCTACTCATTTGGCACGCACAGCAAATGAAGACACTCATTAAGCTGCGACCCAGCAAACGTTGTGCTCCCACTCCTGAGAAACAAAAGCCAAAATAATGTTGTAGAACTTTTACTACAGAGAAACCAGGAAACACAGCCATGCTCAGCTCTTCTTTCCTCTGAAGAAACAAAAAATGGCAGGTAAGTAGGCACTCCCACAGAAGTATTTTTAGCCGCGCATGATTCCCTGGGGCAAGTTATTTTATGCTCAGTCTCTCTCAGGCAGCTGGAGTGAAAGGGGCCTGTAATTTTCCAGTTAAAACAGTGCCTAATATTCACAACTGAAGGCAAGACACTTTTCATGCACATTTTACTAATTATAAGCTGTGCCGTTAAGTACTATTTCCCTGCTTAATTCCACATGGCATTTCTCTGCGTTAAAACCACTGGCTTCCTGTAACCTTCTTAATTGTGGTGGTAACAGACTCCAATTTCACAGCATAAAACTGCGAAGGTCTAACATTAGCAGGATTTTTATGAAAACATCTCCTGGCTTCCATATGAGGAGAAGCATCACTATCAATTTGGCTGGAGTCTTATGGCATCTCCCAACCCATTTCCATTCCCTCCCCCCCCCCATATTTTTTTCAGAACTCTCCTTTCTGCACTAAGGATTCTTGCCGCCTCTTAAAGTGCTTTGATTGCTTCCTTGCTCTTACGCAAGGAGGGATCAAGTGCTTTCCCCCTTTCTCAGCAGTGGGAATAAAAGCTTTCTGACCTCCTCTCTCACTTCCTCTTTTGGGCTAAGCAAGATACTTAAATGTTTCTTGAGTGGGGAGGGGGAATCTGAAGGAGAGTCAAGCCTAATAGTGTTGTTGTCAGGAGCTTGTCCTACACTCGAGTAGGACCCCGGCAGAGACACATGCCCGGCTGGCATGTTCCCTCCCTCCTGGTCAATCGTTTGGGAGCTTCAAAAGCTTTCTTCAGCCCGAACATCACAGCGACCGATACCAACAGACATTGGCACACTTAGGGATCTGAAGAGTCTTCGCAGCTTGCGTGACAGACCTCAGCAACTCAGCATTTGGGCTAATCTACTTTATTTACATATAAACACACACGGAGCACTGCAACATGGCTCCCTCTCTCTCTAGCATCAGACAGCTAAGAGAAAAAAACAAAGGACAATTGTCCCACTTCACGGAAAAAAGTAACACAAACATCCTGCTTCTGTCACTTCCCACTCTGTGGAGTCAAAATATACACCGTAATGTGATAGACAAAAATCCCATGACTGCAATCGTGGAGCAGGAATTCTAACAGTTGTAACAGTCACTTCTGCACACTTCTGCAGAAACAAGATAAACTTCGTATTTCTCCCCATCTCGATTCTGAAGGGAAACGCTAAGCCAAGACTCTGACTGCTCAGAGACCAAAGGGGTCCAGGACAGGGCATCCAGTTGTCAAGAGGCAGATACCAGTGTTCAAAATTAGCCAGGCACCAGGCACATTTTGCACCTGGCTTTTGACCACTTGCAGCCAAGTGAAGATCTGGAGGTGCATGCCTGGGGATCTGGAGTAATACCCCATCCCGCAGAATTCTCTCGGTTATATTTTATCTGCACAACTGTAATGAATTTCTGGAACCTGAATGCTTTTGTCTGTGCATCCTGAGCAGGAGCTGTTGCCATTAAGAAAAAGAGGTCGGAATAGGCCAATATCTATGTGGATTGTCCCTGGATTAAGTTCTCAAAGTTCTCAACCTAGCTCAAGGTTGTGATATGAATTAGCCAGATGTTTAACGGAGAATCAATCACAGTCTGCCCATCATTTGAAAAATAAGACTTTAGAGCCGTCTTGCCCCAAAATGGCAACTAGACATTCCATTTAGAGCCTATAACCTTGGTTTAAGGTGTCATTTGGCCCCTAGCTTAAATATCTGAGTGAGATACATGTATGTCATGCACAGTAACCACCAAACTGTCTCCACAACACCTGTTATCTATTTGTTTCTCATCCTCTGTGGGCAACAATCTAGAAACAAACCTTTTAGGCAATCAAGGAGGAAAGAAAGGAAAAAGAGACAAAGGACAGCCAGGAACCAATGGTGAAGGAACCAGCAGCTCAGGCATCAATTCTGGTAGACTCTTAATTCCTTGCCTTTTAGCTATTATAGTGCTCACCAAGGTATCTGGATTTTGAAACAACCAGGAATATAGCCAGATGAAAGTATGCAAAATGAAGTTAGTTTATGGAAATCTGCATGCTTTCCATTGTTCCAGACACTGGATGCAGACAGAAGGATATATATTCAGCATTTATATATTGGGTTTTTTAAAAAAATAGGTGTTCAAAGTACTTCAAAAACAAGCTTCCCTCCTACCGCATTTTTCGCTCCATAAGACACACTTTTTCCCTCCTAAAAAGTAAGGGGAAATGTGTGTGCGTCTTATGGAGCGAATGCAGGGGGGAGGCAGGCAGGAAAAGCCCTCAAGAGCCGCGCACAAGCTCTGTGCGGCTCTTGCAGGCTTTTCCCCAGGAGGGAGAAGGGACTGACGCGGCCAGTCAGTCCCTTCTCCCTCCTCACAGAAAAGCCCGCAGGAGCCGCGCGCTCCTTAAAGCGTGCACGGCTCCTGTGGGCTTTTGCGGGAGGTGGGGGTATTGCCATAGCCACGTGCAGCCCCTCCGGCCGGGAGAGGCTGCGCACGGCTATGGCTTCTTTAGCCACGTGCAGCCTCTCCCGGCTGGAGAGGTTGCACGCGGCTAAAGAGGAAGCTAAGACGTCTTGGCTTCTCCCATAGCCGGGTGCAGCCTCTCCCGGCTGAAGAGGTTGCGCACTGCTAAAAAGGGATGGATCCTGCTCGCTGTCTTGGCTTCTTTTCTCTTTGGTGCTGGGGGGGGGAACTGGGCTTCCCCCGGCAGCCCCAGAAGCTCTTTGGGGGGGGGGATATATTTTTTTCTTGATTTCCCCCTCTAAAAACTAGGTGCGCCTTATCGTCCGGTGCGCCTTATGGAGCGAAAAATACAGTATGTTATAGACCAAAGAGGGCTACATGGCCGTTCAGTATCACTGTTCTGACATAGAGGACTGCAGGAGGAGAGAGACAAGCACCTAAGGGGGTTTGTAGTTGTGGCGAGATTCTGAGATGTCTTGGCTCACAGTCTAAGTTCATACACTACACCAGATAATATTAGAAGGGTGAAATGCTTCACAGAGGGGAAAGGGTCAGACACCTGGACTCTCCTGGAACTTTTTCCTTGACTCGTCGTTATTCCAAAGTTAAAGGTAAAGGTAAAGGTACCTCTGCCCGTACGGGCCAGTCTTGACAGACTCTGGGGTTGTGCGCCCATCTCACTCAAGAGGCCGGGGGCCAGCGCTGTCCGGAGACACTTCCGGGTCACGTGGCCAGCGTGACAAAGCTGCATCTGGCGAGCCAGCGCAGCACACGGAAACGCCGTTTACCTTCCCACCAGTAAGTGGTCCCTATTTATCTACTTGCACCCGGGGGTGCTTTCGAACTGCTAGGTTGGCAGGCGCTGGGACCGGGCAGCGGGAGCGCACCCCGCCGCGGGGATTCGAACCGCCGACCTTTCGATCGGCAAGCCCTAGGCGCTGAGGCTTTTACCCACATTTGGAAGGAGAATGGCTTTAAATAATCAGGCTCATAGGGAACCAGCTCCAGCTCTTGAGAATTCTCTTTCGGGTGGTCTCTGTCTTTCTGATTCTCTCTGTCCTACGTAATCACAGGATGGAATAATTCTGCATATGCCACAATAAGATGGAAATACTGTACTTGTAAACAGCAGTACATTTCAAATTCTGCTCGTTATAAGACCATAGCAGGATTGAGAAAGAGGTAGGAGCACACTAAGTTTACAAAACACTTTTTATCTCCTCCCTAAACAAAAGAAATTAAGCCCATATAATATACTGAATAAATAAAATAATAATTTTATTACTTATAACCCGCCCATGTGACTGGGTTTCTGCCACTCTGAGTGGCTTATAGCATATATAAAAACATAGTAAAACATCCAGCATTAAAAACTTCTTGATACAGGGCTGCCGTCAGATGTCTTCTAAAACTTGTGCAATTCTTTATTTCCTTGACATCGGATGGAA
Source organism: Podarcis cretensis (assembly GCF_951804945.1). Lineage (NCBI taxonomy): Eukaryota > Metazoa > Chordata > Lepidosauria > Squamata > Lacertidae > Podarcis > Podarcis cretensis. Next base: position 78,433,700 of record NC_137176.1, read on the forward strand.
GGGCGTTCCACAGGGAGGGCGCCACTACCGAGAAGGCCCTCCGCCTGGTTCCCTGTAACTTGGCTTCTTGCAGTGAGGGAACCAGTAGAAGACCCATGGAGGAGGAATATCTGATTTTAACTTTTCCTTTCTTCCTACAACCACAATGCCCAACTATCTTTTTTTAAGTCCAAGGCTCAACAGTTAATGAAGGTGAAGACTCATTCAGCGAGCGAAATAACTTTCTTTAGGTAAGGCAGAATTCTTTCAAAGCATTGCAGTCAAAGGGAGGCTCCGTCCCTGCCTTGTTTGGTAACGTAAGAACCTACAAAGAGCCTGTGGAAGACCAGAAAGCAGGATTTGAGCACAAGAGCATGCTCCCTTACTGTGGTTTCCAGAAAACTGGTATTCAGAATCATTGCTGCCTCCAACTGTGGATGCAGAGTATTGATTTCTTATGTTCTCCCATCACTCTTATATCACATGCAGAGAATCTGAAGTGAAAGTAAGGTCAGTATGGAATTCTTATGTAGAACTCTGATGTATGGGCCTTGCTACTACAGTAGTACCTCGTGTTACATACCATCCCCCTTACAAATGCTTCGGGTTACATGCTCCGCTAACCCGAAGTAGATGCCCCTTGTTGGGACCTTTGCGGATATGAGCGGAAGTCACGCTCTGGCGGCACAGCAGCAATGGGAGGCGCAATTAGTGGAAGCACGCCTCATGTTACGAACAGACCTCTGGAACAGATATAATAAATAATAATAATAATAATAATAATAATAATAATAACAATAACAACAACAACAACAACAACAACATATTTATATCCCGCCCATCTCTGGGCGGCTTCCAACAGAACACTAAAATACAATAACCTATTAAACATTAAAAGCTTCCCTAAACAGGGCTGCGTTCAGATGTCTTCTAAAAATTTGGTAGTTGTTTTTCTCTTTGACATCTGGTGGCAGGGCGTTCCACAGGGCGGGTGCCACCACCAAGAAGACTGGTACCCGGTAACTTGGCTTCTCGCAGCGAGGGAACCACCAGAGGGTACGTAACACGACGTACCACTGTAATCATATAATGTTCCAGGAAGCTCATCAAATGTTTTGCAATACATTTTATTCCTGCATCATTACTGTACATTGATATCTCAGCAGTGGGTCTTTTACTAACAGATTTCTGAGGTGGTCAGAGGTGGGGATCCAAGCCCAGTTGCTTCCCAGATTGTCATTCGTAAAGGTAGCACCACGCAGAATGCATAGAGCTCATAGCGACTGCTGCTGATTCCAATTGCACAGGCGTATTTTTATAGACACAGCGACGGTAAAACTTCTATGGCAGGAGAGATGGTCGTGGGAAGAGAAGAGGCATCTACCCTGCACTGAAAAACAAGCTCTGCTTGGGTAGCATCACCTCAAATGCCACTGAAAAGGCAACATTCTAGCGGGTAGATATTGAGCTTGGTAGGTCTGCTCTGCATGCTAGATTTGGCTCTAGTGTCCTTCACAAAACACCCTTAATACTTGCCGCAAGTATTGGTTTCAAGATTGCATTCTGGTTTGGTAAAGGAATTTATCTCCTCAGCTTCCTGCTTTCTTCTCTTTGTAAATAAAGCTTAAGACACATATTATGGACTGTTTTCAAGGCTTCAACTTAATCCACCCAAAGCCTTACAAATACCTGTGTGTAAGGTATTCCACGCGAAAGCAGGCTACTATATTTTATAGGTTAGACCATTGTGTTTAAAAAACTATTCTGAAAATATTTCCCTTGAGGACCAAAAACAGATATGCCTTGATTTCTATTATTTTAAAGGAAATGCGCGCGCACACACCCTCTCTCATGAAATAAGAACAAAATCTACTCTCAGAGTAATCCAAAAACTGAAGGGACAAATGTATATGGCGTATCCGTCTTCATCTTTGCTTCAAAGGCATTTTTAAAACATTTCTCTAGCCGCTTAGAAGCTAACACATTCTTTAAAAGTTAATCCATCACGTGCGGTTATAAAAGCCCTGTGCAAGGACTTTTAGGCACTTACGGATTCCAGAGCCTTGGGAAAGCATCGATTTCCTCTTGCGTATATTCGTCAAACCTCTTGGGCACTTTGCGGGGCTGCGGAAGCACCTCTACAAGATTCTTGCGTATTTCTTCGGGGATTACCTGAGGAAGAGGGAAACAAAAACAGCCACTGGCCATCAATTGCCGTATTTTTTGCTCTATAAGATGCACCCGACCATAAGACACACCTAGTTTTTAGAGGAAGAAAACAAGAAAAGCCAGCAAGAGCCGCAGACACGTTCGCTCGGCGCAGCTCTTTAAAGATAGAGCGGCTCTTGCTGGCTTTTCCGGGAGGTGGAAGAAGGGACTGACGGGCTGCCCTCCATCCCTTCTCCCACCTCCCTGAAAAGCCAGAGCAAGCTGCACAGCTATCTCTGAAGCCAGCACAGCAAGAGGGAGAGCTGTGCAGCGGTTCTTGCTCTGCTGGCTTCCCAGCGAAGCAGATGAGGGACGGAAGGGAGCCCTTATGCTTTGCACAGCTATCGCTGAAGCCAGCACAACAAGAGGCGCTGCGCAGCTCTCCCTCTTGTTTTGAGTGTTATGCTGAGGTCTGTCTGTTTTTCCTATTTATTTTGCATTTCTGTGGCTCTTTTTTTGTGACTGGGTGGAACCAAGTTCAGCTACTGATTGATGGATTAGTTTGGTGACTGCAGTACATTGTTTACTGCTACAGATAGGTAGCCGTGTTGGTCTGCCATAGTCAAGACAAAATAAAAAATAAAAATAAATAAAAAATAAAATATCTGAATAAAAATATCTGAAGAAGTGTGCATGCACACGAAAGCTCATACCTAGAACTAACTTAGTTGGTCTTTAAGGTGCTACTGGAAGGAATTTTTTTATTTTGTCTTGACTATTGTTTACTGCTTTCATTTTATGGATCAATGGTCTCATTAGATAGTAAAATTCATGTCAAATTGCTGTTTTAGGGGTTGCTTTTAAAAGTCTGGAACAGATTAATCCATTTTGCGTTACTTTCTATGGGAAAGTGCGCCTTGGTTTTGGAACGCTTTGGTTTTAGAACGGACTTTTGGAACGGATTAAGTTTGAGAACCAAGGTACCACTGTACATGGATTGAAAATGTAGGTTAGAATTTGCATGGGTGCAGTCGAGATTGGTACACAAGAAACAATACTGGCAACGAACTTACATCATCTGCAAAGATGTGCAGCCTTTGCATCATAGTTCTTCTGAGAAGGTTTTTGGGGAGCATGCCATACGTAGCCAGTTTTACAATCTGCAAAAGAAAACACATAACATTGGCTATCTCAAGGTCTCAGAAATCTTCAGCCTGCTAATACAGAATTAAATAAGAGAATTTTATTTTATCTTTCATTTTAAATAAAAAGATAAAGTTCTAAACACCCACCTTTCTTAATTGGCCTGACTTGAACCCCTAGCTACACCTAAAATGTTTTCTCAAGTCTCTATCTGCACCTACCTTTTTTAAAAAAAGAAATCCCCACTTTTGTTTGCTGTTTTGGGCACTTTAAAGAAGTCATAGACAGCAATGCTTGTGTGTCAATGCTTCCTTCTTCGTCCCTTTACAATGTGGCTGGGAATGTCAGGTTGCGTGGTGAGTTCCCGTCCCCCCCCCCAGTGGAAATAATGACACATGACACAATTATTAAGGTTAATGGGTTAAATAAGACCACAACTTTATTGGTTACAGGTAATGAGCGGTATTGGCTTAGGCATTGGTCCTAACCGACTATATCAGACTTCAGCCCGTCCGCTTGAAGTCCGGGAAGGGTTAACCACCAGTAGGGGGAGTCCTGCTGATGCACATCAACTAGGAACTCCCCGGGGTCACTGATTGGGGGGGCGTGCCTTAGGACCTCACCTCCCCAGGCTTCGGACAGGGCCACACCCCCCGGAATCCTTTATCGGACTACCCTTTAATATGTGGGGCAGGTGATGGCGCTACCTCCCGTCTTCCATCTACAGAACAATATCAATGCCTAACCACCAAGTGTGCATGCACACGAAAGCTCATACCAAGAACTAACTTAGTTGGTCTTTAAGGTGCTACTGGAAGGAATTTTTTTATTTTGTTTTGACTATGGCAGACCAACACGGCTAGCTCATCTCACCTTGTATCCTATTATCATTATATGGAGTTGAACATATATAGTTCAAGTTATTTTGGGGGAGGAAGGGTGGGATGTCAAATGAATAAATAATAATAATAATAAATAGGACACAAAACAAATTTAACTTGATATTAAAGAAGGGCAGCGGCAGGTGGGGAATGCAGGACACATCTCCCAGTTTTAAGGTACTGTGTAGCTTTGTCTTTAACTGCGGGCATTGAAGCCTATAAAAATTATTTGCTTAGCGATTTGCTCAAGATGAACAGGCCTATTAATAGCAAAGGTGAATAAGATCTATGGGCCAATGTTCATCTATACAAAGGAACAACAGCTGAGTGCTAACAACAACAACAACAACAACAACAACAACATGCCAACCATCTGACCAGTGTTAAGAGACTCAACAACAACAACAACAACAACAACAACAACAACATGCCAACCATCTGACCAGTGTTAAGAGAACAACAACAACAACATGCCAACCATCTGACCAGTGTTAAGAGACTCAGATATATAAGCTAGGGGCCAAATGACTCCTTAAACCAAGGTTATAGGCTCTAAATGGAATGTCTAGTTGCCATTTGGGGGCAAGACGGCTCTAAAGTAATATTTTTCAAATGATGGACTGACTGCGATTGATTCTCCATTAAACATCTGGCCAGTTCAGATGACAACCTTGAGCTAGGTTGAGAACTTTGAGAACTTAAAGAAGGAAAGTTACTTGGTCCAGGGACAATCCACATATATACTGGCCTACTCCAACCTCTTTTTCTTAATAGCGACAGCTCCTGCACAGAAAAATAGCATTTTGGTTCCAGAAATTCATTCCAGTTGTGCAGATAAAATCTAACTGATAGAATTCTACAGGATGAGGTATTAGTCCATATCCAATGATTCCCAGGCATGCATCTCCAGATGGTGGAAATGTCAGGCCCATTCTGGCACCCAGGCATCTTCACTTGATTGCAAGTGGTCAAAAGTCAGGTGCAAAATGCGCCTGGCGCCTGGCTAATTTCGAACACTGCATCTGACTGGGTTGTGCCAGCTCTGGGAGACTTCCAGCGAATCATAAAACCACAGTAAAACATCACACCTTAAAAACTTGACCCTAAAGATCTGAATATGCCGATATGCTCCTTTGCATAAAAACTGGAAAGCTGTACAGACTTTACCCAAAGGGAAACTGTTATATAAAAGCAAACCTCAAAACAGAGGACTTCTAATTCTAGAACTGTGGCTCTACCGTGCCAATCTGTCAAAGGGTGTACTTTTTTAAAAAATGCAATCAGCAATTTAATATCAGCTTACAGGATCAAGATGTGTGTCTTAGGTTTAAGCTTTAGCTTAGGTTGAAAAGTGCGAAATAAAGTGATGAAAAAATAACCAACAAATAATCGGAATTGTGAAAATCAAAACAGACATTAGTCATTGCAAAATGCTGATATATGTGTAATTTAATATCCTGTGTAAGGTATTTAATATAGGAACTAATCTAAAGTAACTTCCTCTGCAGTTAATAGTCACTAAACAATTCTGGAAGACGGTCAACAAAAGTAATTGGAAAACTCTGGAGGGAGAGAGGATCCTTTGCTTCAATTTTTTTTTATTTTTTTTGCAGTGCATATCAATGTTAAACTTCAATTCCCAATAACCAGATCTGCAGAAAAACTCATGACGAGTGCAAGTTCTATTATACTTGTCAGATCTCTTGAGCAACACAATCCTCTTCCTTTTTACTCAAAAATTACTGTTTCCAGTAAAGCTTACTTACTCCCAAGCAAGTGCATATGAGAACCATAAGAAACCTATATTAATTGCTGGTGTTCCCACTCTGAACATGGTTTAGTTCCCCAGCTTTTCTAATGAACACCCCAGAATTGAGGTCCTTGAGATCCTTCATCCCCTGTTTGCAAAACACACTGAAAAATATTTTGCCCATTTTGTTTTAAAACGTCTACTTTTATTTTAATTTTTTTTTACATAAACCTGCCTTCAGATTTGGAGTTAAGAACTCTTGGAGTGCATTATAATAAGAACTGCTGTGTCGTTTTGCATCTGGAATTGCTTTCTCGTCAGGGCAGTTTCAACAGTTTTACGTCTAGGATTTGTTTACAGTAGAAACTACTATATTTTTCAGGTGCTTTTTGTGTGTGTGTGTGTGTGTGTGTGTGTGTGTGCATTAAATCCTGAATAAAAGCCACAAAAGATGCCATAAATGTTAGTTTTCAATAGACAGTTTACAAAGCCAGTAAGAGCAATGCAATCTGGAAGGAACATAAAAGCCACAAGTCGAAAGCCAGAAACTTTCACTTCCAACCTTCAAGTCGTCACGTGCTCCTCTTTCAAATACAACGGAGAGAGCTCTATACATATGCCGGCAGAGTGGTTTTACACAATTGCACCTCATATTACAGTTGGCTTAAAAAACCCACCTTGGCTAAATTAAAGGAGATTCAAGATATTTTTCTTTTGTTCAAATCAGGCTCCTGGGGCGCTACCTTGAATTGGGGGGAAAGAGATTCAATCCTCGCCCTGTACTGCAACGATCCCCAATACTACTCAAATTGCACCCCTGTATTCTGCCTTCATGTTTCCCCCTCTACAGTTTATAGCTGCTCTAGGGACATGGGTTCATTCCAGTCTCCTGATCCAAGCTGAGCCACCCTCAAATACGGCTAGGAGATTCAATCACAGAGTTTTCTCACGTAACATGCAGTTGGGCCCTCTTGATGACATGGTTTGGACTGGAGGGTCGTATTGATTTTAGAAATGCATACCCCTCACACATCACCAGTCTGTTCCCAGGTTGGCTTGCAAGCAAAAATGAAAGCTATAATGCAGCTACTAAATATACTCCCATCAATAAAACATAGAAAAACCACCACCAGAGATTTATGAACTCCCACTTATAGCAGGAGGAGAACGTGGAAAGAGAGACTTTTCAGTTGCTTATATCCTCAGGACTCATTGTCAGTCCCAATAACATCAGAATAGCAACATCAGTTCATAAGGCAACATCTATTTCATCTTTAATTATTTGATTGTTGTTATCATGTTCTTTAGCAACAAATTGCCACCTCTTTAAGTGAAACGTGCTCTCTGCTGGATCGTGGCACAACTTGTGAACAGGAGTTAGATGCATTAACCAAAGCAGAGAAAGAATTAAGTCACAAATGAATTTAACTCACAAATGAGATGTGGGCATATGCATCCCTTTCTCAACCCATGCAGAGTTTGTCACTTTCTGCATAGTTTGTCACTAGTTTGGAAGACTAGCACTAACCATAATTTCTGAATTCAGACATCATGGTAGACAGTAAACCACACGCAAAGGGAGTGAGTGGAAGAACGCTTTCTCAGTTCTCCAAATTATGGTGTGGGGCATTGTCAGGACAAAGCAGACACTAGCTGGGTCAGCCAACTCTTGATTTCATTTGGTTCACATTATTCAAAAAAGTAGTTCTGTGGTTCTTCAGTTTGCATTTCTATTCACATGTGTCTTGGCCTGTACATAGGAATTAGCAGCTGAGAAGCATTATGGGGTGAGGAAGTCCAACTCCTTGAAATCAGGGACTATCAGATGGGGAACCCCCTTGACAGGACGTCAAGTACTTGGGCTGCTAGTTGCTTATCCCTCTTCTAAAATATAATATAAAAATTCAACGGGGGAAAAAAGCAAAATGCTAACATTAAGCAGTTCCTGAAAAGTTTGGACAAGCTCTCTAGTAAGGAACTAATAAAACTGCCAAACAGACAGCTGTGAAGAAAATATATAAAATATATATAATTTTAAAATGTGTATATATAAATACACCCATATAATAGTTGGAAAGGCAGAGATCTGGAAGAAGTAACTAAACTTTCCAAGAAAATCTGGCCGACTCATTATTATTTGAGAAGACATTGGTATAATGAAGCAAATTCAAGAAGAAAAATCTGGTTCAAAAATTGAATAATGCTGATTCCAGCACACAAAAAACCACTGGAAAAGTGATCTGTTAAGAGAGATAGTGTATGGTATCAGCAAAAAAAAGGTGAAAAGAAAACCCAGTTATTGGTGGAAGTCTTTGGATAAAGTGCCATTCTTCTTTTAAATATGCTGGTGAGAGGTGGTTTGCTAATTAACTAATGGAAGCATTAGAACCAAAAAGCTGCCTGCATGAGCCCTAAATACCGTATTTTTCCATGTACTGTATAAGACAACCTTTTTTCTGATTTTTTTTTTTTTTTTGTGTGATAAATTGAGGGTCGTCTTATAGATGGGTTAATATGCTAAGTAAGTGAGGGCCGGTGCTGCGGCAGTAGCAGGGAAATGTTGGAGAGGAGGCTGCTTACCCGCTCTTCCCGGCTTAGGAAGAGTATTTGGTTTGTGCCAGTATGCAGTGTATTACGGCACCAGTTCCGTCAGCCAGAGCGGGGGATCATCAAAAAGCTGCTCAACAGCTCAGCGAACTTACAAAAGCAGCTCAACAACTATTGTGGGCTCCCCAAAAGAGGGGTCTTATACATGGGGTCGTGTTATACACAAAAAAATACGGTAAAATGAAGTGCAAGGAATGAAAAGGAAGGTACCTTAAACCAAACTAGACCCCCTAGTCTATCTAAGTTCAGTATCTTCATTGATCAAAACCGTTGAGAATCTCTGCCAGTCTTTTCCAGCCCTACCTAGAAATGCCATAGATGGAACTGGAATCTTTCTGCGTGCAAAGTGTAGACTTCCACTATGCTACTGCCCTTCTGAGTCATTGGTTTTGTAGTTAAAAGTTAGTCTCAGACTGGGAAACCTCACCTTCCCAGAAGAACTATAGGGGAAGAATAACAAAATGGGTGTACATTTAGGCAGAGAGGTCTTCCATAAACAGAAGAGATTTAACTTAGAGAAGAGAAATTAAAAGAAAAAATGGTATATAGCAAGACGCGGGTGGCGCTGTGGGTAAAAGCCTCAGCGCCTAGGGCTTGCCGATCGAAAGGTCGGCGGTTCAAATCCCTGCGGCGGGGTGCGCTCCCGCTGCTCGGTCCCAGCGCCTGCCAACCTAGCAGTTGGAAAGCACCTCCGGGTGCAAGTAGATAAATAGGGACCGCTTACCAGCGGGAAGGTAAACGGTGTTTCCGTGTGCGGCTCTGGCTCGCCAGAGCAGCGATGTCACGCTGGCCACGTGACCCGGAAGTGTCTCCGGACAGCGCTGGCCCCTGGCCTCTTAAGTGAGATGGGCGCACAACCCCAGAGTCTGTCAAGACTGGCCCGTACGGGCAGGGGTACCTTTACCTTTACCTTTTATAATATAGGAACCATGCACAGTTTCTCTGAAATACATAGAATTACAAGGGGGGGGGGGGGGGACACACATTATAGAGAATTAGGCTACTTTTCCACTTGTAAAAACTATACAGTTCTAAGCTAAAATGACTTGCATGCCAAATTTGATAGACCTTAGTTCCAACTGCCTTATTTCTGGATTTCAACTACAATACAATTTGAATTCTAAAGTAGAGTTGTGCAGCAGTGCTTTTTTCAAGAAGGGAATTGCAATTATCGCATGGTGGAATGGAAGTTTGCATCTTTCCCCCACAATATTTTTTCCAAATACATGAAGATAAGCAATTTTTATGGGAGAACAACTGAAATAAGTGCACATTCATTCCCAAATGAATGGAGCTCTTTCCGAGACAAAACAAACTTCTTAAACAACACAGCTGATTACAGCTATGATCCTTACACAATTTATTCAAAATTTTACTTTCAAAACTGATGCTACATTCTGCACTTTTAGGCAACTGCAGCACACAGAAACGCCATTTACCTTCCTGCCGCAGCGGTACTTCTTTATCTACTTGCACTTTGACGTGTTTTCGAACTGCTAGGTTGGCAGGAGCAGGGACCGAGCAACGGCAGCTTACCCCACCGCGGGGATTCAAACCGCTGACCTTCTGATCAGCAAGTCCTAGGCTCTGTGGTTCAACCCAAAGCGCCACTCGCGTCCCACCTAATCAATGTACTCAGCTTTGAATACTGGGATAGAGGAAGACAAAACCAGAGCCCATTTGATTTTAAAAGCAAACCTTTTAATGATTTTTTGGAAGGTTTTTCTCCACTTGTTCCTCTGTTAGTCTAGGCAAGTCTGCTGAAAAGTTATTAACTGGAATAGTCTACCACAGGGATGTCCAACCGCTCGACTGCGATTTGACAGGTCGACCCCTGGTTTATATTAAGTCGATTGCGGTCTCATTTTCCTGTGCGGGAAAATAATACTCTTCCTGTATTTGCGCACGATTTCAAGAACGGAAGATGGTGCTCCCTCCCAAAAAAATAGGCAGAAGTATTTGCTGTTTCTCCTAAAAAAAGGTCAATGACTTTGGCTTGCCCCCCTTAAAAAAAAGGTCAACATCTTAGGTCCGTCCCACCATGGGTAGATCACTGCTAGTTTTTTTATCCGGGAGCAGATCGCAGTCTCTTGGGAGTTGGACGTCCCTGGTCTATTACATCTCCTGGGTCCTGAATGATCTAAGGTGGGTTTTAACAACTGCACTGCCAGCACATAATCCAGAGTGAATGGAGGCAGCACAATTTTTCCATATCTAACTTTGAGGCATGTTAAGTTATGCTGCCCTCAAGTGTTCACTGGCCAACATGAGCGACTGACACAAAAAAATAAAACTGAAAACCTATTTGTCATGAAAGGCTGATTTAGTCAAAGAATCTATCATTCATCTGTAAGTCGGTTTCTGAAAACTTTTATTTTAAACTGCAATCGTTACTACTGCTGCTGCTGCTAAGTGACTTACCGTACTTTTCCGTGTAGAAGACTATATTTTTTTCTTTTAAAAATCATGCTAAAAAATTGGGGTCGTCTTATACATGGGTAGTGAGTAGGGCGGATGTTTGATTGGTTGCTGCTGCATCTGTTAGCGGCTATTGTGCATGTGATTGGTTGCTGCATCGATAGGTGGTGTTGACTGACTGATGCTGCAGCAATTGGGCGGGCAATCGGCAGCTTCTGCCTGCGAGGGGACAGACGGGAGGCGGATTTTGTGACGCGTGCGGGTGAGCGATTTACAGCAATCCCCCCCCAAAAAAAGCTCAACAACCCTGTGTAATGTCCCCCCATTTTCTGAATTTTGTGTCCTCAAAAATAGGGGGGGGGGGCGTCTTATCCTTATAGATGGAAAAGTACGGCAACTACCAGTTAGGTCATCTAGGAGAAGAAAAGCTCTAATCCTAAACCTCCACTGCCTTGCGGAATATCCATGGGAGGGGGGGGGAAAGGCTCAGGAGTAAACCCTACAAAAATCACTCAGACTCAATACACCAAGCACCCCAAGAAAATGGACAGAACATGGCCCCTAACAAGTGTGATAAATATCAAGGATTTTAAAAGCTGGATTTAAGTTTTTTTTTAAAAAAAATTATTTATTAAAATGACAATGAAATTTCTCTTCAAAATAATTTGGCTAACGCCACAGAATCTGAATAACGAGAGGAGGGAAGGCAGTTTGACAAGAGATAGAGAAGCTGTTCAACCACATGGAACAGCATGGCAGAAGGCATGGAAATGAGATTTGGCGGCACAGAAACATTGAGACCGGCCACATGGGAGAGAACAAAAAGTTAAGGTGAGTGGAGAGACTCCATCAGGCAAGGCCTCCTTCCACCTGCCTTGCCCCACCCTCTGCTTCTCAATGTGTATTGTATTGTTTTATGTACCGTGGCTTGTCGCTGTTTTATTGATTATAGTTTAGATATTATTGCAACTGTTGAGTGGATTTCTGTTTAACTTTTATATGTTGATATTATTATTTTATACTATTCTAATTGATTGCTGAATGTTACTTTTTTGATGTAGGCTGCCTATTTTAAAGTTATGTTTTATTATCACATTTTTGTATTGCATTAGATTGTTATAAGACGTACATTTTTTGTTTCTTCAGCTTGTAAACTGCCTTGAGTAAGATAGAAAGGCGGTATACAAATTAAAAATGATGAAATGATGATAAGAAGTTAGGTGTAGAGACTGAGAGCTGTAAAATGAGGACCAGAAAACTGACTGGGGCGGCCACAGCTTCAGAAATGAAATAAACACATGGTGTTTTGAATTGCATTGCACTGTGGGCACTTGCTGTATAGTGCCTGCAATGTAATTAACCACCCGCTTAGTCCCATATAATCTAGCCTCATAATGTCACTCCCCACCCCTGCAAAAAAAGAGAGCTGATCATAGTGTGCTTGGTTACCCACCAACTATTATGTCCAATAGAGACACCACCATTTTCTCATTCTAATCTCATGCAGCAAGCCCCTTCAACTGCAAAGATGTGACAGTCTCTTAATGATTGCATGGGAAGGCTCTCAATGCTAGGACCTTGCCACTGCTTCATGTGGGAGGCAAATGAGGCGCTGTGGGTTAAACCACAGAGCCTAGGACTTGCCGATCAGAAGGTTGGCGGTTCGAATCCCTGCGATGGGGTGAGCTCCCGTTGCTCGGTCCCTGCTCCTGCCAACCTAGCAGTTCGAAAGCACGTCAAAGTATTGATGTTTTGACTTGTAACACGTGAGCCGCTTTGAGGTCATTTGTAACAGAAAGGAATATAGAATCATAGAATTGTAGAGTTGCAAGGGATGCGGGTGGCGCTGTGGGTTAAACCACAGAGCCTAGGGCTTGCCAATCAGAAGGTCGGCGGTTCGAATCCCCGCAACGGGGTGAGCTCCCATTGCTCGGTCCCTGCTCCTGCCAACCTAGCAGTTCGAAAGCACGTCAAAGTGCAAGTAGATAAATAGGTACCACTCCGACAGGAAGGTAAATGGCGTTTCCGTGCACTGCTCTGGTTGGCCAGAAGCGGCTTAGTCATGCTGGCCACATGAACTGGAAGCTGTACGCCGGCTCCCTTGGCCAATAAAGCAAGATGAGCGCCGCAACCCCAGAGTCGGCCACGACTGGACCTAATGGTCAGGGGTCCCTTTACCTTTAGGGCCGAGATGAGAGCACATGCCACTGTGGCACTCTGCCTGCAATATGGTCTACTTGAAATGAAGGCAGAACATTGCATAGAGAAGTCATTTAGAGAGGCAGGACGATAGAAGGGGTGCTCACTTACTGCAGTTGGGTCCCTTAGATGAAGCTGAGCTGCTGTCACCTGTTTGAAGCCACCAGGGTATCTATAATACAAAACGAAAGAATCCAGAAAATTCAGAAGCGTATCTAAATAAGAGATGGATAGCAAAGATTGCCATCTTGCAAATAAAAACATGCCTATTCTTAATGTAAGTTCGCTTGCTAGTGAAATGCATTGTTTATGGTTTTATAAGTATTTTATTGATGTTGATTCATATCATCTTGTCGTTTCATTGATATTTTCGGAACCAACCATATTCACGTGACTGATTTGTGTTAACTGTTTTCCACATTTCTAGTTACAAGTAGGTAGCCGTGTTGGTCTGCCGTGGTCAAAACAAAATAAAAAAAATCCTTCCAGTAGCACCTTAGAGACCAACTAAGTTTGTTATAATAATAATAATAATAATAATAATAATAATAATAATAATAATAATTTATTATTTGTACCCTGCCCATCTGGCTGGGTTTCCCCAGCCACTCTGGGCGGCTTCCAACAGAGATGAAAAATACACTAAAATGTCACATATTAAAAACTTCCCTGAACAGGGCTGCCTTCAGATGTTTTCTGAATGTCAGGTAGTTGTCCATCGCCTTGACATCCGATGGGAGGGCATTCCACAGGGCGGGCGCCACCACCGAGAAGGCCCTCTGCCTGGTTCCCTGCAACTTGGCCTCTCGCAGTGAGGGAACCGCCAGAAGGCCCTCGGAGCTGGACCTCAGTGTCCGGGCAGACCGATGGGGGAGGAGACGCTCCTTCAGATATACTGTGAGCTTTCGTGTGCATGCACACTTCTTCAGATACCCGAAAGCTCATACCAGTAACACGAAAAGCTCATACCAATAGCAAACTTACTTGGTCTCTAAGGTGCTACTGAAAGGATTTTATTTTTATTTTTATTAATATTCCATATTGAATTTTAAATGGCTGTATCCTGTCCTGGGACTTGCTAGTGAAGGGCAGATAAGAATAATATTAATAATTTGTATGTTATGTTATGAGAGCTCCAAGTTTGGAGCTGGAAAGGATGGCGGGGCTTGCTGGATTGGCCCTGTGTGCCTCAGCAGTGCAGCAGCCAAACATCCCCTTGCCAGCTTCCCCACTTTGGAGCTGGAGAGGCAATTGTCCCCATCCACTTCTGCAACTCCAAGGTTAGAAGAAAGGCTCAGACTTGTTATGGTTGCTCAAGGACGGCAGCACATTTGCTGTAGTGAGCAAAAATATAGAACACCCTGACACGGGGCTATTTGCTAAAAAAACCACACCCTTTACAATGGGAGTTGCACGAGCATTTCCAATAAATATTAGCATATCTTATGATAAAAATACAAAGCTTCCCTTTTCCGACTTTCTACCAGTAACAACATTCAAAGCCATTTACAGTACAGTGGTACCTCAGGTTAAGTACTTAATTCGTTCCGGAGGTCCGTACTTAACCTGAAACTGTTCTTAACCTGAAGCATCACTTTAGCTAATGGGGCCTCCTGCTGCTGCCGCACTGCCAGAGCACGATTTCTGTTCTCATCCTGAAGCAAAGTTCTTAACCTGAAGCACTATTTCTGGGTTAGCGGAGGCTGTAACCTGAAGCGTATGTAACCCGAGGTACCACTGTATATCCATATTTTACCAACAGTACTGATTTGTTCCATGTTTTTAATCCTTAAGATGTTGAAAGCTTACCCAGTATGTGATGAATACACCTTCTGCTCCCATTTGTTCCCGGAAAAAGCAATGTGCCTTGTGTTTATTATGACAACATGATCTCCAAGGTCACCTAAAAAAAAGAAAGAAAAAGGTTTTCAGTTAACAGGATCATCAGCAACCAAACTACTCCAGGTGTATAGCACAATTTCCTCCAGACAAACCATAAACTGTAAACAAGGGCAAGACACTAAGTCAAACCATAGCTTAGTTCACAGCAGTGCAGCAGCAGCAACAGGACCTGAGGAGGAGCACAGTAGTGATTACCTCCTCTTCAGGAGCCTGCAAACTTGTGTGCTCATGCTAAGCATGATTTGGCTTAGCATTATGTGCGAACTGAACCCATATCAAGGAACTATCTACGATCCTGTGCAATGTTGAGGAAACATGCATCAAAAGCAATAGTTTTCATGGCATCCATTACAGTGGTACCTCGATCTAAGAACAGTCCTGTTAACGAATGATTCGGGCAACGCATTCACTCCACAAAACCAGAAGTAGGTGTTCCGGCTAGCAAACTTTGCCCCGGAAGCCGAACGGTGGAAAGGCACCGGCGGCGGGAAGCCTCATTTGGGAAAGCGCGCCTCGGTTTAAGAACGCTTTCGGCTTAAGAACAGACCTCCGGAACGAATTAAATTCGTAAAGGGAGGTACCACTGTTCTGGCAAAGCTCATAAGTCATGCCCTCATTGGCTACAGAGGGGTGTGCAATGTGCAGCCAGCAAGCTACTCAATTTGTGAAGTGTGCATTTGGTTTAGGTTTCAGTAGCCGCAGCAGCAGCAGGGGCAGCATGTCAACTTTTTTTTAAGAAGAAGAGAACATGAGAGTAATTCTGCATTTGCTCTGCATCTATTCTCAGATCTACTACATACAAAATATATTCTGCTCATAAGCAACAGGTTATCCTACATCAAAATGGGTGTATTTCACGGATAAGTGGCTGGGATTCTTGTAAAGCATGCTGATTTAGATGGGCCTTCATAAGATTCAGGAAAGTATTTCAGAAAGAAGGCATACCCGGGATCATTCAACACAGATTAATTATGCCTTAATAGTAAGGAGGGGACGCGGGTGGCACTGTGGGTTAAACCACAGAGCCTAGGACCTGCTGATCAGAAGGCCGGCTGTTCGAATCCCCGCAACGGGGTGAGCTCCCGTTGCTCAGTTCCTGCTCCTGCCAAACTAGCAGTTCAAAAGCACATCAAAGTGCAAGTTGATAAATGGCGGGAAGGTAAATGGCATTTCCGTGCGCTGCTCTGGTTTGCCAGAAGCGGCTTAGTCATGCTGGCCACATGACCTGGAAGCTGTATGCCGGCTCCCTCGGCCAGTAAAGCAAGATGAGCGCCGCAACCCCAGAGTTGGCCATGACTGGACCTAATGGTCAGGGGTCCCTTTACCTTTAATAGTAAGGAGATGTCACTTAATTTGAAAATTTACACGCAGACTGCTAACTGAGAGGACTCCAGTTCAACAACAACAAAAGGGTAATGCAAAACTCAGTTCATTCCACTCCAGCTTTAAACTCTCAATGTGATGCCCATGGGATCACTCTCTGGTCACAGAGACCCCCTCTGATGCCCTCAGAATCCACTCTTTGCCCTCCCTCTGAAATTAGGCTTGAAAGAATTCTATTGTACTCAACAGAACAGGTGACAGTGTTTGTGGTGCCCACAATTCCTCCAGCCTGAAAATGTGTTCATTGGCTTAAAAAGATTGTTGACCCCTGCTTTAAACAATAAAAACAAATCAGTGCTGATATAGCAAACATTTGAATCCCGAGCAGAACTCACTTAGTGCATGGTACACAGGCTTATGCTTCCCCTGAAGTCTGATGGCAGTGATGGCTGCAATTTTTCCTGGCGGTTGCATCTTCGCATCTATAAGATACCAGGCTCGAGCAAATGTGGCCCATTGCTTTAAAGGAATATTGGATAATGGTTAGCATATAGAAATATTATTATTCCCAGTAAACAAAAATACATGTGCTCATCTCAGTGAGCCATCCCCAGCGCACGTTCCTTGATCTATGTGACATTAAGAACTGTGGTTTGTCTATTAGGACTGGTTGCATTAAAATAAAATGAAACACCAACGTGCCTAAAGATACATTTTTGCTGCCCTGGGACACAGAAGATGGTCAACAATGAGAGATTCCAACATGTAGTTGGAAAGCAACAGTGGCATCCAAGCCATAATTTCTCCAGGTTTTTTTTTTTTTTTACCTCAATCCTATGCAGTATAGGTGCACCAACATAACTGAAAATAATAGGCTTAAGTGCACCTAACTCTGCATAGACCGCACACGCCTACTTGGGAGTAAGTCCGCTTATATGCAGTGGGAATCAGTTCAAAGTAAACATGCATCAGGCTGAAGCCATATTTTAAAGTCATTCAGAAGTTGACATTCAGAACAAATTCAGATGTAAGGAACAACATTATAATAGTTCTGTAGCACGTTAATGCATATGGTATATGCCATAATTAGAGTTCCTAACATAACCCTCAATTAATGGGTTAAGCGGGGGGGGGGGTGTCACACACCACTTGCCACATGCAAACGTGCATAATGAGACTCAGAGGTAATTTCCCTTTAAAGCAGTGGCTCTCCAGATTTTCGCTGATCCCGCATAATTCAACAGCCCAGCCAGCATAGTCAATGATCATGGTAGTTGTAAAGGTAAAGGTAAAGGTACCCCTGCCCGTACGGGCCAGTCTTGACAGACTCTGGGGTTGTGCGCCCATCTCACTTAAGAGGCCAGGGGCCAGCGCTGTCCGGAGACACTTCCGGGTCACATGGCCAGCGTGACATCGCTGCTCTGGTGAGCCAGAGCCGCACACGGAAACGCCGTTTACCTTCCCGCTGGTAAGCGGTCCCTATTTATCTACTTGCACCCGGAGGTGCTTTCGAACTGCTAGGTTGGCAGGCGCTGGGACCGAGCAGCGGGAGCGCACCCCGCCGCAGGGATTCGAACCGCTGACCTTTCGATCGGCAAGCCCTAGGCGCTGAGGCTTTAACCCACAGTGCCACCTGTAGTTGTAGTCCAGCAAAAAAATCTGGAGGGTCACAACGCCCAGCCTACAGGAAGTCCGCAAGCAGGACCCAACTTGTGACTCCCCAGCATACTGCCTCCGACAGTGGAGGGCAGCACATAACCATCTTGGTTGAAACAGGCAAGAGAAGGAACAAGTCCCTTGTCCTTTCCTGGTCACTTTTCTGGGGAGCCTACGCAAGAGGTGCCCCTGAAAGCCTACTCTTCCGGAAAAGAGAAGGAAACCAATAAGCATTGCATTTTTACACCCAGAAGGAAATGGGGAGACACTGTTATATGGCACCCCGACCTCAATGCTGGAGGCAGAACATGGTTTTACCTAAAGAGCTTTGGCTTGCGATTTATACAACCGAGCAATCACACGTTCCCACTAAATATATATGAGTTTATTTGGTAACGTTCATGGATTATCTGACATATCTGGTACCAAATAAAAACCTTGCGTTCCACTATGGGATATATTTTGCATCACCTATTCATCATTATTAACGTTGTAATCTCAGGAGGGAGGGTGGTACAGTATAACAATTCAGTTAATAGCAATAATATTAACCATGTGACTTTATTCTTGACTACAACAGCAACACATTTCAGCGACGGCTACAGATCCCTTTACGCCCCAGCTGCCCGATTTAAAACGGAAGACGCATTTGCAGCGCGCCGAGTCCCTCCAGACCTTTTGCAATACATTAAGGGCAACCCCCCCCCACTTAAAGAATGCGGATTCACTCCGGATTAAGGCGCGCAGCCAGCCCGGCCCCGGTGCCTTTCCGAGGGGGAGGCCGGGGCTCCCTCCTGGTACCTGCGCGGCCTTGGTGAAGCTGGCCATGGCGGCTCCCGGAGGCTGAGGCCTCGCCGTCCAAGCGGCCTCTCTTGCCGGCCGCCAGCGGAAGGAGGGCGGCGTGCGGCGGCCGAGGCCTGTAGCTCCTCCTCGGGAAGCGGAAGCGGCGGCGCCGCCGAGGGAGAGGCGGAGGCGGGAAGCGGGCGCCCGGCGGGCGACGGGGCCCTCATGGACCGCCACCTCCTCTTCGTCAGCTGGCGAGGCCGGCGAGGGGAGGCCGGAGCCGAAGGCCGCCCAGGTGCGCGCTTATGCCAGGTTTCGTTCACGTGTGCGCGTGTGAATGTCGCGTCTTTCTTGCAGGTTTCATTCACGTGAACGCTGTGTGTTTAATCCCAGGTTTCATTCACGCGTATGCATGTGAATGTCGTGCGTTTATTCCAGGTTTAATTCACGTGTGAATGTCGCGTCTTTCTTGCAGGTTTCATTCACGTGTACGCTGTGTGTTTAATCCCAGGTTTCATTCACGTGTATGCATGTGAATGTCGTGTGTTTATTCCAGGTTTAATTCACGTGTGAATGTCGTGTGTTTCTTGCCGGTTTAATTCACGTGTGGATGTGTGAAGGCTGTGTATTTAATCACAGGTTTAATTCACGTGTATGCATGGGAATGTTGTGTGTTTATTGCAGGTTTGATACGTGTGTGAATGTTGTGTGTTTATTGCAGGTTTAATTCACGTGTACACGTGTGAATGTCATGTGTTTCTTGCAGGTTTCATTCACATGTGGACTTCATTTGCATATTGTCTCCCTCCCATGTTGGCATGTGAACCTCATTTGCTTATTGCAGTATAATTCATGTGCATGTGTGTGAACTTTGTGTGTTTTTTGCAGGTTTAATGCACGTGTACAGTGTGAACCTATTGTTTATTGCTGGTTCAATTCAGGTGTACAGTGTGAATCTCATTTGCTTATTGCCAGTTTAATTCATGTGTGTGCATGTGAACCTTATTGGTTAATTGCAAGTTTCATTCACGTGTATGTGTGTAAACTTCGTGTGTTTATTGCAGATTTAATAAACGCGTACGGATATGAACCTCCCTTGCTTATTGTTGCCCTCCCATGTTGGCATATGAACCTCATTCGCTTATTGCGGTATCATTCACATTTATGTGTGAACCTCGTGTGTTTATTGCTGGTTTAATTCATGTGTATGCATGTGGACCTTCTTGGTTTATTGCAAATTTCATTCACGTGTATGCGTGTGAATGTCATGTTTATTGCAGATTTCATTTATGTACAGTGGTTCCTCGCAAGACGAAATTAATTCGTTCCGCAAGTTTTTTCGTCTTGCGAGTTTTTCGTCTTACGAAGCACGGTTTCCCATAGGAATGCATTGAAAATCAATTAATGCGTTCCTAGGGAGACCGCCTTCAGACCAGATCCGGGGACAGTCTGTCCCCGGACCTCTTCTGAAGGCTGGCGGGGGGAGAAGGGCTTTTCTTCCCACCGCCAGCCTTCAGAACAGCCTTCTGAATGTTGGCGGTGGGGAGGAAAACCTTCCTCCCACCGCAAGCCCCGGGAACAGAGGAGAATCGCTGCGCACCTTCTCCTGTTCCCGGACCTGTCCTGAAGGCTTGTGGTGGGAGGAGGGCTTTCCTCCCTACCGCCAACATTCAGAAGGCTGTTCTGAATGTTGGCGTGGGGAGGAAAAACCCTCCTCCCACCGCAAGCCCCGGGAACAGAGGAGAATCGCTGCGCGCCTTCTCCTCTGTTCCCGGACCTCCCACCACAAGCCTTCAGGACAGGTGCTGCGCTTCCCCGCTGTCCCCGGAGATTTCCCTATGGGCTTTCATCTTGCGAAGCAAGCCCATAGGGAAATTCGTCTTGCGAAGCCGCTAAAAAAATCTGAAAACCCTTTCGTCTTGTGGGTTTTTCGTTTAGCGAGGCATTCGTCTTGCGGGGCACCACTGTATAAGCATGTGAACCTCATTTGCTTATTGTCATCCTGGTTCATAGCTATATACTAGAGATATTTTGGCATGCATGCTATTGTAAATTTAAGGAATGCTTAATAAGGATGGAATGTGGATTCTTGTGTTCCTATGATGCTTTTTGCACATAAACTAAAATTCGTATTTTGCAGGTTTGACTGCTGAAAGTATTTATAACTTATTAGAAACAAACTGCAGTACCTCACTAAACACAAAAGTTGAAGATTTCCCAGGTAAGTGAAACAGCAAATATTAGCATATGCCATGTTTTCAGACATTGGGGACTCGCAGGGGATCGGTAGGTCCAACCTGTGTTGCTTGTGAACCTCCCAGAAGCGTCTGACTTGCCACTGTTGAAAACAGAAAAATCTCTATAAATTTTAAATGTTTTCAGGTCTGTGCTTGAGATGCCAGTTACTGTAATTTCTAAAGTCACAGCAGTCATTTATTGAGGGCCTCACAGATTTAGTTAACTGTATATGGCCACTAGAAAACAATGAAAAACAGCAGCAACTCGCAAACCTTTTTCATGCAAGAACTGGGGTGATGGGGAGGAAAGAGAGGATAGTTAAGAATGCAACAAAAAGACAATTGTTTACAGTAATATTTTGCATTTTGTTACTTAGTGTATATTTTTTGACAGAGCGTCTTGCAGTCCTTGACAGCCTTTGCAGTCCATTAAACATATCTGAAGATGGAAATGGGCTTTGGATACTAGCTACTAATACCCTTTCTTTCTTTCTTTCTTTCTTTCTTTCTTTTCCTTCCATTCTTTAGCTTGTTCACTTGTTGGGACTCCAGGTGTGAAGGGATGGTATTTTGCAATTCAGTCAATATGTGGGTTTTCTCAGGTGAGTTAGTACAAGTTGTATCATTATCTACAATGTTAATATAACTTGGCCGACCCTTACGGAATTTCCTTTTGATTCTATAGTTTTGCAGTTGTGACTGGGAGGACATCAATTTTGACCTGGAGGCAGATGAAAGCAAAATCTCTATTCAAAGAAATATCGAAGCGTGCCTTGGCGATTTTCAAAGTTTTGAGGACGACGACAGTAATAGCCGGGAATCCCAATCCCTGATTGAGTAAGCTGATTCAATATTTGATAATACACCCAAATAGTACAGTTTCAGAACCAGAAAACCTTGGCTGCAAACCAGAAAACCATGGGAATCATTGACTTTAGTAGGGTTGCACATAATTCACTTGGAGAGTCTGTAGGCAGGAGGCAATGCAAAGGTGGGGCGAAGTACCGTATTTTTCGCTCTATAGGACGCACCAGACCATAGGAGGGGGAGAACAGGAAACAATTTTTTTTTTCTTGTTCTTCCCCTCTAAAACAAGGTGCATTCAAGGTGCATTCACCCAAAGCCTCCGGAGCGCAGTGGGAGTTACCGCTGTGCTCTGGAGGCTTCAGGCGGCTACCTTGGAAGCCTGGAGAGCGAGAGGGGTCAGTGCGCACTGACCCCTCTCACTCTCCAGGCTTCAGTGAAGGCAACCTGAAGCCTCTGGAGCGTGCAGGAGTTCCCACTGGGCTCCGGAGGCTTCAGGTTCCTTTCGAACTGCTCTTTGGGGCTGGCGGGGGGAAGCGCTGCTTTCCCCCACCGCCAGCCCCAAAGAGCAGGTTGGGGAACAGCGCAAAGGCTGCGTGCAGCCTTGCCGCTGCCCCCCGAGCTTGTGGAGCTGGCGATGGGGGGAAGTGCTGCTTTCCCCCACCGCCAACCTCAAAGATCCCTGAAGCCTTTGGAGCGCAGTGGAACCTTGCTCCAAAGGCTTTGGGTTCCTTTCGCTGACCCAAAGCCTTTGGAGCACAGCGCGAGTTCCCGCTGCACTCCAAAGGCTTGAGGCTTCGGGGACAGCGTTTGTAGCCTCCACAGGGCTTCACCCCGCTGCCCTGCGGAGGCTTTGTGCAGCCATCCCTAAGCTAGAACAGCGAGGCGGAGCACTGCGCAGCGCTCCATTTCCCTGTTCTGGCTTTGGGCTTAGCCACGCAGCCTGCATTTGCTCTATAGGACGTACACACATTCCCCCTTACTTTTTGGAGGGGAAAAAGTGCGTCCCATAGAGCGAAAAATACAGTAGTTTTATCGCCACTGTACAAAAATGTCTGTGTGTTTTATAACTTTATTTTCAACCAAATGAGTCCCTCAAGATACATTGGTCATAGAATCATAGAATCATAGAGTTGGAAGAGACCACAAGGGCCATCGAGTCCAACCCCCTGCCAAGCAGGAAACACCATCAGAGCACTCCTGACATATGGTGGTCAAACCTCTGCTTAAAGACCTCCA
Organism: Podarcis cretensis; assembly: GCF_951804945.1. Classification (NCBI taxonomy): domain Eukaryota; kingdom Metazoa; phylum Chordata; class Lepidosauria; order Squamata; family Lacertidae; genus Podarcis; species Podarcis cretensis. The sequence goes on from NC_137176.1 coordinate 78,456,769, forward strand.
AAGAAGGAGACTCCACCACACTCCTTGGCAGCAAATTCCACTGTCGAACAGCTCTTACTGTCAGGAAGTTCTTCCTAATGTTTAGGAAGAACAGTGGTGCCTCGGGTTACATACACTTCAGGTTACACACTCCACTAACCCAGAAATAGTGCTTCAGGTTAAGAACTTTGCTTCAGGATAAGAACAGAAATCGGGCTCCGGCGGTGCGGCAGTAGCAGGAGGCTCCATTAGCTAAAGTGGTGCTTCAGGTTAAGAACAGCTTCAGGTTAAGAATAGACCTCCAGAACGAATTAAGTACTTAACCCGAGGTACCACTGCAATTTGCAGGAAGCATAAGCAGTGAGACAATACAGGCATACCAGTTTTACAATGCAATTGTGATACAGAATCAATTATAAAGAGGGCATACCTTTTGAGAACTTGGCTAGAACACGTGAAATGCATTCATGGGCTGTGAAAACATGATTATGTTAGGCTGTTATGAGGCTGCATACAACAGCAGTTTTGAATAGGTCTTGGCCTTGTAAGCCTGGCAGTTTCTTCGAGAGGTTTTGACTGGTTGAATGTTAAAACATTATTTATTTCAGATATAAATGGTGCATGGCAGGTGTTGTTAATTTTACAAGAAAACTCTAAATGCCAACACAAGGGGGAGCCAGTGTGCTGATCACTGAAACATGTCAAACAGAAGTTGCTTCATCTCTTTAGCCTGAAATTCTAAACATACATACTGATGAATATACCCAACTGAACTCAGTTGGGTATGTTCTGAATAAACGTACAGAGGATTGTGTTATAAGTAGCAAAACAGTGTTAGTAAATGACTTGCTAGAGGGACATTTTTAGAGTTTGACTTGGCATATGACTGCTCTAACAAGCAGTGAATATTTTTTAAAAAACATAAAATTTAAATCATGGGTAGGCAAACCAAGGCTCAGGGGCCACATCTGGCCCAATTGCCTTCTAAATCTGGCCCGCAGGCAGTCTGGGAATCAGCGTGTTTTTACATGAGTAGAAGGTGTCCTTTTATTTAAAATGCATCTCTGGGTTATTTGTGGGGCCTGCCTGGTGTTTTTACATGAGTAGAATGTGTGCTTTTATTTAAAATGCATCTCTGGGTTATTTGTGGGGCATAGGAATTCGTCCATTTCCCCCCTTCAAAATATAGTCTGGCCCCCCACAAGGTCTGAGGGACAGTGGACCGGCCCCCTGCTGAAAAAGTTTGCTGACCCCTGATTTAAATCATCCTTGCATGGATGTTTTCATAGGATCTTTATGGGCTCCCTAACCCATGGGACTCTCAAGAGTCTCCTCCAGCACCATAATTCAAAAGCATCAATTCTTCGGCGATCAGTCTTCTTTATGGTCCAGCTCTCACTTCCATTGGTAAAGGTAAAAGGTAAAGGTACCCCTGCCCGTACGGGCCAGTCTTGACAGACTCTGGGGTTGTGCGCCCATCTCACTTAAGAGGCCAGGGGCCAGCGCTGTCCGGAGACACTTCCGGGTCACGTGGCCAGCGTGACAAAGCTGCATCTGGTGAGCCAGAGCCGCACACGGAAACGCCGTTTACCTTCCCGCTGGTAAGCAGTCCCTATTTATCTACTTGCACCCGGAGGTGCTTTCGAACTGCTAGGTTGGCAGGCGCTGGGACCGAGCAGCGGGAACGCACCCCGCCGCAGGGATTCGAACCGCCGACCTTTCAATCGGCAAGTCCTAGGCGCTGAGGCTTTAACCCACAGCGCCACCTGCGTCCCCACTTCCATTGGTACCAGACATCAAATAAGAAGCGAGCTTACTCATCTGTTTCACACACTGAAAACATGTTGATACTTTGCAATTCAAATATGTGGATTGCATAATGCTTGGAATATTTTAAAGCATTTTATTCTTGAAAGATGATAGCTTATTTATTTTCAATGTTTGTGTTTCAGTCTCTATGAAGAGTCTGCAGAGAGTATACATCTGTTAGCAGATAAACTTCCTGCTCCTGGTAATCTTTTTTTAATAATCAAATCTTTTCCCCTGAAATATCCTTTTTAAAAATGCATTTGGGGTATAACAGATCTATTCCCATTTTTTTGGTATGGCGGTCATTATTCAAGTAAGCATGCATGTTGTGTCTCCTGTATATAATAATCCTCTCGTATTTGGCAAGTAGTTTTGCATTACTGGAAAGTTTGATACTATCACCAGCTGGTGTTGTGCTTCTGCTTATGTCTTTCCAGCATTCATAGTCTGGGAGCACAATGGCAATAGGTTTCCGCAGCAAAGCAGTTTGGTAGAAGAAATACAGCATGGCAAAATTTAGTTTTTTAAAAAACTTAAAAGTGATCAGGAATCAAAATGGAAATAAGTCAACACTTTATCTGTGGCTACTGTGATAGACTTGCAAATGGACTTGGAAGATGTTGTTGCTTTCTGCAAACAGAGCTGAACAGTATTTATTTAGCCATTTTTATATCACCGAGTTATCTGTGCCTTCCAGGGCATATTTACAGATCTGTGTTAGAGGAATGAAAGGGGGGTCATGAAGTAAGAAGATTGATATACAGTGGAAGGAAAATTGGAACTGCAAAGATATCAGGAAGCTTAAATGCAGCTTTTTCTGGGGTTATCTGTAGAAGATGGAGAATAGCAGTGAAGGTGTGATGTCTAAGTTAGGTTGCGTCTCTTAAAACATCTTGCTGAATTTGAGTGTTCTACAACTAGATGTTTGAGAAATGCTGCAAACAAGCCTATAAATTTTGACAAACTGCTTGATAATAGCTTTTGGGGGATAAAATGGCTTTACCCTATCTTGTGCTTAATAGTGAGGGGTTTTGCTGCACATGTGTGTTTTATCTATTGAAATTGCTTCTACAGGAAGAACAATGGTTGATGTCATATTGCATTCTTCAGAAAGAGATGCCCCTAGATTAAAAGATTGCTTACCTGCCATTGGTGCCTTGAAACACCTGAGAGAATGGCATGGAGCAAAAATAACTATTGTAGCAAGTGAATGCAAAATGTGAGTAGTGCCATTTAAATGAGAGAACTAATTTTAGTGTTTATGTCACTTTATGTAAAAATATTTTAACGTCTCAGTTAATAAATTGTAATATTTTGGCAGGCACCCTTATAAACAAAATGTAAGTTTGCACTTAAAGAGGAAACAAGAGCAGCACAACTCCAAAACGTTGACTAAAGCTTTGCATTGTATCTTTCTGGAAGATTTCTTCTCTGCTCTGAGTTATGTTTAAATTGTATACGGGGTTTAAGGTTTTTCTGACAATAATGAATCATGTTTTCAGGTGTCAAAGTGAACTTGTTATGCCCATCAAGCTGTCTTTTGATTTCCTAGAGGGTTAAGAAGTCTTGATCTAGACACCTGAATGCTAAGGGAGACTTGTGAGACCACTGAATTTGAATTATAAGATCAATGAGTGACTTTGGTTAAATGAAGGCATATAGATAATGCCCACAACTACTAAAATATATTACTTTTACAAAAGATAAAGCAGTACTGGGCTGATACCTGGTGTTGTACTGTTGTCTTAAATATTGAAGTTGTAAAGATACAAAGACTTGAGTAAAGAACGCACAACTCACTCATGTTTTCTTTCTGCAACAGTTGGCAGAAAATCGCATGCTATCTTTCTGCAGATATTGTGGCTCCCGAGAATCTGAAAAACAGCATTGATTCCAGAGACTTGTGGAGAGGAAAGATTCAGATATGGGAGCGAAAGGTATCGGTGTGAAACCCTTTGTGGGTGCATGTTGACTCAACCTGTATCAAACTAATGAAAAATGCATGCTAAGTTCTTACACGGAAAGGCTTCAAAGCTCTTGATTGAATTTAGTGAATCAGAGAGAAAACTGTGTTGCTTTAAGCATAGTGATCAAGGTGTGTGTGGCTGAAACAGCCTGGTATTCTGGTTTGGGTGGGCAGAGCTTGCAGATTTGAGATAGCAACCCAAGCATGCTAACTCTGTATGTCCTTGATTGTGCAGATGAGCTGCAAACCCAGAAAATGTTTTCTCCCCAGTTGTCCAATTGCTTCACTGGCAGAGCCCACACAGCCCGGTGCCAGATAGGACAAAGGAAGATAATAGGGCTATCCGACGATGGCATGCTTCAAGTTCCCTGCGAGAGAAACCATATTTAAGCACCATCAGTCACTACAAGCGCAGTGTGTAGATCCCAAATCTGCACGTACAGTCGTACCTTGAAAGTCAGACGGAATCTGTTCCGGAAGTCCGTTCAGCTTCCAAAACGTTTGAAAACCAAATGGCGACTTCTGATTGGCTGCAGGAAGCTCCTGCAGCCAATCAGAAGCCCCATCGGATGTTTGGGTTCCAAAAGAATATTTGCACACCGGAAGAATCACTGTAGTGTTGGGAGCCAAAAAGTCCAAGTTCCAGGGCATTTGGGGTCCAAGTGACGACTGTATATCCACCTTGGATGGTGAAGATACCAACACAGAGGGACAGAGAAGTGAAGGCGATAGAAAAGCATCTAAACAGTAAAGAGGCTTGAGGCACACAAAGGAGGCAGGTCTCCCATTTCCTGTTGTGCACATGCCTTCCTCTCTTCTTACCACAGCAGGAGATTTTGAGTTGGGGTGAGGAATAATACTTGTGCATTTAAAGAAGGATTAGGTCCAGCGCCGAGGGCCTTCTGGCGGTTCCCTCACTGCGAGAAGTGAGGTTACAGGGAACCAGACAGAGGGCCTTCTCGGTAGTGGCGCCCGCCCTGTGGACCGCTCTCCCACCAGATGTCAAGGAAATAAACAACTATCTGACTTTTAGAAGACATCTGAAGGCAGCCCTGTTTAGGGAAGTTTTTAATGCTTGAAGTTTTATTCTGTTTTTAATGTTCTGATGAAAGCCGCACAGAGTGGCTGGGGAAGCCCAGCCAGATGGGTAGGGTAGAAATAATATTATAATATTATTATTATTATTATTATTATTATTATTATTATTATTATTCAGCATTCAGATCTGGACTCTCTGCTATCCACTTCTTTCCCCAGAAAGAAGGACAGAGGATATAGGTGGGACCAGCTTATCTGAGCACACAAGCAAGGAAAAAGCTTTTGAAAGTTTTTTTTTTAAAAAAAAATAAAAATAAAAATCCAGTAATGCATTGTTTTTAATTCCTTTCGTTGTGTTTTCTTTTTTCACCTTAAGTGTTTTTGACTAATTTAAAAAGAAATAAAAGCAACTCCTGCTATAGATTTTTCTGCACTTACTTTTTTCTATTTCTGTTTTCTTCAGTTTGGATCTGAAATTACTTTTCCAGACTTCTGTATAAAAGGCACTGCATCAGGAAGGCAGCTCTGCACCTCGGCTTTAAATTCTTACTTTACTGCCAATGAAACTGGACGTAGGCAGAATACTAATGCTTGTTTGTCGGAGGTAAAGCCTGTGTTTTACGTGTCTTTGAAACGGCACGTCTCCTCTTTAGGAATCAATAGTGGCTAAATCTAGGCAATAGGCATGCGGTAAAATTGAAGATTTGTTGTAAGGAGACTGGAAAACATTCACAGGCAAAAATGAAAGAGAATATTTGAAAATCTGGCTGCAGGTTCTCTCTGTGCTGAAAAGGGGGGAAAGGATCACACTTACCTAATCACATGAAAACAACAAAAGCAGAAAGGAAAGACAAAAGGTAGGGAAGAGAAATGCAAGTAAATGTAGCAACATGTGTTTAAAACGTGGCTGCTGTTGGGGATAAAAAAAAAATGAGGATTATTTTTGGTCAAGAATTCAGTTGAGCCTAGGTTGTGCTCATCGTGGTTGATTTTCCTTTCCATTACCTTGTGACTTGGCCGTTTCAGAGGGTATTTTAACTATGGAGGCTTTTTGACTGTGCAAGAGAAAAGGAAGTGTAGAAACCTCTGTGTGCAGTTTTTAAAAAATATTCTGGCCATAAACACATAGAATTATCTCATTTAGAGGTATTTGTGGTATATGTGTTTGCCTAATAACCCTTTCATCTTAATTTCTTCTTAGGTTTTCCATTATTATTGCCCTGCCTTGAAATTCGTACAGATAGTGATGCTGTCACATCTGCCTTCATCTTTAGTGTCGGGTCTTCAGTTTGAGCTGTATCCTTTCGTTACCAGACTCATTTCATGTGATTTAGTTGCTTTGAGTGCATGTAGAGCAGGCACGTCCAAAGTTTGTTTCGGGGGGCCTAATCTGGCCCGCCGGTCGGTTTAATTCGGCCCCTGTGTCAGTTTATTTCCTGGGGTAAAATCCTAAAAAAAACCTCAGCTTCATTTTTTAAAAAATAATATTTATTACTTTTAAACACTACAAAAAAGGAAAGAAAAAAGAAAAAAAGACAATACAATATAAAAAGATTACACAACACTAACGCAATATACTAAACAAAACAAAACAAAAACAGTTTAACACACATAATACAATTTCAGTATCTTATCTTTCATTCACTTGTTTCAATGACCTCCTCACACCTCCCTTTTTGTATTCCACTTCTATTAATTGTTTCAGCAATTTCTTTCCATCTTCCTCTATTTTCTGTCCTATAATTATCTTTACATATTCTAACCTTATTTTTCCTTTAATACTCTAATAATCTATTTATACCTAATTCCTTATAACATTTCTACTAAAGCCATATAACTTCATTCCAACATTTTTCTAACATTCATTAATTTTACAATATTTCTATAAATAGTCTTTAAACTTTTTTCCAATCTTCTTCCACCGACTCTTCTCCCTGGTCTCGGATTGTGCCAGTCATTTCCGTCAATTCCATATAGTCCATCAACCTGGTGATCTTCTGTCCGATGCTCTTAGCTCTTTTCCAAGTCCCTTCTGCAGATCTTCTTCGTATTTGTACAAAAACTTTACTTTGTCTTCTACTGATCTTATTTTTATTTTCCTTCCTTTAAAGCTGAAGAATAGACCTTGGGGAAACTCCCACCTAAAGATGATTTTATTCCTTCTCAGCAGGGCAACCAAATCTCCGTAGTTAGACCTAAGATCCAAAAGGTATTTCGGGACGTCTTTAAAAATTTCCACTCTTGGCTGTTGTACTTCTAGGTTCTTCTGGTAGTGCCAACAGTCTCTTATTCTGTTCTTCTCTTTTTTCCCTCCTCTTCCAAATCTGAAGGCCCTCACAGTTTTAAACGCTTCTTGACCCAGATCCAAGTCCCAAAAATCAGCAAATTCCAGTGTGAAGAAGTCTATCAAACTTTCCTTCTCCAATTCAGGTAGGGCTCTGATCCTCAAATTCGTCTGTTTTTCTTTAAATTCAATCATAGCAAGCGTCGACTTATGGTCATCAAGTTGCTTCTGTAAGGCTGGGAATCTCTCTCTCACCAATTGTGTTACTTTACATTCAGCAGCAACGGCTTTCTCCCTAGCTTCCTCCGCAGTCTGCCGTATCAAAGTAGATTCCTGTATCAATTTCTGGATTGTTTCTGTATTGATATTCACCTTTTGTCCCAGATTATTTATACTTTCTGTATTTAAGTCAATTTTAATAGTTGCAGCGTCCACTTTCGCCTTTGTCACATCTATTTTCTTGTTAAGCTGTTCCAGTGAATCACTTATCTTACTTAATGCAACCGCTAAGGCCTCTTCTGTTGACATTCCTCTTGATTTTGAATATACTGTTACAAAAGCAATAGCGGAAGAAGCAGGGGGGCCTGATATTGAGGCTCTCCTAAATTGCTGCCAAGTCCTCCCAGACCTTAATGTTTTTTCAGGAATTGACTAGTCCGTTTTTTCCTTTCCATTTGCCATAACACTTAACCGATTCAAGGTCAGTCCCAGAGTCTCACAGCTTTTTATCTTGCAGCTGGAAATTCCCCAGCCCAGCTCTTGTAACAGTTTCAAAAGCTTCCTCTAGGGGGAAACAGTTTCTGTTTATATTAGTCAATAATGTCCTCTTTTAAACACAACAATGAAGTCAGTTTCAATTTTCAGTTACTTTTACTCCTTTATAAAAGCAGACGGAGACAGTAGAAACAATGTATTTCTCTTATTAGCTAGCTGTCACCGAGCGTTCTAATCGCTGTCAGTGAGCCTTCCAAAGAACGTCAGTCCTGCTAGCAGCCCGTTTCCAGGGTCTGAGCGGCGGAATTTTAACTCTCTTCGCTCTCTCCCACAGGCATATTCAGTTCACAACTTCCCCTCCTCTTCTCCTGCCTCCAAGGGGGGGTTTAATGTTCTTTACCGATGGAAATTTATTCCTTTACAATTGGCTTTCCAAGGCTTCAGCTTGCAGCCTCAATGCTTCAGTCTATTTACAAAAGGGGAAGGCGGTCTTCCTGTATTGAACCTCCCCGTTACGATACCAAATTAAACTTTTAGAAAACCAATTCTCCCGCTTCAGCTCTACTCACAGGTAATTACTTTAAAATCAAATTGTCCACAAGAAAAAGTCAGCACTCTCCGGCAACAGCTATGCGGCTTCGCTCTGTGGAAGAAGCAGACGATTCGATGCACCGCGCCACTCATCCCACATCGCTCCGGACCCATGAAACCGGGTTTCCCCGCGAGTAGGGGAGGCGCAAAAGGTGCCCGCCTAATCCCACGCTCACAGGCTTCTCCCGCCTGTGATTTTTTGCGGGTCTCCGCCTTTGCTGTGACGGCCAGACCCAAATTCCCACAGGGCAAATTCCTCCCGATCAGAGGAATTCAGCCATTACCGGAGGCACCAACCCGGAAGTAAAAATAAAATAAAATAAACAACCTCAACTTCACTACTATAAAAAAGGTTAACAACTTTGGTTGGCCCCCACGGCCCTTTACTTCCTCAAATCTGGCCCTCTTTGAAAAAAGTTTGGGCACCACTGATGTAGAGCATGAGACTCTTGTATTTCAGGGTGGTGGGTTTGAGCCACACATTGAACATTGCTGGGAGTTGGAGTAGATGACCCTCATTGGTCCCTTCCAACTCTACAATTCTGTGATTCTGTGAATAAATGTGTCAGGGAACTGCGATCAGCTCAGAGGCGAGAGGTGGAAGGGCAGGTGTGTTACAGGGAGCCTGCGAAGATAATTGCGAAGCAGTTCTTCCTCTGGCGAGGAGGGAAACCCCACCTCCAGTGGGGAGGGGGTGCTGGGATCAGAAGATGCTAGGGAGAGCCTCAACACTGAGCCTGAGCAAACCGGAGGGGAGGCGAGTCCCCCTTTGCCAGCGCCCATTCTGCGCAGTATTCTTCAGCGCAGAAAGGGGAGGAGAAGGTTGGGGGTCACACGGCTGTTATGCTGGGGAGGGTATAAAGACCGCCCACTCCCAGATTCTGCTAGTGACTGAGCAGACATGGACTTGCGACGCTCTGCACTGTAAATAGTTTGTACAGATAATAAAGCCTGAAAAAGACAGGTTGGAGTCTTGCCTGTTTGCTCTCGACCAGCCACACCAGCACCTGACAAAATGGTTCTTTAACTCTCTGTGTAGGAGCTTGGCAAGAACTGATGTTGAAGAGAAATCTCTGCTATTTTGGAATCAGATTTCTTCTCTGTGTGGAAAGGTATCTTGTCTCTTGCAGTGCTTTTTTTCTGGGGGGACGCATACCCCTAAACATTTTGTGAATCAAAGTTTGGCCTCATTGAGGGGCAGTATTTCAATATGAGTAGGAAAATAAGAGTACCCCTAAACATTTTTTAAAGAAAAAAAAGCACTGGTCTCTTTGGAAAATCAAGTATAATGTTAAGTTTTATATGTATACTGGTCTCTGGTGTGTCACCTTATATCTCAGGTAAATATGAGTAATGAACACATTAGCTTAAATACAAATAAGCATAGTTTCCATTTGGGGTAGAGAGTTTCTTGGAAAGATAGCAAGTGCTTTGCAGCACAGTAGTATCTGAGGGCTATTCACAAACCTTCTAAGTATAAATTATATATTTAATGCAGTGTTTCTCAACTTTTGGTCTCCCGCTATTGTTGGACTACAAAACCCATGATCCCTAGCTAGCAGTACCTGTGGACAGAGATAATGGGAGTTGTAGTCCAACAACAACTTTGCAACGCAAAGTTGATAAGCATTGATTTAATGAATGTAACTCTAAACTGTTGCCAGCAAGCCAAAGCTCACAAACCATGGTTTGATCCTGGCATGGTTAAACAAACTATCGTTTAACCATGGTTTCCATGAACTCAGTTAGAACGGGTTGCTCTGGTTTAGTTTAAAAGTGAAAGCTTCCCCACTTCTCACAGCTATAGCAGAGGTGAGAGAGAGAGTGCATGAACCCATGGCACCTTTAGGATTGCTCAAATAATACTCAACAGTAAGGTAAAGGTAAAGGGACCCCTGACCAGTGGTCCAGTCACAGACGACTCTGGGGTTGCGGCGCTCATCTCGCTTTATTGGCCGAGGGAGCCGGCGTACAGCTTCTGGGTCATGTGGCCAGCATGACTAAGCTGCTTCTGGCGAACCAGAGCAGCGCATGGAAACACCGTTTACCTTCCCGCCGGAGCGGTACCTGTTTATCTACTTGCACTTTGACGTGCTTTCGAACTGCTAGGTTGGCAGGAGCAGGGACCGAGCAACGGGAGCTCACGGGGAGCATCACGGGGATTCGAACCGCTGACCTTCTGAACGGCAAGTCCTAGGCTCTGTGGTTTAACCCACAGCGCCACCCGCATCAAATAATACTCAACAGTAGTTTAGCGTTTTTACTGGAAACGCACATCGTTTCTAAATTACAAGCCATATGCCTAGGGTTGTAAATGTATGGAATGAAGAGAAATGGGCATAAAAGTTCAGTGTCTTCCATATCCAAAATACAGGGGAATATGTGCCCTAAAGTGAGACTGCAGTTTGCAAGAAGAATCAAGCAGATTTATACAATACAGGGATCAGTCTAATTCTGCCAAGATGTTTCCTTTTATTCCATAGTTTTCTAAATATTCTCCAATCCTTATATACTTTTTGTTTTGGTTGGCCTTTGTATTGTATACATATGTTTGTAGGAGGTAAAAAGAAATGATATAAGAAATATGTAACTGTGCAGTATAAAGTAATGGATAGACAAAGTACAGTGAGATTAATTGGAAGTCGGTTTTAAATTTATTTTCTATAAATTTTATAATTGTGTTCAATACCAGGAGTATATATGATGATAATTATATTAATCTTCTTATATCTTATAGTGTGGTGGTTTGTTTGATTTTTCTGTTATTTGTTTGTTTGATTGTATGTTTGTTTACTTGTATGTACGTCTGTTTTTCATAAATGTATTTGTTTTAAATTACTAAAGATATATTTTTTAAAAAGGGAAAAAAAGAATCAAGCAGATTTATTGGTCTGGATGTTGTTGCATTCACTTGATTCATGTAAGACATTATTGCAGCCATCTTACATGTGCAGATAAATGTTCACACAAGTGACCTGTTTGCATGACCCCCCCTAATGCAGAAGGAAGGGATTAGAGAAGTTGCTCTTTTGTGACTAGAGAAGCCATGGGGTTCCCCCCCCCTCATTTTCGAGGTAGAGCAGCGTTCTTTTGTCATCGTTTCAACTGTCCTTGAAAGATCAGTCATACTACCTGACCCTTTTAAAATCTTTTTCCTATGATGTTTATTTGGTAATGGAAAAGTGTACATATGCTTTTTCTGCAGGTAGGAGCCTTATTTTTATTGCCTTGCACAGTAAGCAGCATGTTGGTTCCTTTACCCGCGCAGCTGAGCTCAAAAAAATGGAAGGAATATATAGCCCAGAAACCCAGACTCATTAATGGTACGTTGTCTTTCATTACTACATTTGCACTCTTTCCCTGTCCTGCTGGCCCACTTTTTTCATTACCCCTACCCCCAATTGCTCTTTTTTTCTCTTGAAACTCTTGGTAGATCTTTATTGATTGTATATGAACCTTACATAAAAATAATACCTCTTTTGAAGCTTTTTGAAGCCAGTATAAAAAAGAAATGCTTCTATTTCCTTAAGTAAACAAATACGAGGATGACCTAATAACACAACCTTATATGTGTTTACTCAGAAGTAATCCCCAGTGTATTCAGTGGGCTTGCTTCCTAGCCAGCAGATATAACATTTAAGCCTAAATATATTAATCTGAATAATTTATCAGGTTTTCTTTAAATTTTTGAAGAAATTGTGTGTGTTGTTGTTGTTTTTAATTAACGAAAGTTCAAATGTATGTACTTCTCTTATTAGAGGAACCCTGGCTATCCTAAATCTATAACTTATTAATATTCTAGATTTTCTGTATGTGTTTATTGAACAAATTACTGTTTTCTTTAGTAAGGTCTGAAGTCTTTAGTTGCACAACTTCTTGTGTTCTAATTAGTTCCAGAAGTTGAACTGAAAGGAGAAACGTGCAACTATTATTTCTTGGTACAAGGCAACGGCCGTGGAGGTTGCAAGGCAACATTGATCTATTCAGCCAGTCAGATCAATGGATCACTCGCTCTTGCAAAAACAACCGGAAAATTTACCACAAAGACAGGAGAAAGTGAAGCATGTAAGTATTATGGTGCATTACTTTCCTTCCAAGTAGAACAAGATGTGGACTGCACCAATTTCTTTTTAAAAACAGAGATCTAATGTATTCAACATTTGGAGTCTTAGATCCAAGATAATAAGGATATTAATCATTTTAACCAATTCTAGCATCTAAGAACTAATCAAGCCTGTGAGCTTACCTATTAGTTCTTTCAGTCGGGGAATGAGATCTGTGTACAGGCTTGTTCTCCTGAGTGTTTTCTCATTGACTTTGATGAGATAAATCTTGGAATAGCTATTATACACACTGCTATGTATTAGAATTGCACGGGTTAGAGCAGCTTTTGCCAGTCTGCAGCCCTCCTGGTGGGAGTTGTGGTCCAAAACAAACAGAGGGCACCAGGTTGTCAAAGATGGGGTTAGCTGTTTTCTTTTATTTCATTTCCCAGCAAAATATGTCTCAGAATTAGAACATTGCAGGGCATTTGCTAGAGCTGGCCAGGACATTGGTGACTTTTCCCGTGTTTGTTGACGGACCAAACAACATGTGGACAAGGGTAGCCCATCTTAACAGTTTCGGAAAGCTGCTAATAAGCATCCCATTCATATTTATTCCCAGTTTTTTTTTGGGGGGGGGGACTTTTTTTCAGCTATAGAAAGGGATCAGTCTGAATATAGAACTACATCATTGAATTTTAATAGTAATACTTATTAGGCATCTCATTAAGCATTGTCAGTCGCATTGTTAGATTTCATAATTCAGTATACAGTGGTACCTCGAGTTAAGAACTTAATTCGTTCTGGAGGTCCCTTCTTAACGTGAAACTGTTCTTAACTTGAGGTACCACTTTAGCTAATGGGGCCTCCCGCCGCTGCGCGATTTCTGTTCTCATCCTGGGGCAAAGTTCTTAACCCAGCGTACTATTTCCGGGTTAGCGGAGTCTGTAACCTTGAAGTGTTTGTAACCTGAGGTACCACCTGTATTCGCATAATGCCAAACTAGCACTTTGGTAAGCCTTTAGAGCTTAAGAGGGATTATTTCAATACTACTACAGTGGTACTTCTGGTTACGAACTTAATTCATTTCGGAGGTCCATTCTTAACCTGAAACCGTTCTTAACCTGAGGTACCACTTTAGCTAATAGGGCCCCTCGCTGCACTGCCGCTGCGCGATTTCTGTTCTCATCCTGGGGCAAATTTCTTAACCCAAAGTATGATTTTTGGGTTAGCGGAGTCTGTAACCTGAAGCGTCTGTAACCCGAGGTACCACTGTAATTCTTAGCCTGGTAAAGAGGAGACTGGGAGGAGATACAATAGCCACCTTCAAATATCTCAAGGGCTACCACATGGAATATGGAACAAGCTTGTTTTCTCCTGCTCTGGGGCTAGGACCCATACAAATCGATAAGTTGCAAGAAAAGAGATTCTGGCTCAACTTCAGGAAGAACTTTCTGACAGTCAGAGCTGTTTGACAGTGGAACGGACTCCCTCGGGAGTTTGTGAACTCTTCTTCCTTGGAGGTTTTTAAAGCAAAGGTTTGGTGGTCATCTGCCCAAGATGCTTTAGGTGAGATTCCTGCATTGCAGGGGGTTGAACTAGATGACATTTCGTGTCCCTTCCAGCTCTACTATTCTATGATTCTCATGTGATTCTAAGATTCTAATTTGATCAGCTTTTTTTAAGAACACCTCTCATCTCTCCCTTCCCTATCAACACAGGTTTGTTTGAAGAATTCATCAGATCTCTCCCACATTTATGCGGAGAACAGATTTTACAGAGAGAGAAGAAATTGGCTCGTGCCCAAGCATTGGCTTTGAATCACTGCCGGAGTGAGTAACAGGGAGAACTGATATAAACCACATTTATCTTAATTTGGAGTTTAATTTGACACTATTTACATTTGTAAGCCCTGGAGAAGCTCGTAAGTTCAAATATTGTTTAGAAGCGTTGTCATTAAGAAAAATTACAACTGCACATCAGGTAACTCAAACCAGGCTTAGGATAATGGGTCCCGTCACCCCCGAATTACTTCAAATCACATATTCTGTTTTGGGTTTTTTGAGGGCAGGGGAGTCTTTGCCTGCTTGCAGGGCAGATAGATAAATCGGAGGGTGCGATGAAAGTTTAAAACGAAAACCAAATACCCAGTAGAGATTTTTTTTGTTTCAACAAGGCACAAGTAGTCTGTAGGAACACCAGGATAAGTGGTTTGTTGTATATCGTTGAAACAATCACTTCCTTACTGGAGCTAACGTGATATGAAGATTAAATAAAAACATTTAGCAAGCAAGAAATAGAAAACAGGGCTAGTTATGAACCCAGTGCTCTACACAGTGAGAGGAGTGTAAATGATCAGAACAGGCTCACTTCAGATTGTCACCCAGCTCCTGGGAGGGGGGACACTAGGGGTGGCAGAGCTGCCATTCTTCTCCCTACCTCATGGATTTATTCCAGTCAAGGAAATAAATGCCTCTGTACAGCTGTACTTGTAATTCAATCCCACTGGGACCATTGACTTTCTTCTTAATTTGTGTGAACCTTGTTAAGATTGGCTTTAAGGCTGCAATCCTATACAGGCTTACTTAGGAGTATGTTCCAATGAAACCCCGCTAAGATCAATGTGGTGGGTATTTCCAAATAAATAAAAAATGCTGCCTGAATCTTACTTCGGCTGACTACAAGCATCTTCCATTTTCTTCTGAACAACAAGCTAAGCGCTAAGGGAGGATATTTTTTTTTTTTGTACCCATTTGACAAAAGCTCCAGGTGAGGCCTTGGAAAAAGGAGCTCCCACTGCAACCTCTTTTTTAAGCATATGTGGGGAGCAGCCCCATAGCCTTCAACTACAGGAACAGAACAGCAGAAGCAGGGGGAGAATATAGGTGCCAGCTATTTTCCTGCATGCTTTGGTGAATTGATAGAGCAAATAGCTAAAGGTAAAGGGACCCCTGACCATTAGGTCCAGTCATGGCTGACTCTGGGGTTGCGACGCTCATCTCGCTTTATTGGTCGAGGGAGCCGGCGTGCAACCAGCATGACTAAGCATGACATGTGGCCAGCATGACTAAGCCGCTTCTGGCGAACCAGAGCAGCGCACGGAAACGCCGTTTACCTTCCCACCAGAGCGGTACCTATTTATCTACTTTCACTTTGATGTGCTTTCGAACTGCTAGGTTGGCAGGAGTAGGGACCGAGCAACGGAAGCTCACCCCGTCGGAGGGATTCGAACCGCCGACCTAGGCTCTGTGGTTTAACCCACAACGCCACCCGCGTCCCAGAGCAAATAGCTAGGTGTTAGCAAATGGCCGGGTTAAAAAACAACAACACTTCCCACTGCTCCTTCCCAAACTTCCTGTGGCAACTGTTGGAAGTAGACACAAAATTCATGAATTGATATGCCTCATTTGCTGAATTAGTGAACGGTTTGCATTTTATGTAGATTACACTGTTGAGGTTTGTGACAACTGAAAGATGGGAATTCTATCCGTATTGCTTGACAATTCGTTCTTGACTGGTTCCTTCTGATTTCCATGCTGCACCGGAATCACTGCTTGTCTTAATCTAGTTCAGTGAATCATGAAGACTTTATTTAATTAAAAGAATACCTTGGAGAAAAGTGCATTATTAATTGTCTGCTAGAAACGACAAACATTTATTGTTGTTATTGGTTGCAAATGAGAATAAATTACTGGAACAAATGCATATTTTTTCCTAGGTAGCTTTTTGTAAAGGTGATTCACATTTGCCTCCAGATTGTTTTTCTTTCTTTTCTTGGCAGCAACATTCGGTCAGAGGTGATGTTGTTACTTCAGTAAATTGTTATTGATTAACATCACTATATACCTTGCGTTGAGAGTACCATGTCAGTAACCAAAGAAGAAGAAGAGAAGCTGAGCTTTTGTGTTCTCTATTGCAGAAAGGCAGGAATCTGCCAGACAGCTCCCGGTGGTTTCAAGCGATGACCTGAAAACCTTGCTGACATGTACCAGAGAACATTATTTGGAGTTGTGGAGCACCAGCCAGCTAAATCGTTCTGTAGCACCTGTCAAAGCCAAAGTCCAGAGTACAGCTTGTGGTAGGCATAATTTGGTTGCATAGTTCTTATCATTTGGGGAAATGCTGGCTTTCGATACTTGAGGTGTATATTTTAGGACTCATCTGATTTCTGTGATTGTCAGTTGTTTTAAGCTGTTTTTAATATTGTGTTTCAATGTTGCAACCCACCCTGGGACCTTAGGGTGAAGAGCAGGTAATAAATCATCATCCTCCTCCTCAATATGTCTACAGTCGTACCTTGGAAGTCGAATGGAAGTCCGTTCGACTTCCAAAACATTCGGAAACCAAAGCGCAGCTTCTGATTGGGTACAGGAAGCTCATGCAGCCAATCGGAAGCTGCGGAAGTCCTGTCGGACGTTCAGGTTCCTAAAGAACGTTCACAAACTGGAACACTCACTCCCGGGTTTGGAGGAGCCAAAACGTTCAAGAACTAAGCTGTCCGAAAACCAAGGTACGACTGTACCTATCAATCATGACATTCTTTCCCTTAAGGATATCAGTGAGCGTGCTACTCCGTTGGTGAGAGCAGGGAAACAAGCTAGAGAGCAGCAAAAACTGGAGAACTAAGCAAGTCAGAATGTGAAGACGTGGTTTAAAGTTTTTAAGCTGATTTAATATCCTGGCTCGTTTAGAAGCAACTAATCATAGTTTCCCTCTTCAGATGTAACAGGAAGCTGCAGTAAAAGGCAGCTTTCTTGGCCTGGCTGGAGTGAAGCGAGTAAAAGAAGTTTGTTTGTATCTTGGCTTTTTAATATTACTATTCATCCAACTTTTGAACCGCACTCCTTCAAATTAAGCTCTTAGCGTGGTTTACAATTGTGTCATGTAAAACAGCCTAAAAGCAATAAAACACGGATTAGAGAGTTAAAACAACCACTATAACAACCACCAAAAATGTTAAAGGGAATGCTCATCAACACCCTGGTACAATGCCAGCAGAATTAAAGCAGCAGGCCTTAACCAGTCAAATCAGATTCCTCCAACAGCCTGGGTGAACAAGTGTGCCTTAATCTGGCACTAGAAACGCAGAGATATAGGATGCAGTGGCTGACTTCTCTCGCCTTGAAGGCCACATTGAGGGTTCACCACCTTTCTTGAGGGCTGTGCGCCAGCATGTGCACACACTCATGGGGCACACACGGTACACACAAACACAGCAGGGAGTGGAGGGAAACAAGCAGCTTAATTCCAAGAAAGAGGTGCAATGCAAGTCTTCCAGACCAGTCATGAAAAAGCACACAAATGTGCCTTTTTAATGAGTTACCAAAAAAGTGATGTTTGGTTGATTTCTTTATTTGTTTGTTTGAATCCCATTATTCCAATCGGTTGAGCGGACCTTAAGATCGACATCCAAGTACAAAATGCATAAAGTGAAATGCACAGCACATGTTTTAGACAAAAGTTAACATTTTAACATGCTTTTCTGATCTTGCTATGTTCTAACGCTCTTTGTTGATCATTCCAGCTGTAGTACAGTCAGAGCTAATAGGATTCATTATAATGGTGTAGGCAGCAGTTGCCACAGGCGTTGCAGAATCTGTTGTACAAAACCCTTAGAAAAATGCAAACTTTTGAGTTACAGTGTTACCTCGGGTTACATACGCTTCAGGTTACAGACTCCGCTAACCCAGAAATGGTACCTCAGGTTAAGAACTTTACTTCACAATGAGAACAGAAATCGCGCAGTGGCGGCCCGGCAGCAGCGGGAGGCCCCATTAGCTAAAGTGGTGCTTCAGGTTAAGAACAGTTTCAGGTTAAGGACGGACCTCCAGAACGAATTAAGTACTTAACCCGAGGTACCACTGTATACAGGACTCCCATGAGGTATAATGGGAAGCTGGTACATTCTCTGCTATATCTAGATTTTGCAGGGAGTTATGGTATTGTTTTGACTTTATTTCCCCCCCCCCCCACTTTCCCCCACCTCCAACGTCTCACATTTAGAGCTGAAAGATTCAAATCCTTTGAAGTGGCCAGAAAGAAACGTCCTGCAGAACTTGGAAAGCACTGAAAAAATTAAACGAAAAGCCAGGTAACATTAACATGGCTTAAATGTTGGCAGCTTTTTAATAAACCACACTACCTATTCAGCACCAGCTATTGGTGTAGTTAGTGATTTTTGTTCATCTCTTTTGTTTCCCTCGCCAGGGTTTCGGAATTACTTGCCCATAAAGAAGGCCAAAAGGGCCCTGTGATATCACTTGATGCCAAAGAGCTGCTGAAGTATTTCACCCCAGAAGGCCTGCCCATTGGGGATCTGCAGCCTTTACACGTTCAAAAAAGGTAAGGCCTTGTTAGGCATACAGCGCACTGTTAAATAGTTCATTCTTTAAGATGGTAATCCTGAAGGATGGGATTGCCTTTTTGAATCTATGTGAGATGTTTTTCCTAATACCTCCTTCAGGTGCCTAATAGTAATTTCTCTGCTGCTGAAGGTGTGTACCGCACCTGCAAAATCAATAATGGGACAGGGGTGGGGAATCTTTTCAGCTCCATAGACCATTTCCTTATCATGATTGTTTGGGGGGGGCGCAAGTTTAACGGGTGGGTGGGCCTGCCCACCTGTCAATCACCTGGCAACATTTGAGAGTTGGGTTGCCCCAACCATTTGCCAAAACCTTGCGTGGGGTTCCCACATGCCAGCTGCCCGTCAGGCTCTTGGGAACTTCAGCGCAAGGGGCATTGCAGTTTGGAAGTGCTCAGCGGAGGGCTGGAAAACGCTTTTTCCCCTCCCCTCCCCCCCGAAGGGAGCAGGAAATATGAAGCCTGCATTTTACAGGCTGCGCATGCCTGCTTTCTGCTGGCACACAGCCAAACTGAGCAGTGCAAGTGCACACAGCCAAACTGAGCAGGATTTCGCCCAGCCGTTTGTCAGGTGTCCAGCAGGTTGAATCCTGACAAGACAGAAGTACTGTTCTTGGGGGACAGGGGGCTGGTGGGTGTGGAGGACTCCCTGGTCCTGAATGGGGTAACTTTGCCCCTGAAGGACCAGCTGCGCAGCCTGGGAGTCATTTTGGACTCGCAGCTGTCCATGGAGGCGCAGGTCAATTCTGTATCCAGGGCAGCTGTCTGCCAGCTCCACCTGGTACGCAGGCTGAGACCCTACCTGCCTGCAGACTGTTTTGCCAGAGTGGTGCATGCTCTAGTTATCTCCCGCTTGGACTACTGCAATGCGCTCTATGTGGGGCTACCTTTGAAGGTGATCCGGAAACGACAACTAATCCAGAATGTGGCCTCTAGACTGGTGACTGGGGGCAGCCACCAAGACCACATAACACCGGTCTTGAAAGACCTACATTGGCTCCCAGTACATTTCCGAGCACAATTCAAAGTGTTGGTGTTGACCTTTAAAGCCCTAAACGGCCTCGGCCCAGTATACCTGAAGGAGCGTCTCCACCCCCATCGTTCAGCCCAGACGCTAACGTCCAGCACCGAGGGCCTTCTGGCGGTTCCCTCACTGTGAGAAGCAAAGCTATAGGGAACCAGGCAGAGGGCCTTCTCGGTGGTGGCACCCGCCCTGTGGAACGCCCTCTCACCAAGATGTAAAGGAGATAAACAACTAGCTGCGGAACGCCCTCCCATCAGATGTCAAAGAGATAAACTACCTGACATTTAGAATACATCTGAAGGCAGCCCTGTTCAGGGAAGTTTTTAATGTGTGACATTTTAATGTATTCTTAATCTTTGTTGGAAGCTGCCTAGAGTGGCTGGGGAAACCCAGCCAGATGGGCGGGGTACAAATAATAAATTATTATTATTATTATTATTATTATTATTATTATTATTATTTCCTGCTGCATTGTCTGTGCACACTTGTTCCCTGCTGGAAATAGGCACACATAGCCCAAGAAAGCCTGTAAGGCATTCTTATTTCAGCCCTCTTTCCCAGAGCGAGTGCAGAAACAAGCACTTTGCAAGCTCTAAGTTTTTTCCCAAGCATTGGCTTGGGTGGCATGGGGTGTGGTGAGGAAGTCTCTTTCTCTCAAATAGCCTATAGTTGGGGGCGGAAAGGGGGTTGCTTTCTTTGTTTGGCTGTGTGTGCCTGTTTTCTGCTGGGAACAGGTGCGCACAGCTAAACTGAGCAGGATTAAACCCTGTCTTGCCAGCTGTCAATTGGGTGTTAACTCCCACTTTGGCTGCGCATGCCTGTTGCCTGCTGGGAGCCAGGCACCCAGGACCAATGCAGAATTGAAGCCCACCTTCCCGCCCGCTAGTTGACAGCATAAGTGACACCCACCGGTTGAAAGGTGGGTGTGGTTTAGGGAAAATGGCCTCACGGGCCAAGATTGGGCCATGGGCTGTAGGTTCCCCAACCCTGTTGCATACTATGAATTGAGTTTTAACTGTGCCAGAGTAATTTTAGTACTATGGTGCCAAAGTGGCAGACAGTTGCTGTTCTTCCTGTAAAAAAGTTATCCTCCGTTCTAGAAATAAGCCAAAGCTGCAAATTAAAATTAATTCTTTCTTCCTCCCCACCCTGTTCAGTGAAAATACTTTCCTTCTGACGCCAGAGCTGACTCCTCGAAAACTCAGAAGCTTGCCCTTTGAAAAGGCTGCTGGCTGCCATTATCACGGTCTTGAGTAAGTTCCTTTATAAGTGAGTGATGTGAACTGTTCACTCGGTCCTCTTACTCAGTGTAAATCCAATGTACACACACACACACACACACACACACTTCACATTTGGTCTTATTATTATGCAAGTGGAAGCATCATTTGAATTTGCTAGCATCTTGCAATAATTAATTGTCTGGAATGAAAGCGTTACGCCTTTGATTTGAATAGTTATACGTTTTTATGGTAATGGGTGCTTAAGATGTTATGACAGTAACTTTTCACTTTCAAATCAAAGCAATAAGGAAAATTGCTGACAGCCCATGAATTAAGTCTGCGGTTCTATTATGCCAGGATGGGAGGTAGACAGCGGAGGAGGCCTTGGAACAGAGAATATATGCTGTGATGCCTACATTAAAGGATATTGAGCCCAGTGATGGGCTGAGACTCCATGCACATCTTCTCTAACAGCAGCTCTGCATACTCACAGAGGCTGCAGTGTATTTATACTACATCTGGATCCTGCAATGGAAAACACAGCTGTCCTGGGCTTCTGGCGTTTTTGAATCATTCCATGCTTGGAAACGGGGCCCCTATCAGATAACAGAGGAGCAACCATCATTTTCTTTAGAAGTACAGTGGTACCTCGGGTTACATACGCTTCAGGTTACATACACTTCGGGTTACAGACTCCACTAACCCAGAAATATTACCTCAGGTTAAGAACTTTGTTTCAGGATGAGAACAGAAATCGTGCTCCGGCGGTGCGGTAGCAGTGGGAGGCCCCATTAGCTAAAGTGGTGCTTCAGGTTAAGAACAGTTTCAGGTTAAGAACGGACCTCCAGAACGAATTAAGTACTTAACCCGAGGTACCACTGTAGCAGGTTGACCATGTTCTATACACTAAAAAAAATCTCTCTGATAGTTTTATCACAGTGGGTGTCATAGAATCTAGTGTAGTGTACCCTATTTGACATGAAGATGGCTCTAACTCAAACTGTTAAAGTATATTGAACTGGCTAGATTAACAGAGGCAATTAGAGATCACACTAGACAAGAGTTTCAAAAAGCATGGGGGAAATGCAGAGAATACTTCACAAAACAGTGCCCTAAAATATATACCTGGACTTGTTTTTATTAATGTCTGCAGGAGACTTTGTGGATACTTAAGTTATAATTAGAAAAATCTTAATAATTATTCATAAAGGAAACAGTTTATAAGAAGTAAATAAGGAGGCCAGATACAGGATAAAGGAAGTCTTTTGTTTGGTTGTTTGTATTGTTGTATGTTATGCTCACTGTATGTTATGTTCATATTTAATGAGGGTGGATTTGTGTATGGGGGGGTGGGGGGTTTATGTTGTAAATAAAATTCCAATAAAAATTTAGAGGGGGGCGGGAGAAGAAGATGGCTCTAACTTACTAGTGGAAAATGATCTGAATTTATCAGACTGCTCACTAGGTATCCACTATGGCACAAGAATGTCCAAAGTAGATTCCTTTCTGGGAATCCCACAGTGCCCTGAGCTTGTTTTAGTTTCCACTGTGAGGATGAAGGTAAATCTCAAGAATGCCCAATGCATAGTAGCAAGCGGTGGAACATTCCAAGAACGTCTTATTAGAGCCAGGGTACTTCTGCTCTCCTTCTTGCGAAATGCCCATCTTACCCGAGAAGTCCCGAGTATGAATGGGTGAAGTTTAGTCCTTAATCCCTTTGTCCTGGAGAAGTTGGTCTGTTGTGATGATTGCCTGCCTTATTGAAGTATGAAATAGAGGAAGAATTAAGTAGAGCAGGCTGCTTCAGATGGTTTAGTATCTACTTCAAAGGACTTTCCCCAAGCTTTCATGGACTAAGTTGGTGGTTGTCATTGATTGTTAAACACTTTGAAGGGTTGGGAAGCGCAATGTGCATACTGAGAAGCAGTATTAGTTTCTTACAGAAGCTCTTTTCAGTAGCTGAATACAAATGAAATAGGCAGTTTGGGGTGAGCAACAAAAGCACATCTTCCATAATTCCAAATAGACTTCCATAGCACTGTAGCTGTGCAGAGCCCATGGCATTAGGTGGTCACTTGCCCTCCTCTATTTTATTTGCATGATGAGACCTAAACTCAAATTCAGGAGTAGTCAATCTTGGTGCCCGCCAGGATTTGTGAACTACAATTCCCAGTGGAAGCTACTGTCGACAGCAACTGGGCGTCACTGCATTGACTGTTGTTGGTCAAATGTTTTGCTTTTGGATGTTCATCCCAGGGCGCTGTATCTGTTTTCCAGAGTTCAATAGGGCTTGTAATCCTTTTGGATTACACCCAGTATACCTGAAGGAGCATCTCCATCCTCATTGTTCAGGCCATACACTGAGGTCCAGCGCCGAGGGCCTTCTGGTGGTTCCCTTGCTGCGAGAAGTGAAGCTACAGGGAACCAGGCAGAGGGCCTTCTCGGTAGTGGCACCCGCCCTGTAGAACGCCCTCCCACCAGATGTCAAAGAGATAAACAACTATCTGACTTTTAGAAGACACCTGAAGGCAGCCCTGTTCAGGGAAGTTTTTAATGTTTGGTTTTATCGTGTTTTTAATATTTTGTTGGGAGCTGCCCAGAGTGGATGGGGAAACCCAGCGAGATGGGCGGGGTATAAATAATAAATTATTATTATTATTAATTGGTGTCTGGGACTTGTAGCATTTTCTCTCTCTCTGTCTGCCAGTGTCTCTCTCTTTCTCTCCATGTTTGTGTGTGTGTGTTTTGGAAAGTAACGTCAGCTGTTTTTCCATTACTTTATGAAATCCATTTAATTTTACTATTTAGTGTTCTTTGATGGCAGTAGTATTGGCAATTCAGCTACGAGAACCAGACGTGCAAAGTGCATTGTGGCTGGTATGGGGTGGGAGAGCCAAACACCATCTTCAGCAGATTGTGGAATGATTATTAGCACCCGAACATTTTAGTGGGGCTGTATACAAAAAAAAAAAAAAAAAAAAAATGCAGTTTGGAATTTCTTGATTATTATTTTTTAATGTTTCTTTGGTGCTGCGCTTGATCAAAACCAATTTGCATAACCTTTTCCCATTGTCATGAATCAGACACAGCTGGATTGTGGGGGCTGGGGGGGGGGAAGAGGAGAGGAAGATGTTGCCATAAAAAGAGTGAGCAAAGTGACAGCATTACTCAGGATAAATTAATATGTCAGCTCTGTAGAATGGGCAGCAAAGCTTAACTCAGAATACAAACAAGGAAACTCAAAATACCATGAAATGGATAAGCAATAAGTTTTTTTTGTCTTATCAGATAATGAGCTTGTTTCTAGTGGCAAAATTGAATTCATTACTTACGTTGATTAAAAACTCTCTTTTTAGAGGAGGGAATAGACTTCGGGCTATGTATGACAATATTATCTTGGTGACAGAAAATGACTTGATTTGTCCTGACAGTCTGGTGGAAGCGCGATATACTGGTGCTCAGATAATTATAATAGCCATGTGCCTCCATGTTGATTGAATTGTTAGGCAAGCCAGTCCCGCCCATCTTATCTGCTAAAGTGGAAAGTATATGCTTTTAGGCGTAATGGCCAAATTGAACCTCCCTGTTGAGAGAACAAATGATCAGAGAATGGTTATTGCCCTTGGGTCCTATTTGTGCACTTCTTGGAAGCATCTGGTTGGTCACTTTTGAACTCAGAATGCTGGCCACTTGTCTAAACCAGCAGGACTCTTCTAATCCATATGTGGATGTGCTCCATTGATTGCTATATCTGAGATTGCTTTGTGCTCTGAGATTGATTCATCCATGCCTGTTGGCACCAAATATTTGTAGAAGGACCTTCTTTCACCTCGGTATGGGACTCCACAAATAGCTGTCATCACACGCATTCCATCTCCTCATCTGAATGAGTCTTTAAAACAATCCTCTGAGGGATAATACTTAAAAATACTTTTGTATAGTGCATGTGAAGCATTTACGAATAGCGAGTTGTAAGCCTTGCAGCATCACTGTTAAGGCAAGTCATTGTTGTTGTCGTTTAGTCGTGTCCGACTCTTCGTGACCCCATGGACCAGAGCACGCCAGGCACTCCTGTCTTCCACTGCCTCCCACAGTTTGGTCAAACTCATGTTGGTAGCTTCGAGAACACGTCCAACCATCTTGTCCTCTGTCGTCCCGTTCTCCTTGTGCCCTCCATCTTTCCCAACATCAGGGTTTTTTCCAGGGAGTCTTTTCTTCTTGTGAGGTGGCCAAAGTATTGGAGCCTCAGCTTCAGGATCTGTCATTACTACCCCCCATTTTACAGATGGGGAGGACTGAGGCCAAGAGACAGAGGCTTGCATAAGGCCATCTGACGAGTTCATTCATGGCAGATACGGGTTCAAACTGGGGATTACCTGATAGATGGAATATCCATTCCTTCATTTTATTTGTATGCTGCACACACACACACACACACACACACACACCATGCTCAAAGCAGCTTACAACGAAGGAACCGGGGTGCATTTCAAACAAACACTACAAATATAATTTCATAATAACACAGCAAAACAACTCCATAACAGCATTGCTGGAAACATGCTGAGGAAGAGAACAGTTGTAAACCATCTGGCTTCTTTTAGGCTGGAATGCAAAACCCACTGACCAGGAAGTAAGCTCCACTGAGCCTAGTGGGACCTACTTCTGAGTAAGCATGCATAGGATATACAAATAGCATTCTTTTTGATGCCAGCGAATTGTGGGTTGAAGTGTGGCACTCTGAAACTAAGGTGGAATGCGGTTTGATCCATGAGGTCAGTTTTTGCCCTGTATCATAGCAGACTGCAGGAGGACCTTTTCAGAGGTTCACTAGCAATTCAAATAAGGAGAGACATTCTCATACCGAAACGTAAACAAGGGGTACTAAGTTATCCCTTAATTAGGAAAAGACCTCCGTTCTTCTGCAGTGCTCCTCTCAGGCTTCTGAAGCTGTTTCATGTTTCGCTTTAGATACTGCCTGGACAACAGGAGAGCTTTGGAGAGAGACGTGGCATTTGCTGAACTTCAGACTCGCCTTATCCGTTACGAAACGCAGACCACCTGCACAAAGGAGTCCTGTCCCGTGCCCTGTGCGTTGAGCCCTCTGCCATCTCCTGCGGTTTTGTCAGAGCCCGGGAGTGTCCCCGATGGGGAATCTTTGCAGAGGGAGCTGCAAGCAGAGGCATCCAGGTTAAAACGCAGATCAAAGGACCTGGATGGCTTTCATTCCAACAAGAGGTAATATAATAATAATAATAATAATAATAATTAAAAAAAATTATTTATATCCCGCCCTCCCCAGCCGAAGCCGGGCTCAGGGCGGCTAACAACAATAAAACAGTACAAAAGTACAGCATAAACAACACTCTAAAATCATTCATTATAAAATTAATTACCGTATTTTTGCTCTATAACACGCACATAGTTTTTAGAGGAGGAAAATCTGTAGGCATGCCACCCGTAGGCATTTCCTCCATAACACGCACAGACATTTCCCCTTACTTTCTAGGAGGAAAACAGTGAGTGTTATGGTGCAAAAAAATACGGTAATTCAAGCCACTGGCAACCATTGGGCCAGAGCTCCGCGAAGATTCTCGAGGGAGGGAGTCAGGCTGTGCCCTGGCCAAAGGCCTGGTGGAACAGCTCTGTCTTGCAGGCCCTGCGGAAAGATTTCAAGTCCCACAGGGCCCTGGTCTCTTGTGACAGAGTGTTCCACCAGATCGGAGCCACAGCCGAAAAAGCCCTGGCTCTAGTTGAGGCCAGCCTAACTTCTCTGTGGCCTGGGACCTTCAAGATGTCTTTATTTGAAGACCGTAAGTTTCTCTGTGGGGCATACCAGGAGAGGCGGTCCCGTAGGTACGGGGGTCCTAGGCCGTATAGGGCTTTAAAGGTTAAAACCAGCACCTTTAACCTGATCCTGTACTCCACCGGGAGCCAGTGCAGCTGGTATAGCATCGGGTGAATGTGATCTCGCGGCGAAGACCCCGTAAGGAGTCTCGCTGCAGCATTCTGCACCCGCTGGAGTTTCTGGGTCAGTCTCAATGGCAGCCCCACGTAGAACGAGTTACAATAATCCATTCTGGAGGTAACCGTCGCGTGGATCACAGTAGGTCAGGGCGAGAGAGGTAAGGAGCCGACTGCTTAGCTTGGTGGAGATGGAAAAATGCCGCCTTCGTTATAGCTGCAATCTGCGCCTCCATGGAAAGGGTGCTGTTGAAGATTACACCCAAACTCTTAACGGACGGTGCTGGCACTAATTGCGCCCCCGCAAGAGATGGGAGTTGCCCCCCCCCCCCAATCCCATATCCCAATATGCAGCGGTGTAGCTAGCTGCTCAGGCATTCGGCTCGGGGGTGCTGCAGGCGCCGCCCCCCCCCCAAGTGGTAGGTGGCCGCCCAGTGCGCCCCCAACCCCAGCTATGCTAGTGGTGATATGCTACACTTTAAAAAAAAAAGTGAGATATTTTGAGTATGTGTAAATTCAGCTCTCTTTTCATTCCGAAGAGATTTCTGTGGCATAATGTTCAGATAATCTTAATCCTCTTTTGCTAATTCCTCCCTCCCTGCCTTATTTTTCCTGTGCGATAACCTTTCGTTAGCTTTGAATATGTTGAAACAGGACCCGAAGGCATTTTTGCTTGAGCTCCATAGGGCTGTGTGATGGAAGACGCTGAGTGAGGGTCACGCCCCACCAAACTGGTTCTGTTTAGATAACTCACTGCCAGATTGGATGAAAGATCAGATGCAGAAATGTGTTATGTTTTCTCTCCTGTTTCAGATGGATAATTTTTAAATGCTGGCGTCTGACACGATTTGAGGTGTTTTAATGACAAATCGAGCCGCGCACAGAACAGAATAATCTTAACATCTGTTTTGTTCCCTCAACTCTTCTTTCTAGGTTGCGGAAATCTGAAAGCACAGATTCTCTCTTGTCCCAGACAAGCGGAAGCAGCGGGAGTCGCCATTCAGGAGTTGTCACAAGGCAATGCCAGGAGATTTCAGCCTCTCTGCCTTCAGTAGCTGTGAAACAGTCTCACAGTCGGATGCATAAAGTCGCCCTAAAGAGCAGCTCAGCAAGCCAGAGGTGTGGCGGAAAGCCAGAAACATCGAAGCCCACAAGGGAATCGAGATCTCAGAAGCATACACGGGTAAATAACTTTTTCCGGATAGCTAAAAATGAAGTTCTGTCTTTGCTTTTGCTGTCCCTAGATTGAATAAGGCAGGGCGAAGATTAGACCCATAAATACAACAAATTACTTGCCATCCTCTTTAGCCAGACCTTTGAGTCTCTTCTTCAAATTCCCATGCTGCTCCCGTTGCCAAGAAACTCAGTTCCGCTCGTACTCTGCACATGCCCCAAGGATATGTGTATTTTAGTTTTGTTCTGAGCGGTGAGCAATAGCACCACATTATAAATAGTTCGTATTACAGAGTTAGGGCACAGTTTCTTAAGCTCTGGGAAATGCTTGTTTATGCACTTAGGCAGCAGAAGACAATATCCATTTTATCCCTAGATGGAGAATAGTTTCAGTACAGGGAACTGTCAGCTTAAGTAATTAGTCAAAGGGGGGGAGGAGACATTAAAGGAGGATAAAACAACAACAACTAAATAAAAATCCAAACAAGGATGTTGTGTGTGTATGTGATAGGTTTTTTATTTTTTTAATGCCTAGCAGCTAGTGTTTCATCTTCAAAGGACAATATGAATATTTTATTCATATTCCTGTGAGGTAGGTAAACAAGCGATCTGTTTGCTTGTTCAAATAAAAAAAGAATCGGAACAAGTTTTGTTACTTGCTCTAGCATGCGGGGGTCACGTCATAATTACATCTTTCACTGAGACGTCTATCATGTTTTAGTCTGGCACCTAAGCCTGCAAAGATACGATTGCAGCAAAATATTTGTAGGTGTCCACATGCAACGTAGAGTTTATATTCATCAGGCAGCTTTGATCTTTGCAGCTTCCTTTTGAGCGGATCGTCAGCCTAAATTTTGCTTAGATGCGTTACCTGTGAAAATGCTGCAGGCATTGTCTACATAGCAGGGCTGAGCTGAGAAATGCTGGTGCCCAGGCCCCTTTGTTAGTAGCATGGTTTTGCTCCGATAAAAAATGTGGATTTGAAAGTGGGGCGTGTGGGGCATTGGGCCTCAGAAGTGCAATACATTGCCAATGCTTCTCTTCAAGATGCTGAAGGAGGTGGTGACGAAAACCCTCAAGGAGCACGGCATTGTTGAAGATCACAAATGCTTTGCGGCGTGCAGCCAGCGTCTGTTTGAGATATCCAAGTATTATCTAAAGGTACTTTTCTCCAGCTTCCGCATGCGCAGAACAGTGCGTGATTGTGTTATGGTTTGATATGTTGACAAGGAAGGGTGGCCTGTGTGATTTACCGTACTTTTCCATGTATAAGAAATTTGGGAACTCAAATTTTAAAAATGGAGGGAGATGACACAGAGTTGTTGAGGTGTTTTTTTTTGGGGGGGGGAGCTGAAAATCGCTCACCTGCACGCATCCAATAATCTGCCTCTCATCTGTCCCCTCGCCAGCAGAAACTGCCAATCGCCCGCCCAATCGCCACAACGTCAGCCTGTCAACACCAGCCATTGACGCAGCAACCAATAACACGCCCAATAGCCGCTGACAGCCTCAGCAGCAGCAACCAATCAAACGTCCACCCTATGCACTATCCATGTATAAGACGACCCCCACTTTTTAGCATTATTTTTAAAGAAAAGAACCAAATCTTATACACAGAAAAGTATGGTATTCTGCCCTCAAACTGGCCTTCTTTTTTACTGACTTAGAATCATAGATTTGTAGAGTTGGAAGGGACCCTGAGATTAAGAGTATTATGCACTTCTGATAGGGATGAGCCAAAGTGCCTTGTTCGGTGTCCTTTTTCATTCTATTAAAGTGGCGGTTTCTGGGCACTTGCTGCAATCAAATTCACATTGCTTGAATACTATCCTCTCTGCCATTTTCCTCCACCTTAACAGTCCTTAGCCCTGCTCTGCCCCATTTGCCCATGCCACCGTTTCATTGCATGGGTGACCCACGTGATTTTGGTTAAGCATCACAACACCGCACCTGGCACAATGATTTCAGGAATGCTCACACACGAAATCTGGGGGTTGAAATAGCCAATTGGGTTCAATAGCATTGTGGACAAATGAGAGGAGTGCAAAGATAAGATGTAAAAATGTGCTAAGAGGACTCAGTAGCCAGGGGAGTAAAAAGAAATAAAAACACTGGGCATTGCGGGTTTAAAATTTTAATTTTACTAGTTTGTTTGGCTGTGGAATATCAAAATTTGGAAATGTACAGTACAGCTTTTACTACCATTTGTTGCCATTTCCAGTGAGATAGCTGTGTTAGTCTCTATGCGATAAAAAAACTTAAAAAGTAACTCATTTATTATGGTATAAGCTTTTATGAACTACAGGCAAACTGTCATCCATTAAAGTTTATGCATTTTGGTGTTACTGTAGTGCTTTGTTTTCCAGAATATTAATACATCTATTCCTTCTTGCTAACCTTAAATCTAACACTGCGATCCATTAAGTTTTCCGCTTGTAATGCAATATGGTTCTTATTTAGGATCTGAAAACATCTAGGGGACTATTTGATGAAATGAAGAAAGCTGCAACCAGCAATGTTAAACAGGTGAGATTCTCTTACCTGTGCATGTGTCCAGATTATGTTTTCTGTACTGGAGGAATATTACAAATAGTACTTAGGCTTGGCTTGGCTTATCAAAGTGGGTTCTCAGGGTTATCTAGATTGAATTGCCTGAAATAGTGGCTTCATTGGGCTGCTGGATGAGTCTGTAAGATGACCAAATTGTCCCCTTAGTATTAATTTGTGGAATGTGACCTGTAAAATGGTTTGTTTGCCCAGCAGAATATCTGCCTTTGTTTTGCGAATTCAGAGTTTGGTAAGAGTTGTTGGCTATCATTTTGTTTGAAGATCCTTGAATTATAAAGAACTGCCCCAGTATTAATTAGATTCAACATTTCTGTATTGCATCATTTTACACCTCTTAAGCTTTGTTTTATGTTCATTTTTAATTCTAAGTGCATTTCTTGGGATGTGTTTACAGGTCATTGAATGGGTTTTAGACAAGAGCAAGGAGAAATGACATGTGCTAAAACCATTGCTATTCCAGGATGGCAATTTTGAGCAAGCACAGCACATTAAATGGACAGCGTGGGAGTGCCTTGTTACATTGTGGAAGTCCCTAAAACCAGTGATTCCGGCAGTGTAATACCCTCAAAGATCTCTGACATTTAAAAAATGGCTTTGAATTGAGCCTTATGTGTATATATCTGTGTATGTGTGTATATATATATATACACACACAATTATTATTTCAAACTGTATAAATAACACAATCAAATCTTCTATGCTTTTTTTAATATGCGGTTTGTACAGCTTTTTTATTTAGAAAATAAAAGCTAGGTTTCTAAGTAGTTGACAGTGTTATCTTCTTTTCCTGTTTGCCTGATTTACTAGGCGCATAACTCTGTCAGTACCTTCCTTGTGGTTAACCAACTAGCCATAAAAGTTTTACAAGATAGACAAAACCCTCTTGCGCGCCTCTTGCGCTTGATAACAAATTAAGTGTCAAGAACAGTGGCTTTTGTTGAAAAACCCTGAACCAAAAGGCCACCAGGAGGAATATTCTTCCTCTAGACCTGACCGCTGACCCCCATAGATGAACCAAGATGAACCAGAATGTCTCAGTCAAAGCAAAAATGTGCAC
This sequence comes from Podarcis cretensis, assembly GCF_951804945.1. NCBI lineage: Eukaryota > Metazoa > Chordata > Lepidosauria > Squamata > Lacertidae > Podarcis > Podarcis cretensis. The sequence continues at coordinate 78,488,565 of NC_137176.1, forward strand.
AGTAAGTTTCAACCAGTTTCAGAAGATTCAAGGGAGATAATTGTAAAAGGAGACTTAGCTAGAATAATTGCTGCTATCAAGCCAAAACTCAGTTGTAGAAATTCCACTGGGGTTAATCAAACCAGCGTCACTGAATGTAACTATAATGCTTTCTCAGAGCATTCTGTTCTTCCCATATAAAATATAACCCCACAAAAACTCCAGTAAATGAATTTTTTATTAAATATAGTATTTTTTCCTCTAAAATATAAATATTTTAAACTAAATTCTTACAAATCTTGAGTAGCACCGTATAATTTGTTCTATCAACTCCAACCAAATATGAGTCGATCCAAAATCTGTATTTAATTTGTCTATAAATATATAACATTTTTTTCTCTTTGCAGATTATTCGCTTATTCTTTATATTGTAATCTGAGCACCGTAAATTACATGACATACTGTGTTATTTATTAATTGATAACTAATAGATAAATTCTGATTATTTACAATGAAGGTATATCTTTAACATTCCAGTGATTTTTTTAAAAGTGTTTAAGGACAGTATAATTTACACATGCATTTACTTTCCCTACAATACACAGTAATTCTGGGTTATTTTCTGTCATTCAAATCCGTAAACACTCTCCCTTTGCAATTTCAGTTGTATTGAACGAAGGACTTGTATTTTGTGTGACGTTGGCAAGTGCATGGATTGATGGCTCTCCATCTGTATATTTGCATGTTCCTTTATTTTTCACAAAAAGAAAAAAATCCAGCCCAGCCTCACATATCCCTCTATCATCCTTCAACTGACATGGACACCCTTATTCCACTTACGGAGATCTCTTACCTGCAAAGGTGTTCCTATGCTTTAAATGCAGGAACGAGACCTACCCCTGCATGCATTCCACTCCTAAGTCCATTCAAGTGAAACATGGAAGCCCATAGAGTCTTCTGTACGCACATGGGGCTCTAGATCAGAGAAATACTACATTGACAGAAAGGGGTTGTTAGACCTCTTTATGGAAGACCGCTATTATCATATCCCTCTCTTCCCAAGGGCTTCAGTACTTTCCCTCCCCTGCCTGCACCATGCCTGCATTTACCATCAATAAGAATTACACCAGTATCAGGCATAGCTGTTATTAAGACTAAGCAAATACTCTATAACCAGGGTTTTATTATTAGCTTCAAACCCTGGTTAGGAAACTCTGGCTTAATACTCAGTTCTGGATGAAGTTAAGTGCATGATGTGCTTAGCAACATTTGTTCCGTTAGCCATGGTTAAGATCTGCACCGTAATACGGATCCCATTCAGTATCTTCTGTATATAAAACAATGTATTTCCCCCCATGTACAAAAATAACTCTAAAAAGAGATTTTGTTGCCGTGTCCCACTTCCAGGGAACACAATTAAAATGAAACACAACTGAGCTCCCTTTTGTCTGTCAGAGGGAATCAACATCGAAAAAATGAGCAGTGTTCCAGGAAGCATGAATAATAAGGATAATTGTTATACTGAAAGCCACCAGCTCAGGGTCTCCCGATCACATTTTCTGCCTCTTTGTGTGTGTGTGTGTACAAGATAGGGTTTTAGTGTTGATGCATTTGGAAGACTGCATTCAAGCAGGATTCTTTGTGGGTCGTATCCAACCAAGTCATACTCAGAGGAGACCCATTGACATCAATGGACAAGTTAGTCATGACTAAATTAAGTCCACCCACTTCCCTGGGTCTGCTCCAGCCCAATAAAATGGTACTTTGCCATGGCGATTGGCTGCTCCCGAGTGCTGCTGGTGTTCTTACACCGCAGCTGTTCGGATCTATACTTGGGTCAAGAAGCCAGCAAATGGGAGTGAAATGGCATAATATAGGGTTGCCAAAGCTTGTTGCTGGGAAGGAAGGAATTAAAGAACCTTTCCCTTGTGCCTTGGCTCATGGGAAGCCTATCAGCAGAAGGCATCACCCCTGAAGGTCCTTTAGCCGAAGCTCAATTCAAAATGAGCCTCCCCATCTGAAAATTCTTCCAGAAGGATCTTCGCTGCCTTCAATGTCTTTAGAGTAAAAGATTTGAAATGCATCACATAATTTTATGTAGACTGTTTCTCTCACCACAAGTTATTACTGAGCAACACCATTTTACGAAAGTTAGCTTGGATTTATTAATTGAACGGGCACAGCAGCTTCTACAGCTGAATGTTACATGTGGCCATTGTAACCCTTAAGCTACAGTACTTAAGGACAATTCTGAGGTTTCCTCCTGCTCTGGTCTGGCTTGGCAACGCTGCCTCAGTCTGACCTCTCCATTTGGGAATAGTGCCCTTTTGTGCAATGGTCACAGAGAACTAGATTTCCAAACCATTTCCACCTTTGTCTGGACAAGCAAACTACTCTGGCTGGTGCATTAATGGCAGGAAGGTGGAGTTTTCTGAAAACGGAAAGATGGCTCGGCGGATACAAAGTCTACAGGTGCACAAGATCTTGACAACTTTTCACCAGATCTTCTGTCTATCTGCCTAGCTCTTATTTTCACTCATCAGTGGTTTTCAAACTGCATACTCTCAGAACCCCTGCCCACATCTGTGTTCAACCGACTCTCCTCACCCATAATGGACTGCAGATTTCTGGGATGTTCTGGGACACACTTTTATCAGTCCACAAAGACTGCCAGCCCCATCTGTGGGCAGTAGTTGTCATGCTACATAAACAGAGAGGGGCACCCTAAAGTTGATTGTTGCTCTACTGTGGCTGGGCGACGCCAGGGAAAATGGTGGACTTCAGGGGAGCTGTTCTCACATTGCTGATTTTCTAATTGAGGCATCCCCCAGTTTCTCAGAGCCCAGCTTGAAAACCACTGCTCTCTTAGCACTGCTACAGGCACAGTTAGGTATACTGGAAATGCCACGCTGTAGTATTAAGCTATTTACTCCTTCAATTTATTTATTTATTTCCTTTATTTACAAGCCATCAGTTTTGTTTCCCCCTGCAGTGTGTTAGTCGAAGCAAATGTCCTGCTCTCGAGCATCTCGGCAACTCTTCCTCCTTTCTGTGCTCTGTTTTTGTAGCTGGTCCAAACGTTGGGCATTGCTCCTGTGCAGAATATTATATATATATATATATATCCCTAGCAGCTTCTGCTGTTGCCGAGATGTCCCTTGCCATTTTGATTGTGCAGGCAGCGCCTCCGTTCTTCCTTCAGACTGTGCTTATGCTACCAACCCAAGTCTTGTAATCTTGGCCGAAAGGAATGAATGAATGATGAACACAATTGGCTTTGGACAAGAGTGAAGGTCCAGTTGCTGAAATCAGAAGAGAGAAGAAGTATGACTCAATAAAGGATGTACACGGAAGGAAATCTGGGTTGCACCCGAAGGTGCCTTGCTAACAAAACGAATGGTTCCATAAGCAGAAATGGGATCTTTCCATGCAACCCACAATTTTATTTTTGATCGTATGGGGGGGGGGAGTTCTCAGTATCCTTACAGTAAGCTCAAAACTAGAATGAAAGCATCACTTTGAAGGTGACTTATGCAGCAGGCTAAATCAGACAGGTGGTCCATAGGGCTGTAAAAAGGCAATTCTGCAAAGCAACGGCTGGAGATGTCAAATGTAGCTCTTCTCTCTCCCGACTATGCAGCTGATCCTTGTTTTTGCTGATCTTTCGGTAGTTGGAACAAAGTGGTGGGGGAGAAGCTAACCTTAGGTGCACCTCCAGTAGCTGGTTTCAAAGTAAAGCAATAGGACATTGACTCCTACCCTTTGTGGGAGCATTTGCCCATCTAACTACGGATAAAGAGGGGATGAATTGTCCTAAGCTGAAAATGAGTGTGTGCTTAGAAATGGGATTCCCTTAGCTGAGCCATCCCCATTCACTTTCCAGGAAATAATAATGGGAACTTTACAGTCAAGCTCCATCATTTCTCCTTCTAGGTTGTTCATTGGCCCTGTGCAATGGTAATGCACATTAAACCTGTGATTTAAATAACTTTGCTATACGGTAGGCCTATAAATACTTCAATCAAGCGAAAGCTGTGCATATTTTTGTATATTTTACACAAACGTGAGATATTCTTGCTGCAAAATTTGTGTAATAATAGTAATAGTAATAATAATAATTTATTATTTATACCCCGCCCATCTTGCTGAGTTTCCCCAGCCACTCTGGGCGGCTGCCAATCAAATGTTAAAAACAGTACAGCATTAAATATTAAAAACTTCCCTGAAGTTTGTCTTTTAAAGATAGGATAGCTGCTTATTTCCTTCACATCTGAAGGGAGGGTGTTCCACAGGGTGGGCGCCACTACCGAGAAGGCCCTCTGTCTGGTTCCCTGTTGCCCAGGATCAGAAACTTCATCTTTAAAAAAAACCTGTAGCGTACACATAGCCTTGCATATTTACCTTCAGGCCTGCAAGGAACTGTCTCCCGATTAGTAGGAATTGTGACATGACACCTGCTTTTTCAAAGACTTTCCAAATTCTTAAGCACCTAATTCGCAGCACAGCACTGCACAATCACTGTCACCCAGTAACAAAACGTTTATCGAAGGAGCAGATGCTACAAACAACGACAACCTATATTCACGGCAACGCGGGGAAAATACAAAAATAAAAATCTTACAATTTCTCCTTCCTTTCCTCCAAAGTCTAAGTAAAGCATCCGAATCCCATCGTCCGAGGACATTTTTAGCTTTTCGTAGGGAAACTGTAGAATGGTTTTGGGGAAGGCACCATCTGGGGGTTCAGCTGCGAGGGAGAATCCGTGTTCGTAATGAATGGTCAATCGGCATTCCTGGCTTCTGTAGGTGCAAGCTGAAGGGAAAAACACACACGAGTTGGTAATAGTTAATGGGTGGGGAGTCACAAGCCTATTTGAAGGCTTTTGAATATTTTGGTTCTAGCTTGCAGAGAAGCTTGGGGATAGGGAACTAATTGGCTCCATGACTACTGAAAACAGGCTCCGATAACTGCAAGCAGGAAAACAGCGTAGCACTAATATTTCAGCATACGTGGCTGAGCATCAGCAGGAGCCGAGAAGATACCTGGAAGGCAGGTAATACTGACTGCAGCTGTATATAATAGTAATAATTAAAAGCATGGGGGGGGTTAATAGGCTCTCTGAACCTGCAAATTGGTCCTAGCCAGGCAAAATTTCTGTGACAGGCGCCTTGGCTCACAATAGCTGGGACACAAACTAGGAACCACCTGGTCTGTGAACTACACGGTCAGGGGGAAAACAATGCAGTCCAAGGTTGTGAAGACTGCAGAGAGAATAATTGGGTGCACTCTTCCCACCTTGGAGCAAATCTATGCTTCCAGGTGCTATAAGAAAGCTGCAGAGATAGTGCAGGATAGTGCGCACCCCAGAAATGATCTCTTTCAGCTTCTGCCTTCTGGAAGAAGGTACAGGGTTATAAAGACCAAGACTAGCCGCCTGAGAAACAGTTTCTATCCAAATGCGATTTTGGTTTTAAACGCAGTGTAAGGTAGTCTCTATGTGAGTACATTGTATTCAGTTGGGATAGCAGGCTTGTTGGTTTTTGAATGTCTGATGTAGATTTTTTCAATATCGTTGTATGGGACAATGACAATAAAGATTATTGTATCGTATTGTAGTCTTCCTTATGGCAACTCGTGGTCTGGGAGCCCAGCCTCTGTGGCTTGCAGCAGAACTCCTGAACTCGAGGGTTCTCCTCGATTATATAATTCAGCTCTGCGTGAACAGAGCAAAAAGCTCTCAAAACACACTTCTCCCGAGTGCGAATAGCAGCATACAGTGGTACCTCGGGTTAAGAACTTAATTCGTTCTGGAGGTCCGTTCTTAACCTGAAACTGTTATTAACCTGAGGTACCACTTTAGCTAATGAGGTCTCTCGCTGCCACGCAATTTCTGTTCTCATCCTGAAGCAAAGTTCTTAACCCGAGGTACTATTTCTGGGTTAGCAGTCTGTAACCTGAAGCGTATGTAACCTGAAGCGTATGTAACCCGAGGTACCACTGTATACACTTCCAGAGTTAATGCTAAATACATTATTTCTGGTAAATGAGCCACCATAGCTCATTCTAATCCTGAAGCAAAGTTCTTAACCCGAGGTACTATTTCTGGGTTAGCGGAGTCTGTAACCTGAAGCGTCTGCAACCTGAAGAGTCTGTAACCCGAGGTACCACTGTACATTGTGAGAGAACCCTTCGTTTGGCTCACTCCTGGATATAGCAGACAAAGGGACCTTCAGCACCCCTTGGCCATTTTGGACAGCAAACAGACCAGAGGTAAGCAATATTGTGCCCTCTTCTCCCACCTAGGGGTCATGGCTGCTGGGGAGCCGTAGGTTCCCTACGCCTATTTCAAAGGATAGTTGCCGACTGTGGCCCTATGGCTTTGGCTCACCGGTAGTGATTTCCATTGAGAGTTCCGCAGCGTTGTGGCAACCCTGAACTATGCTCCGCGTCCACAGCGAGAGGTCCCTGCCGGTCTCTGTCCTGAAGAGATGGCTTTCGATTCCTTGCCGCGTACCTGTACGGGTAGCAAAGGACAAATCCATCCCGGCCTGGGGGGAGCCTTTCCCAGGTCCTGAATGTACCAACCTAAAGGGGAATGAACGAAACAAGAAGTTGGCGTTAGAGGGAGGGTTTCCACAATAGTAGATTCCCTGCTTGGTATGCAGAAGGTCCCAGTTGCAGTATCTGCTATATAATTCAATTTCACTTAAACTGGAGGTTGCATCAAGCAGACGAGATCGGATCAAAGTATATTACTCAAGGTTTCCTTGCAAAAGCCGTGACACTTATCTAAAGGTGGCGAAACGATTAGATGAGAAGCAAGCATTTCCTGGAGCGCCATTGAACTTGGAAGTTGATAGTGACATCACCTTGCCTACAAAGGTCCATATAGTTAAAGCCATGGTTTTTCCAGTAGTGATGTATGGAAGTGAGAGCTGGTCTGATCGCCAAAGAATTGATGCTTTTGAATTATGGCGCTGGAGGAGACGATTGAGAGTCCCATGGACTGCAAGAAGATCAAAACTATCCATTCTGAAGGAAATCAGCCCTGAGTGCTCACTGGAAGGGCAGATCCCGAAGCTGAGGCTCCAATACTTTGGCCACCTCATGAGAAGAGAAGACTCCCTGGAAAAGACCCTGATGTTGGGAAAGATGGAGGGCACAAGGAGAAGGGGATGACAGAGGACGAGATGGCTGGACAGTGTTCTCGAAGCTACCAGCATGAATTTGACCAAACTGCGGGAGGCAGTGGAAGACAGGAGTGCCTGGTGTGCTCTGGTCCATGGGGTCATGAAGAGTCGGACACGACTAAATAACAACAACAAGTGACAGGACTGTTAGGAAAGGTGCTGGTCTGAACTTCTGAGGCGTGATTTAATCTTGTTTAACTTTGTCAACATGGAATGGGTACATCGACTTTCTTCCTGAATAATATGCTAACTAATCCAGAGAGTTTGCTAATTGTTCTGCAATCTGACTGACTGCGTCATCACAAACTCACGTAGGTAATTTTATTAAGTAAACTTAAAAGCGTGACTCCAGACCACAGGGCTCTCAGGCACTGTTTCCACCATAGCACCCTTGAACAGACAGGTTTCATCTCTACCAACTGAGGTCTCTAACTAATTGCCTACATTTAGTAAGGATGCCTCCCACCCGGGGCTGCAAGTCACAAAGTCTGAGGGTTTCTACAGGGTAAGAGACACAGCCATACACACCTTTGAGGACAGAAGATGGCCCAGAATGTTCTGTTGCTCAACTGCGGTTCTGTGGTAGGCAAGTCAATACGGGAAGGGTTCCCTCAAATGCCATAGCCCTTCTGTTACAGAGGATATGTGTGCGGGCCTAGCCAGGTCACAACAAAAATCCAAAGGGAGGTCTACCATGAAAGTGTGATTTCTTTCCTTTTCTTACACCTCTTAACAGCATTTGCAGCTGTCTATACTCAAAGGGAAACTGGGAGCAGCAAACCTTTGCCACATCTTGGTTCAAATTTGATAGGCTCACGGCGGAAACTGCTCTGAGGAACCAGCTTGGCCTCTCAGCCAGCTGGCTGACCATCCTCAATGCATGCTTCATACCTCCTGTTCCTTTTCTTGAAACCTTCCAAGGAAAGGGAGCCCACAACCTCTCCCATCAAGCCGCTGGGTCAGAATTCATTTGCAAATCTGACACTATTGGGCTTCAGCTCTGCAGAAACAGAGAGAGGCCAGCTCATTACAGAAAGTAATTGCAATAATTGTCCCTTGAGCTCTTTGAGCAGAAGTATGTAAGACGAGTCTGACCAAAGGCTTTTCTAAGTCTGGCATCATTCTGTTCTCCACAGATACTCTTGCTTCATCAACACTGCAGCAGAAGCAGGGCAGCAGGTGTGTGTTCACATAAAACACTAGTTTAATACAGTGGTTCTCAAACTTATTTCTCTGAGCCACACTTTCAGAATAAAAATGTTCTCGTGGCACACCAAATTGTTTATTGATAAGAAATACACTGGAAAACTAAAACAACTCCTGGCAGTGCTTGATTTATAACACAGAATCCTAGAATCCAGCTCATTTTCAACATACTTTATCACGTGATGATGTTAGAAGAAGAAGATAAAAGGAAGGAAAGGATCAGCAGGAGAAAAGACAGCCAAAGAATCATTTGGACTCATGTTTCTTTAGTGGTCCAAGTGAGCCAATTCAATTAAAAGCAGTTGATGTTGCATTCAGAAGATAAGGGGGGAAAGCCACAAGGCATTTTTGCACAAGGGTTCAGTAGCATGAGAGAAACCCAAAACACTTGTTACTCATGTAGCAGTGCTTTTTTGGGGTTTTTTTTTAACTCTTCAACAAGCAGGGCCATTCAGAAGTTGATGAACAATTGATATACTGCAGGGAACTGTATGAGCTCAGAGCTTTCAGCTCTCGGTGAGAGAGTTCACCTGAAGATTAGCCAGATGGAGAGGCTTTGCCAGGTAAAAGGTCCATCTCAACAGTGCCCTGGGTGTGTGCATTCAAGGACCAGCACTTCCCAGCAGAGGGCACAGGAGAACTAAAAATCCAAAACAAACGCAGCTTTTTCCAGCATGTTGAGTATCATAGACTTGTAGAGTTGCAGGAATATGGGGATCAAGAAGAAACATTTGTTGTTGTTATTGTTATTATTAATAATAATAATAATAATAATTACTTATACAGTGGTACCTCGGGTTAAGTACTTAATTCGTTCCGGAGGTCCGTTCTTAACCTCAAACTGTTCTTAACCTGAGGTACCACTTTAGCTAATGGGGCCTCCTGCTCCTGTCGCGCTGCCGGAGCACGATTTCTGTTCTCATCCTGAAGCAAAGTTCTTAACCCGAGGTACTATTTCTGGGTTAGCAGAGTCTGTAACCTGAAGCGTCTGTAACCTGAAGCATCTGTAACCCGAGGTACCACTGTACACCCCCCCCTTAACCCGAGGTACTATTTCTGGGTTAGCGGAGTCTGTAACCTGAAGCGTCTGTAACCTGAAGCATCTGTAACCCGAGGTACCACTGTACCCCCCCCCCCCTTTTCCCCCTGATGGGACTCAAGGAGATGTAGACCCATGGCTCATGCTTAAAGCTTGATAAGGATGGAATATGTCCATTTCCTGCCCATGTCCTCTCTGCATGTGTCTCTTACCCCACCCCCCCACATTTCTGCATTAACCTGAGCACATATTAAACCCACAACTAAATCTGCATGTCGGAATATTGTCACTCAAGACACTGCATTCCTGAAAGTATTCTCTCTTGCAACACACATTTGAAATGCATTTTGGTCCCCCTCCCCTTTTTTTTTTAAGCTGAGAATGCTGTCAAAACAACCAGAGTGTTAGGAATCACTGATCTGCTTGTTTATATAGCAGCCAGTCCACGGACCACCAATTGGGAACCGCTAATGGATCTAAGGGATAACCGAGTTTCAATTCATACACTAGTCTGGAATCAGATCAGCCCACGCTGGAATTGGCAAGGAGTCCTCAGTTCCTCAAGTACTGCAACTTGCAGAGGATTCACATTGTGATGGTGAAACTCGCTTGCTATTCTTTTTCAAGCTTACCTGCAGCCTGGATCGTCCAGCTAGATTTGAGGTACAGACTGGTGTTTAGAAATGCAAATAGCTTCAGGGTAGGGGAAAGGCAAGGGATGCAGGTGGCGCTGTGGGTTAAACCACAGAGCCTAGGACTTGCCAATCAGAAGGTCGGTGGTTCGAATCCCCGTGATGGGGTGAGCTCCCGTTCCTCGGTCCCTGCTCCTGCCAACCTAGCAGTTCAAAAGCACGACAAAGTGCAAGTAGATAAATAGGTACCACTCCAGCGGGAAGGTAAATGGTGTTTCCATGCGCTGCTCTATGTGACTCATAGAATCACAGAACTGTAGGAATGGAAGGGGTGCCAAGGGTCATCTAGCCCAACCCCCACAAGGCAGGAATCGCAACGAAAGCATCCATGGCGGATAGCCACCCAACCTCTGCTAAAATACCTCCAGCAAGGCAGCTTGCTGTGCTCCTAAGCACTTCCATTTTTGTGTGTTGGTGTGCCGGCGCTCTGACACAAACAGCTGCACGCTTGTGGCAATTTAGTTGTCATTCCCTGAGTGGCTGTCCTAAGATAACCCTCCTGTCCGTACAAAGAAGGGCTTGGGTGTTCTAGACACCCTTACTAACTCGCTCGGGGTCACTGAGAGGCTACAGAGTCCTTTACGCCACTGCTAGCAGGAACATGCCGACTCGCCAGCCTTGTAACATGAGAACCTTCGTGTCTTGTGCTGTTTCCTCGCAGTGCAGGAATCCTGCACTATTTGGGCGGGTTAAGTCTTCTGCAAGCCGGGGCCAACACTTGCCTCCACATTTGTCTCCATTTGCTGTCCTCGGATAGGTGAGAAATGTTTCGCCTAGTGACAGCTTGGCAGTTGTCACTACACATGGCCGGCTCGAAGCTAGACGCATGAGAGCATACCCAAAGCCACCAAGTGCTCAGACAAAGAGTACCTTTGGTAGTACACAGTGTTTTAACTGGATTGTGTTTCAGAGCCTCACGGCTTCAGCCAGGAAATGGTCCATGCATTTGGTGAACTGGGCAGTGTTAGAAACTGAGATATCAAAGCTAGGAGTTAAATGGCATCTTAAACCTAGGATATGGGCGCCGCAACAGAATGTCTACAAGAATACAAAGCTGAAAATGAATGAACTGCAGATTGGCAGACAAAATTAATGGACTACACAGAATTGGATAAAATGACAGGAAGGATTTGAAATCTGCGGGACCAGAGATTTACAGAAGATTGGAAGAAATATATGAACTATTTGAAGAGCAACTGTAATCAACAAGTCACACTAGTAGGACTACAAGAAGTTTTGTAAGGCGAAATATATGAAATATTGCAAAGAAGAGAGACATTAGTTATGATATTTAAATGTAATAGGGAAAGTAAGAAATGTAAATTAAGTGAAAAGATTGGAAAATTTTCGGGTGTGATTGATGGAAGTCAAAAAAATTGTGTAAGATATAAAAGTATGTTTAATAATTGTTGAAAATGATATGTTAAAACACACATACACACATATGAAAATGAATAAACTGCAGCTAAAATCTTCATTTTTCACATGGTCTGAGGACTGCAAAAAACAAAGCCACGCTTCCCCTGCCCACCCCATAATACTCTTATGAGGGTCTCTTCTCCAGCCTTCAGAGAGTGGCTGGAAGTGGATAGGCAGAAAAAGGTCCTCCTTTCGTTCCAGCAGTGGCAGTTTTAAGGTGAAATCTGAGGTGCAGTACCGCGCCCAGAGCTCAGAAACTGCTCACATGAAAGAAGTTCCCTGTTGCAAAATGTGCCTAGAACAATGGGAGTTTTGAACGCTGAAATGGGATGGTGTTCAACTAACATGTTCCACTAGTGCAAGGATTGCTACTTGTGCAATGCAATTCCACACACACCATGCATGCCCCAAATCTGTTCTGGAGGGTTGGAAAAATCCCCAGAACAGATTTAGGGTGCATACAGTGGCCGGAGGGGCGGGGGGAGAGTTTGATTGCGCAAGTGGAAATCCTCACACTCCCGGAACATATTACTCTGCACCAGATTGGATATAATGGAAAAATTTGCGACGATCTTTATCAGTAAACCAGTATCAAACTAGGAAAGAGCTTCTTCATGCTTTATGCCAGATGTGGTTTGGGCTCTGGCTCCCACAAAAATTTGGGGTGCAACGTGGACTGAGAAGTGGGCCAAGAACCAAGAAGCCTTATGAGGAACAGTTGAAGGAGCTGAGTATGTTTAGCCTGGAAAAGAGGAGACTAAAAGGAGAGGGGATTTTGTTGTTGTTGTTTAGTCGTTTAGTCGTGTCCGACTCTTCGTGACCCCATGGACCAGAGCACACCAGGCACTCCTGTCTTCAACTGCCTCCCGCAGTTTGGTCAAACTCATGCTGATAGCTTCGAGAACACTGTCCAACCATCTTGTCCTCTGTCGTCCCCTTCTCCTTGTGCCCTCCATCTTTCCCAACATCAGGGTCTTTTCCAGGGAGTCTTCTCTTCTCATGAGGTGGCCAAAGTATTGGAGCCTCAGCTTTAGGATCTGTCCTTCCAGTGAGCACTCAGGGCTGATTTCCTTAAGAATGGATAGGTTTGATCTCTCAAGATGGGATAGCCACCTTCAAATGTCTTAAGGGCTGTCACATGGAAAAGGGAACAAGCTTGTTTTCTCCTGCTCTGGAGAGTAGTACCCAAACCAATGACTTCAATTTATAGGAAAGCAGATTCCGGCTAAACATCAGGATAAATTTCTGATAGTAAGAGCCCGTTTGAAAGTGGAACTGTCTCCCTCAGGAGGTGGTGGGCTCTCCTTCCTTGGAGGTTTTTAAGCAGAGGTTGGATGTCCATCTGTCCATGATGCTTTAGCTGAGACTCCTGCATTGCAAGGGGTTGAACTAGATGACTCTTACGGTCCCTTCCAACTCTACAATTCTATGATTCTAACCAGCAAATGGCTGAAGTTCCCACTTGAATTTTTCTGCACGTTTTAATTCATTTGTGCTTCACATGTCTAATGTGGCAAGCATCCCAGTGTAACCCCCAGCAGCCTGGAAAAAACCTGAAGTGGCCTTGCACAAGTCATTATTTTTAACTTACTAGCTGGTCTGTTGATAGGAGTCGCAGCCCCAAAATTCTAGGCTACCAGGTTGAGGAAGTCTGCTTTAGAGTGTGCCCATAAGCCAAAAGCCAGCTCTTTTGTCCCACCTTACCCATCCACTTGTTCTTGCTTCCTGACACTCTATGGTAACCAGCTATTCCTCTGTTATCTCCTATCCCAATGGGAAAATGTCTTCCTTATTGCAAGCTTGCATCTCTGGTGGAAACAGCTGGCAGCAGAAAGAAGCATGAAGAGTAAAAAAAAAAAAACAAGGATGATATAACACCAGGAATGTTTCTGGAGGGCTTGGCAATATCCAGGGCTGATCTGCCTCTTTGGTGGCAGCAGTATTAATTCCAGAAATCGAGCAGGAATAATAAATTATAACGCTCCCAAGCAGAACTTATTTACATACTAAAACGTTACAGAATCAAAGAGCAAAATTCCGGTTCCAAAAGCGAGGCACACATGGAGTACAAGCCAAAGAAAGCAAATCTTACAGGCTTATAAAATCATTTAGTGCACAGAGAAACGGCGACTGGGGAGAATTCTGCTTCTCCTTCTTTTCCAATAGTGGAATCATGAGCTACGAAAACTGTTTTGACACAAGGCAAAATTCTCTGCATTGACAAGGGACACACAGGGTCAGGCTCCGCAGAAGTATGCAAAGGCATGCCCTGCAACGATGTCACGCAGGTGATATGCAGTGCTCCATGCAACTGGGAACACTGCCTTTCCAGGGTACCTGGCCATGTGGAGCACTGGGCATACATGCAGATCTGCATTTGAAGACATGCACAAAGGGAGGCAGAGCCTGCTGCTTGCCGCCATATTTGCATTCATGGTTCACAGAAGGCCTTTGCTCCACCCCCACCCCCAGATACAAATTAAACACCACCTCCAACTCCTTGAAAGATTCCATCAAGGGTGTCTCTGAAAAAATTTACACATCACTTGGGAAGACAGGTGGACTAATGTCAGTGTACTGGAAGAAGCAAAGACCACCAGTTTTCTTCAACATCAGCTTCGTTGGACTGGTCATGTTGTGTGGATGCCTGACTATCGTCTTCCAAAGCAACTACTCCATTCCGAACTTAAAAATGAAAAGCGTAATGCTGGTGGTCAACAAAAGAAATTTAAAGAATTTCTGAAGGTGAATCTAAAAAAGTGTAGCATAAACACCGACAACTGGGAAACACTGGCCTGCGAGCGCTCCAGTTGGAGAACAGCCTTTACCAAAGGTGTCATGAACTTTGAAGACACTCAAACTCAGGATGAAAGGGAGAAACGTACTAAGAGGAAGGCACACTTGGCAAACCCTCACCGTGATCAACCTATGTCCCCACTGTGGAAGGACATGTGGATCCAGAATTGGCCTCCACAGTCACTGACGGACTCACTGTTAAAACCGTGTTTATGGAAGGCAATCTTACTTGGCTATGAGTGACCACCAAAGAAGAAGAAGACCAATTAAGAATACCTGAAGAGGGTTTCGCTTTGACAAATGTTTCTTGTTAACCTTAGAACAGAATTCCGAACGCTTCCTAAGAAAGGAAGCGATGTTCTACCTCTACAGAAGTATGCCTCCAGAAACCAGTTGCTGGGAATCACTGGTGGGCTTGTTGTGCTGATGTTCCCAAATGCATCTGTTTGGCCAAGGTGAGAACAGGTACTGCACTAGATGGACCACTGGCCTGATGCAGAAGGCTCTTCTTATGTTGCTGCCTCAACAAAACGCATCTGCCTTGTAGCAAGTGCCCTTTTAGATGTTGCTGGACTACAAATTCCATCACCCCTGACCATTGGCCCTCAGCCTTGCTAATGCAGTCCAAAGCAGTGTTAAATATATAAGCCAGGCACTTAAGTCCTCTGTGACATCAAACATGCCAAATGAGGGTCTGGCTTGCCCTCTGTGACGCCAGAGCTTATCAACCACTAGCTATCTGACTTTTAGAAGACACCTGAAGGCAGCCCTGTTTAGGGAACTTTTTAATGTCTGATGTTTTATTGTATTTTTAATATTTTGTTGGGAGCCGCCCAGAGGGGCTGGGGAAACCCAGCCAGATGGGCAGGGTATAAATAAATGATGATGATGATGATGATGATGATGATAGTGAGCGGCCTGTGGACATGACTCAGCATCACAAGGCTCAGTGCACAGTCACTAGTTATGGAAGCAGTGACAAAACATCAACAAAGGTACCTGGTGGCCAGCAGAGGGTATGAATGAAGAGGACCGAACCAAGCCTCTTTGATCCGTGGCATGCTCTCGTACATCAAGAGATCCTTCTCGGTCAGTACAACAAGCACAGCTTTCCAATGCCTCTCGTTCTCTCCCATCACCTGGGGAGGAAAAGAAGAAATGGAGCCTGTGAAATGATGGCAAGGAAAGAAGTCAAGATTGCAGTTGCCAGCTAGTCTGAAGTGGGGGGGGGGGGGACGGGACAAGAAGCACATGCTGCCAGGAAAGCAATGAGTTCATTGATTGAATCACTTCTCTAGTAGCAGTCATTTATGCATAGCTCCCCAAGAGCGCACTGATTTGCGTAAAATTGTTGTATGCATAGATGCAAAGAAGTAACTGCTGTAATTTCAATACAAGTGCATTTCAGAAAAATAGGGAAGACCTGTCGGCATATGCAGTCTGCAGTCTAGGTACAACAAGGGAAGCTACATTAGACTTGAGTCTAACCGGTACTGTTCAGCCTGACTGGCAGAAGGTCTCCCGTATTTCAGACAAGGAAGAACCCCGGCCTGATCTGCAAATGCCAGGGATCTGCTGCTTGTTCTCTACCACTGAGTTCCAGCAACCCAACAGGTTTGCTATGGGCAGCTACAAGGCCTCTGCTTTCTTCTTATGATCCTTTACCTTCAAACCAGACTTGGACTACACAGCCCTCCAAACAGAGGTTGCCTTCAAGCAGAGGACTATCCTCTGGCAGACCTTTAAGTTAGAGGACTGTCCTCTGACTGCTCTAAGAGTAATATGCATCCCATTTTTAAGGAAAGTATTCCCCCACCCACCCAGGGGCAAATCATTCAAAAATTAGCTACTGCTGCCATGTTTTTCTTTCTAAACTCCAGGTTTCTTGCGGGACACACATTTTGTTCTTAAATCAAGTGACTCACGCAATCTAGACTTTGCCAAATGGTTTAAAAGCATATTTTCAAACTGTGAAGCTAATCGATAATTAAATTAGAGTCCTGTTTTGGAAAGCCATTCTGTATTTTTCATTAATTGGAAAGGGTCACTCCAATTATAATTGCTTTTTATTAAACTAATTACACAGTATCAGCAGGCTGAAAATTTCACCAGGCATTCAGCCTGTGAGATTTAAGCAAAGGGTGTGTTAACTTTGGGGAAGTCTCATGTTTCATAAAGGCTAGTTTTCAGGATATAAAAATCCGTGTTTCACTAGATTTACAGACCAGCTATGAATAGAAACTTTAAAAAAAGAGAAATTTTTATTATTATTTTTTGTTTTGTTCTCCTGTTTGAAAGAAAATGGGTTGTTTTCTTTTCAACAAATTTGCATTGATTTTTTAACGTATAGGAAAATAAAATATGTTTCAAATAAACAATATAAAAGGAAAAGCAAAGCCTAGGTTTAAAATAAAGTTGACATTCTGGACAAGTGCCTAATAAGCATCTTCATGAAGTGATCTACTCAGGTGAGTACATCAGGTAAAGAATTGAACCAGTGCTTTAAACTTTATTTCCCCTTTTTCCATTTCAGAGTATAGGGGCAGCAGAATTAAAGCCACTATGAGGAGGCCTCTCTGCTTAAAGGCTGCCGGGAGAGACTTTCCATATTCCTAGAGTGAGTTTCTGACATTAGTAAAGGGACCCCTGATCATTAAGTCCAGTCATGGCCGACTCTGGGGTTGCGGCGCTCATCTCACTTTATTGGCCGAGGGAGCCAGCGTACAGCTTCCGGGTCACGTGGCCAGCATGACTAAGCCGCTTCTGGCGAAGCAGAGCAGTGCACGGAAACACCGTTTACCTTCCCGTCGGAGTGGTACCTATTTATCTACTTGCACTTTGACATGCTTTCGAACTGCTAGGTTGGCAGGAGCAGGGACCGAGCAACGGGAGCTCACCTCGTCGTGGGCATTCGAACAGCCAACCTTCTGATCGGCAAGTCCTAGGCTCCGTGGTTTAACCCACAGCGCCACCCGCATCCAGGCAACTAATCCCTTTGGATACTCTGCACAGTGTGGAAGTGGCCCCGTTTTGACAGATGTTAAGATACATATTAGGCTATGTATTTTTATTTCTTTTCTTGCTGGTTGATGAATGACAACGTCCATATTTTTATTTTTATTTATAGTAAATAATCTTGATTCAAGTGCAGGAGGCAATTCCGAATACAAAAATAATGAAATTTGATTGGCCGAAGCAAAATAAACTGCAATGCAGAAACGCATCGCACGACATCTACAGTGTCCTGTCTCCCTCCGAGCTGCATTTGTGAATTCACTGAAACCAAGGCGATTTCCAGCGGTGGAGCTGATTAGAGCAGACAGCCGTAAGCACAGGATGTTGGTACAACCCACGCGGCAGGAAATTGGGCCGCACTATACCTCTGACCCCAGCCACAGACGAAGGAGGCAATACAGGGAGAATTATTTCAAGGGGGAAATGAAAAGAAGCAAATGGCTACATTTCCATTGCTAATCTCTTCCTGATCCCAATGCGCACTACAATGCAGGCTTGTGTCGCTATCAGATCTGGGCGTTTGCCAAGGCATACAAAATTCCCCGCAGGGCACAATAGGAACTGCTGGAAGTACCTAACGAAAACAAGAGGTGCGAGTTGAAGGTGGGGACGGGGGGGGGGGGGAGAGATTATGCAGTCTGGGCTGTGGGTCCATTTGGGTGCTAGGAGTCTGAATGCTCAGGGAAGACAGAAGCAGATAAACGCATAATTGCAATGATTGATTGATTGATTGATTGATAATAAGTAGTGGTCCAAATTTGTTTGTATTGCCAAGCTGAGTGCTCTTAAACCAGCTTCACTTAACCGCAGCGACATTGTCATGTACCCGGACCAGACTGTCTACAAAGCATCGTGACTTCATAAAAACACTATGTGATCCCTGATTGTCTAGGTTCACTCTAGAAAAGAGAAAGAAGCCAAAGCAAACAGGGGGAGGTAGGTAATGATGAAATGACAGCAAGTTAAGGAAACCAATGGCAGCAAGGTAGCAAAGTGAAGATTCACATTAAATTAGGCAGAAGGTGGGATATGTAGGAGGGAAGTCTGCATTAGGTGAAGTCTTGGGGTTATTTCAGACTCAAAGCTGTCCATTGAGGCACAGGTTAATTCTGCGTCCAGGGTAGCTCCATCTGGGACATCGCTTAAAACTCTACCTGCCTGCGCACTGTCTTGCCAGAGGGGCGCATGCTCTGGTTATCTCCCGCTTGGACTACTGCAATGTGCTTTACGTGGGGCTACCTTTGAAGGTGACTCGGAAACTACAACTAATCCAGAATGTGGCAGCTGGACTGGTGACTGGGAGTGGCCGCCGAGACCGTACAACGCCGGTCCTGAAAGACCTACATTGGCTCCCAGTTTGTTTCCGGGCACAATTCAAAGTGTTGGTGCTGACTTTTAAAGCCCTAAATGGCCTCAGCCCAGTATACCTGAAGGAGCATCTCCACCCCCGAACACTGTCCTCCGAGGGTCTTCTGCTGGTTCCCTCACTGCGAAAAGCGAAGTTACATGGAACCAGGCAGAGGGCCTTCTCGGTAGTGGCCCCCTCCCTGTGGAACGCCCTCCCTTCAGAAGTCAAGGAAATAAACAACTATCTGACTTTAAGAAGACATCTGAAGGCAGCCCTGCTTAAGGAAGTTTCTAATGCTTGAAGTTTTATCACGTTTTTACTATTCTGCTAGGAGCCGCCCAGAGTGGCTGGGGCAACCCAGCCAGATGGGTGGGGTATAAATAATAAAATTGTTGTTGTCGTCGTCATCTAGGGCAGCAGCTCATTGCACATAAACAATTTTTTTTATTGTTGTATTTTTCCTCTTGAGTTTTTAGGGGAGACCTCTCACAGCCAGGATCTCTCTGCTGCTTGGCTTATGGAAGATGACAAGATCACAACCCTAAAACCGGCATCTACGTTCCTATTGGGTTTAATCAATTATCTGAGACAAACCATTGCTTGCAAACTAAACGCTAGATACTCTCAACATTATAACTCAAGTCTACGTGAGGTAGCAGCAGGAGGATTCTTTATTTATTTTTAATCTTCTCCTACCTGACAGTTATGTGGAGTTTTAAATTAGATATGCACACCACAAATGGATGGAGTGCAATACAGCATTATTTCCTCCAGATTACTGAACGATGGAAGATTGCTAAAGCTGTCAATCTTTAAACCGAAATCCTATTAGGAAATTACATGCTATCTGCAATGGAGACTCTAAAGCTTAATGCTTTTAACTTGACTCTCCAGTTTTCTGGGTGTTTTCTGAATTTTTGCTACACAGTGCTGCAGTATTCCATGATCTGAAAAGCCGTGTTTATCTGACACGCAGATCACGTTAGGAACATAGGAAACTGCCTTTGTTTGGAGTCAGACCATTGGACCACCTGGTTCAATGCTGTCTACAATGACTGGCAAGCAGAGCTCAGCATCCCATTCCCATAATGACCAACCAAAATTATTATTATTATTATTATTATTATTATTATTATTATTATTATTATTTGTACCCCGCCCATCTGGCTGGGTTTCCCCAGCCACTCTGGGCGGCTTCCATAGAAACCAAAAATACACTAAAATATCACACATTAAAAACTTCCCTGAATAGGGCTGCCTTAAGATGTTTTCTGAATGTCACGTAGTTGTTTATTGCTTTGACATCTGATGGGAGGGCGTTCCACAGGGCGGGCGCCACTACTGAGAAGGCCCTCGGCGCTGGACCTCAGCGTCCGGGCAGAACGATGGGGGTGGAGACGCTCCTTCAGGTATACTGGGCCGAGGCCGTTTAGGGCTTTAAAGGTCAACACCAGCACTTTGAATTGTGCTCGGAAACGTACTGGGAGCCAATGTAGGTCTTACAAGACCGGTGTTATGTGGTCTGGGACCGCCCCCAGTCACCAGTCTAGCTGCCGCATTCTGGATTAGTTGTAGTTTCCGAGTCACCTTCAAAGGTAGCCCCACGCAGAGTGCATTGCAGTAGTCCAAGCGGGAGATAACTAGAGCATGCACCACTCTGGCGAGACAGATAGGGTCTCAGCCTACGTACCAGGTGGAGTTGGCAGACAGCTGCCAATGGGAAGCTCACAAGCAGAACAGAACTCTCCCACTACCAAGTGACTGGGATTCATAAAGCATTGCTGCCTCTAAAAGTGGACACAGAGGACAGCCATCGGGGTTAGTAGCCATTGATAGCCTGCGGGGACTGATCACAGAATTGCAGAGTTGGAAAGGACCGTGAGGGTCATCTAGTACAACCCCATATACTATTTTCCCCAATCTGGGGCTTGAATACACAACCCTGAGATGAAGTGTCTCATGACTTACCAACTGAGCTGTCATGTGGCAAGATCCACTGAGATGAGCAGCTTAGGATGCAGCCCATCTCTGGCTCAGCCAGCTGATTCCTGGCTCAACGAACCCCAACCCCAGTCCAGCCAAAGATATGCCAACGGATCTCGGCCCAGTATACCTGAAGGAGCACCTCCACCCCCATCGTCCAGCCCCGACACTGAGGTGCAGCTCCGAGGGCCTCCTGGCGGTTCCCTCACTGCGGGAAGTGAGGTTACAGGGAACCAGGCAGAGGGCCTTCTCGGTAGTGGCACCTGCCTGTGGAATGCCCTCCTATCAGATGTCAAGAAAATAAACAACCATCTGACTTTTAGAAGAAATCTGAAGGCTGCCCTGTATAGGGAAGTTTTTTAATGTTTGATGTTTTATTGTGTTTTTAATATTCTGTTGGGAGCCGCCCAGAGTGGTTGGGGAAACCTAGCCAGATGGGTGGGGTATAAATAACAAATTGTAATTGTTGTTGTTGTTATGTCCCATCCTGGCTTAGTCAAGGTTGATGAAAGCCCTAAAATGGGGTGTTCTGGGGGGTGGGACTTAGGCTGGATATCAGAATACCATTGAGCTTGGACACTTGACCTAGCAACCTGGCATACAGCTCTATTTTACAGGGATCCAGGCAGAGGGCCTTCTCAGTAGTGGCACCCGCCCTGTGGAATGCCCTCCCACCAGATGTCAAAGAGAACAACAACTACCAGACTTTTAGAAGACATCTGAAGGCAGCCCTGTTTATGGAAGTTTTTAATGTTTAACAGACCACTGTATTTTAATACTTTGTTGGAAGCCGCCCAGGGTGGCTGGGGAGACCCAGCCAGATGGGTGGGGTATAAATAATAAATTGTTGTTGTTGTTTTTGTTGTTGTTAATCAGAGGATTGTAGAATTGTGGAGTTGAAAGGGACACCAAGGGTCATCTAGTCCAACCCCCTGAAATGCAGGAATCCAGTCAACCTCCACTTAAATGCCTCCAACGAAGGAGAGGCTTGTTGGCCAGGCTGTGACTGAGCAGCAAACCTCACTGTTGAATGGGGTTTGAATCTGGTGTCTCTTTACATTGGCTTGTTTTACACCAGCTTCTTGTGCATAGGATTACTCCCTCTGTCTAACCTGTCAATCCTCTTTTAAACCACTCAAAGGCAGCAGGTCTTCGGGGTTTGGGGTAGCCGTCTCTCTCAGCTCCACCTTGAGACGGCAAGGTTGAAACTAGGAACTTCTGTGTGTAACTCATCTGCCGTAATCTCCCAACTTCTTTTTCATTCTGCCTATAATAACGATGAGGATAATAAAACTTGTCCCTAAAGTTTTACCCGTTGATTAATCAGCCCATTAAACCGAGCACAATTGTAAGGTTAAATACATATATACATACTTTAAAAATAAAACTGCTGGTATTGGCAGATGTTCTCTTTTTCCTTTCCTTGCTCTGAAATCTCTGAGTCAGATCTCTCTTATTCCTTCCGGAGCCAACTCGCTGGTCACGAATCGTTTGAGGTAACAGGTGCATAACCATTATCAGGCAGCATTTGGTTCCCATTTCAAATATGTGGGGGACTTTCCCATTCCTCTGGATATGATCCCAAACCACATCCCAGAGCTGCTGGTTATCCCTAGTAAAACATCCAGGCAGCTGTGAAAAGCGCTTTTGAACCATGTAAGAAGTAGCTCAGGCTGGATGTTCCTTTAGGCTATTTGGAAAGTCTGAGGGCAACCAAATGCAAAACAGCTGGGGGTGTGAAGAATAACTATAGAAAGCCACTTCCCCCCGAAGATAAGCTTGTGATAAGAATGGCCAGATTTGTCTGCAAAAATCAAAGCATGTTCCTCTGGATAAAATAGGCCCAAACTTTGGTCTCAGCTGGAAGCAAAGGAGGATCCCAGACTGATCCACAAACCATTGAAGGCCTGTGCTTAGATCTACAGTCGTACCTTGGAAGTCAAACGGAATCCGTTCCAGAAGTCTGTTCGACTTCCAAAAAGTCCAAAAACCAAATCGTGGCTTCCAATTGGCTGCAGGAAGCTCCTGCAGCCAATCAGAAGCTGCAGAAGCCCTGTCGGACGTCCGGGTTCCAAAGAACATTTGCAAACTGGAACAATCACTTCTGGGTTTGCAGTGTTCAGGAGCCAAAGTATCTGAGTTCCAGGCCATTCGAAAACCAAGGTACGACTGTTTGTTTGTTTTAAAAAATATGAACTGCAATCTCCAAACAGTATACAACCATAGAAGAGACATGACTAAAATATACAAGCCAATTAAAGAAAAGTTTGCAACCATAATTAAAAATAAAGATAATTAAATAGTCTAAGACCAGTTTTTCCTGTTGAGGTCAGTGAGGCTGAATTGGGCTTAGAGCCAATCATACTTTACTGAACTATGAAATCTACCAATAGCCTCTCTAGGCACATATCTGTTTATATTTAATCTCAATAAATCTTCAGCCTTGGTTCATGTTCCACCTTCCCCTGGTATGTGTTACGTCCCCCTTCTGAAAATGGCCAAGTTTGTACACCACAGTAAACCATAGCTAACACTGTACCATGAACGTGACTACAGAGCAGCTTTGACTCCTTGTTGCTCACGCTGGGAGGTAATAAACCACAATCCCTGCCTTGGTATCACATTCGAAACAGGGGTTGCAGTTTGCTTTGCCCTTCTGAAAACTGCCCAGTTTGCACACCATGATAAACCATGGTTAATGGTTTATTGCTGTGTTGTCTAACTCCTTTAAGTTCAAAGCACAATCCCTGGCGAAACATGATATCCAAGCAAACCATGATCTCCAAGTCCTGACTTTATGTCTACAGGTTGTGGTTTCTTGTGAGTCAAACCATGTTCCCAGGGTTTAGATGCAGTGCTAAACCACAGGCCATAGTTTGTATCTTCCAGGGCAAGCAGATGCAAAAACTGCTTGTGCATGGTAAAAACCATGCAAATATACATGTGCAAATATGGCTGAGATTTCTGACAGACAAGTCTATTTCTGGCCTCACTCACAATTGGGGTGGCTGCTCTTATCCACACAGAACGTTCCGGAAGGGGGCAACATCTTCCTTCCTCCAATCTGTCTTGTGACCTCATTAGAAAACATGCTTCGATCCGGAGCTATGGTAGTGGATTAAGAGGAGGGAGCAACTCCTTGACTCTTTGCTTTGTGTGTGAAATGTTTAAGGCTGGCGCTGACAATTGACCTCCAAGGGTTTTTTTTCCCCTATCTAGTACTATTCCCTCTGCATTCCCCCGCTGCCATGTTCAAGTTCCCTAGCTTTTTTCCTTTAGCAGGGCAGGATCGCTCGGTGCACTCCTTCAAAGGATTATTTCACCTGCTGCTCCTTGCTTAGCTGTTCCTAAAATATACCCAGGCCTTTTTTAAACACCTTTGCCTTCATCTCTCCCCGTTGTGCCTTCTGCTTGGAGGTTCTGTGCTATTTTCTTCCCTCTCTCCCAACTTCTATAGGCTTCATGGGGAGAGACCACAACTTAGCGATGTCAAAGGTCCCAGATTCCAAGCCCTTGTAGTACGTCTGGTTAAATATTCAAGTTGCAGGGCAGCCTGGGAAAGAGCTCGGGATGAGACTCTGGACACCTTCGTTGGAAGTTATGCTGAGCTGAGCACAGGAAAAGCTTGCCCCACTCACCGGCGGCTAGGCAGCCTGCCTTCCAAGTTCGTCCGTCCTGTGTCCCACTTTCTGTATCCATGCAAAAGTTGCTGTTGTTGTTTAGTTGTGTCCGACTCTTCATGACCCCATGGACCAGAGCACGCCAGGCACTCCTGTCTTCCACTGCCTTCCACAGTTTGGTCAAACTCATGCTGGTAGCTTCGAGAACATTGTCCAACCATCTTGTCCTCTGTTGTCCCCTTCTCCTTGTGCCCTCCATCTTTCCCAACATCAGGGTCTTTTCCAGGGAGTCTTCTCTTCTCATGAGGTGGTATTGGAGTCTCAGCTTCAGGATCTGTCCTTCCAGTGAGCACTCAGGACTGATTTCCTTAAGAATGGATAGGTTTGATCTTTTTGCAGTCCATGGGACTCTCCAGAGTCTCCTCCAGCACCATAATTCTAAAGCATCAATTATTTGGCAATCAGCCTTCTTTATGGTCCAGCTCTCACTTCCATACATCACTACTGTGAAAACCATAGCTTTAACTATACAGACCTTTGTGGGCAAGGTGATGTCTCTGCTTTTTAAGATGCTGTCTAGGTTTGCCATCGCCTTTCTCCCAAAGAGCAGGCCTCTTTTAATTTCGTGGCTGCTGTCACCATCTGCAGTGACCATGGAGCCCAAGAAAGTAAGAAAACAGGGAGCTGGGCCAGAAAGCTTCCCACTATATTCATTCATTGCTCCAGGCTTTTAAGCTGTGGTCCCTTTGGTCCTTATTGGTCCTTATTGGTCAGTGTGAGCAATGGGCGGCCTAGAATGGCATTTGGCAGGCTGGCCCTCTGCTTATTCTAACCTCCGTGTGCCCAACATCCTGCTGCCGTCGGATGGTTTCAGCTCAGGGTCGTTTGCTCCTTGCTTGTGTGTGCTGTGTTTGTTTTTCTTTCCTAATCCTTAAATTGAGGTAGATGGCAGAGAGGGAGGACATTGTTGTGTGCTGGGACTGCAGCCCAGGGCTTGCTGCGCTGTGGCTGGAAATCAGAAATCTTACAAACTTCTGGACAAAGCAGATCCTGCAACTTTCTAGCTAGCAAGCTTTTTTTTTTTTAAAGTAATTTTTATTGGGTTTTCACATTTTAAAAACACACAGAGATGAAAACAAAAACAAAACAAGTATAGTTTCATAACCTTACTTTCTTAACCCCACTCCCTGACTTCCCCCCACCCCCCCTTCATACATCCCAAATCCAATAATTAGCTCAGCAGGTTCTTATCTCTCTTCTTTAACATATTATTGTTATTTTTAAAATTAATTCTTATTACTTGGCCAAATTTTACTTGTCCAATTTTCTTATAAATATTAAGTCCTTTTCTAAGGTCGACCCAAATTCCCTTCCACGAATTTCCCCCTTTTTATATTGAATGTAGGTCATAATAGCCAAACACAAAAGTCATAAAAGTTTTAAAATTCTGTTCTCCCCTCCCTCCCTACCCCGGTTTCTGTCCCTTCCCAAATAAATGTCCACAAAACAATTCTTAGCCTGGATTCCTCGCATCAGAGGCCTTCAAATCTCTGTCACTCTCTCTGCCGGTTTTGTTGGTAGCCCTCTTTGTTGGTCCTCAGTTCTCGAAGGAGCTCTGGCACAGTCTCGTCAAATTTTCTTCCATCCAAAATACTTGGTAACAGCTGCTGCAACAAGCCAACTGATCTCCCATACTCAAAGAGGAAGCCCCAATCATATTTCTTGTTTCTTTTAAGTTCCAGTATTCCAAGTGTTCCATGGGCTTCCTCTTTCCACTTTTGCATCTTTCGCAGATTGGTAATCCCAAGGTCTTCTTCTTTATGTTCTAGCAGTGTAGGCTTCAGATCGGTACTCTCCTGTAGTTTCTTAACTCCTTCTTCCCTCTCCTCCAGTTCCAAAAAAGTCTCCTCTGGTTCAGCTGCAGATTTTGTTTCAGTCAGATCCTTTATGCATTCAGCAGGGTTGCTTGTTTTAGAGTTCAAGGTTATAAGTTGTTTGTTCATAGCCATGCTTTGCTCTTGCAGTATTCCCACGAGAAGAAACATTCTTTCTATCTCTGCCTGTAATTTTCCATCTGTAGCCATTGTAATGTTTCAAAGTTTCCCCTAGGGGGGTTCTAGTTACTTAATAGTCCTTTCCCAACAATCTGTTGCTTTGTTATTTGTAACTACTTTGTTCCCAAGCACTTTAATTCAAATATAGCAAATTTAGTCCAGAGAGATGTTAAACAATAAAAATTTTTAACTTTAACTGCCCGTTTGACAGCTCCTTTGACAGCTGTCAAACTACTTGTTCCTTTTCCTCCAGCTCACACACAGGGGCACTCCCGGGTCGGGGGGGGGGGGGGAGGTTAGACAAAAGCTTCTAAAGTTCAACTCTTACTCTCCAGCACAAATCTTCTTCTGTCAAATTCGTGGAATTAATGTCTTTTAACTCGTGCCAAAAAAAACAGAAGATCCCTCCACCTTAGTTCTCCGATCCTTGCTTTAAATCTTTTGTAAATAGAGGGGGTGTGGACTTCCCTTTAGCACATCCCCCGGTCGTACCAAATTTAAAGGTAAAAATTTTAAAGTCCAAATTCCATTCTACTCACGGGTTATTTCAAGTCCAAATTTCAGGGAAAAAAGTCAGCGCTCTCCGGCCATGGCTCGCGGCTTCGCTCCACTGCAGTAGCGGTCTACTCACAGCACCACGCCACTCTTCGTACCCTCTCCGTAGCCTTTAAAAAGGCTCTTCATGGGTCGGGGGGGGGCGCTCTAGCAAGCAAGCTTTTCAGGCCCAGAACTTTGCTCACAGTTTAGCATTAGGTTTGCATTGCGCTGCACAGGCATGCATAAAAGTCCTCCATCATAGGTAAAAGGTAAAGGGACCCATGGACATAGGCGACTATGGGGTTGTGGGGCTCATCTCGCTTTCAGGCCGAGGGAGCTGGCGTTTCTCCACAGACAGCTTTCTGGGCCATGTGGCCAGCATGACTAAACCGCTTCTGGTGCAACGGGACACCATGACGGAAACCAGAGTGCATGGAAACACCGTTTACCTTCCCACCGCAGCGATACCTATTTATCTACTTGCACTGTTGTGCTTTTGAACTGCTAGGTTTGCAGGAGCTGGGACAGAGCAACAGGGCGCGGGTGGCACTGTGGTCTAAATCACTGAGTCTCTTGGGCTTGCCGATCAGAAGGTTGGTGGTTCGAATCCCCACGACGGGGTGAACCTCAATCATATAGGCTGCATGAATCACTATAAGCATTTCTGCACCCGTAGGACATTGAATGACAGAATCACCAAGTTGGAAGGTACCCCAAACATGATCTAATCCAACTCCCTGCAATGCGGGAATATCAACAAAAGCATCCATGAGAGATGGACATCCAACCTCTACTTAAAAACCTCCAAGGAATGAGAGTCCACCAGCTCTCCACTCCATTCCACAGCTCTTACTGTCAGGAAGTTCTTCCTGATGTTTAGCTAGAATCTCCTTTCTTGCAACTTGAAACCATTGGTTTGGATCCTAGCCTCCAGAGCAAGAGAAAACAAGCTTTCCCTCTCTTCCATGTAACAACCTTGAAGATATTTGAGGATGCAAGTGGCACCGTGGGTTAAACCACAGAGCCTAGGACTTGCCGATCAGAAGGTCGGCAGTTCAAATCCCCGCAACGGGGTAAGCTCCCGTTGCTTGGTCCCTGCTCCTGCCAACCTAGCAGTTCGAAAGCACAAAGTACAAGTAGATAAATAGGCAGGAAGGTAAACGGCGTTTCCGTGTGCTGCTCTGGTTCGCCAGAAGTGGCTTAGTCATGCTGGCCACATGACCCGGAAGCTGTACGCCAGCTCCTTCGGCCAATAAAGCGAGATGAGCGCCGCAACCCCAGAGTCGGCCTCGTCTGGACCTAATGGTCAGGGGTCCCTTTACCTTTACTTATCCTGTCTCCTCTCAGCCACCTCTTTTCCAGGCTCCTTCAACCATTCCTCATAAGGCTTGGTTTTTAACAAGTTGCCATTGTGATTGTGTTCCATACTGCAAAAGGAAGTATGAAAAATAGACCTGCTCTGTGGCCATGCAAAAGTTGGGAGCGTGAGATCCAAGCTTGTTTTCGAAACACTAAACTACGGTTTACTGTTGCTTCTGAACACAGCCATTGCCTAACATTCACGTGCTCCTTCCTGTTTCACAGCCCTTTAAGTTCCTCCATGATGTAAAGGTAAAGGGACCCCTAACCATTAGGTCCAGTCGTGATTGACTCTGGGGTTGCGGCGCTCATCTCGCTTTATTGGCCGAGGGAGCCGGCGTACAGCTTCCGGGTCATGTGGCCAGCATGACTAAGCCACTTCTGGCGAACCAGAGCAGCGCATGGAAATGCCGTTTACCTTCCTGCCGGAGTGGTACCTATTTATCTACTTGCACTTTGTTGTGCTTTCGAACTGCTAGGTTGGCAGGAGCAGGGACTGAGCAACGGGAGCTCACCCCGTTGCGGGGATTCGAACTGCTGACCTTCTTATCGGCAAGTCCTAGGCTCTGTGGTTTAACCCACAGTGCCACCCGCATCCCTCCTCCATGATGTAGTCATCTTTTAAAAAAAAAAAAGTTAGGAAAAAAAGCAAGGGACAGAAAATGACTTGTTTCCCCACCGTTGATTACATTGTACAAGCAGTAAACCTGCGTTCTGCGCCACTGTGCCAATGGCCCACTTCAATTAACATGCCAGCATGGTGCGTATTTCTTCCTTCTTTAAAAAGCCCTAAGGTGATCTTGCAATGTGCTCTGCATCTAAATCACCTGAGGTCTGAGGTTAATGTCCGCAGCGCACAACTCATTAGCTGCGCATTACTGTCCAAGCCAACCCCCCTCCCCTCAACTAACATGATTGATCCAACCACATGCTTAGTCCTGGGACTCGTTCTCAAATGAGAGTTTATTGCAAAAGGAAAGGTCAGCACCTTTGCAGAATGTTCTTTCCGATACATGTTGCAAGCGTTTGCTTTTCGAACTAATCACCGGGGGAAGGGCGGAATGACAACTAATACAGAGCCTCATTAAAAATTGAGAAGAGAGACAGGGAAGGGAGAAAAAGGAAGCTCTGGTGCGGCCAGTTCCTTTCTTCTTACCTCTGCTTGAGAATATTTTATGCTGCAATAAGCCTTACACCACAACAGATGCTTTGTCCACCTAACCCAATGGCTGCAGCTCTTATGGGTCTCAGACAGGACACTTAATCCATTTAGGGGAGGGACAGCAGGTCTGTGGTAAGAGCATCTTTTCGGTGTGCAGCAGGACCCAAATTCAATCCCCAACATCTTTGGGTAGGGCTAGGAGAGACTGCTGCTGAAAATCCTAGAATTGCTACCGGTATAATAATAATAATAATAATAATAATAATAATAATAATAATAATAATTTATTATTTATACCCCGCCTATCTGGCTGGGTTTCCCCAGCCACTCTGGGCGGCTTCCAACCGAATATTAAAACAATACAGCATCAGACATTAAAAACTTCCCTAAACACGGCCGCCTTCAGTTGTCTTTTAAAAGTAAAATAGTTGTTTATTTCTTTGACATCTGGTGGGAGAGCGTTCCACAGGGTGGGCACCACTACCAAGAAGGCCCTCTGCCTGGTTCCTTGTAACTTAGCTTCTCGCAATGAGGGAACCACCAGAAGGCCCTCGGAGCTAGACCTCCATGTCCGGGCTGGATGATGGGGGTGGAGATGCTCCTTCAGGTATACTGGGCCGAGGCCGTTTAGGGCTTTAAAGGTCAGCACCAACACTTTGAATTGTGCTCGTAAATGTACTGGGAGCCAATGAAGATCTTTCAGGACTGGTGTAAGCAACATTGAGCTGGACAGACCAGTGGTCTGACTCAGTGTAAGGAAACTTCCTATGCTCTTGCAGGTTACATGCTGGTCATATTGTCATGGACTGGTTGGATGCAGAGGAATGGTGGAAGGAACCAGCTGGGAAACTGCCAGGGGAAGAAGGCTCTGAGCCTAGGGACTGGTGGTGGGTCAACGAAGAGGGAGAAGCCTGGGAGGAGGAGGTGTAGGAAGCAGAAGAGGTAACAGGGCTTAGTGAGCAGAGAGAGTCTGTGGCAGAAGGAAGTCCAGAAGAAGAAGCTGAAGCAGGAGAGAAAGGAGGCCAAGAGGCAGAGGTGGGTCAGGATGGTGAAGAAATACAGGTGTCTTCCTCTGCTGCTGCAACTAAGCTCCTTTCCCTCCCTCGTCTGCCAGAACCAGAAGAGGCATGAAGAGGATGGAGGGAAGATTGGTGACACAGTCTCCGATTATTTGAGGGGGAAACCCTGGAGAGGAGGGGACTTAAAGCAAGGTCTAAGCTGCAATGCTTCAAAGCATCTTTGTAAATAAGACGATGGGTCTTCTTTTTACTAGGTGACATTTGCAGTGTGACTTGAATTACTACTGAAGCGTTGCACGTGAAACATTTATACCTTTCTTTCTTTTTTTAACAAAAACTGCAAATGAAACTGTGATCCAATTACCATTTGGGTAGTGATCGGTTGCTGTTCTTCAAGGCACATGGAACAACATGGGGAATCATGCATATGTAGAGCCCAATTTTAGCCATGAACATGGAACTCATCAGAAATCTTGGAAAACTGAGACAGCTTGAAAATTGTCCCAGTATGCTGTACACAACCTGCTTTTTGAACAATTGGAAGCACCCCATATTATAGTTACCAGTGGCAGTCACATGTAGATAACCACACTGAACCAAAGACTCTGTGGGAAAGGACTAAATATGGGTTTTAAATGAACAAACCGTAGCAATCCTGTATGGCTGGATTGCTCTTTACAGCAAAATCTGCCTAAACTTGTCAGGTTCTTCTCTGAAGTCCCAAGAGCTAGAATCCTGCGTTTTTGGTTTTTTTAAAGCATAAAAGTCATAGCCTTGTAAAGAATCAAAGAATCATAGCCTTGCAAAGAATCCAATTTGTTTCAGGGGTCCCGGGGAGCACTTGCAAGAATAACAAACCAACACCCAAGTTTATTTGTGGTAAGTAACTCCTGGCACTTCGTCACAAGATCAGAA
Organism: Podarcis cretensis; assembly: GCF_951804945.1. Classification (NCBI taxonomy): domain Eukaryota; kingdom Metazoa; phylum Chordata; class Lepidosauria; order Squamata; family Lacertidae; genus Podarcis; species Podarcis cretensis. The sequence goes on from NC_137176.1 coordinate 78,519,898, forward strand.
GCAGTGACCTCCAAGGAAAAAGTGAAGGGCGCAGGTTGTTTCAAGTTGGAACGCCAAACATGAGGTGCATACCACACAAAGGGCACCCCAGCCCCAAGCACTACCAAGTGTTATGAAAGCATCACACATTGGCATCGGCTTTCAATTCTGGGTCCTGTCCAAGATCCATGCCTCTTAAAGCCCTAAATGGGCAAAGAGCTCAATATCCACTGGGACCAACTTTCTCTTGCTAAGCTTCTGTCTTAATCAAGAATGCTGAGTCCGTGGACCCAGGGCAGGGAGAACAGCTGAGGTACCTTGAAGTGCCCATGCCATCGTTGCTAAATATACTGCCACCACCTCCAACCGAGCAGTTGATCACGACAGAATAGAATGCCTGCTGTCCTGAGCATTAATGCAGCAACAGCACATTGCATTTCATGGACGGACAGCCAAAAGCCAATTGGGATTTGCAAAATGTTACTCAAGTGGAGCCCCATTCTCTTCCATAAAGCGGCCTTTGCCCCAACCGGCTGTTTTGGAGTACAACTCGCATCAGCCTCAGCCAACACAGCCGGGCTGGCGCTGATGCGAGTTGAAGTTCAAAGCAGCAGCTGGAGGTAACCAGCTTAGGCAAATTTTGGCATGAGGAGTTCGCCGTTTTGCTTCTAAGAGGAGGTGGAAACCATGATGCAGGGAGCTGGGGAAAAGCCTATCATGAACAAAGAGTCTCCAACCCTTAGAAAAAGATGTTCAGATGTGGGGGTAATTTGAACTTATCCATAGGAGGCCCTAGATGAAATCCCACAGTGCCTTGAAAACATCTGGAAGAACTATGGGAGCAAAGGTCAGGGTCAATTGTACAGCGATCAAAGTGATCAAGGCAGTAGAGCGAGACCCCTGTGAGGAAAAGGTGCAGCGCCTGGGACTTCAGGCAAGCCAGAGGTGATATGAAGGAACCTTATAAAATTATACATGGCATGGAAACAGTGGGAACAGAAAAGCTCTTCTTCCTCTCCTGTGTCACTAGAGCTTGTGTGCGTGCAACGAAGCTGAAGGTTGGAAGATTCAGCAAAGTACCTCAATGGAACTTGTTCCCAAAGGTGGCAGTGATGGCGACCCCACTTGGGCTGCTTAAAAAAGAGGATTTGACAAATTTGTTTGTCCCGAACCCACAGAATACCTGGCAGAAAGTTCCCACTGGTGTACACAGCCCCCAAAAGCAACATCTCAGAGAGCTCCTGGAACAACCAAGCTGTGGTCCATCAACACGGGCAGCTGGGCAGACACGGCACCTCTGTTCTGCTTCCCTTTTATACCTTGCATGCCGATTGCCACATCTGGGCTTGACGAGGCCCATGACCCACACCTATCCTGAGTCTACTCCAGCTGGGGAAGCTGAGAGGGGGGCCCTTGCCTGCCTCAGCCTCCTGGAGCGCCCTTCTCGCTTCTCCCTCAGAATGCTCAGAAGGTAAAAAGTAAAGGACCCCTTGATGGGGGTCCAGTCAAAGGTGACTATGAGGTCCGTTTGTCCACAGACAGCTTTCTGGGTCATGTGTCCAGCATGACTGAACTGCTTCTGGTGCAATGGGACACTGACGGAAACCAGGGCACATAGAAACACCATTTACCTTCCCGCCATAGCAGTACCTATTTATCTACTTGCACTGGTGTGCTTTGAAACTGCTAGGTTGGCAGAAGCTGGGACAGAGCAACGGAAGATCACCCTGTCGCGGGGATTTGAACTGCTGAACTTCTGAGCGGCAAGCCCAAGAGGGAAGGCCTGTGGACAGAATGAGGAACTTGTTACCTTTTCTGCGAGCCAGCCAAGGTGCCTGATCTCTCGAGCTCCAGCAATTCCTGCTTTGCCCAGCTGATCTTTGACCTCCGAGATGGCCTTAGGAATGAGATCGCTGACGCAGGAGTGGATGGAGTGGAACCAGGCCTGCGCTGTTGCGGAATCCTTACTCCTTAGAACCAGGGTGTGCCTGGCATCTGGTGAATGAACTTCTACAAGCCTGCGGGAGAGAAAAAAGCAGAATCAGGATAACGGCTGGAGGTTTAGTCTAAAAATATTTAGGATGGCTATCACAAAGCAGCCCAATCCTATGAACCTTGCTAAAATACAAGCATTAAATATCCATCCATCTATCTATCTATCTATCTATCTATCTATCTATCTATCTATCTATCATCTCACTGCAGGTCATGTTTTGTGCAAATTGCACTATTATATTCTAATAGACTATTCAATATTACTTTACAAGTCGTTCCACTTTAAAGTTATGTTTTATTATGATATATATTCTAATAGCGGGTGGCGCTGTGGGTAAAACCTCAGCGCCTAGGACTTGCCGATTGCATGGTCGGAGGTTCAAATCCCCGCGGCGGGGTGCGCTCCCGTCGTTCGGTCCCAGCGCCTGCCAACCTACAGGTTGGAAAGCACCTCCAGGTGCAAGTAGATAAATAGGGACCGCTTACCAGCGGGAAGGTAAACGCCGTTCCGTGTGCTGCGCTGGCTCGCCAGATGCAGCTTGTTACGCTGGCCACGTGACCCGGAAGTGTCTGCGGACAGCGCTGGCTCCCGGCCTATAGAGTGAGATGAGCGCACAACCCTAGAGTCTGTCAAGGCTGGCCCGTACGGGCAGGGGTACCTTTACCTTTACCTTTATATTCTAATAGACTATTCAATATTACTTTACAAGTCGTTCCACTTTAAAGTTATGTTTTATTATGATTTTTCGTATTGTATCGGATTATTAGAAGGGGTGTGCGTTCTTTATTGCATATTTTGTTGCTGCAAACTGCCTTGTGTATAAAGGTAGGCTGTATACAAATTAAAAAGCAAAAAGAAATGAAAATACCGCAGGGTGTGGGTCGCGAAGTTTAAATTCTAGTTAGCAAAGTGAAGAGGAAACAAACAAGCCACGAATTATCACCGGCTGGTTGTGGTTGGCTTGAATTAACTAGAACTTGAACAGAACTGGATGTGCTTTGTTCAAAAGCAGAAATGAAAGTTTTCAGCTTCTGTACCTTGTACTCAAGAGTAGAGAGCCCACCAGGCCAGCAATCGCTGCAGCTCACAGAAGAGGAAAACATGGGAACTCTCCTCAATGTGCAAGAAGAACCCTGAGCACTTGAGGAAATTGTTGTTATTGGGGAGTGTGTCCAAATAGCAAAGAATACGCTAAAGACAACAAAATGAACTGGACTCCTTGGCAGGTTTTGAATAATCACGTACAAATTTATTGGGTTAATATGGTGGATAGATAATATAAGGATGTATACAATTTTACAATATGCAGAGAACAATATGAGTTGAGAAATCAGAGAGAGGAGCCGAGGGAAGTCTTGGAGGGGAGGGCGGGAGGGGGAAAGGGGGAGGAAATAATGAAGGTGATTCGTATTGATGATTTGTTATGTTGCAATTGTTAATAAAAAAATAAAAAAACAAATAGCAAAGAATATGCTAGACTTAATGTACGTGGTGCTTTACAGAATGACATGTGCAAACACAGAAGGTCACTGCCTGCAAGGCATTTACAGGTGAACTTTTGACAAGTGAGAGGAACCATAGAATCACAGAATTGTAGAGTTGGAAGGGACCCTGAGGATTATCTTGTCCAAACCTCTGCAATGCTGGAATATGCAGCTGTCCCATACGGGGATCGAACCTGCAACCTTGACATTACCAGCACCATGCTCTAACCAACTGAGCTATCCAGGCATCAATAACAAACACCACTATTGGCTAGTAGCAGGTGTCCAGGACTTCAGGCAGCGTCTCCATAGAATCATAGTCATAGAGTTGGAAGAGACCACAAGGGCCATCGAGTCCAACCCCCTGCCAAGCAGGAAACACCATCAGAGCACTCCTGACATATGGTTGTCAAGCCTCTGCTTAAAGACCTCCAAAGGAGACTCCACCACACTCCTTGGCAGCAAATTCCACTGTCGAACAGCTCTTACTGTCAGGAAGTTCTTCCTAATGTTTAGGTGGAATCTTCTTTCTTGTAGTTTGGATCCATTGCTCCGTGTCCGCTTCTCTGGAGCAGCAGAAAACAACCTTTCTCCCTCCTCTATGTGACATCCTTTTATATATTTGAACATGGCTATCATATCACCCCTTAACCTCCTCTTCTCCAGGCTAAACATGCCCAGCTCCCTTAGCCGTTCCTCATAAGGCATCGTTTCCAGGCCTTTGACCATTTTGGTTGCCCTCCTCTGGACATGTTCCAGTTTGTCAGTGTCCTTCTTGAACTGTGGTGCCCAGAACTGGACACAGTACTCCAGGTGAGGTCTGACCAGAGCAGAATACAGTGGCACTATTACTTCCCTTGATCTAGATGCTATACTCCTATTGATGCAGCCCAGAATTGCATTGGCTTTTTTAGCTGCCACGTCACACTGTTGGCTCATGTCAAGTTTGTGGTCAACCAAGACTCCTAGATCCTTTTCACATGTACTGCTCTCAAGCCAGGTGTCACCCATCTTGTATTTGTGCCTCTCATTTTTTTTGCCCAAGTGCAATACTTTACATTTCTCCCTGTTAAAATTCATCTTGTTTGTTTTAGCCCAGTTCTCTAATCTGTCAAGGTTGTTTTGAAGTGTGATCCTGTCCTCTGGGGTGTTAGCCACCCCTCCCAGTTTGGTGTCATCTGCAAATTTGATCAGGATGCCCTTGAGTCCATCATCCAAGTCGTTGATAAAGATGTTGAATAAGACCGGGCCCAAGACAGAACCCTGTGGCACCCCACTAGTCACTCTTCTCCAGGGTGAAGAGGAACCATTGATGAGCACCCTTTGGCTTCGGTCAGTCAGCCAGTTACAAATCCACTGAGTGGTAGCATAGTCAAGACCGCATTTTACCAGCTTCTTTACAAGAATATCATGGGGCACCTTGTCAAATGCCTTGCTGAAATCAAGGTAGGCTACATCCACTGCGTTCCCTTCATCTACCAGACTTGTAATTCTGTCAAAAAACGAGATCAGGTTCGTCTGACATGACTTATTTTTCAGAAATCCATGCTGACTATTGGTGATCACAACATTCCTTTCTAGGTGCTCACAGACTGTTTGCTTAATGATCTGCTCCAGAATCTTCCCTGGTATTGATGTCAGACTGACTGGGTGGTAATTATTTGAGTCCTCTCTTTTCCCCTTTTTGAAAATAGGGACAACATTTGCCCTCCTCCAGTCTGCCGGGACTTCGCCTGTTCTCCAGGAATTCTCAAAGATGACTGCCAGTGGTTCTGAGATCACATCTGCCAGTTCTTTTAATACTCTTGGATGCAGTTCATCTGGCCCTGGAGACTTGAATCCATCTAAACTAGCCAAGTATTCTTGTACTATCTCCTTAGTTATTCTGGGCTGTGTTTCCTCTGCTGAATCATTTGCTCCAAATTCTTCAGGTCGGGCATTGTTTTCTTTATCGGAGAAGACTGAGGCAAAGAAGGCATTGAGGAGTTCAGCCCTTTCTGTGTCCCCTGTTTGCATTTCACCATCTTCTCCTCTGAGTGACCCCACTGTTTCTTTGTTCTAACTTTTGCTACGAACATACTCATAAAAGCCTTTTTTGTTGCTTTTAACCTCTCTAGCAAGCAAGCCTGAGTTCATTCTGTGCTTTAGCTTTTCTGACTTTGTGTCTACACGTGCTGGCTATTTGTTTGAATTCCTCTTTGGTGGTTTCCCCCCTTTTCCATTTTTTGTACACATCCTTTTTTAATCTTAACTCAGTTAAAAGTTCTTTAGATAGCCACCCTGGCTTCTTTAGGCACCTTCCATGTTTCCGTCTCATTGGTATTGCCTGAAGTTGTGCTTTTACTATCTCCCTCTTAACAAACTCCCAGCCATCATGAACTCCCTTTCCTTTTAGTATTACTGTCCATGGGATCTCACCCAGCACTTCCCTAAGTTTTATGAAGTCGGCTTTCTTAAAGTCAAGAAATTGAGTCCTAGTATGCTTGGCTGCTCCTTTCCGCTGTATAGTAAACTTCAGAAGAGCATGATCACTCAGTGCCTGGGATTGAACATGGGACCTTCTGCATGCAAACCAGATGCTCTCCCTGTGAGCTGTGGCCCTTCCACATACAGAAGATTTCCCTACCCATCCTGTCCGCATAAATACATTGATATGCTAGGCACGGTCGCTGAGGTGTCGCGCAAACGTTTGGCAAGCAAAGAGCATTTGCCAAACGGACGGGACAGCTCCGATTTGAAAATGGCTTAAAACGTGTTATGCTCTTTGGCAACCTGCCTTCTGAAAGGCAACATTATGTTTATCTGCTATTTGGCGATAAAAGTTCCCTTTTCCACTCTCCCTGGCCTAGAAATATTTCAGGCAGTGCCACAGCTGTGTTTATCCTCACACGCCACCACAGTTATGCAAACACAGCGTGCGGAATGGATTTCGATAAAACCCACACCAGCCCAAAGGAATGGCACATTTAAGCGCGAGGTGGCTGCCATGATACACACTCGGCCACGCACAGGAATGGTATCACATTTTCCCAGGGGCTGCTTGGCTAACTTCGCAAAAACAAAGAGTCCGAATTGCCAGTGGTCATTTCCCAGCATTCCTCCTTTCACTCCAAAATGCTTCCAGTCTCTGACATGCATTTAGCCCTCTCATAATCAGGCAAAGAGCCTAACAGGGCCTTGTTGCTCTCCCCATGGAAGTTTGGCTGGCACCTTCATGATACACTTTTAGGCGCCAGGCAATAAACAACTAACGTATTTTTCCCTCTATAAGACGCACCAGACCACAAGACGCACCTAGTTTTTGGAGGAGGAAAACAAGAAGGAAAAAAATTCTGAATCTCAGAAGACAGAACAGCAAGAGGGATCCCCTCTTGCTGTTCTGGCTTCTGGGATAGCTGCGCAGCCTGCATTCGCTCCATAAGATGCACACACATTTCCCCTTACATTTTAGGAAGGAAAAAGTGAGTCTTATAGAGCAAAAAATACGGTATTTTACTTTTAAAAGACAACTGAAGGTGTCCCTGTTTAGGGAAGTTTTTAAAGTCTGGTGCTGTATTGTTTTTAATATTCAGTTGGAAGCCACCCAGAGTATCTGGGGAAACCCAGTCAGATGGGTGGGGTATAAATAATAAATAATAATAGTAATAATAATAATTACTCTTTAACCAGGCCTTTGGCTGATTGATATCCAGCGCCCTTTTAAAAATGGGGGGGGGGGAGAATTACTGGGTTTTTCTTGTTTTTTATTTTCATTATGTATTTTGTGTTTGTAGATTGCAATTTTATGTGGTTGTACTGCCCTGAGACCTGCAGGCATAGGGCAGTATACAAATTTAAATTGTTGTTGTTGAACGGGCAACATAATGGCAAACAGGATTTAACATATGCAACTGCAAATTACAATCATAGCCTCCCTTGTCCATAGCAGAACCATTCCAGCTTTCTATTATTGGTTTCTTTTTTTCAAATGGTGCAACATGGTTACAACATGGTGCATTTGGTTTCTGTTCTCCTGGCTGCATCAAATAAACGCCTAACTCTGGTCTGTGCAAGTGCCTTGTATGGCGCTGTGGTCTAAACCACTGAGCCTCTTGGGCTTGCTGACTGGAAGGTTGGCGGTTCAAATCCCAACGACAGGTTGAGCTCCCGTTGCTCTGTCCCAGCTCCTGCCAACCTAGCAGTTCGAAAGCACAACAGCACAAGTAGATAAATAGGTGCCCCTGCGGTGGGAAGGTAAACAGCGTTTCTGTGTGCTCTGGTTTCCTCCACAGTGCCCCGTTGCTCCAGAAGAGGTTTAGTCATGCTGGCCACATGAGATGAAAAGCTGTCTGTGGACAAATGCCGGCTCCCTTGGCCTGAAAGCAAGATGAGCGCCGCAACCCCATAGTCGCCTTTGACTGGACTTCACCGTCCAGGGGTCCCTTTAAGGAAGCCCGTCTCAAGCCACGCTCATTGCAGCTCCCACAGCCTCACCCCAACACTCGCACGCACAAAGGGGGCGATCCCATGGCAAAATCTGCTGGGATGACCAGCTGAGGTTGCAGCGGATGTCCTGCTGCGCCAGCTGATTCTTGCTCCGCCAAGCTCAGAAATCTCAAGTCCCCAAGCCTGACTCAGCCAAAGAGAAGCCAACATAACTTGCTCATCCCGGCTCAGTCAATGTAAGCACCAAAAAACGGGGTGCAGGATCAGAGAGGGGGGAAGCTTAGGCTGAATCCTAAGTCAATTCAGCTTCATCTGGCAACTTGACAAAGGACAGTTTGTCAATGCTTGGTCAATGCTTGCTTTCCCTCTTGTCAATGTTCGTGCAGAGCAGCGGCAACAGCCCCACTGCAGAATGGGTTTTCGATCCAGGGTTAACTTTTCGCTGGCTTAATTTACACCATCTTGCTTTGCCCAGCTCTTTGCACACAGGATTGCTCCAACACACAAACACACACACAATATTTAGGTTTTAAAACGTCATTTCATACCATGGCTGCACCACGGTCGACTTCAGGTTTTTGAAAGCTTCCTTACTTCCGTATATGGATGCAAGCTGTACTTCAAAGTTGTATCAAAGACGATTTCCAGACGTATTATTATGCACATAGCTGAAGTGTATAGGCTCTGTCAGCCGGCTGATTTTGCTTTTATGGGCATGGATGGCCAAGTTACTTTGCTAGAGAGCATGAACATGTCATGGGCTGCGTTCTAAAATAGCAGAACACTTCTCATCGGAGCAGCGAGGTATGCTCAGGGACATTGACGCAAGACAAAAAGCCAAACTCCGTGCCAGGAACATTATGCAGATGAAGCAGCAGATTTGCATCGCTTGTACAAACCATTTGTTTTGATTCCAATAGTTGAGATTTCCCTGGGTGGGTTCCTCTTCTATACGCTCCCTGAGCAGAACATCTGAAGCAGAAACTTGAATATCTTTCTGATTATTCTACCTTCCTTGCCCTAAGGCAAAATGTCCAAAAAGGTACTACCTGATAACTGAACAGAGGAAACAAGCCACATTCTGCAAGGGGAGGCATGTATAGGGTCTTAAAAAACAACAACCCTGTAAGGCCTGAGGCCTGAAATTGGACAGGTTCCTTATGAACATAAGAAGACCTCTGCTGCATCAGATAACATTGGGGGGCTGCAGGGAAACTCCCCCCACAAAAGGCCACAGGATGCCAACTTTTGTCTTACAGGAATTGTCTGGACTGTATGTGTGTGACTGTGGTTATAAAATGCTACACAATTCAATATCCTATATTTTAGACCCCATCTACACTTCACATTTCATGGGACGCGGGTGGCGCTGTGGGTTAAACCACAGAGCCTAGGACTTGCCGATCAGAAGGTCGGCGGTTCAAATCCCCATGATGGGGTGAGCTCCCGTTTCTCGGTCTCAGCTCCTGCCAACCTAGCAGTTCGAAAGCACGTCAAAGTGCAAGTAGATAAATAGGTACTGCTCCGGCGGGAAGGTAAACGGTGTTTCCATGCGCTGCTCTGGTTCACCAGAAGTGGCTTAGTCATGCTGGCCACATGACCCGGAAGCTGTATGCCGGTTCCCTCGGCCAATAAAGCGAGATGAGCACCGCAACCCCAGAGTCGGTCACGACTAGACTTAAATGGTCAGGGGTCCCTTTACCTTTACACTTCACATTTAAAGCAGTATCATACCACTTTTATGGCTTCCCCCAAATACTCCTGGGAACTGTACTTTGTTCTGATAGTTGCCAGGAGATAACCCACCCCCATTCCAATTTCCCCTTCAGAGCTAAAATTCCCAGAATGGCTTAACCGTCAATCCCTCTCCCCCCCAGGGAACTTTGGGAATTATAGATCTGTGACAGGAACAGAGGTCTCCTAACAACTCTCAGGACCCTTAGCAAACTACAGTTCCCAGGATTCTTTGGGGGAAGCAAGGGGTGTTTAAAGTGGTATCAGAGTGCAGACGGGGTCTTGCTGCAATGATTCCTCATGCCCCCAAGGAAAGAGAGGAAGCAGAGAAGTAATGGATTAGGGAAAGATCCTAACCCAACCTTTCTCAACCTGTGGGTCCCCAGATGTTGTTGAACTACAACTCCCATCACCCCTAGCTAGCAAGGCCAGAACTCAGGGATGATGGGAGTTGTAGTCCAACAACATCTGGGGACCCACAGGTTGAGAACCACTGTGGACCTAACCCAAATGCGGCTCTGGCTGAAGCCTTGGAACAGAAAATGATTTCATCCATCAATCTCCACCGACAATGGAGTTGCCAATATTTTAACTAGAGTTGTTGGCATCACATAAGCTGCAGTTATGTTTTGATTTGGGCTGGAGCAGCTACAGAAGCTGTGGGGGGGGGGTCTCTTAAAGTGTTTTTGCAAGACCTTTTCCCCACTCATTTGGGGGAATAGAGGATACAGCAAGGTTTTTCACCGCGTCTGATGTTGACTGGAGAACGTCAACTAAGAGCTCAGAGTTTCCACAGGAAATAAAGGCCACAAGAACTGAGAAACCCTCTTTTAATGTGTGGGAAACTCAAAACTACTCGTTTCCTGAAGATAGCAAAGGTTATTTGTGACCGTGTGAGCTGTATCTGAAACAGAGCATTGTCTCACACCTGAGCGAGATTGAAGCTCTCTTTCCCAAGGGTCTGAAAGTCATGGTCAGTTTTGAAGCACCCAGAGCTCAGGCCTGGCTCCATTCATGGCAACAGCATCCATGATGGATTGGAGGAAGTGGGCGCCATGCTCAACTTACTGTAATCCAATTAGTCTCTGAGGCTCTTGCCACTGCAGAGGATGGAGCAAAGGGCCAGGTAAGGACAATTCTCAGAAGAGAGGCTGATTATTAAACCACTCTGGGAACTGTAGCTCTGTGAGGGGAGTAAGGGGCTATTGGCAATTCTCAGCATCCTTTTTGTTGTTGTTTAGTTGTGTCCGACTCTTCGTGACCCCATGGACCAGAGCATGCCAGGCACTCCTGTCTTCCACTGCCTCCCGCAGTTTGGTCAAACTCATGCTGGTAGCTTCGAGAACACTGTCCAACCATCTTGTCTTCTGTCATCCCCTTCCCCTTGTGCCCTCCATCTTTCCCAACATCAGGGTCTTTTCCAGGGAGTCTTCTCCTCTCATGAGGTGGCCAAAGTATTGGAGCTTCAGCTTCAGGATCTGTCCTTCCAGTGAGCACTCAGGGCTGATTTCCTTAAGAATGGATAGGTTTGATCTTCTTGCAGTCCATGGGACTCTCAAGCGTCTCCTCCAGCACCATAATTCAAAAGCATCAATTCTTCGGCGACAAGCCTTCTTTATGGTCCAGCTTTCACTTCCTGTCAGGGAACTGCCATCGGAAGGGCAGGCGGTGGAAGGGCTCACGGAGGTTAGGAGAGACTCGGCAGCAGAGGAGGGAACCAGCAGGGGGAGAGAAGGAGCTCCAAGGGAAAGTGAATCGGAGGGATGGCTCAGAGAGACTTCCAGCGAAAACAGTGGGGAAGTTTCAGGACCTCCTATAGGGACACCCACCCCTCGCCGGAAACTGTCGCGCCGAGAATCCCGAAGACGCGTTTCCGTTAAGGAGCTTCTATGCTGGAAGCGTTTCCGCAAACGCCCACTGTCGGATTCTGCCAGCGATTGAGGGAGTCATGTTTTAGGGGGCTCCGCTATAGACAGAGCTTTGATAACCAGGCCAGACTCTGAGGGACTAAGCTTTACGCACAAGCAGCTCATCATCCCATCACACTTCCATACATCACTACTGGGAAAACCATAGCTTTAACTATACGGACCTTTGTTGGCAAGGTGATGTCTCTGCTTTTTAAGATGCTGTCTAGGTTTGTCATTGCTTTTCTCCCAAGAAGCAGGCGTCTTTTAATTTCGTGGCTGCTGTCACCATCTGCAATGATCATGGAGTCCAAGAAAGTAAAATCTCTCACTGCCTCCATTTCTTCCCGCAAATTATAGTTCCCAGGATTGTTTTTTGGGGGGTAATGGGAGATAGCTGTTTAAAGTGGTATCACAGTGTTTTAAATTGAGGGTGTGGACGTGGCCGCAGCTGAGCCAAGGATTTCTGCAAGGATTTGAGAGATCCAGCTGTTCCACTGTTGAAGTCACAAGGACTGCTTTCCATGCTCCTAGCCCTCTCCCTAAACTTGAAAAACTTCAGCTTTCAAGCCCCCTTCAGACGGAGAAGTGTTGAAAGCCAAAGAACTTGCAGCCAATTTCTTTAAAAGCCTCTGTACTGGGTAGGAACAAAAAGCTCATTGATGTGAAATGGGGGGGGGGGGTTGAATATTCTCTTTCCCCTGACTTCATTGGTTTCTTTTATTTCTTTTTGGTTAGCAACTGCGAGAGAGACAATGGCGTTGAGCTGCCGTGTGCTGGGGTGCAGCTGGTTCCACATATGTTTAAAACAGGGAGCAACAAGCTCGCCCTATTTTTAGCGCCAGGAAGCAAAGGACCATGGAAGTCCCGTGTGCCGTTCTGCCTTGCTCACTTCCCCTGTGAGCAGAAGGTTCCCAAGGTAAGGCGATTCAAAATAATATGAGGATTTTAGGCCCTCCGCCTTATCAAGACTCTACATCTTGTAACCCTAGGGCAGGTATAGGCAAACTCAGCCCTCCAGATGTTTTGGGACTACAACTCCCATCATCCCTAGCTAGCAGGACCCGTGGTCAGGGATGATGAGAGTTGTAGTCCCAAAACATCTGGAGGGCCTAGTTTGCCTATGCCTGCCCTAGGGCCTTTTCCTCTTGCCTGTTTCCTTTCTAGAGGTACCCTACTCCTGTCTCAAACTCTAGATGAGAGATTCTCTTGCAAACCACCTTCAGTTTTAGCTCCTGATCCATCTTCCATTTCTCCACCACCCATTGTTGCTTCAGATCAGGGGTCGGCTCGCCTGGGCCAGTTCACTCCAGCGGAGATCCCTCCATGGGCCGGAACCCGTACCACGGCCGCAATTTCCAGCATCTGAGCAGATGCAATTTCTGGCACTGCAGAAGCAAGTCCCCGCGCCACGCTGCACCGGTTTAGCGAAACATGCGGTGACTCGCTGAGCGGGTGGCTCGGTTCAGGGGCGGGTTGGGGGCCGGTTAAACAACCCCCGTGGGCTGCTTGTGGCATACAGATAGATAAATTAAGGATGTGAGGGACGCAGGTGGCGCTGTGGGTTAAAGCCTCAGCGCCTAGGGCTTGCCGATCGAAAGGTCGGCGGTTCGAATCCCTGCGGCGGGGTGCGCTCCCGCTGCTCGGTCCCAGCGCCTGCCAACCTAGCAGTTCGAAAGCACCTCCGGGTGCAAGTAGATAAATAGGGACCGCTTACCAGCGGGAAGGTAAACGGCGTTTCCGTGTGCGGCTCTGGCTCGCCAGAGCAGCGATATCATGCTGGCCACGTGACCCGGAAGTGTCTCCGGACAGCGCTGGCCCCTGGCCTCTTAAGTGAGATGGGCGCACAACCCCAGAGTCTGTCAAGACTGGCCCGTACGGGCAGGGGTACCTTTACCTTTACCTTTAAATTAAGGATCCATACAATGTTATAATATGCAGAGAATAATATGTGTTGAGAAACCAGAGAGGAGCTGAGGGAAGTCTGGGGTGGGAGGGTGGGTTTTTCTTTGGGGGGGGGAAGGGGGAGGGAAAAAATGAGGGGGGGAAGGAGGAGGATGTATTTTTTTGATAAATTGTCATGTTGAAATTCCTAATAAAATTTTTTTTTTTAAAAAAAGATACTTTGCAATGGGTGTGCATTTTTGTTTATCTATGAATAAGTATCAATAAATCAGCTAATTAAAAAGTGGAATATTAATATTCAAAATGGAGTACTTATAGAGCCACAAATACATTCCATAAGGTTGATTTGGATGTACCTGAGTTTATATGAATTCTGGATACATACACCGATGATATTATTATTATTATTATTATTAGTAGTAGTAGTAGTAGTAGTAGTATTTAATAATAATAATGAAGGTGTAATGATTTGTAAGTGTATATGTATTATCATCATCATTTTATATAGAGATCATCCACACTTCTGTTTATCCCATGAATTCTAGTTGTGGGTCCAAGAGGTTCTTGTTTTGTTCCATGGATTTCCCCCCGGAAAACCCACTGCTTACCACTGAATCAGAACAACTGTCAATTGGGTTTCTTGACCTTCGTTCCGATTCAGCAGTACATTGCGGGCTTTCCCAAAGAAAGCAGCGGGACGGAACTAAATCCTCTCGGACCTGTGACTAGAAATCAAAAGTCAAATGGAATAAATCATGGAACAAAGAGAAGTGTGGCTCAGCCCCCAGTTGAAGAGGTTGGTGCTTCTTTTGATCTGTCGCTTTTGTGTAAGTGCATTTTATCTCTCCCCCCCCCCAAAGGTCAAACACCTTCCCCCTGCCCCGCCAACTTCCCCGGCAACGCCCATTACCTGTTTTCTGGGTCTGACACGGCCATGTTCCGCGTAACGTAGCACATTTTGAGCGGGATCGTCTTCTTGTCTCTGTGGATGGAGAGGGACAGCTGAGACAGGGGGTCGGTGGACGCATTCCCCAGCCGCGGAGATTCGGGTGGGGGGGTCTCCCAGCCAATTTCGGAAACCGGAGACCCTTTCTTGACATAGGGGGTGGCTTCCCTCATGTACTTCACTGTAGCAAAGAAGCAAAGAAGGAGAATGTGAAGGGTGAGTATGCGAAAAAATGTTCCGAGAGCCAAACACTCCTTTTGCTGAAGCACTAGACCATGAGTAACTCATGTGGTTCCCTGCTGCCTCCATTGGCCTAGATGACCCTCCTCTGTTCAGCCCCTAAAGATACTCCCTCACTCAACATTCGGGATCAAATTCATCCTAGTCGAGACAAACGTTAAGGCACACTTGACAAGGAGCGCACAATGACATAGAGTGGAGTAGGAGAGCTGAAAATAACCAATACATTTTGCATCTGGCAACCCATGTGTCCCTTTCATTTCAGACAGTACATGGGCAGAAGAGTCTAAAAAGCCCGAGAGACACAAATTGTCACATCCCTTTCTAGCAGCGATGGTGGCTCATTTACCAGAAATAATGTATTTAGCATTAACTCTGGAAGTGTATACAGTGGTACCTCGGGTTACATACGCTTCAGGTTACATACGCTTCAGGTTACAGACTCCGTGAACCCAGAAATAGTACCTTGGGTTAAGAACTTTGCTTCAGGATGAGAACAGAAATCGTGCTCCGGCAGCACGGCAGCGGCAGGAGGCCCGATTAGCTAAAGTGGTGCTTCAGGGTAAGAACAGTTTCAGGTTAAGTACGGACCTCTGGAACGAATTCAGTACTTAACCCGAAGTACCACTGTACAGTCGTACCTCGGAGATTGAACGGAATCCATTCTGGAAGTCCGTTCGACTTCCAAAGTGTTTGGAAACCAAAGAGCGGCTTCTGATTGGCTGCGGGAAGCTCCTGCAGCCAGTCAGAAGCTGCGGAAGCTCCGTCAGACATTCAGCTTCCAAAATAAGTTCAAAAACCAGAATACTCACTTCTGGGTTTTGATCGTTCGGGAGCCAAAACATACGAGTACCAAGGCGTTCGACAACCAAGGCATGACTGTACTTGAACTATGCCTCCTAGATCAAAATATACACAGGAGGCTGTTTGTTTGTTTGTAGCCTCCTGTGTGTATTTTGCTCTAGGAAGCATAGTTTGGTCAGAATTGAAGAGACACTTCCAGAGTTAACATTACGCACAAACATACACACACCAAACTCAGTTTGCTAATTGTTTTTAGATTGTGTCAACTTAGCAACAGTTTTAAAGAGGCAAGAGTCGCTTTTCCTACAAGTCAATCCAAGCCGGACGTGCTTTGACCGTTCTTAAGAACGGCCACCATGCAACTGCAAAGCAGACCTACTTCTGGCCTTGCAAAGCTTAATGCTTTGTGGAGCAACTTGAGCTAAGCTCTTTAAAATGCAGGAGAGGAGAGGAGAGGGGATGGGATGGGAGACCAAAGCCAGAGAGAGCAACTCGGACTGAAAACTAAACAACAGGCTGGAACATTCAGATGTGAATGCAGCTCCCAGGACATTGTCAACAAGAGTAAAACATCCTTCCACTTCGCCCTGCCAAGTCCCAGGTCCTGTTTCTCATTTCTCAATTCTTAAATCCATCATGTCTCAGTTGAACATCAATTTGCATCAATTTTTTTTAAAAAAGCAAAGCCTGCATGAAAACTGGCATGGATTTTTTGGGTGACATTTTGCTCAATAATAGGCTGCTTTTTTTTTGCAAGCCATTCCCTTAAATATGATACATTTTTGTATGCTACTAATCACTAATATATAGATTTTTGGGTGCGCTTAGATTATATACTTTTTTGTATATAAAATTCAGAGGAGTGCAAATTTGAATAACCACGTTTTAACATAAAATCAATTGAATTGTGCTACCACAATTCCAATAGTGCATGGGGTTGTGCATTTTCTGGAGTTCTGTTGCTCCAATATACCACAAAACTACTCTATTTCTCTATTAAAATATTATTCTGCTGCCTTCTTTCCTTCATCCTTACTATATTTGTCAATTTAAACATATGTACAATTTCTCATAAGTGCACAATCCAGATCGTTGGGAGTTCTTATTTTCTTCCATTTTGCAGTAATCAACATTCGAGATGCAGTTAAGAGATGCTCTCACATTGTGATGCCTTCAGACAACACTGAGTGCTTTACAAAACTGGACAATACAATCAAGGTGTCTAATAATAATTGATAACCTGTTATAATTTCAATTTTGTTTATTATGTCTATACCAAATATCTTATTTTGGGACAAAACCAGAAAATAGGGGCCATATCTGCGTTTACTGTCTGACAGCTCCAGCACATATTCCTAGTATTGCTATAAATACCTTCAAGCCTTTTCAGACTCTGAAGACCTGGCAGTAGCCAGCGGTGAATGATTCTAACATCTTCCCGAAGGGTACAGAATTTTTCAGAAATACATTTCTGTTTCTTTTATGATTTGAAGTCCAAGCAACCTGATTTTCTATAAAGCTATTTTTATTCATTGTACTCCAACTGCCTCTCTGAACTTGAAGCTTCTATATCTACCTATGGCTTTAAATGCTTTATGTTACACCATAGCCCAAAAGTGTCCTGGGAGGAAAAGGGCATCCCATTTTTTCTAATAAGAGGATGGCAGCCATTTTGGGCGCCATGATCTCATGTGATTTCATGCTACGATTTCACCCTGAAAAAGTACTGGGAGGGGGGCTGTGATCTTGCACGGTGCCCCAAAACGCGTTTTTGGGCACTGTGCCTGATAAAATGCTTTTTTCAAGGAGAGGGGATCACAGTGTGAGATTGTGTGAGATCACAGCGCCCAAAATGGCCGCCCTCTCGTGAGAAAAAACAGGAAGATGGCGTCCCAGAAGATCATTTTTGCCTTTGATGTGTTGGAAGCTATGATTGCATACCTGGTAAAAGGACATTTTGGTCTTACACAGGAAACATGATACACCAGAGTGAGTCTGGTGTCTCCAAATTCCAGATGGGTCAAAAGCATGAAAGAGCAGCAAATAATGATGACATCTGTCGTATGAACTTTGCATTTTTACTGCCCATCTGAAGGTGCAAGGCTGGGAGGTTGGTTATGAGAAGCCCCAATTGCCCTCCCTCCTTGCACTTCGTACTTTAAAAGGCCAAATTCTGTATTACAAATCCCACATACAGACAGGTATTGATAGCCACATTTCAGTTTCATATTGGGTGGCCTCTTGTCCTGAGAGGACAGGATGTATTATGGCTTTCAAAGAAGTTCAATAAAGTTTATCAAGCGGTCAGGATCTGTTCTTGACTCCTACACCAAG
Organism: Podarcis cretensis; assembly: GCF_951804945.1. NCBI lineage: Eukaryota > Metazoa > Chordata > Lepidosauria > Squamata > Lacertidae > Podarcis > Podarcis cretensis. Next base: position 78,537,652 of record NC_137176.1, read on the forward strand.
TGTTTCAACAGCCAACCATACAGTGGTACCTCAGGTTACAAACACTTCAGGTTACAGACTCCGCTAACCCGGAAGTAGTACCTCAGGTTAAGAACTTTACCTCAGGATGAGGGAGGCTCCATTAGCTAAAGTGGTACCTCAGGTTAAGAACGGTTTCAGGTTAAGAACAGACCTCCGGAACTAATTAAGTTCGTAACCAGAGGTACCACTGTATTAGGAAATGCCCACTCTGCCTCAGTCTCTGTTTGTATTGGGTCATCATTTGTAATAAGCTGCAATTTAGCACAGCCTTTGCCAGTCCTGGTGCCCCATTGGTTTGGGGGGTTTTTGAACTACAAATCCCCCCATGGAGTTGTGCAAGAGGTGTACTCCAGAAACATCTGGAGGGCACCAAGGTTGGTTAGACCTAACCAGTGTTAGAAATTAGCCAGGCACATTTTGCGACTTGTGTGGCTCCACTTGCAACCAGATGGAGATCTCTGGATTCCAGGCTGGGCATCTCCATCTGGCTGGCTTACTTTCTTAAGCAAGTAAGCAGAAGACGTTATTCGCTGCATTTGTATTCCACCTTTTTCTCCAAGGTGTCTATGGTTCACCCCCATTCCTCAGTGAATCCCTAAAACGACCCTGTGAAGTGGACTAAGAGGCTATGGCCAGTGAGCTTCATGACTGAGTGAGGGATTTTAACCCTGATCTCCCAGCTTCTAGTCCGACACTCTAACCACTACACCACCTTGGCTTCCTGGAGCACTTCTGCAATGGGGCAGCTCTATAAATTAAGTTGGTAAACAAACATGGTGAAAGCAAAAGGTCACTTAGAGAAGGACCTGAAATATTTTTTTCTTGAAGCTTGAATTTGTTTTATTCTGGATTGTTTTATTTGATGTTTTAATAAGTTGTAAACCGCTCTGAGATTTTTTTTTCTTTAGAATAAAAAGTGGAATAGAAATGAAACAAATAATAGTATAGATGGTATATTACACCAGTGAAATTAGCTAAAATGTATAAGACAAATAATAAATGTTGGAAATGTAAAGAAAAAGAAGGAACATTTTATCATATGTGGTGGGAATGTAAAAAAGTAAAGATATATAATGAGATGAAAAAGATGTTGAAATATACATTTTTTAAAAAACCAGAAGCATTTTTACTTGGTATTATAGGTCAGGACATTAATAGGCAAGATGTTAAATTGTTTGTATATGCAACAACTGCAGCAAGAGTATTGTTAGCCCAGAAATGGAAACAAGAAGAAATTCCAATGAAAGAAGAATGGCAGATGAAATTAATGGACTATGCAGAATTGGAAAAAATGACAGGAAGGATTCGAAACCTGAGGGACCAGAGATTTATAGAAGATTATAAGAAGTATATGAATTATTTGAAGAGCAACTGTAATCAACAAATTATGCTAGTAGGACTACAAGAAGTTTTGTAAGGAGAAATATACAAAGTGTTAAAAGATAGAGATATTGGTTAAGAGTTTGAAATGTAATAGGGAAGATAAGAAATGCATACTGAGAGATTAGATTGGAAAATTTTCAGACAGGATTGATGGAAGTCAAAAATTTGAATAAGATGTAAAAGTACCGTATTTTTCGCAGCTAGTTTTTTGGGGGGGAAATCAAGGAAAAAATTTTTATTTCCCCCCCAGGTTTGCGCAGCCATCCCCAAGCTAGAAGAGGGAGACAGAGCACTCCGTCTCCCTCTTCTGCCTTCAGGGACAGCCTCTCTAGCCTCCATGGGGCAGCGGCTTGCCCTGCTGTCCCCCGAGCTTGAGGGCTGGCAATGGGGAGAAGCAAGCTTGCTTCTCCCCCCCCCCCCGCCAGCCTCCAGACCAGGTCCGGGAATAGCGGGGTGGTGGCGCTCCGCCTCCCCGCTATCCCGCGAGCTTGTGGGGCTGGCGGGGGGGGGGGGAGAGAAGCAAGCTTGCTTCTCCCCCCCACCAGCCTCCAGATCAGGTCGGGGAATAGCGGGGTGGCAGCACTCCGCCTCCCCGTTGTCCCCTGAGCTTTTGGGCCGCAGGCTGCTGCCCGCAAGCCTTGCGAGCCCGCAGGACCTCCCGCCGGGCTCCCAAGGCTTGCGTATAGCTTCCTGGAGCCTGGAGAGCGAGAGGGGTCGGTGCGCACCGACGCCTCTCGCTCTCCAGGCTTCAGCGAAAGCCTGCATTCGCCCCATAGGACGCACACACATTTCCCCTTCATTTTTGGAGGGGAAAAAGTGCGTCCTATAGGGCAAAAAATACGGTATGTTTAATTACTGTTGAAAATGATATGTTAAACACACACACACACACATATATAATGAAACAAATAATAAAAATAAATTTCATTGCAAAAAAAGGCACCTAGACATTCTTGTTGCGGCAACTGCAACATAGGTTTAAGGTGCCCTTTGGCGATTAGCTTACATATCTGGGTTCCTAACACTTCCTCCGTTTCTCGGTTCCGACCTGATCCGACGCTTACAGACACATGCAGGTTAAAAGCGCCATCTAAAAACTCACATCGCTGACCCCACAACCTCTTTCAGGCAGAGGCTCTAATCACCACATACTAATTAATAATCCACGGTCTCTTTGTGTATGGCAAATTACAAAAAAAACCCCCAATAATATTGCGGTCAAGCAATTAAAATTCCAATGCTCAGTTCCTTCCTCATCCCCACTGCCGGTACTTTCACCCTCCACGCCGAAAATGACAGGAAACGAGGAAGCGGCAGTTGAACAAATTAATCCTCTGGCACTTGCTGAGGGCTCGGCGTTTGTTGCTTGCTTTGCAAGGCAAGGCAGAGCCGTTGTTTCAAAAGAGCACTTCATTTGTGCGCAATCCTGCCAAGCCCCCAAAACATTTCCACAATTAATCCTTTGTTACTATTCGCAGATGACATTTGGGGAGGTGGAGGGGGGGCGGAAGCAAAGAAGAAAAGCATGCGTCTAACAAAGGGAAGTCAACACGGCAAATTTGATCAAATATATCAGACTATGGAGCTTCTGGAGCGTCTTATGGCTCATGCAGGTTAGCAAAAAGCGGCAGAGGCAACAAAAGGAGCTACAGTTCATTGTCTGGGGAGGACCTGTAGCTGAGGGGTGGGACAACTGCTTTGAATGTAGAAGGTCAGGATCAATCCCAGCATCTCCAGTTGGAGCTGTCTATATAAACTGAATATTATCAATCAAAGATCTGATTAAGAGCCATCAGCCCAGCTTAAAGGAAGTCATCGTTTGCAGCAGTCGCCTATTGAGATCCTTATTCTTCTTCGGCGATCACTCATAGCCGAGTAAGATTGTCTTCCATAAACACAGTTTTAAAAGTGAGTACGTAAGTGACTGTGGGGGCCAATTCTGGATCCACACGTCCTTCCACAGTGGGGATATAGGTTTCCGGGTGGGAGTTGATCACAGTGTGAATTTGCCAAGCGTGCCTTCCTCCTAGCACGTTTCTCCCTTGCGTCCTGAGTTCGTGCGTCTTCAAAGAACCATGACACCGTTGGTAAAGGCTGTTCTCCATGAATGGTGGTGGCCACAACCTCCTCAAGCAAAAAACTTGGTATGGAGGATCATCTTGAGCCTGCAGAATGCCAGAATCCCATCAGAACCGACTGGATCAGGGCGTGTTTCATCAAGCATCGTGCTTCCCGCACTAGTCGACGCCCACCATTGGTACGTGCGCCCTCAGTGCAACCTGTGAGCCAAAACAGGTGGGCCAACCCTGCTCAGTAGCTTAGGACCTGGCATCTGGTAGACTACCCCTGAACATGGAGGCTCTGTAACTTGTCACGTATTGCTGAGTGGGGGAAGCACATATTGTTAACCCCACCCCCAGTTTTAAAGCCTATGCGTGTAGGATCTCCTCCAATGGTCTCTCTGGTACATGGCAGAAATTCACAGAAGCTTGAGAAAGAAGCAACAAAGGTTTAAAGGTAAAAGGACCCCTGACCATTAGGTCCAGTTGTGACCGACTCTGGGGTTGCGGTGCTCATCTTGCTTTATTGGCCGAGGGAGCCGGCGTACAGGTGTACGTGTACGTGTATGTGGCCACCATGACTAAGCCGCTTCTAGCGAACCAGAGCAGCGCACGGAAACACCATTTACCTTCCCGCTGGAGTGGTACCTATTTATCTACTTGCACTTTGACATGCTTTTGAACTGCTAGGTTGGCAGGAGCAGGAACCAAGCTCACCCCGTCGTGGGGATTTGAACCGACGACCTTCTAATCGGCAAGTCCTAGGCTCTGTGGTTTAATGCACAGCACCACCCAGGTTTAACCCACAGTGCCACCCAGGTTTAACAAGGGTTTATGGAGGGTAAAACATGCAGCCACCTTTGCAAAGCTGCCCCCCCCCAAGGCCCCAATACTGGGTAGCAGAGAGACCTCTGGTGCTCTCCTTTCCCTCACTACATAAAACCTATTTCTGTTTTACCAAGTCAGATGAGCAACTTGATAATTCACAAGGGACCTGCCCTTTACAGCGCAGAAATGCCACATACCAGGAGTTCAGGCATAGCGCTTTCAGTATGTTTGAGTGAATCTCAAATATTTGCAGAACAGCATGGCAGGGAACGCCAGGAGTTGCGAAACAAGACAAACTTCTCACAAAATACTTTAAAAAGACGTTTTCTGTTCGTGGGTACCTAGCCGTAAATTCAGAATCTTTCTTGGCTGCAAAGTAATTTATGCTTCCTGCAGTTGAAATATTTCATTTTGTTTCATGTTGAGCATTTGGACTCCCCTACCTTTGAATATTTCATTCCAAAGTTGGTAGGCAACCTCTGTCTTTCCAGATGTTACTAGATTCTTAGCTCCCATCAGCCCCTGCCAGCATAGCCAAAATAGTTTTAAAAAATAAATTCAGGTAAGATAGGAAAGAAAGTATAAGAGGGCGAGGGCTGCCATGAATCACTATCGTAGCACTGAAGGATGAAAGTAGTTCAGTAAGTTTACACAACAAGGTACTTGGTTTTATAATGCTACAAAATAATGAAAGCTACAGGACGCTTCTACTACATATTGAGATGAACACCTTTCACCATACCCCATCTCAACAAAGGGTCCTTCACTTTGGCAGGGTCATAACAATGAAAGCTCATTGAAAATATTTGTATACAGACTAATAATGTATTTGGCCCAAATTTTATCCCACTGAATGTTGACTTCACTTTCCCATGCTTAAATGTACTAGCAGTCTCATACTCAGTACAGTGGTTCCTTGGGTTACATACGCTTCAGGTTACAGACGCTTCAGGTTACACACTCCGCTAACCCAGAAATAGTGTTTCAGGTTAAGAACTTTGCTTCAGGATGACAACAGAAATCGTGCTCCAGCGACGCAGTGGCAGCAGGAGGCCCCATTAGCTAAAGTGGTGCTTCAGGTTAAGAACAGTTTCAGGTTAAGAACAGACCTCCAGAATGAATTAAGTACTTAACCCAAGGCACCACTGTACAGTTCAGGAATCCTAAGAAAGCAAATGATTCACGCAGCTCCTAATCAATGATTAAAATCAGTGTGATTTTGAAAGGCTCCACAGAAGCATAGAATTGCAGAGTTGGACCCCAGGAATCATCTAGTCCCATCCCCTGCAATGGAGGAATCTTTTCGTCCAACATGGGACTTGAACCCACAACCCACAAGGAGTCTTGTGCACTACCAAATGAGCTATCCATCTGCCATCTTAATTTAAAATGGCATTCAACTGTATACAAACACAGACCCAAACCCGCTCCTTGGTCTTCGGAAACCACGATGCAAAATTGGGTTACGATACGTTGAGAGCTGTACAAATGAACAGCGAGCAGACGAGTCACTTCTCAAAATAAACAAGCAGACTGGCAGAAGGTACCCAGAGTTGCCTGGGAATTCTAAAGGGCCCAAAATTGCTGTGATTTATAAATCAAGCATTTTGGTCGCCATTTTCTGAACCTTTTCCAACTCTACAATATCCTTTTTGAGGTGAGGCAACCAGAACTTTACACGGTACTCCAAATGCGGTTGTGCCATAGATTTGTACAATGGCATTATATTGACAGTTTCACTAAAGGAAGGAACTTTTTATCACATGTGGTGGAAATGTAAAAAAGTGAAAAAATTCTGGGAAATGATTTATAATGAGATGAAAAAGATGTTGAAATATACATTTATTAAGAAACCAGAATCATTTTTACTTGGCATTGTAGGAAATCATATTAATAGACAGGATTGTAAGTTGTTTTTATATGCAATGACAGCATCAATAATATTACTGGCACAAAAATGGAAGCAAGAAGAATTACCGACAAAAGAAGAATGGAGGATGAAGTTGATGGACTATGCAGAATTAGATAAATTAACAGGAAGGATCAGAGATTCTTAGAAGACTGGAGTAAATATATGAACTATCTGAAAAGTAATTGTGATGAACAGACTATGCTAGTAGGACTGCAAGAAGTTTTGTAAAGTGGATTCTTTAAAATATTGCAAGAAAGACTATGAAGAGAATTATTAGTCAAGGATAATTAGACGTAATACAGAAATTAAGAAATGCAGAATCAGTGATAAAGAATGGAAAATCATCAGAGGTGTTGACAGAAGTCTAAAATATTGTATGAGATGAGAAGTTATGTTGTATGACTGTTGGAACTGATATGTTAAAAAATCAATTAAAATGTATATATATAAAAAGATATTGGCAGTTTCGCTATCAATTCCTTTCCTGGCATTTTCATTGAGCTATTAACGATGACCTCAAGGTCTCGGAAAAAAGTGCGGAGAGCTGAAGGAGGAAGTTGGATGAGCGAAACTCTTTTCTGCTTCCTCTTTCGGATCTGTGTGCTTTTTCAAGGCTCAGATGTGTTCTACCGGAGCTACCTTTTACCCAGATCCCTTGGAAAAGCAGTATGTGTGCATGTGTGTTTCCTTGAGTGACCTGATTTGGGGAGCTTGCGGCGAGGAGTGATCAGAGGAGGTGACGCCAACAACACTCGCTCTAAAATCCACATGTGCACACAAGCCAAAATAGCTGGCAACCTCTGATTGGAGGCCAGTTTCCTTGTTCAAACTTGGATTGTGACAAATTTCCTGTCAGCGCACCATTTTTGAGCCTCTGCATGGCTCACTCAACAGGATCTTTCCAATTGCTGCATTTTGGACTGCAACGACTTTTCCCCTAGGGGGAAAAAACTGCTTAATATGTCTAGGCAGGTTTTTTTCATTGTCTGGAAACAGATTATGTAATCTGGGTGTTTTACTGAAGTTGTTCCTGATTCTTGGGCCCTGCCGTCATAGGATAACCCTTTGTCCCTCTACCAGTTTTCGCTTTGCCGTAAGACCATTTATCGGGATTATATGAGTGAGCAAATTGGAGAATGGAGGCGCCTGTATGTCACATGTTCTTGGCAACGAGACAGTATTTGTCTTACCTTCTAGCAATCACCGTTTATCTCAGTTAGCCTTGGTGTTAGGAATACTTACATAACTTGCAGATAACCCTTATCGTTACATCCGTACGGCATGAGCTGGCAAGTGTCATTATTCCTTCGGATTCTCTTGCCTGAACATACTGAGGATTAGGAACAGACGCCCACTCTTCAAAAACCATCAGAATAATGCCAGTAATCAGAGGACTGCAAGATAATTTAATTTATCTGATTTGCAAAGATTTCTGATTCCCATGTCTTTAGCTGGAGAGGAGCTAAAAGTCATGCCTTTCTCTGTGTGCTCCAGTTCTGATGCTCAAAGCAAATTCCTGGACTCATAGTTCTTTGACTTGTACATCTTTTGAACCAGGTTCCCTCAGAAGTTTGGGAGAGGTGGCCTGGAAGAGAGCTATCTTTGTGGCAACCTCTAGATCAGGGCTTCCCCAAAATGGGTCTCCAGCTGTGTCTGAACTACAACTCCCATCATCCCTAGCTAGCAAGACAAATGGTCCAGCGTGATGGGAACTGTAGTCCAAAAACAGCTGCTGGAGATCCTTTTTGGGGGAAACCTTGCTCTAGATTGTGGAAGACTCTCACGCACCCCCAAATAGATGCATCTTCATTGTATAGCTTCTGCCCCATGCTGAAAACATGCCACTTACCCATGGGTATTTGAGAGTTGAGGTATTTTTGTTTCTGTGTGACCCACCTCTGTTGTTGATTTTATGCTGTTCTGCTCCATTTGGAATGGTTTTACTTGTTTTATAATTGCAACTGTTTAATCCGTCTTTTTATAATTGTCTACTCTGTTGCTGCAACCTGCCCGGGGACCTAATGGCGAAGGCGGGGAAGACATTTTGGGTTGCATTCAGTGTTTGTCATCCTCACAGTAGATACACAGGTCCATTAATTTCAAGGGTCTACTCTGAGCATTAACAACACAAGATGCTACCTTGCTCTCTCTCTCTACTGTATAGTGTAAAAAACCACCCCAAAACAAGGCAGATTCCACAAGCCTTGAGTCCACCCAAAAGTACATTAACAAGAAGTTTAAAAATTTAGCTGGGAAGCTATCTGGAGTTTGTCCTTATTCTCCAACTTCCCTGACCTTTTGTCTCGTTTTTTAAAAGATGGTGAACATGCAGGGAGAAGTTTGTGTTGTTGCTTACTTTAATCTCTCTCTCTCTCTCTCTCTCTCTCTCTCTCTCTCTCTGGTGTCCAGCACCTATTAGTGCTTTTTGGGGGGTTGGACTATATGACCCTTGGAGACCCTTCAAATCCTATGAACTCAGTGAACCAACTCTGTCCAGCACATTCACCATCTGAACATGAACCAGAGAAAGACAGATAGTTACAGGGAACCAGTTACAGGGAACCAGGCAGTGATAGTTACCGTATTTTTCGCTCTATAAGATGCACCAGACCACAAGATGCACCTAGTTTTTGGAGGAGGAAAACAAGAAAAAAAATATTCTGAATCTCAGAAGCCAGAACAGCAAGAGGAATCGCTGCACAGTGAAAGCAGCAATCCCTCTTGCTGTTCTGGCTTCTGGGATAGCTGCGCAGCCTGCATTCACTCCATAACACACACACATTTCCCCTTACTTTTTAGGAGGGAAAAGGTGAGTCTTATAGAGCAAAAAATACAGTACAGGGAACCAGGCAGAGGGCCTTCTCGGTAGTGGTGCCCTCCCTGTGGAACGCCCTCCCACCAGATGTCAAAGAGAACAACTACCAGACTTTTAGAAGACATCTGAAGGCAGCCCTGTTTAGGGAAGCTTTTAATGTTTGATGTATTACAGTATTTTAATATTTTTTTTGGAAGCCCAGCCAGATGGGCAGGGTAAAAATAATAAATTATTATTATTATTGTCAGAGCTGCCCGAGGTCCCAACTCACAAAGGACCAACGCCAGTTCGTTGTTATATACAAAAGTCTTTATTGAAGTTCAGTTTCGATTTCAAAGCCGCGGCGCGCAGCTCTACGTCTCAAACTCTAGACCGCTGAAGCTCCGTCTGAATCTCCTCCCCCCAGACACCAGTTTAAGACTCTAGCCTTGCTCCACCTCTTCCTTTGCTCTTTCCTCCTCTGGGTCCGCCTGTCCGCTGGGGTCTTGCCCTTCCTAGACTCTTCTGACGCTGAGTCCCCTGAGTCTTCCCCCCACCTCCGGCGGGCTTTAGGACCTGGTTCCCAATCCAGGTTTTCTGCTTTCCCGCGCGCCTGTACATTCGAACTTGGCGCGTGCGCCCAGCCGGCAACCTTTCTCCTGACCGTTACACTGCTCCTGTCACTGCTCCCCCCTTCGGGGAGGCTAGCTGGACCTGACCTCCCCTCCGTTCCCTCACTCTCCGATAGAAGCGTGGTCAGCCCTGACTCATCTTCTCTCCCTGCTGGAGGAGACGCTGGCCCTGATACCTGGGACTCTTCCCCCCCACTACGCTCTGGTGGAGGAGCTGGTCCTGATCTCCCGCTGCTGCTTTGGGACTCTCCGCTGGCCCCTTGCTTCTGGTGCATCCCCCCTGGGACCCCCCTTGCCCTGGCCCTCGGCGCCCCCCTCTGGGAATCTTCTGATTCGCTGGAGAAGCTCATGGAATCTCTCGTGCCACTGTCATACTCCCCTACGCTGCCCTCAGATTCTTCCCCTTCGCTCTCCATTTCCTCTCTCCCCTGTGCCTCTGCTCCTGAGCCCCTGACAATTATATTATTATAGACAGAGAGAGAGAGAGAGAGAGTGTAATACTTTAGATTGCACTGCTCTCATTGACTATTAAGGAATGAGACAGCTTAGTTGGTAGAGCAAGAGACATAAACTCAAGAGTCATGGGTTTGAAACTCACGTTGGACAAAAGATTCCTGCATTGCAGGGGGTTCGACTAGATGATCTCTGTGGTCCCTTCCAACTCTACAATTCTATGATTCCATTATACACCTGGGTGTATAATGCCCTATATATCAGCCCCAATCCTCTCCGAAGCCTTGTCATCTAGGAAAGGACAACAGAATAAAACAAACAGTGCTGGTTGCCATCAGCAAGCTGGCCTTTAGGGTCCTTGCCACTGTCAATTTGTCTCCTGGTTTTTAAAGGACAACAACTAAGTCCTAGCTTTGCCGCAAATGTCACAGCGAGATAAACAATTTAACATTTATAATGTCTCTCATCTGCAGTTTCTCAGATCTCTCTCACCTGCATGCAAACACACACACACACAAGTTCCCTGGGTGCTCCCAGTATTAACCTGAGGAACTATTTCTGGGTTAGCGGAGTCTGTAACCTGAAACGTATGTAACCTGAAGCGTATGTAACCGAAGGTACCACTGTAATACAGTGGTGCCTTGCAAGACGAAAAGAATCCGTTCCGCGAGTCTCTTCGTCTTGCGGTTTTTTTGTCTTGCGAAGCAAGCCCATTAGCGGCTTAGCGGATTAGCGCTCTTAGCGGCTTAGGGGCTTAGCGGATCAGCTGATAAGCGGCTTAGCGGATCAGCTGATAAGCGGCTTAGCGGATCAGCTGTTAAGCGGCTTAGCGGCTTAGCGGATCAGCTGATAAGCGGCTTAGCGGCTTAGCGGATCAGCTGATAAGCGGCTTAGCGGCTTAGAAAAAGGGGGCGAAAGGAAAAAAACCCCGCAGGAACTCGCAAGACATTTTCGTCTTGCGAAGCAAGCCCATAGGGAAATTCGTTTTGCGAAGCACCTCCAAAATGGAAAACCCTTTCGTCTAGTGTGTTTTCCGTCTTGCGAGGCATTCGTCTTGCGGGGCACCACTGTAGTAATAGTAATAGTAGTAGTAATAGTAATATCCCGTGGGGAAAATGGCACATAGACACTGATAATGCCAAGGTTGCAAGTTCAATCCCTGTATGGGACAGTTGCAAATTCCTGCATTGCAGGGGGCTGGACTAGATGATCCATGATCCTCAGGGTCCCTTTCCAACTTTATAATTCTATGATTTATCTATGATTCTGTTATGGTGACTACAACCTAGCTTTAAGGTGCGGCTAGTTTGCATATCCGAGTTTCTAACACGGACTGTAATCCAGACAAAGTGAGGCAGGAGTGAATCACACCGAAATCAATAAAGTTTTAATACTTAGCTATGTGATCACGTTTGCACACGCAACTTGTGCGCTTAACTCCCACTGCGATCAAGGGATGACTCGCAGGTGCGAAGCAGCTTGCAGCAAAGACACCAGAATGTTTCTCTAACCACGGTTTAAATCACGAGGGGAATGCGGTTGTATGACTAGCACCTAAAACTTCAGCTGCTGAGTTTGGTTTCCAGGAGAACTAGAAACGCATCCTGGCTTCCGGACGATTGGGGAAATCATCTGCTTTGCATGCAGACGGTCCCAAGTTCAAGTTGCAGTATCACTAGATAGGGCCGGGAATGTCCCCTGCCTGAAACCATGCAGAGATGCTGTCAGTCAGTGTTGACAAAGCCTCTCCTCCTCCCAGAGGGGAGGGATTGTGAGCAGGAATAGCTTCCTGATTGGTTCTGCTGCCGCAGCCAAGCCTCCCAGCCAACCAATAGGGCCGGCTGGTGTGCGGGGCTAAATGCATTTAAACAGCCACGGCAGCCCTCTTCTCTCATTCTGTTCCTGTTCTGAATCGTGCAGTGGCCCGCAAGCTGCTATATATGAATGGCCATGTGACTGCACACCCTGACATCCGATTCAGTGATGTGTTTTTTGTTATGTACTGAAGTTCTCACCCTGGGCCAGCAGGGGGATACTGTAGATAGTTATGCAAATAAGGGATCGAAAGTGACGTTCAGTGATTGGATAGTTTTAGAAAATTGTTACAGTTACGTTGTACTGGAGCTCTATATAAGCAGGCTGGCTGAACCCTTCAGTTCAGTTCTGTTCTGGCCTCTGAATAAACAAGAGCTGTTTGAAGAATCGCTGTGTCGTCTGATATGTTCACCCACAACTTAACATTTTTGTTTCGTGACGATGACATCCATCTTTCTGATCAAGGAAAGGATGTGTGGTTGGCAGACATCATCAGAAGTATTAGGAATTGGTTGCAGCTGTGAGGGTGTTGGCAGCGAGCCTTTTGGCTCGGGTGGCAGATAGGCATAGGAATATGTGTGCTGTGTTGGAGGATTGGGTATACGCCATCATCTACCCCTCCTTTTTTGGGTATTCCGTTAAAGGAATCCGGCGGTCGTGGATGCTGTCCAATGTGCTGCTGGTGGCTAGGGCCATGGCACGACCCCCAGTGACGTCATGGGGGAGCTTCCAGTTGTATTTGCATCAACAAGCTGCTCCCATTGGTTGTTAACCCTGATATGACTCTCGGCTGTGTGGGGTGGAGTCTTGTATCGCTGTTTCATCCAGTGCCTAAGCCAGTACTACTCACATGCTGTAACCAATAAAGGTTGTGGCCTAATTTTGCCCATTAACCTAAAATAACATGTCTGTGTGTCTTATTATAATCCTATGCGGGTGGAGGGTCCTCAACTCACAATGCTGAAGTCGATGGGCCAATGGTCTGACTCTGTGTACGGACATTCCCTAAGTTCCTAACAGCTTGCAGGCAAAAAAGAAAAGTACTCCATTTATTCAGCAAGACAAATTCTGAACGCTTGATTTAAACGATTATATTTCACATTTTTAAATTTCCCTGATTCTGCCAGGACGTGTTACTCTGCCCAAGGATGTTGACTCTTGCCTGCTGGGAATCGTTTTATATGCTTCCACTGAGTTCTAAAAAAACGATACTGCAGTTTCCAGACAATTCATCTTCCTGAGTCACTGGCTCTTATCAGATAACCGTTGCCGGCGCAGTCCTTTTAACACCTGTCCTTCCCAAATTGGTGTTCTTATCTTGCTATTATGGTAAGGTTAAACCGATAGTTCTGCTTCTTGCGTTCCATGTGAGAAACCTTAGTGCATTTTCCCAGCAAAGAATACAGAAAGCCAGGATCAGTAAACAGGAGAACCAAACACTAATAAAGGTTTTTCCTAAACTGTGCTGCACACTACAGGGCAACCAGCTTGAACGCCAGGTTTCCCCTCTTGAGGGGGGGGGAAACCTCCCTGCACATAGAAAATTAGCACACCCGTCACGTTGACATGCTACTCTTCTATGTGCAGGGAATGTTTGCATGTGGGGTTAGCAAACAAGCATGTGACTCGCACTTCTGTGGCCCAAAGTGTCATGTTCTTTGAAAACCTTTGTCTCTTTATACTGCTGATTGTACTACAGCTGGATCTAGACACATAAAAAAAAAGTTTCAGGACAAGCGTGTTGTAAACCTCATAATGGGAAATAACATTGGCGAAAGACGGAACTCTGGTGTCACCGTGTTATAACACATTTAAAGCGCTTTTTCTTTACTAATGTAGTGGAGTCTTTGGTTCAAAATTCAGAGTTAGAAAGGACCATAAAGGGTATCCTGGACTCCAAAGCAAGACCAAAAATGGAAAGAAGTCCCAACAAAGGAAGAATGGATACAAAAATTATGGAATATGAAGAAATGGCAAAACTTACCGGAAGAATAAGAAATCAACAAACTTTTTATAAAAGAATGGAAATGGTTTATTGAATATTTACAAATAAATTGTAAACAGATAATCTCCTGCCCTCTTTCCACAGCTGTTGAAGAAGGCAGGGTAACCTCAACACTAGTCGTGCAGGGAATCAAGTTCAGAGTACTGTATTTTTCCGCACTTTTTTCCTCCTAAAAAGTAAGGGGAAATGTCTGTGCGTCTTATGGAGCGAATGTACTGGACGGCAGAGGGATCCCTTGGCTGCCGCTGCAGTCGTGAGCTGAGGGATGCTTCCAGAGTCGGAGCCATGGCTCCCGTCCGTCACTCACTGCGAAGCCAGCAGAGCAAGAGCCGCTCTGCGAGACTCTTGCTTTTTTTGCTTTAAAGCAAGAGTCGCAGAGAGCGTGTCAGCGGCTCTTGCTCTGCTGGCTTTACAGTGAGGCAGGAGTAGGGATGGACGGGAGCTATGGCTCCCAACTGCCCCTCCTCCTGCCTCACTGTAAAGCAGTGGCATAGCGTGGGTTGTCAGCACCCGGGGCAAGGCAAGTAATTTGCGCCTCCTAACCCGTGGATTTGCGCCCCCTAACCCTAACCCCCAGATGTTGCGCCTGGTGCGGCCGGCCCCCCTGCACCCCCCACGCTACGCCAGTGGGAGGAGGGATGGACAAGCAAAGTGAGAGCTGCACAAAGCGGGACAGAAGCCATGTAAGCGGCTCTCGCTTTGCTTGCTTTAAAGCAAGAAAAGCGAGAGCCGCTTACACGCTCTGCGCAGAATATTTTTTTCCCTTGTTTTCCTTCTCTAAAAACTAGGTGCATCTTATGGTCAGGTGTGTCTTACGGAGCGAAAAATACGGTGATCTCAGAAGACCCTCAGAAGAGTGGAGAGAGGATGCTCATGGCAAAACCAAATTCTGCCTGGCTACCAAGGCAAGGCTAGATTTAGGATCATAAAATCATAAAGCTGTAGAGCTGGAAGGGACCCCAAGGGTCATCAGTGTGGGATCTTTTGCCCAACGTGGGAATAGAACCCACAACCTTGAGATTCAGAGTCTCATGCTCTACCAACGGAGCTATCCCAGCTGGATGAGAAGTGGCCTGCTGGGTCTGCCCAATGGCCCATCTTGTCCAAGAGCACTCTGCCTTCCTTCCGTTTCCAGCAACTGATTTTCAGAAGCATCGCTGCCTCTGACTGCGGACGCAGAGCAGATTCATCAAAACCGGTACCCATGGATCTGCTGACCCGCCGCAAGTCACAACACTGCACCCCATCCCAATTCTTAACCGTTCCGCACTAAAACAAACACCGCTTCAATCTTCCAAAGGGAAATCTGAGGCCAAAGAGGAGATTCCGTTCTACCGGACATACAATCCACTCCCTAGCTGCAAGGGCAGGTCTTGATGTCCGTGAGAAAGAGTGGGAAACATCCCTGGTATTTAAGCTCATATTTTATCACTTGCTCCGCTCAGGTCCTGTTTCGGAACAAAAACACAGCTGCAATGTTAGATGAACTGGTCGGGACGGCTTGTTACGGCCACGCTCTGCACAGGAAGGAAAGAGGCTCCTTCATTATTCCATAAAATGTTGCCTTTACGACACTATCTAAATCATAAAAGCAAACTGTCTTATCTCAGGTTCCCCCCCCCCCCAGCTGCATTCGTCCTTCCCTTCAAAGGAAGCAACATTATATTAAAAACGAAGTCGGAATCTCTCCAGGGTCGTTTAAAAGAAGAAGAGTCCAGGCAGACAGACAAAATTCGCTGTGGCTTTCCTTTCTAGAGATTTTACCCAATGCAAATTCATTTAGAGAACGGCACAGAGGCAGTTTGGCCTGAGGGGAACTGGAATCTATGATCTGCCAAATGCCAAAGGTTATAGGGTCTCTCTCCTCATGTCCCTCTCTCATATGATTCTTTATTCCTTGAAATAAATACCCATGATATACTTATTCTGGCATCTGACACACACACACACACACACACACACACACACAAATTTCCACTGAGAATCTAAACTTTTTACAAAAGAAAGTAAAACCAAATTTCTAGCCCTTTTCGTAAGACGTGCGCGACTGTGACCATGGTTTGGATGTTAAACCCTAAATCACAGGTTTAGCATTATGTGCATGAACTTGATCCTGTCTCTTCTTCCAGTATGGCCAAGATGAGGAAACAGAAAGCAGCTGCTTCCATTTTGAACTAACTTCAACTTGCCGTATCACTCAAAGTAGGAACTCTGGTTTTAAGGCTTGGCTTGTGGTCAGAGAGGTTATCGGGGGCAAGGCTGAGTCGAGACGTCTGTGAGACGAGGCACGTTGGGCTGCCTCTGACTTGCATGAACAATTCCAAGTCCATTATGGTGGGGGCTTCTCCATGGGGTCTGACACCTCACTCAGTAGAGCGTGGGAATCTTAAATCTCCTCACGTTAAAGCCCCATGTTGGGCCAAAATATTCCTGCATTGCCGGGGGCTGGACTTCAGGGGTCAGCAAACTTTTTCAGCAGGGGGCCGGTCCACTGTCCCTCAGACCTTGTTGGGGGCCAGACTATATTTTGGGGAAGAAAAAAACAAACACAAATTCCTATGCCCCACAAATAACCCAGGGATCCATTTTAAATAAAAGCACACATTCCACTCATGTAAAAACACCAGGCAGGCCCCACAAATAACACAGAGATACATTTTTAATAAAAGGGCACATTCTACTCATGTAAAAACACGCTGATTCCCGGACCATCCGCGGGCCGGATTGAGAAGGCGATTGGGCCAGATCCAGCCCTCGGGCCATAGTTTGCCTACCCATGGACTAGATAACCCTCATAGTCCCTTCCAACTCTATGACTCTTCAGGGTTAGCCAGGATCCTGGCCATTACAGCTGAAATCAGCCTATGCGTCTCTCAGAAACAAAAGAAGAATTTCACATGGCAGCACATCAGTGACCTGCATAGTTCTTTGCAGTTTTCCCTGCCTTGCAGAAGCAGAACACTGTATTTTTTGCTCTATAAGACGCACCAAACCACAAGACGCACCTAGTTTTTGGAGGAGGAAAACAAGAAAAAAAATATTCTGAATCTCAGTAGCCAGAACAGCAAGACGGATCGCTGCGCAGTGAAAGCAGCAATCCCTCTTGCTGTTCTGGCTTCTGGGATAGCTGCGCAGCCTGCATTCGCTCCACAAGACGCACACACATTTCCCCTTACCTTTTAGGAGGGAAAAAGTGAGTCTTATAGAACAAAACAAGCGCAAATCAGCTCAAGTTGCATACTTTATGCTGGTCACAGAATCCAGCTTCTCCTTACTGCAGAATTTTAACTTCGCTCTAGCAATGAGTCTATGCACAGCATGCATTTTTATTCCGACGGTGGTGCTGGCATTCCAGTGACGGAGAGCATTCTGAGCTAATGGTTTTTGACTGTAATTTCCAATTGAATTAGACACACAAACCCCTTTTACTGGAACACTTTATTGGCAATGCCAAGTTCTGAGCAGAAGCCGTTTGTTTTGTTTTTTTCTGGATGGGGAAAACAAACAAACTACAAACCCAGTTTCGCCATCTGTTCTGTAAAGTCAAGACCAGCAACACACGTCCTCCAAAACATCCCCAAGGGAAACTGAGGTCTGGTCTGTGTTATTTCTGTTCACGATTTATGAGTTGCCCACCATCATAGAGAGACGGGACGCAGGTGGCGCTGTGGGTTAAAGCCTCAGCGCCTAGGGCTTGCCGATCGAAAGGTCGGCGGTTCGAATCCCTGCGGCGGGGTGCGCTCCCGCTGCTCGGTCCCAGCGCCTGCCAACCTAGCAGTTCGAAAGCACCTCCGGGTGCAAGTAGATAAATAGGGACCGCTTACCAGCAGGAAGGTAAACGGCGTTTCCGTGTGCGGCTCTGGCTCGCCAGAGCAGCGATGTCACGCTGGCCACGTGACCCGGAAGTGTCTCCGGACAGCGCTGGCCCCTGGCCTCTTAAGTGAGATGGGCGCACAACCCCAGAGTCTGTCAAGACTGGCCCGTACGGGCAGGGGTACCTTTACCTTTACCTTTACCATCATAGAGATCTCTAAAAGAACACAGGACCAGATCAAAATTAACATTCCTAATATGCTAGAGCTAAAAGAAGACTATCTTCACCGCACGCCAAAATCTATATAATGTCAGCACCTGCATCATCATCCCCCCCCCCCGGAAAGTGTTGCATAATGCAGGAGCTATTGCGCCAACTGCTCTCTCTTCTGCATATAGAGAAATTTAATATATTTCAAAGACTTGTCGGGCACGAAGATGACCACAAGGGCCATCTAGTCCAACCCCCTGCTATTCAGGAATTTTTCACCCAACATGGGGTTCAAACCTACGACCCTGAGATCAAGAGTCCCAACCTAGTTTCAGGGGAAGGGCTATGTCTCAGTGGTAAGAGGATCTGCTTTGCAAGTTCCAAGGTTCAATCCTCAAGATCTCCAGGTGCACCAGAGAGAAACCCTTATCTCAAATCACAGAGAGCTTCTGCCAGTCAGTGTAGACAATATGGAGCTGGATAGACTACCGTATTTTTCACTCTATAAGAGACCTTTTCCCCTCCTAAAAAGTAAGGGGAATTGTGTGTGCGTCTTATGGAGCGAATGCAGGCTCTATGGCTTCAGTGAAAGCAACGTGAAGCCTCTGGAGTGCAGCGGGTGCGCACCGATCCCTCTCGCTCTCCTGGCTTCGCTTCGCTGGAGAGGCGCTGCGCAGCTTTCCCTCTCTGCGCAGCGCCCCTTCAGCGAAGTGGGAGGAGAAATGGAAGGGGCTCCGTTTCTCCTGCTGCTTCGCTGAAGGGGTGCTGTGCAGAGAGGGAAATATTTTTTTTTTCTTGTTCTCCCCCTCTAAAGCTAGATGTTTCTTATGGTCAGGTGCATCCTATAGAGCGAAAAATACGGTATTTCATGAGGGATACATAGTTCTCCTCCCCATTTCTCTCTCTCTCTCTCTCTCTCTCTCTCTCTCTCTCACACACACACACACACACATTCTGTTTTACAATTTAGAGTACAGTGGTACCTTGGGTTACATACGCTTTAGGTTACATGCGCTTCAGGTTACAGACTCTGCTAACCCAGAAATAGTACCTCGGGTTAAGAACTTTGCTTCAGGATGAGAACAGAAATTGTGCTACGGCGGCATGGTAGCAGCAGGAGGCCCCATTAGCTAAAGTGGTGCTTCGGGTTAAGAACAGTTTCAGGTTAAGTACTGACCTCTGGAACGAATTAAGTACTTAACCCGAGGTACCACTGTATTCATTTAACCTTAAAATATTACTGACTTCCCTTCTTCTCTTTCCATGGTTTATTTTGCATATCATAAATCCCTGCATATTTTACATAAACTAACATTCAGCATTCCATTATTACATAGCGTGTTCTCCTTCATGGAGAGCACGTGTTGTGGTGGGGGCCGCCAGGACACTCCAAAGTTGGGGGGCGGGCTAATTGATCGTTGGCCACTGATGCGATTGGGGCTTCCCTTGTTGTTGGGAAGAAGTTAATGTTGCCATTTATTGATTGACAGCCAGAAATAGTAAAACTCCTTGCACGAGGCTAGGGCTTCCTCTTTTCGCCCGTGCATTGCCTACACAACCACTCACAAATTTGTATTTTAATAAAGTTGTGGCCAAAATTATGCCAAAAATCTTAAACAAAAATTTCTGTGTGATGTGTGAGTTATTGGGGTGGACCTAGGGACCTCGACACGCAACCATCAAAACTTATTTACGCTGTTGATTTTATCTTAATTCTGCCAACGTTTTCAAGTGGACACAATTTCCCCCATATATTCAAGAAACATATTCAAATCTTCTTTAAACATATGTTCTTCTTGTTCTCTTATTCTATATGTTAAGCCTGAAAGTTGTGCATATTCCGTCAACTTAAGCTTCCATTCTTCTTTGGAGGTACCTTAGGCTGAGAGGCAGTGATTGACTGCAAGGTGGACCAGTGAGCTTCATGGCTGAGTGGGGATTCGAACCCTGGTCACCCAGGTCATAGCCCAACACTCTAACCATTACGCCATACTATTCCTTATTCTATTCTCACAGCAACCATGACAGATCAGTAGACTGAGTCTGCTCAGTCAAGGTCCCACAGTGAGCTTCCTGGCTGAGTAGGAGATTGCATCTGAGTCTTCTCGGTCCTGATCCAGGCCTCTAAACCCAGCATTTGGTAAACTTTGCCCCCTCCAGCAGTTGGTTGGTCTGTAACTCCCATAATTGCTGGTACCACTGGTCCTGCCAGCTGGAGCTCATGGAATTTGGACTCCAACAACATCTGGAGTGCTCAAATCCCTGCTCTAACCACTACCCCAGACTGCTAGCATTCTCTCACTTCATTCTGCTGTGTGTGCAGACCAGGTGGCAAGATATATTCAGCATTATTTGGCTGCTGCCACTGCAATTCTTCTTCTTCTTCTTCTTCTTCTTCTTCTTCTTCTTCTTCTTCTTCTTCTTCTTCCCCTCCTCTGTTCCCTGTTATAACATAATCCACGCAAATTCCGCTTCATGTGCATAACTTATACAGGACCCGCAAACGCCAGCTTTTTTTGGGTGTGGGACAGAATTTGGGTCAGAACAGATTCCCTCTCCCCTGCCCCACTTTTAAGCATGGTGTGTCCTTACAGCACTGGATGAGAGCTGTAATAACAGAATGTATCGGCGACTTGGTGGCCTTGTTTACAGCCAGCTCTGGGTACTCTGTGCTTCATCGAAACTAAAGGACAAAAAGAATGATGGGAGACACAGCGATAAGCCACAGCAAAAAGCGTTGGGAGACTAATGCTTACTTCCAAATCCTTTATTATCACCCACCTCAGCCTGGCAATTAAAAGGTAAAGGTACCCCTGCCCGTACGGGCCAGTCTTGACAGACTCTGGGGTTGTGCGCCCATCTCACTCAAGAGGCCAGGGGCCAGCGCTGTCCGGAGACACTTCCGGGTCACGTGGCCAGCGTGACATCGCTGCTCTGGCGAGCCAGAGCCGCACACGGAAACGCCGTTTACCTTCCCGCTGGTAAGCGGTCCCTATTTATCTACTTGCACCCGGAGGTGCTTTCGAACTGCTAGGTTGGCAGGCGCTGGGACCGAGCAGCGGGAGCGCACCCCGCCGCAGGGATTCGAACCGCTGACCTTTCGATCGGCAAGCCCTAGGCGCTGAGGCTTTAACCCACAGCGCCACGGACTAGTAAATCCCCTGGAATCATCCAAACGACACGGATATGTTGCTATTGTTGTTTTAAACAATGCAGGCTTCGTCGCTGTTCATCTACTGCAGGCACTTCCACAATTGCACTCATGTCCGGCTTGCAGGTTTTCTGCAGACAAGGGCTGGGCAATCTCTGGCTTTCAACGTTGTGATATTCCGATATATCACAATGTCTGAAATAAGGGCAGAGCTCAGTAGAGGCATTGGCTGGCTTCACGGTTTTTTCTGTATCGTGATTTTTCACAGTGCCTGCTCTCATGATTTGCAGCCCCCTATGAGATTAGATGGGCTGGATCACATCCAGATCCTGGATCTAGATCCTGGCCAGATCCAGTGCGACACTTCTTAAATTCTTATGCACCTACATGACTAATTGGCACGAGCAACTTCCAGAACGGGGTCCCTTCCAACTCTACGATTCATTTCTGCAGCACATCACAAAGGGATTCTTTTAAAATAAAAAATCTTCATGAAAATTGTTCAGTGTTTAAGTGCAACTCCCACCAAAACCACAATTTTGTATGCAATTTTGACTAATATGCCCATTTTTACAAACTATTTCCCCCAATGTAATGCATTTTTGGACACAATGTTTGGGTGGAGAAGCGCATTGCAAAACTCAGGGATGTGCACATTTTGAAACCTTAGCTGTGTTTCGGTTTGCGTGTTGGTTCAAAGAGTGTCAATTGGGTTGCTGTTTCTCATTAAAATGCAAACGAAACCGAACTTTTCCATCTGCAGCAATGTGTGACGTTTGATGTTGTCAGAAGTGTGGACATGAGTCGTGCAATGGAACATCTGAGCAACAGAATCAGTAAGGAAGAGCTACAAAAGCTTAGGTTCCCCTACAGTTGTAGGGGTGTGTGTGTGTGTGTGTGTGAGAGAGAGAGAGAGAGAGAGAGAGAGAGAGAGAGAGAATATGTCAGAATATTCAGGAGGATGCAACGGCGAAAGGACCATCTCCTCCTGCACCAGCATGCTTGCTACCTAAATATCTGATGCAGAAGACCTTGCCTGCATCCTGTCTATGTTCTCTGTAGAAGCACCCAGTTTGTGCATCACCTTGCCCCAGTTCTGTGTGCCCCTCTCCTGCTGTTTCCCACCAGCTAGTGAAAACCTTTCTACCCTGGTAGGCAAACACTGTAAAGGTAAAAGTAAAGGGACCTCTGACCATTAGGTCCAGTTGTGACTGACTCTGGGGTTGTGGCGCTCATCTCACTTTATTGACCGAGGGAGCCCACGTACAGCTTCCGCCTCATGTAGCCAGCATGACTAAGCCGCCTCTGGCAAACCAGAGCAGCGCACAGAAACACCGTTTGCCTTCCTGCTGGAGTGGTACCTATTTATCTACTTGCACTTTTTCTTCCAAAGCACAGCCATTCTGTTAAGGTTCGGTTGAGACATAATGCTGAACCATGGTTAATGGTAAGCATGGCTTGCCACCTTCAGACTGGTTAGCATCCCAAGCACATGGCAGAACCATGGTTGAGTCTGCCAAGCTTTCCCTGGAAGGATGTAAAGAGAGAGATATCAGCAGGATCTGCTTCATAACTCGCATTTAGGTGGGGAAGGAAGTTGCCTTAACCATGGTTTCCTCGATGCAGCTGTAGTAGAATCATAGAATCATAGAGTTGGAAGAGACCACAAGGGCCATCGAGTCCAACCCCCTGCCAAGCAGGAAACACCATCAGAGCACTCCTGACATATGGCTGTCAAGCCTCTGCTTAAAGACCTCCAAAGAAGGAGACTCCACCACACTCCTTGGCAGCAAATTCCACTGTCGAACAGCTCTTACTGTCAGGAAGTTCTTCCTAATGTTTAGGTGGAATCTTCTTTCTTGTAGTTTGGATCCATTGCTCCGTGTCCGCTTCTCTGGAGCAGCAGAAAACAACCTTTCTCCCTCCTCTATGTGACATCCTTTTATATATTTGAACATGGCTATCATATCACCCCTTAACCTCCTCTTCTCCAGGCTAAACATGCCCAGCTCCCTTAGTACTTAACCATGGTTAAAGGAAACCCATGAAATCATGTCTGCGTGGGAGCTGAATAATAATAATAATAATGGCAGCCTTCTAGAAGAATCAAAATTACCGTATTTTTTGCTCTATAAGAAGCACCAAACCACAAGACGCACCTAGTTTTTGGAGGAGGAAAACAAGAAAAAAAATATTCTGAATCTCAGAAGCCAGAACAGCAAGAGGGATCGCTGTGCAGCGAAAGCAGCAATCCCTCTTGTTGTTCTGGCTTCTGGGATAGCTGTGCAGCCTGCATTCGCTCCATAAGACGCACACACATTTCCCCTTACTTTTTAGGAGGGAAAAAGTGAATCTTATAGAGCAAAAAATACGGTACCTCTCCCTTTCTCCAATTCCGAGGGACAGCGTTAGCTGGATTCAGCACTTTGGCACAGCCCCTACTTAAGAATTTTGTTAACATATTAATGTTGCTCTTTAATACCAGGCCCAGCATAATCAATTTCCACTTGGAGTGATGACTCATGGAAAATATCTGCTAACATAAAATAAAACAAGTGCTATACATGGAGAGGAACAGTGGACAAAGCGGACATGAAAGGCTCAGCAGATTCCACTGGACCAGAATGCGTTTGATTTCAACTTGAAAGACATTTTTAAAGATACACACACACACACACACACACACACACACACGGAAATGCTAACTAATTGCACATTCTTAAAAGCTGATGCAGCACTTTGAGAATCTAGGAAGCAGTAAGACGGAAGTAATTATAGATGCTTACAGAAGTTTCCAGAACAGGGAGTCTTTGCAGCAGAGAAGTGATGAGAATGAGCAGTAAGGCGGGGGCACTTTGTACAAATTTCAGTTCAGCCAAGAACTGAGTACCTCAGCATGGGTCTACCTTGGTCAATTTACAAGATAATGCATTTGAGGCACTTCAGGTATCTAGAAAAACTCCTATATGAATGTAAAGGTAAAGGTAAAGGGCAACAGGAGCTCACCGCGTCACGGGCATTACCCTAACAATATTTATACAGTGGTACCTCAGGTTACATAAGCTTCAGGTTACATATGTTTCAGGTTACAGACTCCACTAAGCCAGAAATAGTACCTCAGGTTAAGAACTTTGCTTCAGGATGAGAACAGAATGAATTAAGTACTTAACCCGAGGTACCAATGTACGTATATTCTCGCTCTGCCTTCAAAAAATCTCAGTAAGGTTTTCCAGGGCTTGAGCACTTCATCTCTTGATGGTGACTCCAGAAAATATCTGTTTTTGCTACTGGTGTTCTGGAGATGGCAGCAGGCCCTGTTTCGTCAACCTTGTCCGCAAAGCCGCCCCAAAAATTTTCAGCCTGTTGTGAGAGCAACTGCACGGCATTTTAGCAACTTCTCCAATTGCTCAATTGCCAAGAATGAAGATTACTCTCCTGAACATTTCATTTGAACTGGACTGGGTCTCTCCTATAGTTTCTAGGTTAAGACACTTAGGGAGAAAACACTGTGATAAGTGGAAGCAAACTTTACAGTGAAACATCCTTTTGCGAAATCAATCCACTTCTGTTCAACGTTTCCTAATTCTAATGAAGATCAGCAAGTATTTACTGTTGACACAGCATGGCTCAAAAAAAAAAAAAAAAGGACCTGCTTGCAATAAAAGTGGAAATAATTACATCAGAAGTTTCAGGCAAACAAAAATTCACAAAGAACATAAAATGTACCAAGCCACTTGCAAAAATGAGGCTCTTTGGGGCAACTTAAACTAGGACAGCGACTCATCAAGCAATATAGTCTTACACTTTGCTGAAGCTAAGCAGGTTTAGGTCTGGGTCAATGTCCAGATGGCAGAAAACCTGCAAATCACTTGACAGAAGTAGGGAAAGTTAGAAACTTAGATCTACAGTGGTACCACATACGCTTTAGGTTACATACGCTTCAGGTTACAGACTCCCCTAACCCAGAAATAGTGCTTCAGGTTAAGAACTTTGCTTCAGGATAAGAACAGAAATCAGGCTCTGGCGGCGCGGCGGCAGCAAGAGGCCCCATTAGCTAAAGTGGTGCTTCAGGTTAAGAACAGTTTCAGGTTAAGAACGGACCTCCGGAACAAATTAAGTACTTAACCCAAGGTACCACTGTATACTGGACAGTGTTCTCAAAGCTACAAACATGAGTCTGACCAAATTGTGGGAAGCAGTGGAAGACAGGAGTGCCTGGTGTGCTCCGGTCCATGGGGTCACGAAGAGTCGGACACGACTAAACGACTGAACAACAACAACAACCACTGTATAAGCTAGCAAGCAAATGGCTCCTTAAACCACAGTTGTAGTCACTGGGGTGCTGGGGACAAAAGTTTAAGCTGGGGTGGTCATCTTAGCCAGGCTGTTTTTTGTGAACTTTCTGGAAGTTGGCCACCCAAAGAAAGAATGGAAGCAGCCATTTCTGAGAGGAGCCTGCCTGAAGATAAACAGAACCATCCACTTTTATTTCCTTTTTAAATGCTTTGCGGCAATCGCACAAAATGTTAAACGTACTGCGGTTGCAGTTTTGTCCAAAGCCTGGCCGTTTATTGAAGACACAATGTAGGCCTTTGTTTGCCACCAGTGGAAAATATGGCATGGCGGCAAAGGCTGAAAGAAACACAAAAGGCTCTTTAAAAAGGGGAGAAGCCTTCTAAGCTTGTGGCTGAAACCTACATTGCTATTGTAATCCTTGAGTGGTTTCCCAACGAACACTTCCTCTGGTGCATTAAGACATTGCCCACTGGGATAGTTCAGTCAATAGCATATGCGACCCATAATCTCAGGGTCAAGGGTTCGAGCCCCCACATTGGGCAAAGAGATGTTTAGGGAAGCTTTTAATGTTTGATGATTTACGGTATTTTAATATTTTGTTGGAAGCCACTCAGAGTGGCAGGGGAAGCCCAGCCAGATGGGTGGGGTATAAATAAATTATTATTATTATTATTATTATTATTATTATTATTATTATTATTATTCATGCCTTGCAGGGGGTTGGACTAGAAGACACTCACGGTCCCAACTCTACTATGGTTCTATGGGCAGAATGCTGACTTTTAGCCAATTAAAGATCCCATTGGGGAGATCTGGTGGATAAGCTTCTCTCACACTAACTCACCATCATATTTGGAGTCGCAGAAAGAACTCCTTCGCAAGGCCTGGAAACGATGCCTTATGAGGAACGGCTAAGGGAGCTGGGCATGTTTAGCCTGGAGAAGAGGAGGTTAAGGGGTGATATGATAGCCATGTTCAAATATATAAAAGGATTTCACATAGAGGAGGGAGATAGGTTGTTTTCTGCTGCTCCAGAGAAGCGGACATGGAGCAATGGTTCCAAACTACAAGAAAAAAGATTCCACCTAAACATTAGGAAGAACTTCCTGACAGTAAGAGCTGTTTGACAGTGGAATTTGCTGCCAAGGAGTGTGGTGGAGTCTCCTTCTTTGGAGGTCTTTAAGCAGAGGCTTGACAACCATATGTCAGGAGTGCTCTGATGGTGTTTCCTGCTTGGCAGGGGGTTGGACTCGATGGCCCTTGTGGTCTCTTCCAACTCTATGATTCTATGATTCTAACCCCTGCCTCACCATCAGATTGACTTTGGAGCACAATCAGTTTTTCACTAATATGCACGGCTTCGCTTGCTTCCAGAGGAGCCCGAGAAATATTTGCTCCACAAGGAATACTGTAACTCAGGCAACCGTCTGCACCATAAATCTAAAGCACTATTAGACCACTTCGACAGGAACGGCTTCCTTCAAGGAACCCTGGGAACTGTAGTTTGTGAAGGGTGCCAAGAGTCGTCCGGAGACCCCCTTGGAGAGCTATGAATCCCAGAGTGGTGTAACAATCAATCCCTCTCCCCAGCGATCTCAAAATGTATGGGACAGTAGTCAACTAAAAAGTTGTTTTAGTACAATGACTTTTAGCTGTGCAATATACCGTCTTTTTCGCTCTATAAGACGCACCAGACCACAAGATGCACCTAGTTTTTGGAGGAGGAAAACAAGAAAAAAAATATTGTGAATCTCAGAAGCCAGAACAGCAAGAGGGATCGCTGCGCAGTCAAAGCAGTGATCCCTCTTGCTGTTCTGGCTTCTGGGATAGCTGCGCAGCCTGCATTCGCTCCATAAGACTCAAACACATTTCCTCTCACTTTTAAGGAGGGAAAAAGTGAGTCTTATAGAGCAAAAAATATGGTAACTTAACCAGTCTCTCCCTTCCCCATGTATCCCCCTGAATCTGCTCCAGGGATTAGGGTGTTTGTTTGTTTGTTTGTTTGTTTGTTTGCATGGGTGGGAGGTTGGAATATCCCCAGTGATACCAACAGCTGATGTTTCACTTGCAGTTTATGGAAGAAAAACTTTGTTTCCCTTTGTAAGAAGGGCAATCCAGGCAGCTCTGTTATTTACTACTGAACAAGGTGCATCATCAACAAGATTATGACGCCTCCTTATTCCCGCCGGGTTATTTAGTGCTGGCATTGCACTGCAAACATAGTTCAGGGAACGGAAACTTTGCTGTTCTCGGATTCTCTATCTCTCCCTAGTCTAATAATGCCACTTTTTAAAAAACGAACTTTAAAGGACACTGGGCTTGCATTGAAAGGGGGAACTAAATCACCTATAGCCCTGTCATGGTCATGTGTAGAAGATTCAGACAAATCCTGCATCTCTCTGAAGAGCCTGGAATGGAAGAAATTTGGGGGCAATTCAGCCAGGGATGGATTTAGATTTGATGAGGCCCTAAGCTATGGAAGGTAAAGGGCCCCCTTTATATGTCCAGCTGTCCTTTGTTAACAACAAATTGCCACAGTTTCTTGTGTTGAATATATGCTAGCCCATTACTTACATCATAGGAGCCTACACAACACAAAACACTGTTGCTGCATGTAGGTTTTGTTTTATTTGTTTTTTATCTTATATTTTGGAAATGTAGATCCAGTTTTTTTCCCTTTTAATTTTTTTGGGGGCCCCCAAGAGAGTGGGGCTCTAAGCCAGGGGTCGGCAAGGCTTACCAGTCATGGGCCGGATCACTCCCATTGAGATCGTCCATGGGCCAGACCGGCGCAGCGCAACGCCAGAAATCACATCTGCGCATGTACGCTGAAAACTGCTTCTGTGCATGCCCAGACGCCGAAAATCACACCTGCGCAAAAGTGATTTTCAGCGTCTGGCATGCGCAGATGCAATTACTGGTATCTGCGCATGTGCAGACATGATTTCTGGCACCGCTTGGAGAGTCTCTGCGCCGTGCTGTGAGGGTTTAGCGCAGTGCGGGGGAGGGCTCGCTGAGCAGGGGGCTCGGTTCGGGGCGGCTTGTGGGCCAGTAAAACGGTCTTCGTGGGCCGCATCCGGCCCATGGGCTGCACGTTGCCAACCCCTGCCCTTAGCTATAGCTTGCTTAAAAAGGTAAAGGGACCCCTGGCCATTAGGTCCAGTCGTGACAGACTCTGGGGTTGTGGCGCTCATCTCGCTTTATTGGCTGAAGGAGCCAGCATACAGCTTCTGGGTCATGTGGCCAGCATGACTAAGCCGCTGCTGGCAGACCAGAGCAGCGCACGGAAACGCCGTTTACCTTCCTGCCAGAGCAGTACCTATTTATCTACTTGCACTTTGACGTGCTTTTGAACTGCTAGGTTGGCAGGAGCAGGGACCGAGCAACGGGAGCTCACCCCGTCGCGGGGATTCGAACTACCGACCTTCTGATTGGCAAGCCCTAGGCTCTGTGGTTTAACCCACAGTGCCACCCACGTCCCGTCATGTATGAGCTTGTTTAGCTCATACATAAATCCGGCTCTGAATTCAGGGATTATGATTTTTTTTAAAAAAACAACAACACCCATTGCAAACAGCATGCCTGCGTATCTCCTTCCAATACAGTGGTACCTCAGGTTACAGACACTTCAGGTTACAGACTCCACCAACCCAGAAATAGTACCTCGGGTTAAGAACTTTGCTTCAAGATGAGAACAGAAGTTGTGCAGCGGCGGCACAGTGGCAGCGGGAGGCCCCATTAGCTAAAGTGGTACCTCAGGTTAAGAACGGACCTCCAGAACGAATTAAGTTCTTAACCAGAGGTACCACTGTATCTCCCTACCAGTGACAGTTCTCTTGTTTCCTTATGGTGTCGAGAACATCTCAAACAAGAACTGAGAAGCACCAAGCTCTGTGCTTTGTTGCTTCATGCAGAATAATAATAATAATAATAACAACAACAACAACAATAATTTATTATTTATACCCCGCCCATCTGGCTGGGCTTCCCCAGCCACTCTGCGCCGCTTCCAACAAAATATTAAAATATTTCCAGCTTCAGGTTAGAAGGTCTTCGGGGTTATCCTGTCCTTTCTGGGTCCGCTAAGCCACACGGTGAATTGGTTCCTCTGACCCGGCAGAGCTACAGTCGATCCATCAATTTTATTGCAATCCAGCAGCCAGCTAACAACACACAAAGTCAATGAGAGCAACAGCTACTGGTGGCATTCCAGGAGGAGTTATAAAGAGAAATGTAACGGCGGTTGTAGAGATGCACTGCCAGGGATATCTGAACTACCTCTCAGAAGTTTAACGAACCAAAAGAAAAAGGGGTAAAACAGTCTGGGAAAGATGGTGGCCATCTGTATTCATTAAATGCCTGTGAAATGCTTTGTCATGGTTTGCCTTAAAAAGTGGGGTAAATTAATTGATTACCAGCTGGCCAAAGGAACACCTGGATGATAAAAAGTTATCATTTATTTAAAAATATTCCTAAGGTGCCTTTTAGGGACAAAGTATCCAAAGGTATCTTTCAGCAATATGTCACAATATACAGTTGGCCCTATCGGCAACATGCGATCATAGCTTCAATTTGGAAACTCTCTACCTGCTCGTAAAGTTGTTTGAGAAGTCTCTTCCCGGTTGTGATTAATGGTGGCTCTTCCTCCAAGCGCTTTAGTATCTCTATTTATTTAATATACCCTTTCATCTGTTTAAACAAGTCCTTCTTGCAATATATTCGTTTGAATGATGACTTTTTCCTTGGTTTTGTTTTTATTAAGGCAGAGAAATTGTACATTTGCACAGGAGGAAACAAATCTGAGTTGCAAAGCTCAAGAGCTGCTCCTCATGGCCAACGTGCCTCATTTACAATATCCAAGTATATTTAATCAATTAATTATCAATTAAGTGCTTAGAAATCAAGACAATCCATTAAAGGGTCAGCTAATCCCTTAAAAACCTCAAATTACTGGGCTGATCATCCTAGCGTTTTTTTTTTAATAACAGGTCTGTTTCTTTTTTCTGTAAGTACAAAACAAGTATGTCAACTTTACACAACGTCATTTGACAGAAGAGTCTAGTGAGCCATAGAGGTGACTGGGAGGAAGATCAGACACCAGCAGAAAATCAGATATGCTATGACGCTTGTGAGCCAGAAAAAGCTACCTATTGTGCAAAATGATATGCTCTAAAAATATACAAAGCAACACACCCTAAAAATGACAACACCCAACATAATAAAACTGCATTAACAAATGCTACAGGATCTAAGTGTAACATCCACAGTGAATACAGCTGTAAAACTTAGTCCGGCCCCCAACAAGGTCTGAGGGACAGTGGACCGGCCCCCTGCTAAAAAAGTTTGCTGACCCCTGCTTTAAAGTGTTGTTGGACACCAACCCCCATCAGCCCCAACTAACATGGGCAATGGTTATTTATTTATTTATTCATTTCATTTTTATTGTATACTATAAATTCTGACCCTGATGTTGTGAAAGATGGAGGGCACAAGGAGAAGGGGACGACAGAGGACGAGATGGTTGGACAGTGTTCTCGAAGCTACCAGCATGAGTTTGACCAAGCTGCGGGAGGCAGTGGAAGACAGGAGTGCCTGGCATGCTCTGGTCCATGGGGTCACGAAGAGTCGGACACGACTAAACAACAACAACATAAATTCTGACATGTTGCTAGAAGCTACCTTCAGAGAGTTTCTCCTCTGAAAGGTGCCATATGAATATTTAAAATAACTGAAAACTTAAAACAAAACAAAAGCCTATCATCCAAGTATCCAGTTGTTTCAAAATGCTGGAGTTGGAATAAATAGTCTTTAAATTTAATTTAGTTTGTCCCAGCTAGTGTGGGGGACACCTTGATACAGCCTCTCGATGAGATACTTGGGTCCCATTTTCTGAGGCTGACAGAGAAATATGGATAAGGAGGCTGCAGAATTATCCTTACAGTGGCAACAAATGAAAAGATTAGGAATGTAAAGTGGATCATTAGGGGATACTTCCCAGCAAGCTAAGTGTGGGGCAGGGGGTGGGCAAAAAACAAAGTCTTGGCAAAAACAATGGAACCATTCTCATCTCAAAAGTAGCCAACAAGAATCCTCGAGTTATATCAAAGTCTGATCAATCAAGCCAGATCAAATGAAAAGCAGAAGAAGAAGAAAATACTTTATACTAAGCATTTCACTCCCTTTGGGGTTTAGTTTTCCAGCAAATGCATCTTTGAACCCATCTATCCAAAGGGTTGCCTTGATTCATTCTTGAGCCAACTCTTTAAAAATTGCTTTTATCTTAGGATGTTTTAACCCAGATCAACTTCTAGACTGGCAGAACATGCAATGAAAAGGACCGTTTAGGCTTACATTTGAGCACGAGTGATATATTAAAAGCCCGTGTAATTTCAATCCTTTTTTTAAAGGTTTGCAAAGCTGAATTGCTTCTCCTTGCTCCAGGCTCCCTTCTGTTTCTTAATGGATTCTTTACTAAATCTATAAGATAACACCGGATGAGTTGCAGATATTTAAACAGGAAACCAATTAACTTAATGTAGCCACCACCTTTGAAGTCTCTCTAGTTGGCAACATTTCCCCCCTTTTATCTGCTTTTTCTCTCATAATATATATGTGAACCAAAGAGAGTTGCGAAAACTGGTTTGTTTGTTTCTCCTTTACTCAGAAATTAAGGGTTTTAAAATATACCACTGAATCAGAAATTCTACCAATAACAGATTATAATGTCGCTGGCTTAAAACTGGCGCTTTGATTATTTTCTGTGACTTTCCCTGACAACTGAAATGTTATGCTCACAAGACGTCAAAAAGTAGAGGCAAATGCAATGTTTATGGAGTTGCAGAGCTGATTTGCAAGTGTATTTGCTGGTTCTGTCTGGATGCAACGGTGAACTATGGTTTAGGCTAGCTTTCCGTGGATGGGGTATCGTGCACTTCCCCATAGCTGTCAACTTACAGATTTGAAAATAAGGGACCAGCAGCCTCGAAAATAAGGGATCAGCAGCCAAAATAAGGGATTTTCAGAGCACTGGGTGGTTCAACTTCTGAGCCCCTCCGAGCCAAAGGCAGAAAGCCCAGCCAGCAGCCAAACGAAGCCTCAAGCGGTGGTTCCCACAGTGCAGCAACCCGGCAAAGGGGATGCAGCAAGGAAAACCGCCGTCACCTATCTGCTGGGAAGCACAAGGCATGCAAGCTCCACCCCCCCAGTCATTCTTAGACTCCTTATTGGATGAGCAACGCAGCCAAGCAACACAGTTGCCTGGAGCCTCCCTCCTCCCTGGCCAGCAGGGAGGGAGGGAGAGGAGCTGCTTCCTTTGAAACCTGGGAAATTTAAGGGACATCATCAATAAGGGACAGCAGTGGGACACAGCACTGGGATAAGGAACTTTCCCGCCAAATAAGGGACGGTTGACAGCTATGCACTTCCCACTCGCCGTGTTGGGCTTGCCAATCCTAAGATCTTGGCCCGCTGAACTGAAAAGGTTCCCCATTCAGAATGGCAGATGAAATTAATGGACTATGCAGAATTAGATAAATTAATGGGAAGGATTCGAAACCTGCGGGACCAGAGATTCTCAGAAGACTGGAGTAAATATTTGAACTATTTGAACAGCAATTGTAATAAACAGATTACGCTAGTAGGACTGCAAGAAGTTCTGTAAGGAGGATTATGTGAAATATTGCAAAGAAGATTATGAAGAGCATTATTAGTTAATGATAATTAAAAGTAATAGAGAAACTAAGAAATGCAGAACGGAAAATCTTCAGAGGTTGTTGACGGAAGTCTAAAATATTGTATAAGATAAGAAGTTATGTTAAATGACTGTTGGAAATGATATGTTAAAAAATTAATAGAAATGTATATATACATATAAAAAGAAAAGGTTCCCCACTCTTGCTGTAACTAAATTCATTATACCCACCTTGCACGGTTGGATGGTTCGCTGCAAATACGTGTCCTGGAGCAACTACGGCAAAGTTTGCGCATTCTTGCTAAAGCATGAGTGGGCATCCTCTAGTGGCTCTTTGGAATTCTTGGCAGGGGCGGTGAAAGAAAAAATGTCCTGATCAGTCAGCGTTCTAAGCAGCGAGGAGGGCGGAAGCTGTTTGATGGACTGGCTTGCCACAAATCAAGCTCTCCTGGAAAGGAAAGGTGAGCAACTGCCCCTCCTTCAGTAGATGGAAAGCCAGTGGAAATAAAGTGAAAAAGCCCTTCAGGATTACATCACTTCACAGTTCAAGGTGAACCAATGCCAGTGTACTGGAAGAAGCAAAGATCACCAGTGTTGAAGCAATGATTCTTCAACATCAACTTCGTTGGACTGGTCATTTTGTGCGGATGCCTGATGATCGTCTTCCAAAGCAACTACTCTATTCCAAACTTAAAAATGGAAAGCATAATGCTGGTGGTCAACAAAAGAGGTTTAAAGATTCTCGCAAGGCTAATCTAAAAAAATGTAGTATAAACACCGACAACTGGGAAACACTGGCCTGCGAGCGCTCCACTTGGAGAACAGCCTTTAGCAAAGGTATCACGGGCTTTGAAGACACTCAAACTCAGGACTCAAGGGAGAAAAGTGCTAAGAGGAAGGCACGCTTAGCAAATCCACACTGTGATCAACTCCTGTCCGGAAACCAATGTCCCCACTGTGGAAGGGCGTGTGGATCCAGAATTGGCCTCCACAGTCACTTATGGACTAATTGTTAAAACCGTGTTTATGGAAGACAATCTTACTCGGCTACGAGTGATCACCAAAGAAGAGCTACAACATGTTTGAACACTCAGAATCCTCCTGCATGTGCAATAGGTGCATGTGCATCAGGGACAAGGCTAGGCTGGAATCTTCTAAGGTGTTAGCTTTCCACATGCAAGGAGCTTCTGATTTGACAAAAATGTGCTGCCCTCCATGACTTTCATCATCATTGTTGTTGTTGTTGTTGTTGTTGTTGTTGTTGTTGTTATACCCTGCCCATCTTACTGGGTTTCTCCAGCCACTCAGGGCGGCTTCCAACATATATAAAAATATAATAAAACATGGGACATTAAAAAGCTTCCCTGTATATAATTTTGACAGTTTATTATAGTTCCTTATTATTGTTAATTCCATTTCTATATTAAAAGGGGGGCGGGAATCTCAAAGCGGTTTACAACCCACATTAAAGCATCAAATAAAACAATCCACAACAAAACATTACCGGAGGAAGTCAAATATAAAGTATATATCCCAAACAACAGAAATAACAAAACAATCTTGGAACATTTCAAAAGAAAACATTACTAAAAGAAGTCAAATATGAAGTATTAAGTTGTGGGTTGACATAGCAGACGACACAGCGATTTCTCCAAAGCAGCTCTTTATTTTGTAAGCTGGAATAGAACTGACTAGCAAACAGCTCAGCAGGCCTGCTTTTATAGGCAGCCGGCTGTCAACATTGTAGCAACAACAACCCAGAGTTTCCCGCCTAAAATAACTGACGTGGACCTGAGTGAAAACTATCTACAGACCTGAGTGAAAACTATCTACAGTATCCCCCTGCTGGCCCAGGGTGAAACCTCACTACATAACATAAAGTATATATCCCAAACAACAGAAATAACAAAACAATCTTGGAACATTACTAAAAGATGTCAAATATAAAATGCAAAAGTACATCCTTTTTTGGAACATTTTGCTGCTACTTGGTTAAGTAGTTCAGCTTAGCTTGGATGAAATTGTTTGCTGGATATCCAAAGGTTCCTATCTACAACCAGCAAAATAATACCAGGAGAAAGAAAAAGGGAATATGACCAGCTAAAGAAACATGAAAGAACACCACTGGCCCCAGTTGAAGGACAGAGGAAAACATGCGAGAACATAGCCTGTCTTTAAATGAAATGCTCTTTTCTTGCATTTTAATGTACAGTGAGTTGCAAATGAATTATTATTATTATTATTATTATTATTATTAAGTAGGCAGAAAAGAGAAGCTTCAGGTCCCTCACGGCCTTGATCTCCTCTTGTGCACTCATGCTAAGCCATGGTTTGGCTTCGCATGGCATACAAGCCAGGCCAATGCAGAAATCTCACAACAAAACCCAGACGTGAGAGTCTTAATCTCTGGGTCATGCATTAAAGCCCTGTTATGTATTCAGTGGTCTGTGTTTGCCTGAGCTTGACTAAGGAATCTGAGCTCCTGTGTTCTGATTCGATACATGTTGTCCAATCACAGAACATTTCAGGATTTTTGGCCTCTGCCATTGGCCCTTGAACTCTGAGTTGTGATTCGCGGCTTGGAAGTTTAGACAGCCAATCACGTAGGGAGTGGGAGTGGCCCAGGTTTTCAGAAATGTATATAAGTAGTTGCTTTGCCTCTGTTTCCCAGTTATGTAGTTCAATAAAGATCTTTGCTGTTATCACTGTGTCTTGCCTTGTGGGAACCCACCTACACATCGAGCCCCACATTGGGCAAAGGATTCCTCCATTGCAAAGAGTTGGACTCGATCACCCTTGTGGTCTCTTCCAACTCAACGATTCTATGAGAACATATTGGGCTATGTCACTTTTAGCAGAAACGGCATATATTGTACATCACAAATTGCCATCTTCCTGACATGCACCCAGATGCCTTTCTTATGAAAAAGGCCTTGAGATTGGATTAGCGTTCAATTTACCTGGAATCCAATCATGCCCCTGGCTCAAACAATGAGGCTATGTGCTGCCTTCACTTCCTGACCAAAAGAGCCTGAGAATTCTCGAGAACGGCACTTTTCAAAAACTTTCTGCCTTCATAGAAGGCAGCCCTGTTTAGGAAAGCTTGTAATGTTTGATGCATTACTGTATTTTAATATTTTGTTGGAAGCTGCCCAGAGTGGCTGGGGAAGCCCAGTCAGATGGGCAGGGCATAAATAATATATTATTATTATTATTATTATTATTATTATTATTATTATTATACATCAGCTTGCTTGCAGAGGACTCTCTCTGAACATCACAGGGATCCTTGGGTATATAATCTAAACGTGGATGCGTGCAGATTTCAGACTTGCGATATTTCGTTTTCCTTTCTTTACTGAAACCCTGTGGGGTCCACTGTGGGAAAATATAACGGTGGACGGCCAGAGCCCAATGCGAAAAAGGTGGCTCAGGTAGCAGAGCCAATAACCGACACCGAATACAGGGCCAAACCACAGTGGACTTTGATGGGCAAGGTTTCAGTCATGGCAGCTGCCATCTGCACTGGCACAGCACAGGCAAAGATCTCACAATAACTAGCCTTTAATCCCAGTAGGGGTTGCCAGCATGGTGGCTGCAAGGCCTAAGGTCTCGGATGCTGGAAGTTGTAGCATGATTCCTGCATTTCAGGGGGTTGGACTAGATGACCCTCGGTGTCCCTTCCAATCCCATTACCTTGAGGGCACCCCCCCCCAATCTAGTTTATGCAATCTGATTTAGCCACTTACTTGCCTAGTTGCCTCTAGGACAGCGTTTCTCAACCTTGGGTCCCCCGATGTTGTTGGACTACAACTCCCATCATCCCTGAGCTCTGGCTTTGCTAGCTAGGGGTGATGGGAGTTGTAGTCCAACAACATCTGGGGACCCACAGGTTGAGAAAGGCTGCTCCAGGAGAATGGTTTCTCATTTCAGGCAATTAATACACTACAAATGGCTAACACATATCCCCTTGGGGAAGTGTGCCTGCAGCTTCTGCAGTGCAGATTTACTGAAGTATTATTATTATTATTATTATTATTATTATTATTATCACACTGCCCTTCACCCGAAGATCCCAGGCTGGTTCACATCAGAAAAATACAAAATGAGAATGCAAAATACACAATAAAAGAAAACAAACCACTAACCCCCGTCCCACAGACGCATTTAAAAAGCCGTAGAATGTTAATCAGCCAAATGCCTGGCTGAAGAGAAAGGTTTTCACCTGGCACCTAAAGATATGAGCTAGGTGAGAGTCCCTGGGCACAGCATTCCACAAAGGGGGAGCCACCACAGAAAAGAAATAATTCTCTCATTTATTTATTTAATAACCAGCAGTTTTTATTACCTAAGCTAGCAACCCTCTGCTAACTTCCCACCAATTTCTCCCCGGTTAGCGCGAGCGAAGGAACTGCTTTTCGGCAAATGGATTTCACCACCTCAATCTACCCTGCGCCAGTTCCTTCCTTCGTTTGGGGTTAAAGATCCCACAGAGCTACGCCATGCCATTGGCAGGAAACGCTGCGTTATATCAGACAGCTTTTGGCCCCAGCAATGAAAAACATTCCACAGTTTATTACAACTGGCTTATGCTTATTCATTCTCGCCGACTTCCCATGTGATAAGCAGGCTGCTTTAAGATCCACGGCAGCTATGAGAAGGATTCCAGAAATTCCACAAGGACAGAAAGACGCAGAAGAACACAAGCTGATAAACATGCTGGAAGTTTCCCCCAGTTTCTGACAACAATGCGGCACATTTGCAGTCTGGGAGAAACCCACCAGTGGGGAGGCAGGTTTTTCTACAATGGCATATGAACCCCCCAATTTCCATACATTCATATTTCAAAGACTGCAGCCTAGTTCAAGAGATTCTGGGACAGACCTACACAAACTTCGAGCTGACATGCCCTCTCTTTCTTCACATAGGAGGCTGAAGCCACCTGCTTTTGAACTAACCATAGTTTCCCCATGATGCACAAACTTAGGAAACTCTGGTTTGTTTTAACTGTGTTTAGTACAGAAACCAGGGTTGTGACTAGTTTCCATGTGATCCAGTGAGGCTCTGGAGCTGATCAGGATTTGAACCAAAGTACCTCCTTCCTAAAGGGACGCAGGTGGCACTGTGGGTTAAACCACAGAGCCTAGGACTTGCCAATCAGAAGGTTGGCAGTTTGAATAACAGCGACAGGTGAGCTCCCATTGCTCAGTCCCTGTTCCTGCCAACCTAGCAGTTTGAAAGCTCCTCAAAGTACAAGTAGATAAATAAGTACCGCTCCAGTGGGAAGGTAAACGGCGTTTCCGTGCGCTGCTCTGGTTCGCCAGAAGCGACTTAGTCATGCTTGCCACATGACCCAGAAGCTGTACGCTGGCTCCCTCAGCCAATAAAGCGAGATGAGCACCACAACCCCAGAGTCAGCCATGACTGGACCTAATGGTCAGGGGTCCCTTTACCTTTACCTCCTTCCTGGACCAAGACAAGCACTTTGTTCAATGCCCTACAATGGATTCCATGCTGGAAAAGGGTCAAGCATGCCAGCTGGCCTATCTTGCAGGAATTATACTCGGTCACACTGAATCTGCTTTGCCTTGGCACAGGTTTTTCGACTTGCTTTTTTAATCCATACAACATATAGGACCGTGATAATAACTCAGAGCAAGTCAGCTACTGAAGATCTAACTGGTTTAGCCAATATTCATTAACTGGGAAGGCCCCTGTTTCAAAAAGGAAGGGGGGCATTGGAAGAAGCAAAGACCGCTTTGTTAAAGGAACACAATGCCTATGTATAACACAGTGTTCCATAACCCAGACAACAAAGCCAGGGTAATTCAGATTCAAGCAGGTTGTTCTGGGTCACTCTACTGAGAACAAAAAACCTTACCAATTAAAGGCCCTGCACAATTTTATGATAAAGCTGGACACTTATGTGTTAGAAATAAACCACATGCTTTTGCCGTTGTTTATATGTTAAGACCACTGGTGTGTTTGCTGCCATGGACTCCTTTAGGAGGAAGGGTGGGGTATTAATCAAAGAAGCCAACAAACAATTTGCATGGCTTATGTTTAGGGCTGGTCCCCAAATCTCTTTGTGTGCAATGATCCAAAGTAAACTCAGTGGCTTTAATTCCACACCCAGAAGATCTAAAGCTTTAGACAAACCAAACATCTCATGCCTGGAGGATGGCAGGTCTTATGGCTCCCTCTTCTTCATGCCATAAAGAGTAGTAGCATTCTGAAACTTAATTTTCTTTTTCAAAATGTTCATATTTATGGATCCAATGACTTGTGGGGAGTGGGGATTTTTTCCACCAAAACTTGGTGCAGGAAGCAAAGAAACCGTGGGTAACAAAGATCTTGATATACCAAATCTTACATACTACTTTTATATTAAAAAAATTCCTTCCAGTAGCTCCTTAGAGACCAACTAAGTTTGTTATTGGTATGAGCTTTTGTGTGCATGCACACTTCTTCAGATACTATTTTTATGATATAGCTAACATTTGCTATTGCAAAATCCTTTTGCATCTGTAATAAATGATGAAGAGTTGGATCTTGATGAACATTTTGGGGGATCATTGCTCGGATCTCAGCTGACTCAAACCCTGGAGAGGCCTCCTCGAAAGAAGAGGCCTGGTGGCCTGCAATGCACTCTCTGAAGACAGGCTGCAAAAGTCACAGGAGAAGCATTTGCTTGGCTATTGCAATTGCAAATGGTGAGCTTACATACCCACGCTGCCAAAGAACCAAGAGTCTTACTCATAAGCACTCCAAATGTTTCCTTCTCTTGCAAAGTCCCAAGAACCTGGTTTCATGACGTAAAGGTAAAGGGACCCCTGACCCTTAGGTCCAGTCATGGCCAACTCTGGGGTTGCGGCGCTCATCTCGCTTTATTGGCCGAGGGAGCCGGCATACAGCTTCCAGGTCATGTGGCCAGCAAGACTAAGCCACTTCTGGCAAACCAGAGGAGCGCACATAAACGCCTTTTACCTTCCTGCCAGAGCTATTTACCTTCCTTTTACCTAGCTATCTACCTGCACTTTGACATGCTTTCAAGCTGCTAGGTTGGCAGGAGCAGGGACCGAGAAATGGGAGCTCATCCCATTGCGGGATTCAAACCGCCGACCTTCTGATCGGCAAGTCCTAGGCTCTGTGGTTTAACCCACAACGCCACCCGCATCCCTTTTCATGACATACCAAGATTGTAATAAATAAATAAAAATGTCCAGTAGCACCTTAGAGACCAGCTAAGTTTGTTTCGTGCATGCACACAAAAGCTTATACCCAGAACAAACTTAGCTGGCCTCTAAGGCTCTACTGGACAATATTTTTATTTATTTCGACTGCGTCAGACCAACACGGCTACCTACCTGAATACCAAGATTGTGTCACCAGAGAATGTACTTGGATTGAAAAACCAGAGGCCTTGAAAGCCTAAAGCTTCTCCCCCCTTCCCCCCGCCCCACCAAGGCTTCCACCTCTGCAAAGCTACTGGTGTGAAGAATGGACATAATGACCCCAAATCTGGGCTTAGCTCCAGAGGCAAGAGATTTGGACAATTAAACCGCATTGTACTGGCAGGATCGGGCACTTTAGAACCCTAAGAGGTGCCTTTTGTTAAGAGTTTCTCAAAAGGAACAAAGTCTCCCTCCCTCCCCAATCCCAGAACACATTTACTACTGAGTTTCCAAGCAGTTATGGAGACTGCAAAAAAAAAAAAAAAAAAATCCACTACATTGGGGGCGCCAGCTGGGTGCCAGCTGGCACCATGGCACTCGTGAAGGGTTTGGCTGGTATTCCCAGCAGGAGCCAAAGACTCTGAGCTTTCTTTTTCAAGCAAGTCTCCAGCCCTCCTAGGAGGAAAGTTATGCAACAAAATGTGCAGGTACCCTTCCACAGAATTTTGTAGAATGGGCCAAGCT
The DNA here is from genome assembly GCF_951804945.1 of Podarcis cretensis. NCBI lineage: Eukaryota > Metazoa > Chordata > Lepidosauria > Squamata > Lacertidae > Podarcis > Podarcis cretensis. The sequence goes on from NC_137176.1 coordinate 78,578,635, forward strand.
GGCTGCTTCTGGCTTTCTGTGTTTTTAGCCAATGAGTGAAGTCAGGGCTGCAACTGGTAAGTGAGTTGTTTAGGCAAGAGGAATCGCTTGGGTCCTTAAGTGCTCATATATGGGTGGTTTGAGCATACAGTGGACTCTCCAGATACTAATTTAATTTGTTCCAGGGTTCGTGTGCACCCCAAATAATCCATATCGAGAGTTTTTGCACGTATGTGCCACCCCCTAAACATAACCCTTCTGTAAGATGCAATTGTAATTTATACTGCTATTTTTAAAATATACATCAGGAGTTTTACAAAAGTCACACATAAAGCCATACCAAAACCCCCCCAACACATATCAATTTTTGAAATCAGATATCAGGTAACTGTTATGGAACTATTCTGCAGTTTTACACTGGGCCTCATAGAACTAAAAAAGAAGGAAGGTTTGCATGCAGTGTAGATTATTTCTAAACTCATTCCTTGACTGTGTGTGTTCAAATCTTTATTCAGTTTCAATTGATGCCAAAGATGGACAAACATGAGGGAAGTGAGAAACAAGAGTTGACAGTTGCATCCGAAAACACCACGCTGCAGGAGAAAAATGCTTAACAGACTCCAAAATTGCATTTTCTGGGCCAGATGCTTGAACTAGTTTCATATTCTGCAGTTTTCGGAAGGATTTGAGGAGAAAAATGTGCCGGGGGAAAATAAAAATAAACACACTGCCCTATTGGAAGGAGAAGAGAGGAAGAAAGGAATATCAAGTTCACAAATAATTCCTTGCAAGCAGAGGCATCTGGTCCGAGAAGCATACATTTTTAGCGCCTGCAGAGGCAAGAGACTCTGCGTTCCCACTGCTTTTCTGACACTTGGGCAGAGCTTCATGCGAACAATGAGACCACTGACGCACACGAGAGACCCTGAACTGGAGTGATGGTCACTAACACTACCTTGTAAGGATGAAAAAGAGTGCATTTCAACTGCGGGCACTACTGTATTTCACCTACCTATTTTAAGCAAGCTATTATTCATGGTAGGGATGCGGGTGGCGCTGTGGGTTAAACCACAGAGCCTAGGACTTGCCGATCAGAAGGTCGGCGGTTCGAATCCCCGCGACGGGGTGAGGTCCCGTTGCTCGGTCCCTGCTCCTGCCAACCTAGCAGTTCAAAAGCACGTTAAAGTGCAAGTAGATAAATAGGTACCGCTCTGGCGGGAAGGTAAACGGCGTTTGCGTGCACTGCTCTGGTTCGCCAGAAGTGGCTTAGTCATGCTGGCCACATGACCCGGAAGCTGTACGCTGGCTCCCTCGGCCAGTAAAGCGAGATGAGCGCCACAACCCCAGAGTCGTCCGTGGCTGGACCTAATGGTCAGGGGTCCCTTTACCTTTATTATTCATGGTAAATGTTACAGCATGGCATGCTCAAGGCAACCAACCATGCTGTATTCCACACTACGTCATTCCTTTGCCCCCCCATCCTGTATCCAGTCACTGTTTAAGCATTCCACAGCTACCTAACATGCTTAGCCCTCCATATATAGGATTAATAACCTAGTAAAACAGTATCACTACCTGATAAAAGATTGCAGGTTGCCAAGAGCTCTTGCAGATAGGTTTGACCTGCAAATCTTAATAAGTTAATGACTCATTTCAGTGGTGATTAAGGCACAAGGAAGGAGAAAAGGACCTTTTGCCCATTTTTGGTGCACACCGCAGGGTTTGCAGAAGCAGAGAAAAATATTTAAGGGAGTGGGGAGCTCAGAGTGGGAGGGAGCCCCCCAAAAAGTGACCAGTAAGGACTCAGCATGCTGGACAGCTACAGAAAGCTGATTGGCAGGTTGTGGCAAAGAAAAAGAGATAGGAAATGGTAGAGGAGGAAAGGCAAAAGGCCACGAATGGGTGGTATTGTGAACAGAAGCACTTTCACGGGGTAGCATATGCTTACATTGAGACTGCCAAGCCTTCAGGGCCTCAGCCAGACCTTTCTGCTGCAATCCCTGTGACCAGAGATCCCTCTACAAAATAAAAGAAAAAAGGTAAAGGTACCCCTGACCATTAGGTCCAGTTGTGACCGACTCTGGGGTTGCGGCGCTCATCTCACTTTATTGGCCGAGGGAGCCGGCGTACAGCTTCCAGGTCATGTGGCCAGCATGACTAAACCACTTCTGGTGAACCAGAGCAGCGCATGGAAACGCCGTTTACCTTCCCACCGGAGTGGTACCTATTTATCTACTTGCACTTTGACGTGCTTTCATAGAATCATAGAATCATAGAGTTGGAAGAGACCACAAGGGCCATCGAGTCCAACCCCCTGCCAAGCAGGAAACACCATCAGAGCACTCCTGACATATGGTTGTCAAGCCTCTGCTAAAAGAGCTCCAAAGAAGGAGACTCCACCACACTCCTAGGCAGCAAATTCCACTGTCGAACAGCTCTTACTGTCAGGAAGTTCTTCCTAATGTTTAGGTGGAATCTTCTTTCTTGTAGTTTGGAGCCATTGCTCCGTGTCCGCTTCTCTGGAGCAGCAGAAAACAACCTTTCTCCCTCCTCTATGTGACCTCCTTTTATATATTTGAACATGGCTATCATATCACCCCTTTCAAACTGCTAGGTTCACAGGAGCAGGGACCGAGCAACGGGAGCTCACCCCATCGCGGGGATTCGAACCACCGACCTTCTGATTGGCAAGTCCTAGGCTTTGTGGTTTAACCCACATCTCACAAAATAAAATACAGATACACAATACCCAGCAAATGTCCTGGAACCCTTTGTAGTGAACCACAGTCAAAAGCTCAGATTCTTACAGTAAAACAAAAACAAAAACACTGGCAGAAGCAACTCCCAAAATGCTTGAGGGCAGAACTTGTCGTTTTGCTACATGTGGTCAACGCCGACTGTGAGCCATCTCCCTTCCAATTAATTTTTATGACAATGCAGATGAATCACTAGGAAACTCCTATTTCATACAGGCCTTTTATTTGCCTAGTTTCCTTCCTTGTCTTAAAAGCACCCAAGCCAGTTTGGGCTTGAATTTTCGCTGTTCCTTTAAGAACGGACTGTTTTCCATTCTGACCCCCACCCCCCTCAGGGACTACTGTTTATTCCATGAACACACAACAAAACAAAAATGCACAGAGGGAGAGAGAGTAGAGAATTTGCAAGCGCTTTTGGAAACTTGGCTTGGGAGCAGAATGATGAATCTGTGTTACTTGTTTGGTCAACTGTGTTCTACCGCACTTCTAAGCAAACGTCTCAATTACAGGGGCGGGCAGCATACAGCCCACAAACCACAGAGTGTCCGTACGGCACTTTCATGTGGTAAGTTTACAGCTTGTTAGAATCAGTAAAAAAACCCAACCCTTCCAACATTGCATGGATTCCAAGGTGCACACATATACAATGGGACTTGCTGCCTAACCTGAAAAATACCTACTGAGGAGCAAGTCTCATTCACTTAAATAGGTCCAAGTGTGCTCAGGGTTGCATACTAAAATTAAACTAAGGACTCCATTTGTACTTATTTCTTTGGGACTTACAGTGGTACCTCGGGTTAAGAACTTAATGAGTTCCGGAGGTCCGTTCTTAACCTGAAACTGTTCTTAACCTGAAGCACCACTTTAGCTAATGGGGCCTCCCGCTGCTGCCGCGCCGCCGGAGCACGGTTTCTGTTCTCATCCTGAAGCAAAGTTCCACATGGAACAGCATGGCAGAAGGCATGGAAATGAGATTTGGCGGCACAGAAACATTGAGACCGGCCACATGGGAGAGAACAAAAAGTTAAGGTGAGGGGAGAGACTCCATCAGGCAAGGCCTCTATCCACCTGTCTTGCTCTACCCTCTGCTTCTCAATGTGTATTGTATTGTTTTATGTACTGTGGCTTGCCGTTGTTTATAGTTTAGATATTATTGTAACTGCTGAGTGGATTTCTGTTTAACTTTTATATGTTGATATTATTATTTTATACTATTCCAATTGATTGTTGAATGTTACTTTTTTGGATGTAGGCTGCCTATTTTAAAGATATGTTTTATCACATTTTTCTATTGACTTAGATTGTGCATTTTTTGTTTCTTCAGCTTGTAAACCGCCTTGAGTATTGTAAGATAGAAAGGCGGTATAAAAATTAAAAATGATGATGATGATGACGATCCCAAGGAATGCAACTCCAGATTCTGGAGATGTCAGGTTCCATCCTGGCACCCAGGCATCTTCACTTGGTCGCAAGTGGTCTAAAGCCAGGTGCAAAATGCTCCTGGCTGATTTCGAACACAGTCAAAGTGGCCTTAAGTTTTGTCTAGGTCATTCAAGCGGGGTCTAAAATCTAGTGCGAAATGATTAGAAGCTAATGTGATGCGGAAAGTGCAGCACACACTCACACACACACACACACCCCCATGCTGCAGCCACACCTACAGAAGACTGTTCACAAAATTCCCATCAGAACATTGTGTGCTTTTTCTGAATGGAGAGAGGCATGGGGATAATTGCGTTTAATAATTTTATTATCTGTACCCTGCGTATCTGACTGGGATGCAGAGACTTTTGGATCTCGTTGTCTGGAGGTTAGGCTGCTGTACAAAGGCACTGAGCAAATGAGCCACAGTTTGCTCCACCTACTTTTGCCCATGGACTGCAAGAAGATCAAACCTCTCCATTCTTAAGGAAGTCAGCCCAGAATGCTCACTGGAAGGACAGATCCTGAAGCTGAGGCTCCAATACTTTGGCCACCTCATGGGAAGAGAAGACTCCCTGGAAAATACCCTGATGTTGGGAAAGATGGAGGGCACAAGGAGAAGGGGACAACAGAAGACAAGATGGTTTAACAGTGTTCTCGAAGTTACCAGCATGAGTTTGACCAAGCCACGGGAAGCAGTGGAAGACAGGAGGGCCTGGCGTGCTCTGATTCCATGGGGTCACGAAGAGTCGGACACAACTAAACAACTTTTGCCCTTAGCTCCACCCACCTATGGTGTGTGCCCCAGCCACCCCCAAAGGTTTATCATAAGGGAATGTGGCCCTTGGGGTGGAAAAGCTTGGCCATCCCTGGTCTAGAGGGAGAAATTTCTCAGATTTGGGGTTTGAGAAATTTCTCCCCCTATACCAGGAAGTGTGCCATTTTGGGGGCCTGAGAGACACATTCAAGTATCAGAGATGCTGCAAGGCTTTTTTTTTTTTTTAAGTGCAAACCAAGAGGAGGGGTGAGTAAAAAAAAACCTTGGCCATCACCTCTAGAACTGACATAAAATAATACCCTGTAATAAATAAATAAATAATAATCTCAGAAATTTCCCATGCTCCCCCGCCCCGCAACTTTTAATGGTGTTTTCATTCCTTTCCCCCGCAACATAATATTTGGCACAGCTTTACTACAAATAGCTGAAGATGGCTTGAAACTGGAGAGATAGATCTCCAGTCCAGTATCTTCCAGATGTTTTAGCTGATCACAGACCATCTTTAGCATAGGAAGAAAGCCAAAAAATTATCACACAAAAAAACAACTTTTTTTAAAACTAACTTTCCTATCCCTTCCACTGTTTGCAACTCCCTTGGTAGCATGAGGGAAGGAAGCATAGCTGTCAACATTTTCCTTTTTTTAAGGGAAATTCCCTTATTCCAAATAGGATTCCTCACAAGAAAAGGGAAAAGTTTACAGATATGGAAGGAAGGATGGGGGGGGGGGGCTTCCTGCATGCATAATAGATCTCCTTGGAAAAGGGTTAGAATTCAGCGGAATTATAGAATGCAACCTTATGTTGCCTCAGAGTTACTATATGCGGTTAAGGAACACATGTTTAAAATTCAGGAGCTCTGCACACAGAAAAAGCCACAGGCAGAAATACATTCTCTGTACATACCATCTTTTATTTTTGGAGAAGTTTATTAGGTTTATTCAAACACTCCTAGGGATGAATTCTATGCTGCGTACAAGATACATTAGGTCTTAAGATAATATTCTTCAATAAAAAGAACATAAACTTCTCTTTACATGGCCCTTCTACAACTCCAGGGAAAGTAGATTTCTCAGCGTAGGCTTTTCGAGTGTTCCAGCAGCCCCACGCGATTCTCATTTCCTTCCCACATTCTGCATCTCATAGCAGAGCTGACTTAAAGCAGGGTGTTTACAATATAAAAATACAAAAATACATAGTAACAAACAAAAACAATAACCTCCACACACTGTTTAAAAGGCCATTATTTCTTCAATGAGCCAAAGTACTGAGAGAAGAGGAACATTTTTGCCTGGCACTTAAAGATTTATAATGAAGGCACCTGGCGAGACTCCCTGGGGAGAGCATTCCACAGACAGGGAGCCACTGCTCTGGAAAAGGCCACCCTCTGGACTCTCGCAGAGGAGGCACATGAAGACGGGCCTCAGATGATGATCGCAGGGGTTCAGCACTTTGAATTGGGTCCAGAAGTTAACTGGTGACTACTGCAGTCGGGCCAGGATACATGCAATATGGTCAAATCATCTGAGCAACCTGGTCGCTGAAGTCTGCGCTAGCTGAAGTTTCCGAACCATCTTCAGAGGCAGCCCCACATATAACACGTGGCAGTAATCAGACCTAGAGGTTATCAGAGCGTGGGCAACAGAAGGCAGGCTGTCCCTGTCCAGATATGGATGCAGTTGGGCTGCCAGCCGAAGCTGAGGGACACCACTCTGTGCCACTGAGGCCCACCTGAGCCTCAAGCAACAACAAAGGATCCAGAAGAAGTACCCCAAGCTACGAACCTGCTCCTTCAGAGGAAGAGCAGGCCACCTTCCAGCTATCCGGTCTAGGAAACCACCCACTAACAAGGCCTCAGTGTTACCTGGATTGAGCTTCAGTTTATTGGCTCTCATCCACTCTGTTACTGAGGCAAGACAACCTGGTAGAACAGGGGTGGGCAACCTAAAGCCCATGGGACAAAAGCGACCCACGGGGATCGTTTAACCGGCCCATAAGCTGCCCCTGAACTGAGCCACCCGCTTGGCGAGTCCCCGCGTGCTGCGCTAAACCAGCACAGCATGGTGCGGGGGCTCACTTTCGTGGCGCCATAAATTGCGTCTGTGCAGACGCAGACACCGGAAATCACAGGCGCACACAATCGCGCGTGTGCACGATCCGTCCCACGGAAGGATCTCCGCTGGAGTGAACCGGCCCAGGCAAGGTGAACCTTGCCAACCTCTGTGGTAGAAGTTATGCATCCATCTGTCACTCACTCGTGTTACACTTTTTGGTGCGTTTCCCTGTCACTTTCCTAACCACAAAACGTCGTTTTCTAAAGTTGGGTTTGTTGCAAGAGAGTGCTTTAGTCCACTTCAGTGCATAAACCTAAACTCCCCCTGCCGAAACAGTGACAACCTCACACATCCGCTTTTCTTAAATGCCTGAAACAGAGCAAGGACAAAAAAACCACCCAGGGGATTTCTGCTAAGCATTTATTGTACAGGAATGTAGGGATCATAAAGCCCAGAGTCAGATGTGCAAGTTACCCAGCTAACAGCAAACGCCTAGGGAATAACGGAGGACGTGCTCCTGTCCCCTTGTGTGTACGCAACAGACTTATAAGGAAATGCTTCAGTTGTGCAAACACTACAGCTATGCATTCTTTGCTGTACAAGAGTCTCGCTGCGCAGCCCTAAGCCGGCCAAACGTCGTTCTGAGCAGCGATCGGCATTCCATTCCTCTCCGCATGCCTCCTTGCCTTTTCCCTGCCCACTCTGCAATTTTTTACAGCCTTTGGTAAAGACTGTTCTCCAACTGGAGCACTCGCAGGCCAGTGTTTCCAAGTTGTCGGTGTTTATACGACATTTTTTAAGTTTTGCCTTGAGAGAGTCTTTAAACCTCTTTTGTTGACCTCCAGCATTACGCTTTCCATTTTTAAGTTCGGAGTAGAACTCCCCTACACCAGGGTTTCCCAAACGTGGTTCTCCAACTGTTTGGGGACTACAATTCCCATCTTCCCTGGATACTGGTCCTGCTAGCTATGGATGACGGGAGGCAGCTGGAGACCCAAGTTTGGGAAACCCTGCCCTAGACTGTACCCCTCACTGCTGTTGCCTCACTGGTATTTGCCAGGCTGAACTGTGTCCCTTATGTGTTTGGACAGAGGATGAAGAAGAAGAGGAGTTTGGATTTGATATCCTGTTTTATCACTACCTGAAGGAGTCTCAAAGCGGCTAACATTCTCCTTTCCCTTCCTCCCCCACAACAAACAGGCTGAGTGAGGATGAGAGACTTCAGAGAAGTGTGACTAGCCCAAGGTCACCCAGCAGCTGCATGTGGAGGAGCGGGGAAGCGAACCTGGTTCACCAGATTACGAGTCTCCCGCTCTTAACCACTACACCACACTGGCAGAGGGTGTGCAGAAACTAACCTACTGTACAAAGTTAACACCTGCATCCATGGCTCCGCCTGTTTTGTGCTTCTGGTTCCACCCAGCCTGGAATGTGGCCCTCAGAATGTTGTCCAGAACGGAATGCAAATGGTCCGTAACCGCAGCGTATGGCTTGTCTGGTCTATCAAATCTTATTGATGCTTTCAGATCACCGCCCCCGTGTCAATTGTGATCTCACTGGTCATTGGCTACTTCCCTGCCAAGCAAAGTGATCAATTCCAGAGGGGGCAACCTCAGAGTCACGATACCCTTGTTTCTGCTGCAAAGCTGGCCAGCAACCTTATTCTGGTATACTCTTTCATGAGCAGAGAAGGAGTGGAAAAACCTGCAGCCATCCCTGTGTTACTAAACTACAATTCCCAACATACCTGACTCCTGGCTGTTTTGAATGTAAGTCTTGTAGCTCGCCAATACCTGGAGGGCCAGAAGTTCCCAGCCAGTGAGATCGAGCCTTTGTTTGACAAACAGGGATCTCTTCTAGATCGCATAAAATACTGCCGCAATATGATTTATAATGAGGTGAAAAAGATGTTGAAATATACATTTATTAAGAAACCTGAAGCATTTCTACTTGGCATTGTAGGAGATGATATTAATAGACAGGATTGTAAGTTGTTTTTATATGCAAATACAGCAGCAAGACTATTACTGGCACAAAAATGGAAGCAAAAAGAATTACCGATGAAAGAAGAATGGAGGATGAAGTTGATGGACTATGCAGAATTAGATAAATTAACAGGAAGGATTTGAAACCTGCAGGATCAGAGATTCTTAGAAGACTGGAGTAAATCTATGAACTATTTGAAAAGTAATTGTGATGAACAGATTACGCTAGTAGGACTGCAAGAGGTTTTATAAGGTGGATTATTTGAAATACTGCAAAAAAGACTATGAAGAGAATTATTAGCTAAGGACAATTAAATGTAATATAGGAATTAAGAAATGCAGAATAAGTGATAAAGAACGGAAAATCATCAGAGGTGTTGGCAGAAGTCTAAAAATAATGTATAAGATGAGAAGATATGTTGTTTGACTGTTGGAACTGATATGTTAAAAATCATTTTTTTAAAAAAAAATACTGCCGCAATAAACATGTTGGGGTTGAACTAGATGACACTCAGGGTCCCTTCCAAACTCTTCAATTCTCTAATTCTGTGTTAGTCTTTAAGGCTCCAGCAAACACTCAGTTGCTTTTACGGCACAACGCTTGAAGGTTTCCCAACTTGCACTCTCTGGAGATTGACAGGCTATTGTGACAACTTTGCAGGGAGACCAGGTGTTAAAAGAGCACCTTGCACCAGCTCTTGTAGCCTTTCACCATAACAGTGCAAGGAAACAAGCAATACCTTTGGCACAGCAGTTGGCAACATCCCTTTGTCCTGCCAATTTTCTTCTTCTTAATCAAGGACGACTTTCTGGAGGTTTGACTTCTGTCCATACCCATGTACGTGTTTCCTACCATGCTGAGTGTTTTTAATATGCATTCACCCCCCACTAGGAGGCCACTTTTAGGGAGAAAGGAAGATAAAGGACACAGGCTGCAAATTGCCATCTACTGAAATGGGAGCTAGATGGTTCTCAGTGTGAGGTCTGAGCCATCTCCCTCTCTTTGCCCAAGCTTTTAGTGGTGGGGAAACCAGTGGATGCAATTTCTGATTGCAGTTACGAAAGAAGGTTTCCAAACAGCCCCAGCAAAAAAAGATTGCTCGGTGCAGGGGAAGCCAGATCTCATCAAAATTGCTTCGAAGGAACTTCCTAATTTGCACAATACTTTTTTGCAGAGGACAACACACAAACATCCAACACACACTTCCCTCTCAAGCCTTGTAGCCTGCAAAAGCTGTGTCATGGTGCCTGGAGGGTACACAGCACTTGTGGCAGGAGAAGCTGAAAGGTAAAGGTAAAGGGACCCCTGACCATTAGGTCCAGTCGTGGCTGACTCTGGGGTTGCGGTGCTCATCTCGCTTTATTGACCAAGAGAGCAGGCGTACAGCTTCCGGGTCATGTGGCCAGCATGACTAAGCCGCTTCTGGCGAACCAGAGCAACGGACAGAAACACCGTTTACCTTCCCGCCGGAGCGGTACCTATTTATCTACTTGCACTTTGACGTGCTTTCGAACTGCTAGGTTGGCAGGAGCAGGGACCAAACAATGGGAGCTCACCCCGTTGCAGGGATTCGAACCGCCAACCTTCTGATCGGCAAGTCCTAGGCTCTGTGGTTTAACCCACAGTGTAGTCAGAAATCAATGCAGAATTCAGGGAAGGGCTGTGGCTCAGTAGCAGAGGATCAGCTTGACATTAGAGTTAGAAACTCAGATATATAAGTTAATCACCAAATGGCACCTTAAACCCGAGCTGCAGTCGCCACATTGGAATGTCTAGGTACTTTACTTCTTCTTCTTGCAATGGCACTTACTATTATTATTATTAATTTCATTAGTATACCTCTTCATATTTTAAAGAAAAAAATCTCAAAGCTGTTTATAACACATTAAAGCATCAAATAAAACAACCCAGAACAAAACAAATTCAAGCTTCAAGGAAAATATTTCAGATCCTTCTCTGACATTTTGATTTTCTGATATTTATTTACCTACTTAATTCGTACAGATGCCTCATAGCAGAAGTACTCTAGGAAGCCAGTGTGGTGTAGTGGTTAGCGCATTGGGTAGGCAAACTAAGGCCTGGGGGCTGGATCCGGCCCAATCGCCTTCTAAATCCGGCCTGCGGACAGTCCGGGAATCAGCGTGTTTTTACACAAGTAGAATGTGTCCTTTTATTTAAAATGCATCTCTGGGTTATTTGTGGGGGCATAGGAATTCGTTGTTCTTCTTTTCAAAATATAGTCCGGCCCCCCACAAGTGGACTGGCCCCCTGCTAAAAAAGTCTGCTCACCCTGGGTTAGAGTGTCAGACTAGGACCTGGGAGATCAGGGTTCAAATCCCCACTTGTTCATGAAGCTCACTGGGTGACCCCTGGAGTCAGTCACAGCCTCTTAACCTACCTCACAGGGTCGTTGTAGGGATTAACTGAGGAGGCGGTGAACCATGTACTGCTTGGAGAAAAAGGTGGGATATAAATGCAGTAATATGCCCTTCTGCTTAAGACAGCTGGAGGAGCCAGCCAGATGGAGATGTCAGCCGCCAACCTGGCATCCATGTGGTCACAACTGGACCAGCATCAGCAGCAAAACGCGCCTGGCGGCACCTGGCTAATTTCTAACACTGCTTGGCGTGCAGCAGGTCCTATGTTCAATCCCTAGTATCTCCTGCAAGGACTGGAAGAGACTCCCTGCCGGAAATCATGGAGAGGCGCTGCCAGTCAGTGTAGACAATACTGAGATGCATAGTCCAATGTTCTTCCTGCCAGAACCTGAATGCAGGCAGGTGAATAGAATTCTATAAGTGCATTAAATTATTTAGGTGTGGTACCCTCCACAGTGGGACATGGGTAGCGCTGTGGCTTAAACCACAGAGCCTAGGGCCTGCCAATCAGAAGGTCGGAGGTTTGAATCCCCGCGACGGGGTGAGCTCCCATTGCTCGGTCCCTGCTCCTGCCAACCTAGCAGTCTGAAAGCACGTTAAAGTGCAAGTAGATAAATAGGTACCGCTCCGGCGGGAAGGTAAACGGTGTTTCTGTGCGTTGCTCTGGTTCGCCAAAAGCGGCTTAGTCATGCTGGCCACATGACCCGGAAGCTGTACGCTGGCTCCCTCAGCTACCTCAGCTAATAAAGCAAGATGAGCGCTGCAACCCCAGAGTTGGCCATGACTGGTCCTAAGGGTCAGGGGTCCCTTTACCTTTACCCTCCACAACATCTGTACTACAACTTCCATGTTGACTGGGGCTGGGGAGAGATAAGGAGAAGCAAGATATCTTGCCTAGAGCTTCTCAGTTATTCTGGAGTCATGCAGAAGGCTAAAAGGGAGGAGCCGGACTTCGCCTTAATGAGATACTGGGAAGAATACTGCCTGCCTGCTTTCTCCCAAGTAAAAAGGAACAGAGACTTGCTTGCTTGTTTTTAAATGAAAGCTAAACTTTCAGGGAAGCTTTTCTTTTCGTTTCCTGGGGACACAATACGCAGCCAATTTTCAAAAACACACTGAAATTCCTGCCCTACTTCTGCAGGCACTGGAATAGTTTAGGCTTGTAAATCTCACGGCAAGCAAAGGAAACGTTTATGAAATTGAAAAAGCAGTCGGTTTTTTCCCCTCAGGTCCTTAGGCCACCCTTCCCAGCCGTTGTCACAAATTTTGTGTGCAGGCTGGTCACTTGCGCAGACTAACTTTGCACTGCTAGGAAAGTTGGTAACAACATCTGGATGGTCCCTGTTCACCTCCCCTCTCAAGAAAGTGTCCTTATTCAGGTTTGACCCGGTTACCTTCTGGGCCCTTACAAGTTTGCTGCACAGCACTAAACTTAGGAGAGAGGGACTCAGCTCTCAAGATACCTTCATATTTTGCTCCTCAAGGAAATATAGCTGCCTCTGAAGTACAGCATGTCCAGGCTGGAGTGTGAGTTGCTGCAGCTGTGGAAAAGTACTTCAGAAAGCAGTGTTTGCTCACATCAATCATCATCTAAACGGCAAAGGCCAAATTCTCTCCGAAGTTATGCCCGCATACCCATTTATCCCCACGAGGCTGTGGCAGAACATGGTCCCCTTTCTGTGCTCCCTGCCACAGCAGATATTTCCAAGAACTGCCCAGCTCACCAGAAGGGTGGAGGAGGCAGTCAAATGAAGTCAATAATAATAATAATAATAATAATAATAATAATAATAATTTATTTGTACCCCGCCCATCAGGCTGGGTTTCCCCAGCCACTCTGGGCGGCTTCCATAAAAACCAAAAATACACTAAAATTTCACAGATTGAAAACTTCCCTGAACCATAAGGCCAGGACCAAATGGATGAACAAAAAGAGTCAGATGGGCCCATTTCTACAGGATTGCAGGCTAGGGCTCTCGCTTTCCGTTCCCACAACATGCAGAGTTCATCAGCCTCGGTTGCCGAAGTCTCAGCTAAAACGCTCACTCTGCATTTTAAGTATGTCCTGGGGCCGATATGAACTGAAACCAAGAATTCTTCCACACCAAAATACATCGCCAATGCCTTCAGACTGCAATCAGCTGTCTGCGGCAACGGATTTTAATTAATCCTCCGCACCCTCTCTCCTGTGGCAGGCACTCGTACGCAAAAAAAAATCATTAAAAAAAATCATGCATGAATCGATTTGTCAAGATGAGAAAGGGCTAACTAGCCATGTGCATAACGTAAGCAGGGTGGGACAGTTCATCTGGAGAAAGTTAAGTGCCTAAATCTCCAAGACTTTAGTGGAATGTAAGCAAGCACCCTGGGATCGTGCATATAGGAGACACACACATGGCCTTGTATTAAAGGAATGCTGAAGCTCTTAATCTTTTTTAAAAATACAAGGGTTTCAAATGAGACAACACAGTGCCAATTATGTTCTCAGGAGGATCGGGGATCAGGAAGGATTTTTTAAAAAGAGGGAAAAAACCCATAACTACCCTCAAATGTTTGAGGGTTCTCTCTAAGCCATTCTCATGACTTCAGCAAGCTTGATTTGCAATTCTGAACCTCGCCAGTTACAGCAGTACCAGGGCTCTGGGTCATGCCAACCAGATGAGAGGCTAAGCCAAGGCGAAGCAGATGTCGCACGATCTGCAACCTGCCAGGAATTGTTCTCTGAAAATGAAACACCGCACAGCGCAATGCAAACCTCGCTTTAACCACCTGGGCATCTGTTTAGCAAACGTGTCCATTGCCAGACATCCAAGTAGGAATCAGCAGCCCAGGGCCAGATCCAGACCCCTGCAAGTTTCTAGTTTGCGAAGGAAGCAGAGAGCGGCAACAACGGGAAAGCAAGGTGGGTGGTGAATAATAATAATAATAATAATAATAATAATAATAATAATAATAATAATTTATTATATATACCCCACCCATCTGGCTGAGTTTCCCCAGCCACTCTGGGCGGCTCCCAATCAAGTGTTAAAAACAATACAGCGTTAAATATTAAAAACTTCCCTGAACAGGGTCGTCTTCAGATGTCTTTTAAAGATAGGATAGCTGCTTATTTCCTTCACATCTGATGGGAGGGCGTTCCACAGGATGGGTGCCACTACCGAGAAGGCCCTCTGCCTGGTTCCCTGTAACCTCACTTCTCGCAATGAGGGAACCGCCAGAAGGCCCTCGGTGCTGGATCTCAGTGTCCGGGCTGAATGATGGGGGTGGAGACAGGTATACTGGACCAAGGCCGTTTAGGGCTTTAAAGGTCAGCACCATCACTTTTAATTGTGCTCGGAAACGTACTGGGAGTGCATGCGAAACATGCATGCGAAACAAACTTCTACAACTTTCCTTGAAGAGGCCCCCTCATGGCACAAGCTCCTGAATAGACTTTAAACACCATCTCTAAACTGAAATCCCATTAATTACCTAATGGCTCTGACAGTTGAGGCAGAACATAGCCATTGATAACCTTTCAGATGATTCATTGCAAATCAGCTCAACGATGGCCCATATCCAGAGTAAGCTGCATTCCAATTCTAGACATGCTTACTCAGAAATAAGTCCCACTGAGTTCAGTTGGGCTTACTGGAAAAACAAACAAACCACGGATGGTATTTTAGCCTCCTGGTGCCATCCTAAACACACCTGCTAGAGAGCATGTCCCATTAAACTCTTTGGGGCTTATTTGCAAGTAAACAAACATAGGATTGCAGTATGTTCCACAGTTCCCACAGTACAGTACGGTGAAGAAAGCAAACACAGTTCAGTTCCTGATCAGCCTCAAAACTCATTCTGTCATGTTGGGCCATTCACTAATACTTGGCCAAGTCTACCTTACAGGGTTTTTGTGAAGGAAAAATGTGGGATGAACAATACAGTAGTACCTTGGTTTTCGAGGTACTACTGGGAGTCCGTTCAACCCCCGGAACCGTTTGAAAACCAAAGTGTGGTTTCCAATTGGCTGTAGGAGTGTCCTGCAGCCAATCAGAAGAAGTGCCGGATGTACAGCTTCCAAAAATTCCGAAGCTCCTGCAACCAATGGGAGGCCCCGTCAGACGTTCGGGTTCCAAAGAATGTTCTTAAATCGGAACACTCACTTCCGTGTTTGTGGCGTTCAGGAGCCAAAACATTTGAGTACTAAGGTGTTTGGGATCCAAGGTATGACTGTATATGCAAATCATGTTGACTGTGTTGTGAAGGACATATTGAAGCTACCTACAACTCTCCAACTTCCAAAGTTTTCATTAAAGCCACTTGTCACTGAACACATGAATTCACAGTTTTTCTTCCTCCTTATTAACAATACCAGTAACTATGGTTCACCTGGTCAGCTAGTTAGGTTCTATTGGGGTGGTCAACTTTTTACAGCTTCCTGCTCCTATGCATTTCACATCAGCTGGATCTGCTGACACTCGTAGATGATCGTGAATGATGAATAACGCTTCATGTGCTTCCTTCTGCATACCAAGCTTCTGTTTAATGCAACAGGTGTGTGTTGATTTTGTTCTGGCCCACCTGGCTTTCATAGCATCACTAAAGTTTCAACTGAGGATTAAATCTCTAGGCGGGAAGGGGGAGGGTGCAGATGCCTGTGTAGTCTCTTAGGACATAGGACTCTGCCTCATGAGGAGTTCTATGAAACACAAAAGCTTGCAAACTCCAACCCTGTGCTCAGCTGATCCAACTACAGAGAAATTTTTATGAGCTTTACAACTTCCTGAAGCACTGTTACTCCATCATTCTGTTCCAATCATTTTTCAAGGCTTCAAGTGCTGCCATATATTTGAGCAAACATTTTTCAAAAGAAGACAGGAGATTTTAAGCGGCGTTTTGCCTGTCAACCTTCTCCACAAATGCCAACGAACTGGAGGTCGGGAATCTCTAGGACAATGAACTTGTGTGTGCAAGCAAGTTATCACCAAGGGCATTTTCTCTTTCCAAAAAAACACAAAATGGATGTTTTGTTCCTGTAACTTTTTGCTGTTTGGCTCCTGGGGGTCTGCCCTCGCAGGTTACTTTTGACAAACACCGAGAGGAGAGCAGCAACAACTTTTAGGTGTAACACTTCTTCCAAAGCCCCATTTCGGAAACCTTTTAAAAATGTGGTCCATAGTTTTCAAAGTTAGGGAAGGAGGGGCAATGAAGACAAAGATTCCCATAATCTCTCTTGAGAGCTGACAATTATCATCTCTGTTCTCTTACCCCCAGTCTTCTCTAACATGGTGGCGTCCATATTGTGTTGGACTACAGCACCCACTAGGGACACGGGTGGCACTGTGGGTTAAACCACAGAGCCTAGGACTTGACGATCAGAAGGTCGGTGGTTTGAATCCCTGTGACGGGGTGAGCTCCTGTTGCTCGGTCCCTGCTCCTGCCAACCTAGCAGTTCAAAAGCACGTCAAAGTGCAAGTAGATAAATAGGTACTGCTCTGGCAGGAAGGTAAACGGCGTTTCTGTGCGCTGCTCTGGTTCGCCAGAAGCGGCTTAGTTGTGCTGGCCACATGACCTGGAAGCTGTATGCCGGCTCCCTTGGCCAATAAAGCGAGATGAGCGCCACAACCCCAGAGTCGGTCACGACTGGACCTAATGGTCAGGGGTCCCTTTACCTTTGCCTTTTACAGCACCCACCATCCATGAATCAGCCACATTTGCTAAGCCCGATGCAAGTTCTAGCCCAAAACAGCTGGAGGGTACTAAGCAGAGGTTTTGCACACCCAAAGTTGTGATTTCCTCAACTTTGGTCCACAGGGCAGTGCCCTTGCAGGAGAACACTGTTAACCTTTGCTTATCACACAGACTGCTCCTGCTCAAACAGAGCACACAGGACAACCTTGTCACTCATCTCTGATCAAGCTTTGAATCTAGAGTTGCACAACCCTTAATCTCTGTGAGTCTGGAGAGGGATGGGTGCTCACGTTTGTGACCTGAACGACTTCTCACAAGCGTCACTAAATCTTGCATGCTCTTATTTGGAAGGAAGCCTCACCTCGCGATTAAATATCACTGGGCCATAAGACGGCCTTTTTTAAAATGTAGGAGGCCTGGAGGGTTTGTTGACAGCAGGGTAAAAAAGCAAACCATTTTGCATGCAGCATATAGCACCTTCTTAGCCAATGCAGTTCCGACATCTGCATTCACATTTTCAGTTGTGGGGGTGGACAGACAGACACTTGCAAAAAGAGCTGAACTTTAGAGTAGTTTAAACGAACAGTGCTCCTCAGATATGAGGAAACAAAAAGTATCCAGCCAAGCTTGCTTTATCTACTACACACCTTGCCAGAAAGACCTGATCTGACCCACTGTTCTCTGTTTCAACAGAGAAGATGGCAAAGTTCTAGAAGTTAACCCCTTATTAACTTACAAGGTGTCACACAGGGTTGGGGGGGGATGGCAGAGGGATCTTCCGAAAGCATCTCCCAATTGTCATCCTTTTTCTTTTTAAGTAAATAAATAAACAAACAAACCCATCTCTCTTTACCTTTGCTGAAGCCCCTAATCCTGTTTTTCTAGATGTGCTTGCAAATGGCTGTGAGAGGTTGTCACACTTAACACTGAAGGTATCTTTGCTCAGCTGTTGCCCCCTATTCAGATGAAACAAATCCTCATGCTTTTTACACACACTGAGTCGTTTCAATATTCACATACAAAGCCTTGAAAATTCCTGTCTACCCTTGACTTTTGTCCTGGCATATTCTACCTCTAGACCAGGCATCCCCAACCTTCAGCCCTCCAGATATTTTGGACTACAATTCCCATCATCCCTGACCACTGGTCCTGTTAGCTAGGGATCATGGGAGTTGTAGGCCAAAACATCTGGAGGGCCGCAGGTTGGGGATGCCTGCTCTAGACTGTCTCTCATTTCATTTTTTTAAAATTTTATCTACTGATTATTTTGATATCCCTCCGAGGAGATAAAGACACAGTTGTCTTCCCTCCTCAACTATATCGTCACACAACAATCCTGTTAGGTAGGCTGAGCTGAGAGAAGGTTATTTGGCCCAAGGTCGCAAAGCGAGCTTCATGGCTGAGGGTGGGGATTTGAAACCTGTCCTAGTCCAGCAATCTAACCACCATACTATGCAAGGTGCACATACAAACAGGCAGCTTTCCCCTAATTTTCCTCTCTCTCTCCTTTCTACAATCCAAAGCCAGAATCTGGAGTGAGCAATTGGGAGCAGAGGTTGCGGGGGGGGGGGGGGTTGCAGAGAGGACAACACTGGGGGGGACGGCACTTAACACTTTCTCTGCTGCCTGTTCTTTCTGCTCCAAAGAAGGCTCCACACATGCACAAACCAGGAACGGTTTCTCCAAGAGAAACAGAGAGGTCCTTTCCAATCTCAGTTTGTAGCACAATCCTATGTGTGTTTACTTGGTAGTAAATCTCATCCTGTTCTGCTGGGTTCATTTCTCCCAGGTAAGTGTGTGCTTAGGACTGCAGGCTCCAATTAGGGGATTAGCCCCCAATTGTGTATTTTGCTTCAAGCCCAAACACCTTAATACAGCCAGGCAAAGACCACATGGCTCTCCTCACCTGCACAGTAATAACAAAGCATATCCTAGGAACTTTACACCATAATGCGTTTTCAAGGCGGAGGCTCAATACCAGCAAGAGAATGATAAGAGATGCTCAACCAGCTCTGGTTAAGAAGTGCTAGTCCTGCAGCAGTAGCTTCAAAACCCACCTTGCCAGTTCCCAAAGGGCTTTGAGCACAGCAAAATCCAACACCTTTCGTTTTTCTCATTTATTTTTATTATTGCTATGTATCTTTGAAAGATAAACATTCAGGGTAACAAAGAACTTAAACCGGAAGCCTTTCTTTAGCACACATGCCCTTAAGGGGATGATCCACCACACATTTACTCGTGAGCAAGCCCCGCCAAACTTGTCGACGTGACAGGCAACAGGCTGCACCAGGGGGGTGAGTATAGCAACGTTGGCCAAAGTGGGGCCCCCGCCAGATGTTGCTGGACTACAACTCCCATCATCCCTGGCCACGGCAAGTTGCGAGTGCAGCTGTATGTGGAAGGCACCCCCCCCCCCCCGCTACCGCCAAACACCACAAGCAAACACTATACTGTGGGTGTTTCTGCAAGCAAGTGCAGCCAACTAGGTTCCAGTGCCCTTTCGGATGCCAACGGGCGAAATGCTTTGCAAAGTCAGAGCGGCGTCAGCGCGCGCGCACATTCCCACGCACCCCCAGCAGGTGGACCCGACGTTGCCCCCCCAGTCCGTCCCGGGTGCCTTTCACTCAAAGCTATTAAAAGCGCAAGAGCGCCTCTCGGCATGCGAAGAGCGCCTCTGGCGCACAATCCAGATTTCAACCAAAAACAAGTCTTTCTCTTCATACACAGAACACACGCGCGAAGCGTTTTACGATTTTGGGGGCCAGGGCTGTGCGCTCCACCAGCTCACTATTCCTCTCTCCCCCCCCCCCGCCCCGTCTCTTTCTTAGGAAACTTTGCAGGACTTGGCCCTGTTAACCCCTTACCTTCCAGCGCCACCTCCTTGCCCGCCCTCTTGAGCGCTTGCACCGCTTCGTCGTGGGTGGCGTCGCGCAGGTCCGTGCCGTTGACGGCCAGGATGGCATCCCCGACGTAGAGCGCCTGGGTCTGGTCGGCGGCCAGCCCTTTGAAGATCTTGCTGATCAGGATGGGCATCTTGTTCTCCTTGCCCCCCTTGATGCTGATGCCCAGCCCGCCCATCTCCTGCTTCAGCACCTTGACGCACCGCTTCTTGTTGGAGATAGCTTCGGGGACTTGCTCGGGCAGGTCGGTGAAAGCCGTGCGCACCCCGCTCATCAAACCCGATTTAGGGCTCATGCCGCCGCCGCCGCCGCTGCCCCCCGAGGGCGACTCCGGAGAACCCCCGCTGGAAAGGCTGCAGGCGGCCGAGGCGCCCCCCGACGCCGGACCCAGCGCTGCCCCGCTGCAGAAAGTCCCATTGCCGTTGCTGCCCGACGCCCCGATGCCGTTGTACGCGGCGGCAGCGCCACCGTCGTCGGCGCTCAGCACCAGCGCCTCGTCGCTCAGGCTCACCAGCACCCGGTGCCACCGGTCGCGCACCAAAACTTCCAGCGCGCCACTGCGCTGCACCCGGCCGACGCCGCCTCCCCCTCCGGCCGCCGCTACCGCCATCTTTGGAGCATTTCTCGAAGCACCATGTGATCGAGGGCGCGCACAGACAGGCGGACGGGCAAGGGAAGCGAAAGAGGGCGCGCGGAGGAGCGCGCAAGACTTCTCCTCGGCGCCCGAGCGAGAGAGAGAGAGAGAGAGAGAGAGAGAGAGAGAGAGAGAGAGAGAGAGAGAGGCGTCGAGGACGAGGGAGGAGGAGGAGGAGAGGGAGGGACCAGGGAGAGCCCCCGAGCGCTGCCAGCCTTGCAGCGTGGCGAGCCGAGGGGAGGAGCAGTGGGGAGAACCGGGCGGGGTGGGGGGTGGGGGAGAAAGGACGGACGGGGCGGGCGGAAGGAGGAAACTCCGGCGCAAGGGCGCAGGAGGCAGCCCGAGTTTGGAGACGGGCGCGCAGCTCGAGACTTCGGAGTTGGGTAAAGCAGAAGGGCTCCCGCGCCGCCGGCCCGGAGAGATCAAGCATTTCCTGGAAGGGCAAAGCTTGTTTTTGTTTCGAGATTCTTGAGGTTTTCAGTTTTGCGTATTTTAGTGTGGATGAGCCGCTTTGAGACCTAGGCGGTGGGAGGGAGGGAGTGTGTGTGTGTGTGTGTGTGTGTGTGTTTAACAGAACAAACAATAAACCCATAGGCAATGTGGGGCTGCTTAAAAAAAACAGGTTTTATTATTATTAGACGGAGCTGCGTGCAGCTCGAATGGAAGGCAGAAGAACCTTGCGTGACCTTGGCGTTGTTAATCGTGCCTCGGTTTAAGGGCTCTCCTGGTCGTGGCTGCTCAGAAGTAAATGCTATTTAGTTTGACGGGGCTTACTCCCAGGTACGTGGGGATAGGATCGAGGACTCTGCTCGCTTCACACTTCCTGAGGTTGTGTGGTAACAGACTCTGCCTTTCTCTTTCTCTTTTACACATAAAGTACACACTGTTCTGAGCTCCTTGAAGACAGTCGGATGTCACCCCGTTAATGTTCTTATATAGGCGAATTCACGGAGGATCAAACTATCAGTTCATAGAAAATCATAGAATCATAGAGTTGGAAGAGACCACAAGGGCCATCGAGTCCAACCCCCTGCCAAGCAGGAAACACCATCAGAGCACTCCTGACATATGGTTGTCAAGCCTCTGCTTAAAGACCTCCAAAGAAGGAGACTCCACCACACTCCTTGGCAGCAAATTCCACTGTCAAACAGCTCTTACTGTCAGGAAGTTCTTCCTAATGTTTAGGTGGAATCTTTTTTCTTGTAGTTTGGAACCTGACATATGGTTGTCAAGCCTCTGCTTAAAGAACTCCAAAGAAGGAGACTCCACCACAAGCGATTGTTGTGTCTGTGTTCTGTCTCCATGACCAAGACAGCATAGTCCCGAATTCCAGTTCCTGGGAATTGCAAGTGGGGAGAAGGTTGTTGCACTCGGGTTCAGCTTCCCATAGAAGAAGAGGAGGAGTTTGGATTTGATATCCTGCTTTATCACTACCCGAAGGAGTCTCAAAGCGGCTAACATTCTCCTTTCCCTTCCTCCCCCACAACAAACACTCTGTGAGGTGAGTGGGGCTGAGAGACTTCAGAGAAGTGTGACTAGCCCAAGGTCACCCAGCAGCTGCATGTGGAGGAGCAGGGAAGCGAACCTGGTTCACCAGATTACGAGTCCACAGCTCTTAACCACTACACCACACTGGCTCTGTAGTTGGCTTCTCGAACAACAGGGTGCTGGACTAGATGGTCCTTTGGCCCAAAGACGTACCTAGGCTCCCTTGTGCCCTTGGCAAAGAGTCTTATCAGCACCGAGAGAGACCATGGACAAGAAATTTCCCTCACCTGGCCTCCCAGAGCAGTGGAGGAGCAGACAGGTGGGCAGGCTCATAGCCACTCCGAGACAGAGTGGAGAGGTGTGATTTGTGCGACCCCCCCTGCCGTCGGGCCTGCACCCTTGACTGGGGCCAACCTGACCAACCCCTAGGTTAGGGTTTCCCAAACCTGGGTCTCCAGCTTTTTGGGACTACAACTCCTATCATCCCTGACCAATGGGGTCTTACTAGCTAGAGATGATGGGAGTTGTAGTCCAAAACAGCTGGAGACCCAAGTTTGGGAAACCCTGCCCTAGGTACACTCCTGCCTTGGCTTGATCCAGCAAAGCTCTTCTCATGTTTTAAATAACAATAATAATATAGTTCCAGGGAACAACAGTTTGCACATTATTGTTTTTGTTGGCCTCAACTAATGCAATAATTAGTACCTACCCAACTGTTACTTCTGGTTTCTTTTTCCCACCATTGTCATTATTCTTAACTGCCTCAGGTGTCTGGCACTGGCTCCCGAAAACCCAGTAAACTTCAGAGTTTGCCAGGCTCCACCCACAGCTTAGCAGATTCCACTGTCTCACAGTAGAAGCGTTCAAGCAAATACCCTTATCCTCACACACTGAGTGCTGTCTGAAAATTGGCTACTGGCTGGCAGAGGGCTGGTGCTTCTAGATCAGCAAACTTTTTCAGCAGGGGGCTGGTTCACTGTCCCTCAGACCTTGGGGGGGGGGACTATATTTTGAAGGGGGGATGAGAACGAATTCCTACGCCCCACAAATAACCCAGAGATGCATTTTAAATAAAAGGACACATTCTACTCATGTAAAAACATGCTGATTCCTGGACCGTCCGTGGGCCAGATTTAGTAGGCGATTGGGCCAGATCCGGCCCCTGGGCCTTAGTTTGCCTACCCATGGTGCGCTCTTCTTGCAGGTAGTCACATGCTTGGCCGTCAGAGCCCCGAGTTTTCCCCTTTCTTTTCCCCTAAGGTAGATCTTGTGTTTTGGGGTGTCCAGAAGCAGTCTGAGCCAACCTTAGCACCTGGGCAGCTGTTGCAGCCCCAGAACCCAGCTCTAGAACACTCTTTGAAAGAATAAAGAATCCGTCTCGATGCTTCGAGCGGCGCAAGCTGCCAGTTTAATTTTCCACAGCAGTTTTGCTTCAGGGAATTGCAAGGAATTAATGCAGCAGCCTCCGTCCAAATGGCACTACTGCTTGCTAGTGTGCACCGTTGCTACTAGGCAAGTCCACCAGGGCCCAAAAGCAGAGGAAGGGCTCATCAGAGGGCATGTTGCCTAGCCTCCTCAAATGGGGAGCCTGCCCCACAGGGCTGTTTGCATGTGTGAGTGTGTGCATAAGCAGAACTTGTACTGTTAGAAAATTGAGGCTGGGCTATTATTAATATCCATAATTATAATTATTACCACTACTGTTATATTTATATGTCGCCCATTCGACTGGGTTGCCTCATCCAGTCTGGGGGGCTTCCAGCAAAATATGAAAACACGATAAAAACATCAAATATTAAAAACTTCCCTATAGAGGGCTGCCTTCAGGTGTCTTCTAAAAGTCATATAGTTCTTTATCTCCTTGACATCTGGTGGGGTGGGGGCCGCCACTACCAAGAAGGCCCTCTGTCTCGTTCCCTGTAACTTCATGTCTTGCAATGAGGGAACTGCCAGAAGGTCCTTGGAACTGGACCTCAGTGTCCGAGCTGAAAAATGGGGGTGGAGATGCTCCTTCAGGTATGCAGGACCGAAGAGGTTTGAGGCTTTAAAGGTCAGTACCAACACTTTGAATTGTGCTCAGATATGTACCGGGAGCCAATGTTATATGGTCCCAGTTTAGGACCAGTGTTATATGGTCCCAGCGTCTGCTCCCAGTCACCAATCTAGCTGCCGCGTTCTGGATTTGTTGTAGTTTCCCAGTCACCTTCAAAGGAAGCCCCACGTAGAGCGCATTGCAGTAGTCAAGGTGACCAGAGCATGTGCCACTCTGGAAAGACAGTCTGTGGGCAGGTAGGGTCTCAGCCGGTGTACCAGGTGGAGCTGGTAAGACAGCTGCCTTCGATTCTAGTTCAGCTGCCATGAAGAGGTAAAGCAAAGGCTATTCCTACAGTTTTGGTGAGAGTTAAGATCCATCCCAAAGTATTGTAACATAAACTTCAGCTTTCAGTGAATTTTGTTGTTGAAAGCCAAACAAGCAATCCTAAAAATAAATGGTTATAACTGAAGTGTTGACATATCCTTAGTTACAGTGACATTCCATCCCTTCCCCTCCAGCCTGATTTGCTCTGCAAGTCTCTTTCAAGCGTTGATTGCTTCCCAAGGCACCAAGCGATTTGTTTCCAGGAGGGGCTTTGGTTTGTTGCATTTTTATATATTTAATCAGCTGCATCTGCTGCTGCATTAAGAGCCACATTGCTTTAAATGACCAGATCAAAGGTTGGGTGGTGGTTGTGACAGCAGCTGTTGAGCAAATTGGAATTCTTAGCATAGTAAGAGAGAGGACGAGAAACAATTCCACATGTCACCGCTTCCTTTGTCCGCCTGTCAAAGGGAAGGCTTGTCCAGAAAAAAATGTACCGCTTACTCTGAGCTTGCCTGCTTCACTTTGCAAGAGCAGAAGAGCGAGCCTGAACTTCACCTAGAAGGAAACTCTCAACAAATTCTAGAGGCCCTTGGTTGACCAAATCATCCAAGGAAGGTTGAGGGACACAGAACCAGAATTTAATTGAGAGTTCCTTTTTTTTTTAAATAAGATATTTATTGAAATTTTCCAGAATAATACATTATAAAACAACAAAAAAGAAACAACAAAAATACAAAAAAGAAAAAAGAAAAAATATAAAAACAACTAAAAAACACATAAAATTTCCCTTTACCTATTTTCTTTTAACTTATTTTCCAGACCTCCTCATACCTCCCTTTCTTATAGTCCAATTCAAATTATAAATTGAGCAAATCCTCACCATTAATTTTTACTTAATTCAAAACCTTATTTTCCATATCTCTTAAAACATTACAGCTGGAAACCACTTAATTTCTGTCCAACATCATTCTAACATTCATTAATTTTACAATATTTCTGCAAATAGTCTTTAAACTTCTTCCAATCTTCTTCCGCCGACTCTTCTCCCTGGTCTCGGATTCTGCCAGTCATTTCTGCCAATCCCATATAGTCGATCATCTTCATCTGCCATTCTTCCAGAGTGGGTAGATCTTGTGTCTTCCAATATTTTGCGATGAGTATTCTTGCTGCTGTTGTCGCATACATAAAAAATGTTCTATCCTTCTTTGGCACCAATTGGCCAACCATGCCCAGGAATAAGGCCTCTGGTTTCTTCAAGAAGGTATATTTAAATACCTTTTTCATTTCATTATAAATCATTTCCCAGAAAGCCTTAATCCTTGGGCACGTCCACCAAAGGTGAAAGAATGTACCTTCAGTCTCTTTACACTTCCGACATTTATTATCAGGCAAGTGATAAATTTTTGCAAGCTTGACTGGGGTCATGTACCACCTATAAATCATTTTCATAATATTCTCTCTTAAGGCATTACATGCCGTAAATTTCATACCGGTGGTCCATAACTGCTCCCAGTCAGCAAACATAATATTATGTCCAACATCCTGTGCCCATTTAATCATAGCAGACTTCACCGTTTCATCCTGAGTGTTCCATTTCAGCAGCAAGTTATACATCTTTGACAAAACCTTAGTTTTGGGTTCTAACAATTCTGTTTCTAATTTTGATTTTTCCACCTGGAATCCAATTTTCTTGTCCAATTTATAAGCCTCCATTATCTGATAGTAATGAAGCCAGTCTCGCACTTTGTTTTTTAATTTCTCAAAACTCTGCAATTTCAATTTATCTCCCTCTTGTTCCAGAATTTCCCAATATTTTGGCCATTTGGACTCCATATTAAGTCTTTTAAAAGCTTTCACTTCCATTGGTGACAACCACCTTGGGGTTTTATTTTCCAATAGGTCTTTGTATCTTATCCAAACATTAAACAATGCTTTCCTGACAATATGGTTTTTAAATGCTTTATGTACTTTAACCTTGTCGTACCACAAATATGCATGCCACCCAAAAGCATTATTAAATCCTTCTAGGTCCAAAATGTCTGTGTTCTCAAGAAGCAGCCAGTCTTTCAACCAGCAGAATGCTGCTGATTCATAATAGAGTTTGAGGTCTGGCAGGGCAAATCCACCCCTTTCCTTTGCATCAGTTAATATCTTAAATTTTATTCTGGGCTTCTTGCCCTGCCAGACAAATCTAGAAATATCTTTCTGCCACTTCTTGAAACAGTCCATCTTGTCCACAATTTGCAATGTTTGAAACAAAAACAACATTCTAGGCAATACATTCATCTTTATAACTGCAATTCGACCCAACAAGGAAAGCTTCAAATTTGACCATATTTCTAAATCCTTTTTCACTTCTGTCCAACATAATTGAGAGTTCCTTGGTGTCGTGAAGGTATGCAAACCTATAAGAACGAGAGCAGCTAGAAGCAAAGTCTCCTGAACCCTTGGCCTACCTGGCAGCTAGTCAGTATGTCAAGTCCAAAGTTAAAAGACCATCCATACAAGCAAGGTCGAAGGTGAATCCAAGTCTGAAGTCCAGCAGTCAGGATACAGTCCAGAGTCCAACACAAAGCTCAGTCCCATAGAGGTCCAGGGGCATCTCGGCCAAGGTCCACCAACATGGGCAGCCGAGCAGACACAGCATCTCTGCTCTGATTGCCACATCTGGGCTTTATGAGGCAGGTGACCCTCACCTGTTCCAAGCCTAAAGCTGAGGAATCACACACCTTCTCCCAGAGCTAGTGAGCCCCACCTGGTCAAATAAGGAGCTGGGCTGGGGGCCCTTGCCTGTTACAGCCTCCTAGAGCAGCGGTTCTCAACCTTGGGTCCCCAGATGTTGTTGGACTACAACTCCCATCATCACTCTGAGCTCTGGCCTTGCTAGCTAGGGGTGATGGGAGTTGTAGTTCAACAACATCTGGGGACCCACAGGTTGAGAAAGGCTGTCCTAGAGCATACCTCCCAATGCTCTGTACACCTGAGAGCCTGCCATGTCTATAGAGAAGCTCTATGGGTCCTGCTGCTCTGGTTTCTGTGCATTGCCCTCCATCTCCTTGCCATCCCCTTGTCATCCTGTGAGAAGAAGAAGAGTTTGGATTTGATATCCCGCTTTATCACTACCTGAAGGAGTCTCAAAGCAGCTAGCATTCTCCTTTCCCTTCCTCCCCCACAACAAACACTCTGTGAGATGAGCAGGGCTGAGAGACTTCAGAGAAGTGTGACTAGCCCAAGGTCACCCAGCAGCTGCAGGTGGAGGAGCAAGGAAGCGAACCCGGTTCCCCAGATTACGAGTCTACCGCTCTTAATCACTACACCACACTGGCTCTCTGTGAGTACTTCCTTCCCCAGCAGGGCTCTTCCTATGCCATGTCTCAAACCAGCGCTGGCTGCAAGGGGTTCAGCCTCTCCTGGGTTTTTAGGCCTACCTGGAGATGAACCTGGGGCCTTTGGCATGCAAAGCAAACGCTCTACTGTGGAGCTACAGCCCTTGTGAAAAGCATAGCCAGATGACATTCCTGAAGCCCAAGCTGGAAGGTGCTTCATCTACAAAGTGCACAAAAGCCGCCGCTTCGATTCAAAGAGCCCAGCTAGATAAACGAAGAGAGTGACCGTGAAAGATGCAGGAGAAAATAGTTCCATTAGCATCTGGGCATTTGGAATGGCAAGATTTCCCCCTGAACAATGGCCCCCATTGAGGCCGTGAGTGCCTGCCTTGTGTCTGCTACCCATCAGACAGGCATCACTTTCTCTTGAGCAGCTGTGCACTCTAATTGGAAAAGAAAAGGCTCCCAAACTCATAAAAGGGTCTCTCATTGCAACGCTGGAAATCACTCTGGAGCAGAAGTGAGTCAACTGCTCCTGTGCCTCTCTGCCCCTTTGATCATCTTGGCATCATGACGATCATAGTTTTTTGTTTGTTTATTTTTAAACTGCAGGATGCCTTTTAAGACCCTAAGCAGCATGGAGTTGCAGTACCTTAAGGATCACCTCTTCCTGTTTACACCTTATCATAACACTGGCAGGGACGCGGGTGGCGTTGTGGGTTAAACCACAGAGCCTAGGACTTGCCGATCAGAAGGTTGGCGGTTCGAATCCCTGCGAAGGGGTGAGCTCCTGTTGCTCAGTCCCTGCTCCTGCCAACCTAGCAGTTCAAAAGCATGTCAAAGTGCAAGTAAATAAATAGGTGCCGCTCTGGTGGGAAGGTAAATGGCGTTTCCGTGCGCTGCTCTGGTTCGCCAGAAGCGGCTTAGTCATGCTGGCCACATGACCTGGAAGCTGTACGCCAGCTCCCTCGGCCAATAAAGTGAGATGAGCGCCGCAACCCCAGAGTCGGTCACGACTGGACCTAATGGTCAGGGGTCCCTTTACCTTTACCTTTATATAACGCTGGCACTTCTGTTTTCTAAGGTTCTCTTTCTAAACCCACAGGATTCTGCATACCCCTGGTTGCTGAAGTCTGCTTAAGGATTTATCTCAGCATTGTGACTGTTCCTCGTTCGGCCCAAGGGATAAAATCATAGTTTTCACCTCGTCTAATTCAGAAAGCCCACAAGCCTCACACTTATTCTCCTGCTGCGCCTCTTTTTCTCACCGTTCCCATTAGCCTCAGAAAACATTGCCAACGGCCAGGGGTGATGGGAATTGTAGTTCAGAAACATCCTGAGGGCTGAAGTTTCCCCACAGCTGGACCAGACCCTTTGCTCCCATCACCCAAGAGTACCAAACTGTCTCCGCTCATTTTTACCACTTATTATGGCATAATATTTCAACAACCAATCGCAGTTTTGTATGTGTCCTTCCCATTGCAGCACTTTGTTGCCATAGCTATCCATAAATAACACTCATGTTTGTATCCAAACCTCTCCCAGTTGACTTACAGTAGGATTCCACCCAGATTTATCTGCCAGCTTTTGGAGCCTGCTACTTCTCAAGTCTTTCCCAATATATAATATCAACCATCTCTGTGTAGGGGTTACAATCACACTGATGCACAAAATCAACTCATGATGAGGTGAAAGAATCTTGCCATGGCTTTCGCACATCACAAAGTGAGATCAAAAGGGCAGCAAACAACTACATTAGGAGATTAATCAGGGCTTTCCCCCTTTTAAAATGCTGTAGGCCTCTATGAACTATACTGCTTCTTGGAGTAGATGGCAAATTGTTAGAATCTTCCTCCCAGTTAAAACTCATTTCATATGAAAATCAGGCAGAAGTCTAGGATAGATCTGCATTCACTCATATTCTGCTTTTCTAACAGCAGGGAGATGATTCAAACATATGGTTCCCCAACTGCATCTTTTAGTTATACAGTTGTACCTTGAAAGTTGAATGGAATCCATTCCGGAAGTCTGTTTGACATCCAAAATGTTCAAAAAACCAAAGCACGGCTTCTGATTGGCTGCAGTAAGCTCTTGCAGCCAATCGGAAGACGTGGAAGCTCCGTTGGACGTTTGGCTTCCAAAAGAACGTTCAAAAACCAGAACAATCACTTCTGGGTTTCGATTGTTTGGGAGCCAAAATGTCCAAGAACTAGGCTGTTCGACTTCCAAGGTACGACTGTACAATCCTGGAAACACAGCTCTTGAAAAAAATTCTATGATTGTTATTATTAGTGGCAGCAGTAATATATCACCTTCCACTAATATGATGTCTTCAGGTGATGTACACAATATAGTGAAAAGCATTTTAAAAAGCAGTTAAAATCAGCACAGAAAATAACAGCAAATTAACTGAGAAAAAAATAGGAGACACAGCCATGATATTCATCCTGCTGGGAAAGATTGCCAGAACAAAAATGTCTTCAGCTGCTTCCAGGAAGGACAGAGAATGGGCACCTGTTATGTCTCAACAGGAAATTGAATTCCACAGAACGGGGGGCGGCCAAACTAAAAGTACTGCTTGGAGTTGCTTAATACGGGGTCTTATGAATACAGAACGTAGAAGTGCATTTACCACATTTCTTCTTACACTAGGTTTGGGCAATACAAGATGGTGGCCTGTAAGCAAAATGGAGACCCAGGCCCATTTTTCTGTGTGTGTGACTTCTTTCCCTCATTCTGTAGGTTGGTATTTGGCTAAAGGGAGTGGCTAAGGGAAATACTCCTCATGCTCCAGTATGAAGTGGCCAAGGGAAGCAGCTGCAGGAGTGAATCAACCAGTGGTATCCCCCGGAACAATGTGAGAAATGTTGGGATGCAACCCTTGGCTCACACACTGTGGCTAACACTGGTAGCCCCACAAACCGTTCTCATGAGCTGTGGCCGGCCAAACTCCAGGTGGCCAATGGAAGCAGCCAATGCTGACCCTATGTCACGGCCTGGTTCACGGGCGATCAAAGTCCCGGCTGGGGACGTTGGGACCGGGAGCAAGATGGCGGGGTGGGAGCAGGAACAGGAGTCCAGAAGTCAGAAGTCAGGAAGCCAAGGGTCCGAGGATCAAGAAGCAAGGAGTCATGAAGTCAAGGGTTCAAGGATCAAGAAGCAAGGAGTCAAAGAGCTAAATGCACCAAGGCAAGGAATGTGTTGCTGTGGCAAAGAGCCAAAGGGAAATGCTGACCTTATATCCCTTCCTGGCTCTTGCCACCAGGTGCTGTGAGTTACCAATCGGCCTCACCTGTGTGCCCGTGCCTTGCCTCTTCAGAACCAACTTAGGAAGGCCCCAGTCCTGCAAAGTCCTACTGGTCACAGGGCCTGGCTCCTGCACGCACTCCTGACACCCTCAGGGTGTCATGTCAGGCTTGTGCATGACAGAACCAGGAGATTCTCAGCTTCTCCAGACAGTCTACACATTGAACACTCATCCTCATTTGCTTGCACATAACTTACACTGAGATTCGATTGTCTCAGGCCTGTCATCTAGCTTTCGTTGGGATTTGTTTGTGGGGCGGTTATATGACAGCGAGCATCCGAGCTGGATTCGTTCCGATTTGCTTGCAGGCTGTTTACACAACTTCCTGTTAATCATTTGCTCATTCCGCACCGTTCAATGTGTATCCCCTACCTGCAAAAGTTCAGTTTCTTTTAAAAAGTGGTTATGTTATGTTGGGACAACAGAGTGCTTTATCCGCTTTGATTGCAGAAACCCAAATTTCCCAACTCTCATCCTTCCTGCAAAACACTGACTGTCTTGGGGATACCTCCAGGGAAAACAAAATCATGCAAGTCTGCTGATCCACTATTAGAAAGCCACCCACTCTTTCGTCAGTTCATTAAAATGAAATTTCAGAGCAAATAGTGGTGGTAAAATAGTGGCTTGAGCACTGTGGGGGCCCCACCTCCCTAAGCGCCACAATTGCTCCATGAAGACTTTCTGCAGTGCACATTCCTACCTACCAACCCCCTATGACATTTGGCAGCTCTCGATGCCACGTTTTGCAAAATGCCTCCTCCGAGAAGTGACAGACGTCTCGCTGGCCGACCTTCTGGTTTTGACATGCGACGCAGACCACCCTTTGCCTTTTAAAAATGAACAGCTGCATGCCCCTGTTTCCTCCCTCTCCTGTCTCTACACGTCCTGGTGCCACCTGCCAAAAGACGGTGTGCCCGCCTACTGACATTTCTCAGCATTTGTTATGCCATATCTGCCTCTGCCTTGGGTGTGTGTGTGTAGGAACAACAAGAGTTCATTTTCTCTGTCTCTTGGCAATAGCACACAGAGTGCCTGCCAGCGTATTGTTTATTTCTCCTCTGAGGCAAATCTCTTCTTCAAACGGTATTCATGATTACGTTTGGACCATGTAACAAGCAGGGGTTCATTTGTAAAGGAGAAATGTTGGAGTTCCTATACAGTGGTGTTGCATGGGTTGCCACTGCCCCAGGGCAAAGCAAGTCTTGCACCCCCTAACCCCCGGTTCCTGTCAGGGCCAGGCGGCAGTGATATTGGTGGGGAAGGGTCTTCCCAGCAAAGAGAGGGAAACGGACAGTGGCAGCGGTCATTTATTTTATTAATATTAATTATTTCATGAACTTTTTACACCACTTGATTGCTTCATTTTTGTTTTTTTAAAATAAAACCTGCAAAGCAGTTGCGCCCAGAAAAACAGCCCCTCTGCCCCACGCCCCAGTGCTACACAACAGCTCCTATATAGCTTTGAAAAAGGGGTATAATAATAATTTATTATTTATACCCCACCCATCCGGCTGGGTTTCCCCAGCCACTCCGGGTGGCTTCCAGCTGAATATTAAAAACAATACACCGTCAGACATTAAAAACTTCCCTAAACAGGGCCGCCTTCAGTTGTCTTTTAAAAGTAAAATAGTTGTTTATTGCCTTGACATCTGCTGCGAGGGCGTTCCACAGGGCAGGCGCCACTACCGAGAAGGCCCTCTGCCTGGTTCCCTGTAACCTCACTTCTCGCAATGAGGGAACTGCCAGAAGGCCCTCAGTGCTGTATCTCAGCATCCGGGCTGGATGATGGGGGTGGAGACGCTCCTTCAGGTATACAGGCTGTTTAGGGCTTTAAAGGTCAGCACCAACACTTTGAATTGTGCTTGGAAACGTACTGGGAGCCAATGAAGATCTTTCAGGACCAGTGTTATATGGTCTCAGCGGCCACTCCTAGTCACCAGTCTAGCTACCACATTCTGGATTAATTGCAGTTTCCAAGTCACCTTCAAAGGTAGCCCCACGTAGAGCGCATTGCAGTAGTCCAAGTAGGAGATAACTAGAGCATGCACCACTCTGGCAAGACAGCCTGCGGGCAGGTAGGGTCTCAGCCTGCATACCAAATGGAGCTGGTAAACAGCTGCCCTGGACACAGAATTAACCTGTGCCTCAGATACATGGCCTCCATGACTCTCTATCTGGCCCTTGGGAGTCTCTCTGTGTCACATCCTCTCCCCCGCCACACCCTTCGCTGGCCCTACTTTCATTGATTCAAATTACAAGAAATGGGATTCCAACTACACATTATGAAGAACTTCCTGACAAGTAAGTGCTGTTTGCCAGTACAACTGACTAACTTGGAAGATGGCAGACTCTCTTTCATTGCAGGTTTTTAAACAGAGATCAGATGGCCATCTGCCACGGATTCTCGAGCTGTGATTACTGCATTGCAGCTGGTTGGACTAGATGACCTTTGGGGTCTCTTCCAACACTACAATTCTATGTTTCTGTGATTCTACTTCCTACACTACTTCTCTATTTTCATCGAAGAAATGTTGGAGGGTATGGAGTTCTGACCCCTAAGCCAAGGAGACAAGTAACTATACAATTTTTAGAAGGCATCTAAAGGCAGCCCTGTATAGGGAAGTTTTAAATGTTTGATGTTTAAATTTGTGGGAAGCTGCCAAGAGTGGCTGGGGCAACCCAGTCAGATGGGCGACATAGAAATAACAAATTAGTAGTAGTAGTATATAGTAGTGTATTGGGAACCCGTGTGGATTCTCACGAATCAGTGTCAGTGGCGTAGCGTGGGGGTTGCAGGGGGGCCGGCTGCACCGGGCGCAACATCTGGGGGTTAGGGTTAGGGGGCGCAAATCCATGGGTTAGGGGGTGCAAATTACTTGCCTTGCCCCGGGTGCTGACAACCCACGCTATGCCACTGATCAGTGTCATTCCAAGAGAATGGGAGCCAGTTAGTTTTCACTAGTTGAAAATTCTGAATAAGGGTCGCTCCAGAAAAAGCACATTGTAATCATCTAGCCAGGATGTTACTAGAGAATGGACTATATCTCTTCATGAGTGGCTGTAATCAGCAAACTGGGTGTAACTGATAATAAGCACTTTATGCCTTCCCGAGCCTACAGTGAGAAAGATGGATCAAGCCCCAAGCTATGCACCTTCAAAAAGAGTGCAGCCTCATCCGGAACAGGCCATCTACTCAACTCCCAGACTCAAAAAGCCGCCAGTCCACCTCCATCTTATTCATTTGGCTCTCATCCAGCCTACTGCTCCCTGGAGGCAACAACCTCACATCTGCAATAAATACCTGTGGCCATCCCTCTCTTCAACGGACACAGCATGAATCGTCTTGAGATCATTTACGCTAAAACTGGAAGTTCAAGCTTAGAAGCACGATGCACCCAGCAATGCTAGAAAATTAATTATAACCAGTTTCAAGTGATTGGACTTTCTTGATTGCTATATTCAGTCCCTATAATTAGGGAGTTATAGGTGATGCAACTAATCATGGCTTTTAGTAGAATTTTAATTGCATCTACTTTCATCCATGGGAGTGGTTGGAACTTGGAATGTATAAAGATGCACAATGAATATCTCTCCCCCCCCCTGTGGTGTAGATGTGAAAACCAGAACACAAAGACTGATTGTTGTCCAGATCTCTCCCCCCCCCCACACACTATGTTTTAAAAATGTTCTGTATCTTCTGCAAAGGTTAGGTTACCATTTCATTTAATAGCCCTTTGCACTTCTATAGTGCCTTAATGTTTGTAACTTTCTTTTCCTCTTTTTAATGGCACTGTTTTTCAAAATCCAGACATCAACATACAAAACATCTTTTTTTTTAAAAAAAAAAAGTCATTTGTTTGAAACTGAGATACTCTAAAAATATCCCTACAAAATCAGCAATAAAGCAGTAACTACAGCTAATTATAGACCCCCAAATAAAGATATAGCAAGCACGTGACATAACAGAATCAAACTTCAAAGCTGGTTATGCACCTGTCAGCGCAAGCATATATTGCTTTGCATTTCTGAGGCTTTGATGCTGTCTATCAAGTTATCTGACAGACTTAATAAATAGACTCTGGGTGAAAAATAACAGGAAGCCTCCAATTCAACACTACAGGGGCAGAGGGAAGCCAAAAAATGGGGAGTTGAGGAGGGTCAGTTGGGGCGGATGAGAAATGTCCCTATTTTCATCTGAGGAAAGTTGGAGAGTATGCTTGTGATCATTATGTACCACTATGTAAGGAACTACAGTGGTACCTTGGGTTAAGAACTTAATTCGTTCTGGAGGTCCGTTCTTAACCTGAAACTGTCCTTAACCTGAAGCACCACTTTAGCAAATGGGGCCTCCTGCTGCCACCACGCCGCCCGAGCACGATTTCTGTTCTCATCCTGAAGCAAAGTTCTTAACTCGAGGTACTATTTCTGGGTTAGCGGAGTCTGTACCATGACGCGTCTGTAACCTGAAGCATCTGTAACCCGAGGTACCACTGTATAGGGAATTGGAAATGTAGATTGATTATTTGTTAAATTGTAGGATTTATTGGGCACATGGTGGTTAATTAGTTAATTACTGGGACCATAGGATATGTGTAATTTGTTTGTATATAATTAGTCTTTGCTTATCTGCTTGCTTAAGTGACGTTTTGATTAGTCTCATTCATAGGTGACATTCTAATCTGATGACTTCTTCCTTCCTTGTACAGTGGTAAAGGTAAAGGGACCAGTGACCATTAGGTCCAGTCATGGCTGACTCTGGGGTTGCGGCGCTCATCTCACTTTATTGGCCGAGGGAGCCGGAGTACAGCTTCCGAGTCATGTGGCCAGCATGACTAAGCCGCTTCTGGCGAACCAGAGCAGCGCACGGAAACGCTGTTTACCTTCCCGCCGGAGCAGTACCTATTTATCTACTTGCACTTTGACATGCTTTCGAACTGCTAGTTGGGCAGGAGCTGGGACCGAGCAACAGGAGCTCACCCCGTTGCGGGCATTTGAACCGCCGACCTTCTGATTGACAAGTCCTAGGCTCTGTGGTTTAACCCACAGCGCCAACCGTGTCCTCGGGTTAAAAACTTAAATCGTTCTGGAGGTCCGTTCTTAACCTGAAACTGTTCTTAATCTTAGGTACCACTTAAGCTAATGGGGCCTCCCGCTGCCTCCGCACGATTTCTGTTCTCATCCTGAAGCAAAGTTCTTTACCTGAGGTACTATTTCTGGGTTAGTGGAGTCTGTAACCTGAAGTGTCTGTAACCCAAGATACCACTGTGGTGCCTTTTAGTTTAGGTAAATTGAAGCCTTCTCAGCCTTGGCAGTGTGCAGTAAAGACACATTCTTCCATTCTTCTAAGCAGCAATTAATCGCTTGCAGATTTGATTGCTTGGATTGTGTTTGCGTCTGGCTTCCAGCCTAGCTGCTCCAACAGGAAAGTTTTGCTTGCCCTTCTCCCTTAGCTTCCTATCATGGGAAGTCTCACCAAATAAATGCCTTCTCCGTAGCGCCCCCCCCCCACACCATCTGACAGAAGACATCATGGGTGCTGTTAACCCCAACCTTGGAGCCAATCTCTTCCTTTGGTTGTCAGAATATTTGCTCATTCTCAGAGGTGCAAACTTGAATACAATATTGGAGGCCCCAGGTAAGCCCCATTCTGCATAATCAATCACAAGACACAGACCATTTGAATGCCCATTCATTGGCAGAGGGGCAGCCCCCTCAACTATTTTATGGGGGTGGTGAAGGGACCTCTGCCATTAGGAGTTCGCTCTTATGCTCAACATGAAATAGCAGTTCACAGCACCTTTTCTCAGACCCACTCAGTCTGATATATGTTTCTAGCACTAAGGTAAAGGTAAAGGGACCCCTGACCATTAGGTCCAGTTGCGGATGACTCTGAGATTGCGGCGCTCATCTCATTTTATTAGCCTAGGGAGCCAGCGTACAGCTTCCGGGTCATGTGGCCAGCATGACTAAGCCACTTCTGGCGAACCAGAGCAGCACACGGAAACGCATTTACCTTCCCGCCAGAGCGGTGCCTATTTATCTACTTGCACTTCGTGCTTTCAAACTGCTAGGTTGGCAGGAGCTGGGACCGAGCAACGGGAGCGCACCCCGTCATGGGGATTCAAACCGCCGACCTTCTGATCGGCAAGCCCTAGGCTCTGTGGTTTAACCCACAGCACCACCTGCGTCCCTGTTTCTAGCACTAGTGCTACCAAATAAAGTATGCACAATAATAACAAAGAGGATGAGTTGAATTACATGCAGAGTTTATTTCTTGCAATCTGGAGATTGTCCTCTCTCCCAGCTGACGTGAAAACAGCCTTTTGAAGCAGCCTTTTGAAAAAGATTAAGCACAATTCCCTCCACTCTGCAAGGCTCCCCACTGGCACCCCAGGCTCAAAGATCCCTTGAAACTATATCATAAAGTTCAGCCTACTCTTGGGGTTTACTTCTGTTTCAACGTCTGAAGAAGCCCTTTGATCAGTGACTTGATATCTTTTATTATAAAATCTC
Organism: Podarcis cretensis; assembly: GCF_951804945.1. NCBI lineage: Eukaryota > Metazoa > Chordata > Lepidosauria > Squamata > Lacertidae > Podarcis > Podarcis cretensis. The sequence continues at coordinate 78,616,188 of NC_137176.1, forward strand.
ATATTCTCCGCTGGAGACCTAAGCATCGCCACCGCCGCCTCCTCTTGCCCTCCTGATTTTGCTTGATCACTTGATATTGTTGGATTGTTGACAAACACTAAGTCAAAACAGGACTTGGAAGTCGTTCTAAATGAGCTTTTCAAAGAATTATCCCCTGGAACAAGATTCTCCCTCTTCCCTTCCTAATTAGCAGGAGAGGAGTCAAGTTAATGCCATCCAATCTGCAATCTCAAAAAAAGGTTAAAAGGTGAGAATTAAAAGAGAGAGACAAAGCGTAGGGAACACCCACAATCTACAGAAGTCGTAAAAGTATAAATGCTCCTTTTGTGCTTGAAGGCTTTCAGATCTATATATATTTACTGGCTGGAATTACGGTTTTCCTTTTGTTGACCTCTTTTCATGAGCAAGGAGTTCAGCTATGCAAATACTCTGTGTGGATGAAATACAGTCTTGCGTGGGAAAGGAGACAGCTCCTTCTCCCCCACTCGTAGGGTCCTGTTTAGTCACACCAAGCAACAGCAAATAGATCTACCAAGCGATCTATTTTGTGGCAGTCTCCGTTTATGACCATAAGACCAGGGAAGGGATCATTAATTCTTTCTTGTGCCCTTAAAAACACCATTGTCTCCTTGATAATAGCAATAAGGCCTTGCCAATATCATCATTTTGGGATGGCAGGATCTTGTGGAAAATTCAGCATGTTCCAAATTTCCCTGTGAAAAGGATCTAGAGGTATGTCACCTTCATATTTCAGAATAAAAGGATGTCTTTTCCATTCAGCGATCTACTAAAAAGGCCTCCTTGCTCTCACCTGCTTAGCCTCCGTCCAACGAAAACACCAACTGCACTTCATTTCAGTTCAAGAGATTGCTTAAGTGCTTTTCTGGATGGGATTCAGTTCCAGGACCGGGCTGTTGAATTGTACCACTGTCTCTGTACATAAACACAAATTTGCATATATATATATATATATATAGAGAGAGAGAGAGAGAGAGAGAGAGAGAGGTTTCCTTTGGACTATCGCTGGATTGAACAGAATGAGGGTCAGCTGAAAGTCCTTCTCACTGAGTATACCTGGGGTCACCAATTGTTTGGAACCCATGGCTGCATTTGCAAATCTGAGACAGTGTTGTGGGCTGCTGGGAGAGCTTGGCTAGTCCAGGGGACAGGTTGCTTACTAGGGAGTTGAGTACAAAACAGAGATTGTGTCTGAGCCCCAAATATCAAACCAGTAAAGGTAAAGGACCCCTGACAGTTAAGTCCAGTCATAAACGACTCTGGGGTTGCGGCGCTCATGTCGTTTTCCTGGCTGAGGGAGCCGCCGTTTGTCCACAGACAGTTTTTCTGGCTCATGTGGCCAGCATGACTAAGCCGCTTCTGATGAAACCAGAGCACTACTTGCACTTTGATGTGCTTTCAAACTGCTAGGTTGGCAGGAGCTGGGACCGAGCAACGGGAGCTCACCCCGTCACGGGGATTCAAACCACCAACCTTCTGATCGGCAAGAAGAGAAGAGTTTGGATTTGATATCCCGCTTTATCACTACCCTAAGGAGTCTCAAAGCAGTTAACAATCTCCTTTTCCCTTCCTTCCCCACAACAAACACTCTTTGAGGTGACTGAGGCTGAGAGACTTCAGAGAAGTGTGACTAGCCCAAGGTCACCCAGCAGCTGCATGTGGAGGAGCGGAGATGTGAACCCAGTTCACCAGATTATGAGTCTACCACTCTTAACCACTGCACCACACCACAGCGCCACCCGCGTCAAACCATTAGCTGTCACCAAAAAAAGCACAACATACACAACATACCCATACACAAGCTCCATTTCTGAAGACCATTTCCACCCAAAACTGCAGCAACACCCCCCAACACTCCACTACACTGCAGCACTGAACCGTGGTTTAATATTTTGTCCAAACATGGCCTATGTGTCATGAAATTAAAGTCATGATGGTATTCAGAAGCGTTGCTGCCTCCGACAATGGAGGCAGAGCCGAGCCATCACAACTGGCCCGCGAGTGCTCCAATTGGAGGACAGCCTTTACCAAAGGTGTCATGGGCTTTGAAGACACTTGAACTAGGGACAAAAGGGATAAACGTGCTAAGACCGAGGCCATCAAACTATGGCCCGCAGGCCGGATATGGCCCACCAGGCTCGTTAATCCAGCCCACAAACTTTGCGGATTCTGCTGCCCACTCGCTCAGTCCCCGTGGTAAACAGGTGCGACGCGGCATAGCTTCTGATTGGCTGCAGGAAGCTCCTGCAGCCAATCAAAAGCCGCAGATGCCTCTGGGCAGGCAGCGATGCTGGCACGGCTTCTGATTGGTTGCAGAAAGCTCCTGCAGCCAATCAGAAGCCACAGATGCCTCTGGGCGCTGCCCCTGCCTTCCTGCTGTGGCGGCTGAGCGGCAGGAAGCGGCGGCGGTGCCTCCACCACCCAGGCCAGTGGCATCTGGTTACCGCCCTGTTATGTACTGAAGTTCTCACCCTGGGCCAGCAGGGGGATACTATAGATAGTTATGCAAATGAAGGATCGAAAATGACGTTCAGTGATTGGATAGTTTGTATGCAAATGAAGGATCGAAAGTGACGTTCAGTGATTGGATAGTTTTAGAAAATGGCAACAGTTACATTGTTCTGAAGCTCTATATAAGCAGGCTGACTGAGCTCCTCAGTTCAGTTCTGTTCCAGCTTACAAATAAAGAGCTGCTTTGGAAGAATCACTGTGTCATCTGATATGTTTGCCCACAACTTAACACGCCCCTTCCTTCCCGCTAAGGTGGCCAAGTGGGAGGAAGCGGCCGAGTGGGAAGGAAGCAGCAGTGGCGTGGAGGCTGCTTCCGCTGCCCAGGTCAGCGGCATGGGCTCTGTGCCCCGCTGAGACAGAGGACGCTGCCGCTGCTGAAGATGAGGCAGCATCAGTGGCTGCGGAATGAGTGGCATAGATTAGGGGGTCTTTCAGGAGTGGGGGTGCTTTGAGGAGGTGGTGGGTCCTGCCCCCCACAAGGTCTGAGGGACAGTGGACCGGCCCCCTCCTGAAAATGTTTGCTGACCCCTATGTTAAGAGGAAGGTATGCTTGGCAAACCCTCACTGTGATCAACTCACACCTGGAAACCAACGTCCCCACTGTGGAAAGACATGTGGATCCAGAAATGGCCTCCATAGTCACTTAAGGACTCACTGTTGAAATCATGTTTATGGAAGACACTCTTACTCGGCTCCAAGTGATCACGAAAGAAGAAGAAGAAGTGGCCAAAGATAATCTTATATTCCAAAAACTTGTCTAATCCTCCTCTAAAGCCATCCAAGTTGGGGGCCATCATTGCCTCCTGGGGGCACAAATTCCGTATTTTTAACTAGGTACCGTGTGCAGCAGTATTTTCTTTTTTCTCTCCTGAATCTTTGAACTTTCAGCTTCATTGGATGCTTGCAAGTTCTACTGTCATGAGAGAGGGAGCAAAACTTTTCTCTCCCTACCATCGCCTTGTGTAATTTTGTAAACTTCTGTCATTTGCCACTTGCTTGCCTTTCCTGTAACCTGTTGTTGTTGTTTAGTTGTTTAGTCATGTCTGACTCTTCGTGACCCCATGGACCAGAGCACACCAGGCACTCCTGTCTTCCACTGCCTCCCGCAGTTTGGTCAAACTCATGCTGCTAGCTTCGAGAACACTATCCAACCATCTCGTCCTCTGTCGTCCCCTTCTCCTTGTGCCCTCCATCTTTCCCAACATCAGGGTCTTTTCCAGGGAGTCTTCTCTTCTCATGAGGTGGCCAAAGTATTGGAGCCTCAGCTTCACGATCTGTCCTTCCAGTGAACACTCAGGGCTGATTTCCCTCAGAATGGAACGGTTTGATCTTCTTGCAGTCCATGGGACTCTCAAAAGTCTCCTCCAGCACCAAAATTCAAAAGCATCCATTGTTCGGCGATCAGCCTTCTTTATGGTCCAGCTTTCACTTCCATACATCACTACTGGGAAAACCATAGCTTTAACTATACAGACCTTTCCTGTAACCTAAGAAGTCCCAAACTCTGCTACCATTCTTCATAGGGGCGTCATTCCATGCCCTTGATCATTTTGGTTGCCTATATATATATTTAAAAATCACACTATATAATTGGATTTGAAGCCAATTGGATTAAAAACCAACAATCTGAAATGCGCTTGCATTAATTTTTATGGCACATAAGGAGGACCACTTCTCTCCAAATGAATCTACCTGGACTTCTGATGCCCTTCTTCATGTGCCTCTAGAGACCCAGAGGGTGGAAACACGAGAATGGGCCTTTTCTGCAGTGACTCCTCATTTGTGGAATGTTCTCCCCAGGGAGTGTTATGCACTTTTAGGTGCCAGGCGAAAACATTCCTCTTCTACCAGAGCTTTGGCTGACTGACATCCAACGCCCTTTTGAAATGTGTTGGGGATGAGGGATTATTGGGTTGTTCTTGTTCTTATTTTTATTACATATTTTGTGTTTTTATATTGTGATTTTATGTTGCGAACAACCCTGAGACCTGCGGGTATAGGGCAATATGTAAATAATAATAATAATAATAATAATAATAATAACAACAACAACTGTTTTTTAAAAACATTAAGAGCATTGAAGACTGTAGACTCAGAATGTTCCAACTCATTATTCTGATCCCTCGCTTTTTTGCATAGCGAATAATAAAACTGACCTCCTCCAATGCAACGTTAAAAGTCTTCCTGACAATAAATGCACTTTTTAAGAGCTGTGTTTCCTTTATGGCTGCACACCCAACATGGGCTGTGTTGCTGAGAAGTGCTGAATTCACATATCTCTCTTCTCCCTCATCAGGTTCCCCCCCGATTCATAAGGACACAGTGCAGACACTATTGTGATAAGGAAGAGCAACGAACAAAGGGCTGCCTCCCAGTAAAGTTGGAGAACCTTCAGCAGCGAAGCCTAGTTTCAAAATCAATTCTGCTGAAGAGAGAGTGAAAGGCAGAGATCATACAAAAAAATAAATAAATCCTTGACCTCCTTTCCCCACCCCATTCCAATTTGCACTGAATAGAAAACTGTTCTGCAATTTTAGATGTGCTATTGAGTGGCTTAGTGGGTGCCAGCTGTGCTCTGTAATTACTTGGCAAAATATCTGCACACGATAAGAGGGGAAAATCTGTGCTAGTGGTAGAGATAACCTGGCTAATGATCTGTTGTCTTCCAACCTGGTTAAGTCTTTAGTGCAAAGTCAGGGTGCAGTATTACCAGGTGAGCGGTGATCGTGTTAGTATCTTCCATGGCTACAGGAAGCCATACTCAAATCCACACCTGAGAGGGCTGGCCATCAAGGGTTGACACGGTCATTCAGTGAGGGGCATCAGAAATTTTGCAATACCCTCTGACTCAATCCCCTGGCACTTGCCCTGACAGCCAGGGTTGGTTGAAGTCACAGTGTGTCCCAAACTCGGGTCTCCAGTTGTTTGTGGACTCCAACTCCCATCATCCCTAGCTAGCAGGACCTGTGGTCAGGGATGATGGGAACTGTAGTCCAAAAACAGTTGGAGACCCAAGTTCGGAAAACATTAAGACCAGCATATGTGCTGCCGGGAGGGGGGGGAGCCAAAGTTGTTGACCTTATTGGGGGGAGGAAAATTGCTTAACTGTAACAACGATGCAGCGGAAATAACTGCTTTTGTTTCCTGACTTTGGAATATTTGATGCTACGAAGTAATAGAGCGACGAAGGAGGGGGGCAGGGACTTTCGCTCCATTGCTTTTCACTGCCGCTGAACGAGAGGGACCGGTATACAGTAGGTATACATTTGGCAACCCCAAAATACACTTGGTGCCCCCCAGAATTCGGCGCCTGGGTGCACCGCACCCCTTGCACCCTGGGGTAAAGACAGCCCTGATTAAGATATAGCATAAGATGAGTCCTGATGGATCAGTCCAAAGACCAGCATCTATTGTAGCAGCCTATTCTCACAGTGCCTAACCAGATGCCCTTGAGAAGACCTCAAACAGGGCCTTAGTGCCACAGTGCTCTTTCCATTTGCAGTCCTGAGCAATTTTTATTCAGAGGCCTACTGAATAGTCACGAATAGCCTTATCAGTGGCTAATCCCCCTTTAAAGCTTTCCAGGTTGGTGATTATCACTACATCTTACGATGTTTTGTAGCGTGTCGAGGTCCCCAAGCCACCCCCTGAATAAATCACAGTTCACACAGAATTTTTGTTTAAGGTTTTTGGCATAATTTTGGCCACAACTTTATTAAAATACATAACGTGAGTGGTTGCTTAGGCGTTGGTTAAGACTATCTGTCTCCACCCAGGGACAGAACTTACTTCCACAACCCTGTGGAAGTCAGTAAGGGAAAACATTTGGGGAGAGGATGGAGCTGGGCACCAGACCCTCACCTCTCCCAGGGGCTTGAGCGGCCCAAGTCCCTTACCAGGGATTTGGACAAAAGCATGGTAAGCCACTGGATTACTTTAACGGAATTTCCTTGCAGCAGCAGCATTGGCGTGGCAGGCACTGCCAACCACATCCCCTCCACCAACCAGTTTTAACCAATGCCTAACCGCAACCTTACAAGGTGTGACGATTTGCTACACAGTAGGCAAAAACATTTGGCACCCAAATGGTCTGAAATGGCAGACCAAATGGTCTGAAGCTCAACATCAAAAAAACAAAGATCATGGCCACAGGTCACCTCCTGGCAAATAGAAGGGGAAGAAATGGAGGCAGTGAGAGATTTTACTTTATTGGGCTCCATGATCACTGCAGATGGTGACAGCAGCCACAAAATTAAAAGACGCCTGCTTCTTGGGAGAAAAGCAATGAGAAACCTAGACAGCATCTTAAAAAGAAGAGACATCACCTTCCCAACAAAGGTCCGTATAGTTAAAGCTATGGTTTTCCCAGTAGTGATGTATGGAAGTGAGAGCTGGACCATAAAGAAGGCTGATCGCCGAAGAATTGATGCTTTTGAATTATGGTGCTGGAGGAGACTTTTGAGAGTCCCATGGACTGCAAGAAGAACAAACCTATCCATTCTGAAGGAAATCAGCCCTGAGAGCTCACTGGAAGGACAGATCATGAAGCTGAGGCTCCAATACTTTGACCACCTCATGAGAAGAGAAGACTCCCTGGAAAAGACCCTGATGTTGGGAAAGATTGAAGACACAGGGAGAAGGGGTCGACAGAGGATGAGATGGTTGTACAGTGTTCCCAAAGCTACCAGCATGAGTTTGACCAAACTGCGGGAGGCAGTGGAAGACAGGAGTGCCTGGCGTGCTCTGGTCCATGGGGTCACAAAGAGTCGGACACGACTAAATGACTAAACAACAACAACAAGGCAAAAACCAAATGGCACCAGCCAATCTGCCAAATGGACAAAATTTCTACCAGGCCCCTGCCCCAAAAGCAGGCGACCCCATGGCAGGCATAGCAAGGTCAGACACACAAGCCCTAATTTAGGGCGGGTGGGTGGGTGCATGCAGCAAAAGGGAACGTTAAATGCTGCGTGCTAAGTATATAAACCCTCAAGCCACCCCACAAATCTGGCAACATCATAATTTGCCCAACAACCCAGAATAGCCAATCACAATCCTGGACATTTAAACAATCCCACCCAGCAACCAAGCGGGTGTCCTGTTAGACCCCATCGCAACTCATGCTCTCCATGAAGGAGAACATTATTTGTCAGAGGGGAAGGACAATGTAATAGCTCTTCCTATTTTATCTACAGAAGCTGACTAGGTTTACAGGTGAATCTTAAAATATTTCTACACTGGCGACAGGACAGCATCTTCCACGGTACCACCTGCATGTAGGTAAAACTAACCTACTCAGAAGAAGTGGCGGCACTCAACTTTTCTCACTGATGTGCTAATTTTCTGCATGAAGGGATGATCATCTCTCTCTCTCTCTCTCTCTCACTTGAGGAAAGCACTAAAGAAAAAGAAAAAGCAATCGTTCATCCGAAGAGGCAGACCTCAGACTCTTTCTACTTCATTCTGTGTAACTTGTAGAAGTGCTTCTCATGTCAATAATTTCCTTCTTGGTTCTTCTCTTTGTTGACCCTCATGTTCATTCTGGAGGAAGCCTGTTGAGAATTTTTCTCATATTTCTAAAAGGCAGAAACTATTTAACAGCTCTTGAAATAATACTTGGCTCAAGTAAAGAATGTCAAGGCGTGTAGGAGGGCGAAGAACAAGAACTGTGGCTGGCAGCCCACAAATTGTTTACTCCAAAGTAGTCCTTATCAACTTAAGAGACAACCTTTAGCGCAAAAACAGGTAACTAGCTGGGGTATTACAATAGGAAGTATGATTTTAGGCCCAAATAAACAAAAAGTGGAAAATCAGATGTCCTGAAGTTCATATTGTATTTATGGATTTATAACATTTCTAGCTCTTTTTTAGAAGGAGCTAAAAAATGGTCATGTTTTGCAGCCTTCTTCCATTTTCATCAATCAGATATTTTTAATACCCCTCTGAATATGTTTCATTGAACCCAGTGTGACTTAACATAAATACGCCCAATATCAGAATGCATAAGAAGGGGAAAGTCAGCAATAGCCATTTTAAAAGTATAAATAGAAAGGCATTGAAATAGCCTGCTTTGTGGACAATATCTCCCAATGTGATAGCAGTCTTTACATGGTAACATCCCTGGGAAAATTGCATACATTCTTTATGTGTGAAGGCATCATCTCCAGATCAATGCAGCTCTTTATGTGTAACAAAGACATGTTGGAATACATTCCAGCCAAGCCTGATTATCGTCTTCCAAAGCAACTACTCTATTCTGAACTTAAAAATGGAAAGTGTAATGCTGGTGGTCAACAAAAGAGGTTTAAAGACTGTCTCAAGGCAAATCTAAAAAAATGTAGTACAGTCACACCTCGGGTTGAATGTGCTTCAGGTTGAGCGCTTTCGGGTTGTGCTCCGCAGATGCGCAGATGCTCAAAATGACGTCACATGCATACACGGAAGCAGCAAAATGTGACCCACACACACGCAGACGCGCTGTCGCGTCTTAGGTTCCAAAGAATTTGCGGGTCCCGTTCGCATCCCAAGGTACCACTGTATAAACACTGACAACTGGGAAACACTGGCCTGTGAGCGCTCCAGTTGGAGAAAAGCCTTTACCAAAGTCACTTGAACTCAGGACGAAAGGGAGAAATGTGCTAAGAGGAAGGCACGCTTGGCAAACCCTCACCGTGATCAACTCCCACCCGGGAACCAATGTCCCCACTGTGGAAGGACGTGTGGATCCAGAACTGGCCTCCACAGTCACTTACGGATTCATTGTTAAAACCGTGTTTATAGAAGACAATCTGATTCGGCTGCGAGTGATAGCCAAAGAAGATGGATCCCTCATCAACCTAAAGAAGAAAAGTAGCTAACAAGTGTTGTGAATTGAAGGACAGAACAAATAGTAGTAAGTTTCATCAAGGCAATTTCTCTTAGCTTGCTTGACCAACTTAGCTAGTGTTGTATTATATTTGCATTTCAAAAGAAAGAAAGAAAGAAAGAAAGAAAGAAAGGAAGGAAGGAAGGAAGGAAGGAAGGAAGGAACTTTGCTTTCTTGCTTTGGATAAATGTTTGGGTTTCTGAGGGGGGAAGACCCATAATTTTCAGGAAATAAATCATCTTTGGAAAGTATCCATGTTTTGATGGAAATTACTGACATTTGGGGAACATACCTTCAATTTCTGCAAGTTTTGTGGGCAAATTTTGTGGGAGGGGGAAGTGTTTTCCTCCCCCCAGCGTTCTGAAAGCTTCAAAACTATTGCAGTGTAAGTTAAGCATTAATTAGACAACCTCTTGAGTTTCTTCACTAGGAATAGAAATTTATTTCCTCAGAACAAAGGATCTTAAATGTACTTAACACGTAATTTAACATCCCAGCAGGTAGAAGTTTGTCTCAGAAATCAGTGCCATAGCATGAAATAATCCTATTTGTTTCTGGGAGGTGGACAAGGTTTTTGGAGAGGGGATCACAGGATAGCCCCATGCCTCTGCCAAGGGAGGCAAATCCCAGTGGGAGCTAATTGAAAAACAAATTAACTTATTAGTGATGGTGATTGCCCTAAACCCTTTTGCCACCTCTTCCCAATTTGGGTAATGCTGAAGGGTAAGTGCTGCAGTTGGGAAGAGGAATAAGTATAGACGCTTCAGGTTACATACGCTTCAGGTTACAGACTCCGCTAACCCAGAAATATTACCTCGGGTTAAGAACTTTGCTTCAGGATGAGAAGAGAAATTGCGCAGCAGCGGCACGGCGGCAGCAGGAGGCCCCATTAGCTAAAGTGGTGCTTCAGGTTAAGAACAGTTTCAGGTTAAGAATGGACCTCCAGAACAAATTAAGTTCTTAACCTGAGGTAGCACTGTACTGTATTTTTCCATGTATAACACCCCCTGTGTATAAGACAGTCCCAATTTTTTCGGACTCCAAATTGAGGAAATGGGGGGAGAGCTTTTTTTCAGGCAATCGCTCACCCGCCTGACTGCTGCTGCCAATCGCATGGGTTGAAGAAGCCACCAATCGTCTGCACGCTCACCGGCAGCCGCCGCCAATCACCCGCCCAAATGCCGCTGACAATCTCCTGCTCGCGGCAGCCACCAATCGCCCATCCCACCTCTGCACTATCCATGTATAAGACAACAAAAAACTTGTCTTATACACAGAAAAATACGGTACTGCACATCTCCTGGGATGTGGGGTTGGAAGTGGCTTAGAGAAGAGAGTTAATACGATCAGTTTAACACCGCAGAAGAACCCTGAGCGTGGAAAACTTGGGTCCTCCTTTGAAATTGCTTGCTGGTGGTAGGGATTATAGAATGCACTTGCTCCAAGAAGAAAGCATCAACACAGTTTTTGGCCCTCTGTCTGCATCCATCAGGCCTCCCCCAGCTGTCAATCTGGCAGCAACCATCCCATCAGGGAGAGATGGGAAGCAGGGCTCATTCCATCAGCTCTGCTGAAAAAGCAGCTCCATCGAACACCTCCTACCCCAGCACTGTTTCCATGCTAACATATCATTATCAGAACTATTATGTAAGAATTGGTGCCTGAGTTTGCTTCCCAGCCCCCAACAGCACGCAGACCTATAGGTGGGAGGAAAAAAATCCTTAAATAAGAGACACGGGGGAATAATTAATGGACTTCAATGTCTGTACAGTAATGCACAAAGCATGGGTAATAAACAAGATGAGCTTGAGCTCTTGGTACAGCAAACTAAATATGACATAATAGGCATCACTGAAACCTGGTGGGATAAGTCCCATGACTGGAATGTAATAATGGAGGGTTACAATCTATTTCAGAGAAACAGACCAGACAAGAAAGGAGGAGGAGTGGCGTTATATGTCAGGGATGTGTATACCTGTGAAGAGATCCAAGATTTAGAACTTCAAAGCCAAAGTGAGAGCATTTGGGTCAAAATTAAGGGAGAGATGAATAACAGGGACCTCATTGTGGGAGTTTACTATAGATCCCCAAGCCAAACGGAGGACATAGATGATGCCTTCCTGGAACAGATGGCCAAGCATGCAAAAGGAAGGGAGATAGTAGTAATGGGGGACTTCAATTACCCGGATATTTGCTGGATGTCAAACTCAGCCAAGAGCATAAGGTCAAACAGATTCCTCACTGGCCTTGCAGACAACTTCATTGTCCAGAAAGTGGGAGAAGCAACAAGAGGAACAGCCATTTTAGATCTGGTCCTAACCAATGTTGATGACCTGGTTAGTGGGGTAGAAGTGGAAGGATCATTAGGCGCGAGTGATCATGCTCTTCTGAAGTTTACTATACAGCGGAAAGGAGCAGCCAAGCATACTAGGACTCAATTTCTTGACTTTAAGAAAGCCGACTTCATAAAACTTAGGGAAGTGCTGGGTGAGATCCCATGGACAGTAATACTAAAAGGAAAGGGAGTTCATGATGGCTGGGAGTTTGTTAAGAGGGAGATAGTAAAAGCACAACTTCAGGCAATACCAATGAGACGGAAACATGGAAGGTGCCTAAAGAAGCCAGGGTGGCTATCTAAAGAACTTTTAACTGAGTTAAGATTAAAAAAGGATGTGTACAAAAAATGGAAAAGGGGGGAAACCACCAAAGAGGAATTCAAACAAATAGCCAGCACGTGTAGACACAAAGTCAGAAAAGCTAAAGCACAGAATGAACTCAGGCTTGCTAGAGAGGTTAAAAGCAACAAAAAAGGCTTTTATGGGTATGTTTGTAGCAAAAGGAAGAACAAAGAAACAGTGGGGTCACTCAGAGGAGAAGATGGTGAAATGCAAACAGGGGACACAGAAAGGGCTGAACTCCTCAATGCCTTCTTTGCCTCAGTCTTCTCCGATAAAGAAAACAATGCCCGACCTGAAGAATTTGGAGCAAATGATTCAGCAGAGGAAACACAGCCCAGAATAACTAAGGAGATAGTACAAGAATACTTGGCTAGTTTAGATGTATTCAAGTCTCCAGGGCCAGATGAACTGCATCCAAGAGTATTAAAAGAACTGGCAGATGTGATCTCAGAACCACTGGAGGAGGGCAAATGTTGTCCCTATTTTCAAAAAGGGGAAAAGAGAGAACCCAAATAATTACCGCCCAGTCAGTCTGACATCAATACCAGGGAAGATTCTGGAGCAGATCATTAAGCAAACAGTTTGTGAGCACTTAGAAAGGAATACTGTGATCACCAATAGTCAGCATGGATTTCTGAAAAATAAGTCGTGTCAGACTAACCTGATGTCGTTTTTTGACAGAATTACAAGCCTGGTAGATGAAGGGAACGCAGTGGATGTAGCCTACCTTGATTTCAGCAAGGCATTTGACAAGGTGCCCCATGATATTCTTGTAAAGAAGCTGGTAAAATGCGGTCTTGACTATGCTACCACTCAGTGGATTTGTAACTGGCTGACTGACCGAACCCAAAGGGTGCTCATCAATGGTTCCTCTTCATCCTGGAGAAGAGTGACTAGTGGGGTGCCACAGGGTTCTGTCTTGGGCCCGGTCTTATTCAACATCTTTATCAACGACTTGGATGATGGACTCAAGGGCATCCTGATCAAATTTGCAGATGACACCAAACTGGGAGGGGTGGCTAACACCTCAGAGGACAGGATCACACTTCAAAACGACCTTGACAGATTAGAGAACTGGGCTAAAACAAACAAGATGAATTTTAATAGGGAGAAATGTAAAGTATTGCTCTTGGGCAAAAAAAATGAGAGGCACAAATACAAGATGGGTGACACCTGGCTTGAGAGCAGTACATGTGAAAAGGATCTAGGAGTCTTGGTTGACCACAAACTTGACATGAGCCAACAGTGTGACGCGGCAGCTAAAAAAGCCAATGCAATTCTGGGCTGCATCAATAGGAGTATTGCATCTAGATCAAGGGAAGTAATAGTGCCACTGTATTCTGCTCTGGTCAGACCTCACCTGGAGTACTGTGTCTAGTTCTGGGCACCACAGTTCAAGAAGGACACTGACAAACTGGAACATGTCCAGAGGAGGGCAACCAAAATGGTCAAAGGCCTGGAAACGATGCCTTATGAAGAACAGCTAAGGGAGCTGGGCATGTTTAGCCTGGAGAAGAGGAGGTTAAGGGGTGATATGATAGCCATGTTCAAATATATAAAAGGATGTCACCTAGAGGAGGGAGAAAGGTTGTTTTCTGCTGCTCCAGAGAAGCGGACACGGAGCAATGGTTCCAAACTACAAGAAAAAAGTTTCCACCTAAACATTAGGAAGAACTTCCTAACAGTAAGAGCTGTTCGACAGTGGAATTTGCTGCCAAGGTGTGTGGTGGAGTCTCCTTCTTTGGAGGTCTTTAAGCAGAGGCTTGACAACCATATGTCAGGAGTGCTCTGATGGTGTTTCCTGCTTGGCAGGGGGTTGGACTCGATGGCCCTTGTGGTCTCTTCCAACTCTATGATTCTATGATTCTATGATTCTTTTCTCCCTGAACAGCAGTGGCTGGAAAGTGCAGGAGGTGGAGCGTTCTTGTGATCGGGTCCTATCTGAGAGTTTCCCACATGCATCTGGTTGGCCCCTGTTGGCCGCAGGATGGTGGAGAACGTAGGCCACTGGTCTGCTCCAGAAGGGCTCTTCTCATGTTCTTAGTCCAAAGTGATTAGGGTGATGTCTGAAAAGGAAATGCAGTCTGGTATGTGGTTGGCAAGGGACGTGGGTGGCACTGTGGGTTAAACCACAGAGCCTAGGCCTTGCCGATCAGAAGGTTGGCAGTTCAAATCCCTGCAAGGGGTGAGTTCCCGTTGCTCGGTCCCTGCTCCTGCCAACCTAGCAGTTCAAAAGCATGTCAAAGTTCAAGTAGATAAATAGGTACCGCTCCGGCGGGAAGGTAAACTGCATTTCTGTGCGCTTCTCTGGTTTGCCAATAGCGGCTTAGTCATGCTGGCCACATGACCCAGAAGCTGTACCCAGAAGCTCCCTCGGTCAATAAATAAACGTTACTTCCGGGTGTCGCCGCTCGCGCATGCACATACACTTAAAATGACATCACGCGCATGTGCGGAAGTGGCGATACATGACCCGCACATGCGCAGACCCACAATCGTGTGTTACATTCTACTTAGGATGCGGACGGGGCTCCAGAACGGATCCCATTCGCATCCAGAGGTACCACTGTATATAAATATGGTACCAGTGCATGCTTTCTGGAGTGTGACTCCCATTTAGTTTTTTCAATCTACTTTCAAGTTATTGTGAACTGTGAAAGCAGCACAAATTTGTGCCTTTCTGGATTCTAATGTTACTGGAATACTGCAACTGAAAAGAATTTTACTGAAATGTTTTTCGCTGAAAAGGGATGACAGAACTTTCAAAATTTGGGCCTTGGACAATCTTTGTCAGTGTATCAAAATGGTGTAGATAGGTTTGCCATTACTGATAGTTATTTAGCACCTCTGTTATGTTATGATCAACATTATAACCTGCAATTCTTTCCGCCAAAGATTACTTCACCCACTAGCCCAGTGTATACATAATGTGCTGTTTTTTAGGAACAAGAAGTAAATGCTGCCATCTAGTGAATTAAGGGCTCCTCTGGATAACCTGTGTATTAAGCAGTCATTTAATCTGCTTTCACAAAGCTTACTCAGGGTGAGACCATGTCTGGCTTATATTGAGCATTTTGTTACGACTTATTTGTGGGGAGATTACACAAAAATGAGTATTCGCCCTGGTTTGTTCGTGTTGTGTTTATCTGTCTTCCCATTAATCATTGAGTCATCCCACACTTCTCAGTATATTTCCCCATCGTTTTCCTAAGAGCAAGCAGTCAGTTGCTTTTCTCAAAATGCATTTGGGCCCCTGCACACTTTAAAACTCTTGTTGTCTTATAAACTCTCTGTCATCCACCCTTCTTATATTTCTGATCAGAAGGGGAGCAGAAACAACCAGCATGTTACAGAAACTGACTTCAAGTTTCTTGGGTAGCAGAGGAAGCAAAATATTGGCTGAATGCAAGCTGTGCATGCCACTGTTGTAAAGAAAAATATGCCCTTTTCCCTTATGGGATATTTGAGAGCCCTTATAGAGTCCTTACATAGGTTCCCTATTGGTAGGAGAGAATAACAGAGGCCAACCAGAGATTATTGAGAAGCAAGGCAGCTAGTAAGCTTGATCTTTATTAAAACTGTTGCAACACGGTGCTCCCCCACACACAGGAAAAGAGGAGAGGACCCCAAAAAATGCTGTGCAAGGGCTTATAAAGACTTTTGAAATAATAATAATAATAATAATAATAATTTATTATTTATACCCCGCCCATCTGGCTGGGCCTCCCCAGCCACTCTGGGCGGCTTCCATAGAAAGCAAAAATACAATAAAATATCACACGTTAAAAACTTCCCTGAACAGGGCTGCCTTAAGATGTCTTCTGAATGTCAGGTAGTTGTTAATCGCTTTGACATCTGCTGGAAGGGCGTTCCACAGGGCGGGCGCCACTACCGAGAAGGCCCTCTGCCTGGTTCCCTGTAGCTTTACTTCTCGCAGTGAGGGAACCGCCAGAAGGCCCTCGGCGCTAGACCTCAGCGTCCGGGCAGAATGATGGGGGTGGAGACGCTCCTTCAGGTATACTGGACCGAGGCCGTTTAGGGCTTTAAAGGTCAGCACCAACACTTTGAATTGTGCTCGGAAACGTACTGGGAGCCAATGTAGGTCTTTCAAGACCGGTGTTATATGGTCTCGGCGGCCGCTCCCAGTCACCAGTCTAGCTGCCGCATTCTGGATTAGTTGTAGTTTCCGAGTCACCTTCAAAGGTAGCCCCACGTAGAGTGCATTGCAGTAGTCCAAGCAGGAGATAACCAGAGCATGCACCACTCTGGCGAGACAGTCCGCAGGCAGATAGGGTCTCAGCCTACGTACCAGATGGAGCTGGTAAACAGCTGCCCTGGACACAGATTTGATCTGTGCCTCCATGGACAGCTGTGAGTCCAAAATGACTCCCAGGCTGCGCACCTGGTCCTTCAGGGGCACAGTTACCCCATTCAGGACCAGGGAATTCTCCACACCTGCCCGCCTCCTGTCCCCCAAAAACAGCACTTCTGTCTTGTCAGGATTCAACCTCAATCTGTTAGCCGCCATCCATCCTCCAACCGCCTCCAGACACTCACACAGGACCTCCACCGCCTTCACTGGTTCTGATTTAAAGGAGAGGTAGAGCTGGGTATCATCCGCATACTGATGAACACCCAGCCCAAACCTCCTGATGATCTCTCCCAGCGGCTGCATGTAAATGTTGAAAAGCATGGGGGAGAGGACAGAACCCTGAGGCACCCCACAAGTGAGAGCCCAGGGGTCTGAACACTCATCCCCCACCACCACTTTCTGAACACGGCCCAGGAGGAAGGAGCGGAACCACTGTATGACAGTGCCCCTAGCTCCCAGCCCCTCAAGACGGTCCAGAAGGATGTTATGGTCGATGGTATCAAACGCCGCTGAGAGATCCAGCAGAACTAGGAAACAGCTCTCACCTTTGTCCCTAGCCCGCCGAAGATCATCAACCAGTGCGACCAAGGCAGTTTCAGTCCCATGATGAGGCCTGAATCCCGACTGGAAGGGATCCAAATGGTCCGCTTCTTCCAGGCGTGCCTGGAGTTGTTCGGCCACCGCTCGCTCAATCACCTTGCCCAAGAATGGAAGATTTGAAACTGGGCGATAGTTGGCCATCGTGGCCGCATCTAAAGATGGTTTTT
Organism: Podarcis cretensis; assembly: GCF_951804945.1. Lineage (NCBI taxonomy): Eukaryota > Metazoa > Chordata > Lepidosauria > Squamata > Lacertidae > Podarcis > Podarcis cretensis. The sequence goes on from NC_137176.1 coordinate 78,633,399, forward strand.
TAAGAAGCGGTTTAATAACCGCCTCTTTCAGCGGGTCTGGGAAGGCTCCCTCACGGAGGGAAGCATTCACCACCCCACGAAGCCCATCGCCCAGTCCTTCCCGGCTAGCTTTTATAAGCCAGGATGGGCAAGGATCCAGGAGACAGGTGGTTGGCTTCACTCGTCCAAGCAGCCTGTCCACATCCTCGGAGGTAACAGATTGGAATTGATCCCACTCAACTTGACTAGACAGAACTCTAGCACTCTCCCGCCCCGGCCCTGCTCCCACGGTGGAGTCTACTTCTTCCCGAATCTGAGCGATTTTATCTGCAAAAAACTTTGCAAAATCATTGCAGGAGAACATGTGGCCCGTACTGGGCCCCGATGTTGCAGGTGGTTCCGCTAAATTGTGAACCACCTGAAAAAGTCTCCTGCTGCTGTTTTCTGCAGATGCAATAGAGGCGGTGAAGAAATTCTTCTTCGCCGTCGCTATCGCCACTTGGTAGGCTCGACGTTGAGCTCTAACCTGTGTCCGGTCAGATTCGGAATGAGTTATCCGCCACCGGCGCTCTAGCCGTCTCAACGATTGTTTCATTGCCCTCAGATCCGTGGAAAACCACGGGGCTCTCCGGGCTCCATGCAATCGGAGAGGGCGCTTCGGAGCCAAACAGTCAATAGCCCTGGTTAACTCCACATTCCAGCGGGCCACCAGGGAATCGGCTGAAAGGCCATCAACATGGGATAAAGCATCCCCTACCACTCTCTGGAAACCATTTGGATCCATTAAGTGGCGGGGGCGGACCATCCGAATTGGTCCCACCTCCCTGCAGAGGGGATGGGTCGCAGAGAAGTCCAGTTGCACCAGGAAGTGATCTGACCATGGCACTTCTTTCGTTTCGCTTTTACTTAGTGTCAGATCACCAACATCCATAGAGGTAAACACCAGGTCCAAGGCATGTCCGCGACTATGGGTTGGGCCAGACTTATTCAGGGACAGCCCCATGGAGGCCATGCTTTCCACGAAGTCCCGAGCAGCCCCTTGTAAGGTCGTGTCGGCATGGATGTTAAAATCCCCTAGGACGACCAAGCTAGGTGTCTCCAGGAGAACATCCGCCACGACCTGAAGCAGCTCGGGCAGGGAATCCTTGGTGCAGCGGGGAGGTCGGTACACCAAAAGGAATCCTGTACTGCCCCTATTGCCCAACTTCCAGAACATGCACTCGGAAAACTGGGTCTTCCCAATAGGACGCCTGGTGCAAACTAATGACTTCCTAAAAATCACTGCAACCCCCCCTCCCCGCCCACATGACCTGGGTTGCTGTGCGTAAGAGAAACCTGGTGGACAAGCAGCGGCAAGGACAGGCCCATCTGCTTCATCCAACCAAGTCTCTGTTACACATGCCAGGTCAAGTCCTCCATCCATGATCAAGTCATGGATGGCAGTAGTCTTATGAATCATTGACCTGGCATTGCACAGCAGCACCTTCAGGTCATGTGGGTATCCCTTGCTGATTCTAGTATCCATCCGGTCAGGACCAGACCCGGAGGCAGGGATAGTCCTCAGACAACGACTAAACCTGCCTCCTCTGTAATGACATGGTCTGGTCTTAGCGTAACTCCTCCTCCTACCCGTGATCACTGAGATCGGTTGTCCCAGTGCATCCCCCCCTGTGGAACATGCCCCAGCCATTTTGTGGGCTGGGGCCCAGTCCCCGGCAGCCCTGAACCCTCCCCCTAAGAACAAAATAACACCTTAAACAAACAAAACCAATAAAACAATACAAACAAAAAATGTAAAAATTACAAAACATCAAAAAAATAATTAAAAAATAGTAATCCCCAAACCCAACCAAACATCCATCCCACCCCCACCCCCCACATATAAAATTTTTTTAAAAAACATTTTAAAAACACTCTGCCCCTCCGGCAGTAACAACAACTGTCCTAGTGAGGCCTGTCAGGCCCCGCCCTGGGCCAGGTGGTAAGTGGCAGGAAGGAGCAGGACCCTCAGGCATTCAGGGGAGTCCTCCTGGGCAGCAGGCAGCAAGCAGCAAGCAGTCCTTGTGAGGCTTCAGGCCCCGCCCCAGGCCAGATGGTAAGTGGCAAGAGCAGGGCCCTCAAGCACTCACTCAGGGGAGTCCTCCTGGGCAGCAGGCAGCAAGCACCACGCAGTCCTTATGAGGCTTCAGGCCCCGCCCCAGGCCAGATGGTAAGTGGCAAGAGCAGGGCCCTCAAGCACTCACTCAGGGGAGTCCTCCTGGGCAGCAGGCAGCAAGCACCACGCAGTCCTTGTGAGGCTTCAGGCCCCGCCCCAGGCCAGATGGTAAGTGGCAAGAGCAGGGCCCTCAAGCACTCACTCAGGGGAGTCCTCCTGGGCAGCAGGCAGCAAGCACCACGCAGTCCTTATGAGGCTTCAGGCCCCGCCCCAGGCCAGATGGTAAGTGGCAAGAGCAGGGCCCTCAAGCACTCACTCAGGGGAGTCCTCCTGGGCAGCAGGCAGCAAGCAGCAAGCAGTCCTTGTGAGGCTTCAGGCCCCGCCCCAGGCCAGATGGTAAGTGGCAAGAGCAGGGCCCTCAAGCACTCACTCAGGGGAGTCCTCCTGGGCAGCAGGCAGCAAGCACCACGCAGTCCTTGTGAGGCTTCAGGCCCTGCCCCAGGCCAGATGGTAAGTGGCAAGAGCAGGGCCCTCAAGCACTCACTCAGGGGAGTCCTCCTGGGCAGCAGGCAGCAAGCACCACGCAGTCCTTATGAGGCTTCAGGCCCCGCCCCAGGCCAGATGGTAAGTGGCAAGAGCAGGGCCCTCAAGCACTCACTCAGGGGAGTCCTCCTGGGCAGCCATCCTGTAGATCAAGACCACCCCCAGAAACATTATACATACATCACAGAAGGGGTGTAACCTAAGACCACCCCTCAGATACATTACAGAAAAGGTGGTCTTAAAACAGAAATTTCAATATTGTTTTTCTCTTATCCTTGTTTATTTCCTGTCTGGCAGGTTACTTGATTGGATTGCCTGAGGAGCCTGGCCATTCTTTTGTAGTGATAAATAGTGATAAATACTTAGTTCCTGGGCCATGTCACAGGCTCAACACCCTATTCAAACACATCAACATACCCTTAAGACAGGATTTGTGAAGGAAAAGACAGTGGGGAGGTTTTTCCACTTTGACCATGCAGAGAAACATTTGCTCAGTTTAGGAATCAAAAATGGCTTCAGGTCAGTCTTCCTGTGCCGATCTATGTACGCGCAGTTATGAACATTACCATATAGCTAGACCTCAAAATTCCTATCACACCATGAGCTGGCATAGTGATCAGGGGAATATCCACTGTTTGAATAGCTACCATGGTCCATAGCTGTTCTGGGGATTATTTAAATCCTTATCGAATATCCCACAAAATGCCCGGAAAAATCACGACATATCTGGAAAAAGAATTGGGGGGAGGAGGAATTGTGTGAGATCATGGCAACCAAAAGGGCCGCCATGTTCTTGTGATAAATAATGGGAGGATGGCGTCCCACATTTTGGCTTCAGTGTCTGGGAGGGTATGTTATCACCAATACAGTGGAACCTTTTCTGAAGATGGGAGGACATGGCTGTAGTTCCACTGAGATCCAGCGCCGAGGGCCTTCTGGCGGTTCCCTCATTGCAAGAAGGGAGGTTACAGGGAACCAGACAGAGGGCCTTCTCGGTAGTGGTGCCCACCCTGTGGAATGCCCTCCCATCAGATGTCAAGGAAATAAGCAGCTATCCTATTTTTAAAAGACATCTGAAGGCAGCCCTGTTTAGGGAAGTTTTTAATATTTAATGCTGTATTTTTTTTTAACACTCGATTGGGAGCCTCCCAGAGTGGCTGGGGAAACTCAGCCAGATGGGCGGGGTATAAATAAATTATTATTATTATTATTATTAATCACTGGCTCTCACCCATCAGCTGTTTCCTGGTCATTTTTTAAAAACACACACACACACACACACACAGAAATATACTCGGAGTCGTGTTGATTTCATGCTCTTTATTTCAGCTCATGGCAAACAGGGAGCGAATCTTCCCACAAACCTCTGGCTATATATACATTATTTACACAATGGGTCCCGCGTGATCGGCTGATTCAACTCCCCTCCTGGAGCCTGATTGGGCTGCTGCTGCAGGCCAATCAGATTGCTGATTCACTTCCTCCTGGAGCCGGATTGGGCGGCTCCTGCAGACCAATCAGGATGCTGCCTTCAATTATCCTACTTGCCTATTGTTCTAGGATCCAAGCTCAGTACATAACACACACACACACACACACACATAAAAAAAACAAAAACCTGGAGATGCCAGGGACTCAACCTGGCAATACCATATAGAGAGCTTCCACGAAGATCTTTGCACTCTGACTACAGAGTAAAACCGGATTGGTGTATACAGGGTCCAAGTGTTATAATATTTTCTTGTTGTCTGTGGATTCCAGGGGTAGAATTCAAGCTTCTTCTGTGCCCTGATAAATTCTGTCTTCAGCTCAGCACTTAGTAGAGACAGGTAGATTCATTAAAAAAACTTTTTCTTTTGTTAGGAAACAGCAAAACACACTTTTCTTGTAGCAAGGCAGAGCAGTTCATACAGCCTTTCCCCTCACTCCAGCATGTACAAACACAGAGCCACAGCTAGTGGAACTAAATTGCACCAGGGTTACATCCACACCATCCATTAAAGCACCATTAAACTGCCATGACTTCCCCCCCAAAGAATCCTGGGAACTGTAGTTTGTTAAGAGCGCTGATCCTTTTGCATCACGTCTGGTTTGCCTTACAATAATTAAACATATCTCCTTTCTTGCATTTCACTTTTCCTTTCCTAATTGCAAGACTGAGAAACTGGAAGTTCATTCCTTCTCTTCCGAAGTGAACAGTAATTTAAGACCACTGAGAGCTGAAGCTTAAATTATAGTGTAGAGACAGCAATGCCCAGAAAGAAATACAGCTTAATGGCTTGCATCTTAATCACACTTATATAAACATTGCACAGCCAAATAGCTTTCAACTTAATTGTGCCTTTCTTTTCAACAAACCATTTTATTTCAGTAATGATTGCTGGTAAGTTATGATCCCTTTAGAATTAGGATGCCAGAAGGCCTTAGCAAATAATACAAGACAGGCTGCTGAAGAAATGCTTTAATATGTTTTTTAAAAAATATATCAGTCACCAAAACTGACAATAGCAAAAATACTACTTTAGAAAAAGTTAAGTGTTGAAATGAAACATCTGTTTTACTAAAAAGAAAAAAAAAACCTCTGGAGAACTAACATAGGTAGTTCAAAATGAGAGCAGGGTTGTGTTCACCCTTGGCTCATTCTGTTTATCTTGTCAGTGGTTTTGACCATGGAACCCTTCTGAAGCAGCTCAAGGAAATATGAGTTGGTGGCCCTGTATCCGTTCCTCCAAGGCCATTTCCCGAAAGCAGGTATCAGGGGCACTGTTTCACACTATGAGAGTTGTTATGTGGTGTCCCACAGGGTTCTGTCTTGCTTCCCACGCTATTTGACAACTAAATGTCATGACTAGGAGCTGCCATCGGGAGATCTGGAATGAGGTGTCATCATCATAAGGATGACATCTAGCGCTGTCTCTCTGTTCCATCACAACAGACCCTCTTGGGTGTTAAGATCGGCATCAGTGCACATTGGGGGCTTTCTTTGTAGTTCTTTCACCCTAAACGACTGGGAATAGTGACGTAGGAGACAGGTTTCTTTGTGGCAGTCCCACAGAAGGGCTGCTGTTGTTTGAAACTGTTTTACTTGTTTACAACTAAACCATCAACAAGTAATTTAGTTTGGACTAATCTCATTGATACAGGGACGCAGGTGGCGCTGTGAGTTAAACTACAGAGCCTAGGGCTTGCCGATCAGAAGGTCGGTGGTTCGAATCCCCACGATGGGGTGAGCTCCTGTTGTTCGGTCCCAGCTCCTGCCAACCTAGCAGTTCGAAAGCACATCAAGTGCAAGTTGATAAATAGGTACCGCTCTGGCAGGAAGGTAAATGGCGTTCTGCTGTGCTTCACCAGAAGTGGTTTAGTCATGCTGGCCACATGACCCGGAAGCTGTACACCGCCTCCCTCGGCCAATAAAGCGAGATGAGCGCCACAACCCCAGAATCATCCATGACTGGACCTAATGGTCAGGGGTCCCTTTACCTTTAATCTCATTGAAGGTCAACCAATGTCTGCGTCACAGTTCTGGATTAATTGCAGCCGAAACCCTGTTATTCTGACCGATCAAACATCTCAAAACTGGAGACAGACAAATCCCTGCACTGCTCTCATGAACTGGGTGATTTATATGAGCAATGTGTGAGGTAAGCAGGGGAAGAAATATAAATTATCCCCGTTCATCACATTCACTTATTTTAATATTTCCCACATGTTTCTATGACAACATTCAAGGCGTGCACATTTTAATTTTACTAGTGCAGGGGAAGCTTGTCAAAGTTGTAGAGAGTTCCCTTGATTTTATGGCTGAATGCAATGTCTAATATACATTATAAATCTTCTCTGCAAAAAAATGCGGGTGGGTGGGTGGGCCTTCATGGCAGGCAGCTCTCACAGCAAACTTGAATTGTTTCTTTTTTTCCAATAAAAAAATTGTGAGGGCACTTTTTAAAAAAATAAAAAAGAGTGCTACGACCCCCTTGATTCTCGTACACTTTAGAAGTCGGGATTCGAGTTACAACTGTGGCAACACTTGTTGGACGGGTGCTTAAACACCTTACAAAAGCTCTCAGCTGCCTGTGCATGAGTTCTTTGCAGTTAATGCAACTAAGGAATTTTCTGGCCCTCCCTTGGGGAGCTCTGAGCGAGTTCACATGGGCAACATCCCTTAATGTTTTCAAGTGGGCCTGTTGTTGTTGTTGTTTAGTCATTTAGTCATGTCCGACTCTTCGTGACCCCATGGACCAGAGCATTCCAGGCACTCCTGTCTTCCACTGCCTCCCGCAGTTTGGTCAAACTCATGCTGGTAGCTTCGAGAACACTGTCCAGACATCTCGTCCTCTGTCGTCCCCTTCTCCTTGTGCCCTCCATCTTTCTCAACATCAGGGTCTTTTCCAGGGAGTCTTCTCTTCTCATGAGGTGGCCAAAGTATTGGAGCCTCAGCTTCAGGATCTGTCCTTCCGCATCAATTCTTTGGCGATCAGCCTTCTTTATGGTGCAGCTCTCACTTCCATACATCACTACTGGGAAAGTGGGCCTAGAAACCCTATATAAATGAATATATAATTGTTAGAGGAGCATTTAGGGGAGCACGACTGCTTCAGTCACACTGGGTGCGGAGCCTTAGGAGTGCCACAGGGGGTGCTGCAACTATTACGTAGAAAGGAAGGCGAAGTGTCGGGACGACAACCAAATTTGGTGGAAATTTGAGACCCCAAGTTCCACCGCTGTGGTTGTGTGAACCCCAACCTCTGAGTGGTGAGAGATCTTGGGACTACCAGCACGGTCCTCAGGTTTCATTTCCTTAGAATGAAAGTCACTGGAGGAAGGGTTGTCTCTCTGATACATAGTTTTGTTTACACAAATGTACAAGCTGAGCATAAGATGAAGGGCTCACAGCATTAACACTTCAACAGATCTTGATCTCCCGTTTGGTTTCTACTGCCCCAGCCGCTCTGCAAAAAAGCCAAAAGATTGGTAAAGAAGCTGAAAATCCCAGTTCATTTTCACAATGAGTTGAAAGGGTGAACAATATCTCTAGTCCTGCTTTCTGAACCAGATGGGCACTTAAGGGCAGACTAATTCCCCAGTCTTGTTGCAGGGACCACAAATGAATGATACCGATTACAAAGAATGCAGAAAAACCAACAGAATCATCAGCTCATAGAATAATAGAATTGCAGAGTTGGAAGGGACCCTGAGGGTCATCTAGAACAACCCCCTGTGATGCGGGAATCTTTCGCCCAACATGGGGCTCGAACCCATGAACCTGAAATTAAGAGTCTCATGCTCTACTGACTAAGCCAACCTGGGAGGAAATTTCTCCTGACTACCTACCTTCTTTGCCAGTCTCTTGTGAAAAAGGCCCGTTTGAAAGCTGTTCCCCGCCCCAGGCTTTGACAAGCCTTTGAAACCTCCAAGGGTGTCATGAAGGCCCATTAATTTCAACACACACTTTTCAGAGAGCTGAATTAAATTGCAGCACAAAGCACTTTTTGGAAATGGGTTGGATAATCACAGCATCTTCAACTGTTCTGTGCTTTCATATGCCAGTCATTTTGGGCACACAGTTCAGCTCTGTATCATTTTACCTCGCATGAAGTGAAAATCGATAGCTTGTTGGTCTTGACAGGCTGCTAAATGCCATTTTTCAGCAGCCCAAGGATCATCAATCACTGGCAACTCAACATTAATTTTATTGTTCTCTAGCAGTCAAGGAGGTGAATATGTTGGCTTTTTCTTCTTCCCAATGTTTACCTTTGTTCCGAGACAATGAAGTATGTGCAGATGCTCCAAGGTTTAATATTAAATTAGAAAGATAAAATGTGCTCCTCTTTCTAGTGCACATGGAAATTTTCAAGCTTGATTGCTTTAGCTGTGGCTAAATCTCTGGACCTGTTTTCATTGCCAAGGATCCCTGCCTCTTGGCCCCACTCATCTCCAGTCTCTGATTCTGGACTGCTCTCTGCCACAGCCTCTTCTTGCTCACTAAAGCCTGTTGCCTCTTCAGCTTCTGACACTTCCTCCTCTTCCCAGTCTCCTCATCATAATCCCATCACCAGCCCCCTGGCTCTGAGCCTTCTTCCCCGAGGGTTCCCTTGCAGGTTCCTCAGCTGATACCTCCCACCGCTTTGTGGAGGTAATGCTCTGCTTTGCGAAGACAAATCTCACACCAGACATGCAACAGTGTGTCAAGGAGCATTGGGCCTGCTCTCCTTGACTTTTTGCCTTCTTGGCTAGAAAACAGGGTTTCCCCCCTGACCTTTTGTCCTCTCACAATTTGTTTGTTAGACGTAAGGCTTGGCTGGAGCATGACGCAGACATAATCAAGTATTGGGGGAAACATTTTAGGAAAACACCTGTTGCCTGGTGTATTTGCTAACACTGGAAATGTGCTTAGATGGAAATACGTTAAGTTCAGGGTGGTTTCACTACTGTTTCTAATGGTTGACTTCTGCTAATAAAAGGAGCCTTGGCAGAGCTAGCCGGCAGCTTGCTTGGAGCATGCTTGCCAGTGTGCTTCTGCACAGCTCACCTGCATTCAACCTCCCATCATCTCCGTTATTCCTACACGCTCCTCTGCTTCTAGCCAGTCCACAACAGATGCCAGGGCTTCTTTAGCTGTGATTGTGGGGGTTTGGACTAGGTGACCCTTGGGATCCCTTCCAGTTCAATGATTTTATGAAAAGAAAACGTTACTAAAGGAAGCCGTATATAAAATGCACATTCAAAACAGTATCAACAAGAGAATTAAATACAACATACCTGCTGCATCCAATGGTGGTTTGTGGCAGATGGTGGCTGTGGAAGCTCAGGCTCAATGACCTGGGTCTCCACTAAGAGTCAGCCAAGATGGTCTCTGGCCTCCTCAGCAGCTTTTGTAGCTGGAGTCAGTCAGGGCCTCACCCTCCCAGGCCAGGTGGGAAAAGGCCTGCAAAGTATGTTGTTACTTTTTTTCCTACAACTGAAGGTTTAACTTTTCTATAGTACAGAAGATCTATGTCGCTCAAACTGTTAATGGGAAGCAGTGTGTGGTTGGCCTTTACTGTCTTGGTCCCCCCCACTTGCGTTTTACATTGTCTCAATTCTAATAATCTTCAGATTGCAGCGGGGTGTGAGATGCCGTCATTCCAGCAACTTGTTTAAAGGCCATGTTGTCTTATTTTCTTTTCATTGTTATTGTTTTGTTTAGAGTTCCTCAAGGCACCCAAGGGCTCTTTTATGGGCGTTGCGAAGTCGAAAATGGTGAGTACATCTTTTACACCGCATCCAGTTTTATAATGGGCCCTTTGTGTCTGAGCGGGCTACACCCCATTCGGCCAGTAACGTTCTGGAACAGGACCCAAAAGAAAACCGATCACACAAAATTGCCCTTTGCGGAACGTGCACGGGGTGTTGTTAAGAGTGTTGATAGTATTGAAATGATTTAGGGGCTGTGCAAACCTCAGTGAACTGTCTTTGCAGAGTAATAAACCATCTGAGGTGTGAGATTATGAGCAAGGCTATATTGAACTGCCCTTTATTGCTGGTTGTTGGTGCTGCCAAATGGAAACAGAGGGGGCTGTTGCTTCATAGCTCATGGGATGATTCTGTCTTGCATCAAGGCAAAGACACCAGCTTGTTGCTGAGGTCACTCTGAAATTGCTGTGTGGTACGTGGCCAATGGTCATGTCCAGACAAATTTGCGAAGGCAAGAATAATGAGGCCCAGCTACCAAGAAAATTCTTCTCCTGCCCACCTCCAGACAGGTAAGGGGGAAGTTGGAATGATGATGTTGCCACACAACACTATGAGGTAAGAAAAAAATACAGCCTTTCCTCCCTTGCCCTGAATAAAAATTATTCAATATTTGCCTCACCGCCCCCCAAACTGGTGAAATGTTCCCTGTTACCTTCATTAATAGAAAACATTAACAGTCTTTCATCATCATCGTTAAATTTTTATAGAGCCCTATCCCTATAGAGTCCCATGGACTGCAAGAAGATCAAACCTTTCCATTCTGAAGGAAATCAGCCCTGAGTGCTCACTGGAAGGACAGATCGTGAAGCTGAGGCTCCAAGACTTTGGCCACCTCATGAGAAGAGAAGAGAAGACTCCTTGGAAAAGACCCTGACGTTGGGAAAGATTGAGGGCACAAGGAGAAGGGGACGACAGAGGACGAGATGGTTGGACTGTGTTCTCGAAACTAGCAGCATGAGTTTGACCAACCTGCGGGAGGCAGTGGAAGACAGGAGTGCCTGGCGTGCTCTGGTCCATGGGGTCACGAAGAGTCGGACACGACTAAATGACTAAACAACAATAACATCCCCATAGATCTCAACATAATATTGCAATATTGAAAAATCATCAACGCGACCAACTTTTTTAAGAGAGAGAAAAATAAAACAAACAGACTAAAATCTACATTAAAAACAAAACCACAGCAAGCTGCAGCTGAGAGCAACGGAATATTCTCTGAGCATTTCACTCAAGAGATGACAGGGCACACTTTGGCCTGAAGGTGTCTCCATTTCCCTATGAAACTTTACCATTTGGCCACACACGCTTCCAAGACAAGCGGCTCCCTCAGTCAGGCTCTTGGGACCTCACAGTAAATCAATACACCTATTTGGTCATTTCCCACCACATGGTGTTATGGTACTTGCCTGTTATCACTTTTGCGGAAAGCTCTACCTTTTCAAAATTGTAGTGGGCTGCTGTGTGGCATTTTTGTGATGTGCGATGAACTTACATACCATGGAAAGGTTAAGGCTGGAGGGAACAGGCCAACAGTTTTCAATATCTACAAGGATTTCAGAAAGGAGAGAGAGAGAGAGAGAGAGAGAGAGAGAGAGAGAGAGAGGGAGCTATTTATTTTTAATCGCTAAAGAGAATACATTGCATTGTCCTCCTGGTGGGATTATGGTGAAATGAATGGTGTAAATGGTGCCAAAATGAATGCAAAGACATCCTACTGATCTAAAATTGTGGTCTCCAAAGTTAAGTCTCCTTTTCATAGCAACCTTTCTGCATGTCTGCTGAATGTTGAGAATTCTGGGGATTGCAGTATGACAGTTTTTGATCATGACACTATTAGGGATCGGGGGAAAATTTGTTGTCATTTGCATTTAAAGGTAAAGCTACCTAACTCACCCTTTCTGAAACAATATTGAACCGAAATGCAGCCACCCAATGAAATTAGCACATCTCTGAATTCTTCAGCTCTCCAGGCAAGTAGTGTGCATAAAAATGCAGGTGTTAGTGAAAATGCATTTTGTTAGGGGAAATTGCTTTGCAAATATGTTTGTGTTAGGCAAAACTGCATAGAAAAATATATTAGGCGAAATTCACTCTAAAATGCTGCTGAATTTTCATGAGGCTCATCCACCTCAGGTGTGGGGAACCTTTGGCCCCATCAGCCTCCGCAAGCATGGTCAATAGACAGGGATGATTGGAGTTGTAGTTCTCCAACATCTGGCGGGTCAAAGGTCCCCATACTCGATCCACCTAGTTCCTAAACATGTACCGTAATTGAAATAAAGCATCATCTCCACCTGCCTACTCACACCTAAATTTCATCTTTAAGCTTCTTGAGGCAGAGACCTAATGTACCTACTCTTTTTAAAGTACCTTGTGCTATATAAATGATGATGATGTTGGTTGACCCTTTGCAAATCCTTTTGACAGGTTTTCTGCCATAACCCTGCCATCAGTGGACTTTGAGTTAGACATGAGATTATGCATTTGGTTCCGAGCAGCATCACTCCCTTTCAATCACTACGTCCATTGGCTTTATGTCATGATGAACTCCTTTGAAGCACCAGTCGATTATGTTGCCAGATTCATTGGTTAATCAATGCACCATTTATGAACGCCACTACAGAACTCTATCATACCTCCATTAAAAAGCTTGTGAGTTTGTCTGTAAGTTACAGTTTGAACATTCAGGCTCGAGTTCAAAGCTCTAGAAAGTTTCACTGCATGTGAGAACTTGATGTACCTTTTCAACGACAAGGACTTACGTTCATGCATATTTGTATTGTGTGTTTGGTAATCTCTGCATGCACAGCCTTCCATCTGAATGCTTGATCCCTTGAATGTTGTTGGGTGTGCTGGATTAATGTGCCCCTTGGGGAGAACTCATTTTAATTTTACTGTTTACAAAGTCCCAATGATACTTCTTCAGATAATTAATCACCATGTCCAGCTACATGCATGGTATCACTTTTTGTGTGTGTGCCTGGACACATGCAAGGATGTGTTTTATGGATGAGTTTTATGGGAATAATTTATGTGACACGTAGCCCTGCAGGTGTTTGGCCAGTGGAGGTCTATCTGGCTCCATGCACTGTAGAAGATTCTTAACTCTGTAAGCTACAAAGCTCTAAATTTGCAGATCCAATTTTATTGTGGAATAACATGGAAGTTCATCAATGTCACTCACAGGCACACAGTTTTGCTGTCCACAAAACTCAATGAGCAAAGATATCTTTGGAAATGTTTACATGCCTCAAATCTCATCCACGTGTATTGACTGGCATATTCCACAGGAATATGGAGTGAGATAACAAGTCAATGCTATTTCATTGCTTCTTGGAGTACATCTGAGACTGGACGAAAGCTGCGAAGGTGTTTCAACAAACAGTCATGACCCTCCCACCCACCATCTGTCCAATCTTCCCTCCTGGCTGGTCGAGGCTCTTCCTTCAATGGTAGGGAATCTCTGTTCCATGGATGGGGCGGGACACATGGCCAGTGGGATGGACTTTCCTTCCCCAGCTTCTACAGGCAAAGGGGTGGAGCCTTCATTCAGTCATCCACTTCATTCATTCTGGTAGATAGCATCTACCAACCAAAACCCAAGCCAGTAGGGATCTCAGGGTCCCCAGCAGCTGCCCGTAAACCTTTGTTTTGCTTCTCAGGTAGCAAAAGTGGAACCTTTCTTCCATTAAAACCACTCCAATAATTCAAACGTGACCTCACATCTGTCTGGAATTGAATTCCACATGATACTCATTATATAATCAACATGATTAAAATAGATGGAGCCTTCTGGAAGTAGACAAAATATGAGAGCAATTACACTGAAAGGTGGAGTGGGATGGGGTAGGGGGAAAAGGAGATCGGACCAAACAAACCTGCAACCAGGAAGCCAAAATAACCTTAACACTTGCTCACTGCTTTAAGTATCGGTGTTTCACAGGGACTACAGTAAAATCAAGGAGGTGATAGAAGAAGGGGATTTCTGCAGAGGGCATTGCACTGAATAGGTCGTCTGGTTTGAATGAAGATGAGCCTTTGCCTCTTGTTGCGAATAGTTGTACTCAGCCCTTTGCAGAATGACTACCGTTTAAGCACCACATTTAACCCTGAGATGGAGGCAACCATGACGGTTGTGTGCCCTCAAAGTCTTATCCAAATCCTACTTAAACTAATGGAAATGTTTGCTTTGAAGTTGATGGGAACTGAACTGGCACCAGTCCAGAAGACCACTTATGTCCTATGTTAACCCCGTTTAAGGATTGAAGGGATATAGCTGCTTTATGACTATACAGTTTCCCACATGTACCTAAATACATATATCTGGAAGGAAACTCTTGCCAAAAATAAGCCCTCTAATAGAAGAAGGAATGGTTTCTTGAGGGATATCCTTAAATTTTACTAAAGGAAAGTTAAGGATAGGATAGAAATGAACTCCTAAAGACTCAGGGTTTCCAGATGTGCCTTTTTTTTAAAAAAAGGCAAACCTAATAAAGCTAGCCTTCCCAGAGTAATTACATTTTTATGTGCTCTTTCACATAGATGTATGTAAACTGAGATAGTACAAGCCCTATCTCATGACAGAGAGCCCTCCCATCCAGTAGGGGTCGCTGTATCAAAAGTGTCACCTGATATGTGAGCCCTGACAAAGAACATTAATCTGAAACTCATTGGGACCCATTAATAATAAGTTTGAATTTTGTAGAGATATGAAATATTCAGTGGATATTTCATAAGCTTGATCTTTTTGTTACTGTTACACATGTCCCAATCTTTGAGTGGCATGAGATTTCCCAACACATACCTTGGGTTTGGTTTCCTTAGAATGAAGGTCACAGGAGACAGGGTTGTCTTTGTGATAAATAGTTCTGTTTACACAAACATAAGCATAAGATGGAGGTCTGAAAGCATGAAGACTGCTACAGATCTTCCTCCCCTATTTGGTTTCTAGATGCTCCCCCAAAGCCATAGCTTTGGATTCAACACAAGCCTTTGTATCTCTTTCCAGCCCAGTAGAAGATGGGGTCTATCGCTCTCTTACACTCACCAGTGACATCACCTGTGAAAGAGTGTAGGAGAATTAATTCAGCCCAACTTGAGTTAAAACAAGAGGTTTATCAAGCCATACATGGCTGGAGACATGAGCTGGCCTGTTGTTTGTTGTTGTTGTTGTTTAGTCGTTTAGTCATGTCCAACTCTTCATGACCCCATGGACCAGAGCACGCCAGGCACTTCTGTCTTCCACTGCCTCCCACAGTTTGGTCAAACTCATGCTGGTAGCTTCAAGAACACTATCCAACCATCTCGTCCTCTGCCGTCCCCTTCTCCTTGTGCCCTCCATCTTTCCCAACATCAGGGTCTTTTCCAGGAAGTCTTCTCTTCTCATGAGGTGGCCAAAGTATTGGAGCCTCAGCTTCACGATCTGTCCTTCCAGGGAGCACTCAGGGTTGATTTCCTTCAGAATGGAGAGGTTTGATCTTCTTGCAGTCCATGGGACTCTCAAGAGTCTCCTCCAGACCATAATTCAAAAGCATCCATTCTTCGGCGATCAGCCTTCTTTATGGTCCAGCTCTCACTTCCATACATCACTACTGGGAAAACCATGGCTTTAACTATACAGACCTTTGTTGGCAAAGTGATGTCTCTACTTTTTAAGATGCTGTCTAGGTTTGTCATTGCTTTTCTCCCAGGAAACAGGCGTCTTTTAATTTTGTGGCTGCTGTCACCATCTGCAGCGATCATGGAGCCCAAGAAAGTAAAATCTCTCACTGCCTCCGTTTCTTTCCCTTTATTTGCCAGGAGGTGATGGGACCAGTGGCCATGATCTTTGTTTTTTTGATGTTGAGCATCAGACCATATTTTGCGCTCTCCTCTTTCACCCTCATTTAAAGGTTCTCTAATTCGTCCTCACTTTCTGCCTGGCTTAGGCTAGGGAGAGCACAACTCAGGAAAGCCCTGTAAACGAGAGTCAGGCCAGCGAAATCATGCTTTCCATTCTTACTGGCACTCAAGACAGAGAAAGGGAACTGGTTTTAGCTTGTGAATAAGTTATGGGCACTCAGTCCCAAGTAGAAGAGGAAAGCGGAACAGCTGTTCCATTGCATTCATTTCCTCTTAAATACTTCACTATGGCGATAACAGCTCTATCAATATCCTCCTTTCAGTTGCCTGCTGTGTATAGTCTTTTTGTTTGAGTGTTGCCAGGTCAGTTTTCTTTGGTGAGAAGCAGCTGTAAGAGTTGAATTCTGGGTGGTAGCAGAAGAGGAAGGACAATGTTTATTTCATCTTTATTTTAAGACGACGCATCCCATCGTTCTCGAGGAGTCAAAAAGCCACCATTTTGCTGCTGGGTGGTGTTGGAAAAATTAAAATTTATTTCTGGGACGGGTCATTAAGGTCCGCTTTTCATGAAGTGGCACTTGCATTTTTATAGCAAAAGTAGCAGATGTGAATACAACCCCACCCCCATACATACACTGTAGCGTTTCTCCATGTTTTGGTAATTACAGAAAGCTAGAGCAAAATAAGAGCCTTGAAGGAGCAGATGGGATGTGGGTGGTGCTGTGGCTTGAACCACAGAGCCTAGGGCTTGCCGATCAGAAGGTCAGCGGTTCGAATCTCCGTTGCTTGGTCCCTGCTCCTGCCAACCTAGCAGTTTAAAAGCACCTCAAAGTGCAAGTAGATAAATAGGTACCACTCTGGTGGGAAGGTAAACAGCGTTTCTGTGCACTGCTCTGGTTCACCAGAAGCGGCTTAGTCATGCTGGCCACATGACCCGGAAGCTGTACGCCGGCTCCCTTGGCCAATAAAGCGAGATGAGCGCCGCAACCCCAGAGTCGTCCGCAACTGGACCTAACGGTCAGGGGTCCCTTTACCTTTACTAGAGCATAATAAGACCCTTGATGGAGCCTCCCTTCGACTCCAGCATCCTGTTCTCACAGTGGCCAACCAGATGCCTATGGGAAAGCCTGCACGCAGCCCCTGAGCACAGGAGCCCTCTCCCCATTCATACTGTAAACCGCCCTATGATCCTTGGATGAAGGGTGATATATAAATTTGATAAATAAATAAATAATCGTGATTGCCAGGAGCTGGTTTTCAGAGGCCTACCACCTCTCTGCTACTGAAGTTAGGTACTCGAGTTAGGGACACAGGTGGCACTGTGGTCTAAACCACTGAGCCTCTTGGGCTTGCCGATCGGAAGGTCGGCGGTTCGAATCCCCACGACGGGGTGAGCTCTGTCCGTTGCTCTGTCCCAGCTCCTGCCAACCTAGCAGTTCGAAAGCATGCCAGCGCAAGTAGATAAATAGGTACTGCTGCGGCGGGAAGGTAAACGGCGTTTCCATGCGCTCTGCTTTTCGTCACGGTGTCCCGTTGCTCCAGAAGCGGTTTAGTCATGCTGGCCACATGACCCGGAAATCTGTCTGTGGACAAATGCCGGCTCCCTCAGCCTGAAAGCGAGATGAGTGCTACAACCCCCTAGTCATCTTTGACTGAACCTAACCATCCAGGGGTCCTTTAACTTTACTGGAGTTAGTACATATCCATTTTGTCTATTAGCAATTGATAGGCTTATCCTCCATGAAATTTCCTAAACTCTTTTTAAAGCCATTCAAGTACAACACCACATGGTCTGGAATTCCATAGCTTAACCATGCAACTTTCATTGTGATCTGTTCACACCACTTAATCCGTGTGTGTGTGTGTGTGATTTTTATTGAATTTACAAATTTTACATTACAAATTAAACATCTTTTATTACACCATTCATTGACTTCCTGGCAGGCAGAAATAGAATAGGACAAGCTTCTTCCAGTACAGAAATACAACAGCTGACATCCTGTCTGTCAGGCATCTTATTACTTTTGTGTGGCCCCTGATTTATTTTGGCCCCTGTACTTCAGCAGCTTGTAACCTTCTGAATTCCGGGAAAAAATGCCGAGGACAAGTTTTCTACGAACGAAAGTGAATGAATTTGATCTAGTTCATTTTGTAAAAGGACAGACTCTTCTCTATTTGGGCAAGATGAACCTAAGCTAGAACTAGTTCCTTTCAAAATGACCTCAGAAGCAGACGACCCACCATTTGCCACACATAAAAAGATATATATGTATTTTTTCCGCTCAGTGAACTCAAAATAATGGGCATCCTTCTTCCCAGTGTGATGTAGCCCAATTGTAGTTCCTTGTGAAGAAGGGTTTGGAGTGCTTTGAACAACACAAACCCCAAGTGGAATGTAATTTACCTCACAGAATATTTTCCTAGCATCCCTTCCTACTGGAACAACTCAAACTCTGGAGGGACAGAAATTTACCTCACAGAATATTCTCTCATCGCCTTCCCTGTTTAGTCCCTAAGGGGACTAAAATTTACCTCAGAGAAAATTCTCCCCACTGCAGCCATTCAAATGGTAAAGAGATTGAGATTTCTCTCAGGAAACGGTTTTCCATAATCCAGATGACTGGCCGCGAGTCCTATGCACATTGAACAAGTTAATTCCAGTTTTATGAGAAAGGGTTAGATGGGCTGTGGAAAAGAAAGATTGAATTGATTATGAACCAAAGGTTCTGGAATACAAGTTCTTTTACTGCGCTGTTATATTTCACATTTTTAAAAGCTGTGAATAAAGAAAATGAGTTAATGCTGAATGATAGCTTCACTATGGCATGGGCAATAAACATAATTTTCTTATCAGCCCAATCCTCTTTGTCTATTAGCAAGTACTTCATATTGTTTGGAGAAGATAAATCACGTCACATATCTTGAAGCTTTTAAAGGCTTTGTATCAGATGATATACACCCTTAATCTCTTTGCCAAGTTAAACAGGATAAAAGATATGGCATAAATATATAACATAGAGCAATAACTCTCCATGAATACAGTAGCTAGTCATACTTTCTCCTAGCTACACAGAGCTTTACAAAATGCACGTAAAATGGTGCCTCATAAAAAGGTTGCTTCCACATTTAAGCTTTTTCAGAGCTGCCGTTGCACAAACCACTGAAAGATGAATTAATATAGTGTTTAATATAGAAATTGTTTTTTTTTTAAATAGAAGATTTATAAGGCTTATGCAGAAATAAGTCCCATTCAGCAAAGGGTCATTTCCAATGTTAATTAAAAGGTTTCTGTTGCTGGGTCTGCTCTCAATTGCCTCCTGTTGACCATGGGATTACTGAGGAATAGCCGGTTAATTGCTCATTGAATAAGATTGCTTAATTATCCTTTAATGGCAGTGTTCATTCCCAACAAGGTGCCAATTCTATGGTCAGAATTAGTCCCTGACCTTTTATCCTGCATTATCTATTTTCTGTCACTCACAGAAAAATATTGAAATGGGCAAAAATATCCTTAGCATCTCCCCCCCCCCCCCAATTTAACAACATCATGTAGATTAATTGTTTAGCAAACCTAGAGTTCCCAAACCTGGGTGGACTACTATTTTAAAATATTCAACGCCTCACCCTGCTTTCTCCCAAATTCTGACGAGCCTCTCCCCTCTATTATACCAAACTGCCCCCACCCCTGGTAAGCACAGACGAAATGATGGAATTTATTGCAGAATTAAAACATGGTAAGCCTCCTGGTTCTGATGGGATTTCTGCTGAGATTCTATAAAATAAGTATGAAGATTGGTGGGAATCACCATTTGCTAACCTTCCCACTCTTATAGACCAACGAGGAATTATACCAAAATTGTGCGTAACTTCTGTAACAATCCCAATCTATAAAAAGGTGATTCTGAGCAGCCGTGTAATGATTGCCCTTTTAGTCTTCTGTCCACTATAAGTAAACTCTAAAACATTTATAGTGCTATCTATTGGACTAGATTAAAATGAACAGAATTAATGGCCCTGAACAGATTGGATTTACAAAACGGAAATAAGCTATTGATCACTGTCTCTCATTTGTCTTTCTAGCAGATAAATATATGAAATCCGAAAGGGGAAAGTTATACATGGACTTTATTGATCTGAAAAGTGCTTTTGACTCGATACCTAGAGGGTTGTTATGGGAGAAACTGAATACTATTGGGCTAGAATCCCCGACTACTTTTCTTGATAAAAAAATATGTGTCAGGTGAAGATCTCCCCGGATGGGCACTTGACACTTAGATTTACAACTACTAAAAGAGTCTTTGCCCCATATCTATTTAATCCATTTTTGGATGATATGAAACAACATATTACTCAAAACCCAAGATCTTGGTATTTTCACAGAGTTGGCATCCATCTAAATGGTGTATCACTGATCAAGCAAGTTAAAAGCTTTAGGGACCACCTTTTATTACAATCTAAAATGGGTGACTCATTGTAATAAGATAACCAATTTAGCTAATTGCTCTGCAGCACGAATTAAACAATTCTGTTTTCTCGATGGTAACCAGAATGTGCCTGCAGCAGTTAGGGCCTATAGGAGAAAAACTGTTTTGCAACTCCTTTATGGGATTCCCTTATGGATAACTGACTTTAACAACAAAATTGAGGGTGTACAGGCATCCTTCTTCCGACAAATTCTAAGAGCTCCAAAATGTGTCTTCTATCTGGCTATGTGCGCAGAGTTAGGCCAGCATCTCTTAGAATCTAGGGGCTGGATTATGATATTTACATACTGGTTAAAAATTCACTTTAATACAGACTTGGACAGTTTACTAACTTCTTTATTAAGAAACACACATAATTTTACATGGTTTTCTGATATTACCCTCAAACTCAGGAAACAGGGATTGGAATAGATTCCTTTCTTCGGATGAGTCACAAATCTCCTCTCTCATCAAGCAGAGACTGCTAGACCATGAAATCCAAAAAACCCTACCCCTCCCAGCCTTTTGTATGTTCATATGCTTACTTAGGATTGCAGCTCCACCATGGAGTAATACCTAATTACTTTCATAATCTAGATACTCCATCGCACTGCAGAGCTTTTATGCTAGCTGTATTGTTTGGAAGGTTTCAAAAAAATCCCCTTCCAGAACATATTCTGCTTCTGTAAGAAGAAAACATCACATCATTTTGGATTGCCCTCTTCTCGGTGTTGGTTTCTGCTCTCTTCACTGTGCAGCGAAGTGCTTGTCACAAGACAATGTTTACATTCCAGTCAGAGTTGCTGTTGGAATTTCTCACGGGAAAGGAGACTGGATGTGACGTACACTGGTTTCCTGTTTTTCTCTGTTCTCACAGTGATTCTCTCCGTGCTTCAGAGGAGAGAGGACGCTTTCTCTGCTCCGGCAGAGGCAAGATGTTTTTCTGTAATCTACCAGCTTTGAAATGTAAATAAAGCAATATAGAGTATGTGCACGTATTCCTCATCATTCCGCTGTGCACGGGACACTGCAAATACAACACTCGGCACCCTTCGCAGAGATCTCCTAGTTACTCCCTTGCAGTTTAAAATATTGATTTACAAAGAGTCTGTAATCCAATATTTGTTGAGGGATGATACTCCCAAAATACCAAGATTGCTTTGGGGTATTTAGCCGAGGTTTTTAAAGCTAAATCTAAAGTTGCCTGATTTACTCAATGGTGACTATCTAGTCTTTGTATGTGTTTGGATTCTTAATGTATTTGGCTGAGTTTGTATGCTTTTATTGTTTAAACTTACGCGAATAAAGGCCAATAACAAATAAGAAACCTAGAACTTCCATACATCCAGATTTTCCTGGACATTACTGGGATTTCAAAAGGCAGTGCTTTGGTGTCCTGGTTTTTACTTTTTGAAATATTTTTTACTTTTTGAAATATTTTTTGATTAGGTGTGTATCAATCTTATGAAATAAAAATAAAATAATAAAATAGATTCAAGTGAACTGAAGGATAGTAATTCCAGACAAAATTACTAGTAGTGTGGAAGCAACCCATCAGACCAGCCTTATACATGTCTACTCAGAAGTAAACTTACCGGGCTTACTCCCCAGTAAGTGGATATAGAATCGCTGCCCAAGTTATTATTTGAGCTACTATGTTTGCAAAAGTGACTTCTGCCAGATCTGGACTATGTGGAGGAACATCTGAGCTTGCCAACGTCTTGCTTACATTTGTTCTGGATTTGTCATTCAGCACTGAGTCAGTCTGGCAGCATCCAGAAAAGCTGTGTCCTTTTTACAGCAGTTTCATGACTGTTCACAAAGAAGACCCAAGCGAAGAACTGACCTCTCCCATCCTTGCTGGCAAGCTCTTGTATAAAGAATTAGCGCTGCAATCTAAAACATAAGAGAGAGAGAAAAGCCCACCCAAACGCTTCCTTTTCCTAATGTGCTGCCCAGACAAATGTCAGATCGTCTCCTAATTACAGGCAAAAAAATTCTCTGGGGTTCAGAGACATGAGAGCATTCAAGGAGAGGCAGCCTCAGGTCTCTCGCTTCCTCTGGAATACCAGTGAGTCAGCTCACGAAGCACATTCCATGCTTGTAACAATGGGCAGCCTTACTTTGCCCAGGTGGCATTTTCATCAGGGCGGAGGTTGCTCTTTGCAGAAAAGAACCCCATCATCGATGGCCGGGCTGTGCCAAATGGATTGATTGCACGAAGCGTCCCCGCCTTGTTCTTTCTCGTCTCCTCCCCACGTCTCTCTGGAAATCGGCTCTGCTGACAAACAGTGGTACCTCGGGTTAAGAACTTAATTCGTTCCGGAGGGCCATTCTTAACCTGAAACTGTTCTTAACCTGAAGCACCACTTTAGCTAATGGGGCCTCCCACTGCTGCCACTGCGCCGCCGCCACACGATTTCTGTTCTCATCCTGAAGCAAAGTTCTTAACCCGAGGTACTATTTCTGGGTTAGCGGAGTCTGTAACCTGAAGCGTCTGTAACCTGAGGTACCACTGTAATAAGTTGCACATTGCAGCATGGAGCGAAAGCCTGAAGGAACAATGGGGACCTTTCAGAAATAACAACTGGAAATGCTATTTCTCTTGGCAGCAGGCCTCCCTCTATTCTCAGCCTGGTATACATCAGAAGGAGCTCTCTGAAGTTGGGAGGGCTAAACCAGTGTCAGACCACTTAAAGTGTAGTCAGGATATATGAGAGACATTGTTCTTCTTTTTGCTGGAACCACACCCCTTCTGCATTAAAGAACACACACAAAAAAAATTAACTGCTGTCATGGAGAACATATGACATTGATTCTCAAACAGTGTGCCAGGGTTAACGTTGGGCGAGGAATGTGACTCAGTTTGCATTTAAAGGTGAGCATACCAAATCCAGACTTTCCGGGGAAAAAACGCTGGACTAAAACACAGCCATATGTTTCTAAATTTTGTGGTGCAGTTCTCCAGCCAAGTAATGTTTGGGTGAAGTGCGCATACAAATGCTTGTATTCGTGGAAAATAACACTTGAGCAGTGCTGGATTTACGTATAAGCTAAACAAGCTATAGCTTAGGGCCCCCCAGAAATTTTAAAGGGATAAAAAAAAGTGGATGTACATTTCCAAAATACGTATGAGATAATAAAATAAAATAAAACCTACATACAGCAACAGTGTTTTGTGTTGTGTAGGCTCCTATGATGTAAGTAAAGCCTGTTAGCCTGCTCCCTAAAATATCACTGGTTTGCTCATTTCTATATATAGGGTGCCTACATTCTGCATGGACTGGTTGTAACAATTACTTTGATAAAATACATATTTTGTTATGTGCAAATGGCTTTAGATACCTATTAGGTCCATAAATAAATAAATAAATAAATAAATAAATAAATAAATAAATAAATAATACCCCGCCCATCTGGCTCCACTCTGGGTGGCTTCCAACAAAATATTAAAATACAATAATGCACCAAACATTAAAAGCTTCCCTAAACAGGGCTGCCTTCAGATAGCATATATTCAACACAAAAAACAGTGACAATCTGTTGTTGACAAAGGACAGCTGGACATATAAAGGGCCCCATTACCTTCAGTAGCTTAGGGCCCCATCAAACCTAAATCTGGCCCTGCACATGAGAATGCTTTATATTACGGGGAAAGTGCTTTATAAAAATATGCATATTAGGCAAAACTTCTTATGAACGTGTGTGTATGTACTGTATATCAGGAAAAATTCTGACTAATGTTCCTTGTGGATTTCCCCACTCCCCAAATTATTATACTGATGTAGAAGTGTGGAGAAATGAACTTAAGGCTGGAAGAATGAGAAAGTGGAAGAAACTCATTCACACATCCTTGACTTTATAGGTGAATTGCACCTTAAGCCATTATGTTGGATGCATCCAGCACTCTATGGAGTGGGGAGATCCTGTGCAGCATTGACCCCTCTTCTCTGCTGCTGATATATGAGCTGCAAGTTCACTTTGGGGGAGAGACAGTAAGTTGCACCAAAGCTTCCGAATACCAGTTTCTGGAAACCGCAGAATGAGAGAGAGAGAGAGAGAGAGAGAGAGAGAGAACTCATGACTGGGTCCCGCTTCCAGGTTTCCCACAGGCATTTGGTTAGCCATTGTGAGAACAGGGTGCTGGTGGGCCTTTGGCCTGATCCAGCAGCCTCTTCTTATGTTCTTTTGCACCAGGATTACTGGTACTTGCTGTAGCCCACTCTATAGTTGACAGGGACTGCACAGAAAGCACAACCCCATAACTGACTGACTGGGCAAGGGGGAAAGAATGAGAAGCTGGAAGGCAATATGAACCAGGCCATCTTATAGTTGCAAGGTGGGCTGGTTCCTATTCACTGTTTCGGGAGATGATCAAGAAA
This sequence comes from Podarcis cretensis, assembly GCF_951804945.1. Taxonomy (NCBI): domain Eukaryota; kingdom Metazoa; phylum Chordata; class Lepidosauria; order Squamata; family Lacertidae; genus Podarcis; species Podarcis cretensis. Next base: position 78,657,995 of record NC_137176.1, read on the forward strand.
CTATCATTTTGAGCCTAAGAATGAAGCGTGCTCCAAATTTTACTCCAAAAAAACCAACAACAATTCTGTGCTGAGCTGTGAAAAGTTTAGGAAGCGCTGTCCTTTGTTAATGCCTTTTTCCTCACCATGTTGTTCACAAGTCCCCCCTCCCTAAACCCAGCACCATAGCTTGTTTTCAACTAAGCTTTGCTCAAATGAAACCTCGTGAAATTAAAGGTCTAAACTTAGTTATGTTCATTAATTTCAGTGGGTCTCTTTGAGTAAAATTAACCTAAGTCCCACGCAATATATATAAACATTAGGCAAGTTAATTTTCCTTCAGACTGCATCCTAGTGACTAAACAGTTTAATATTGAGATCTATCATATGGAAAATACATGAAACAGCAGAATTTGTTTGTGTGTGTGTGTGTGTGTATTACCATCACTTTCCAGACTTGAGGCAAAAGTGTTCCCTGCCCCTTTCAGAACTCAGTAAACTGATTCATTAATTAAGAATGTGACTAATTTATGACTTCTCTAAATCTTATCTGCAGCTATATGTGCAGGGGAGACTTGAATGAATCTTTGGGAAATTTGGGAATGTTTTTAAAACAAAAGCCAAAACACACACGAACCATTCAGTATGAGATAATCCAAAAATTCAAATTCATTAAATAACAATGTTTTTTTCAAGGTACTATTGACTTCTGTATAATACCTCTAGGATCAGAGGTACCTCTGAATACCAGTTGCTAGAGAACCGAAGGAGAGGGTTGTTCTCTTCATGCCATGGTTTTGCGTTTCCCAGAGGCTGTTGTTCGGTCACAGTGGCAAACAGGATGCTGGACTAGGTAGGCTTTTGATCTGATCCAACACAGCTCTTCTTATATTAAAAACCTTGGAGATTGGAAACAAAAGGTATTGTCAGGGAACTGCCATCAGTGCCGGAGGGAGAGAGCAAAATCCAGAGGGATTCCAGAGAGCATCCCGGGATTGGGAGAGGCAGCCCATCTTCTGGGGAAGAGAATCAGCGTAGCACCAGTGAGAAGGGGGGCAGATGGGGGAAGCGGCGAGGCGGTCCCATGACTCCTTGCCGGGGACCAGCAGGGAGAGTAGAGGTCCTCCGCTGTCTACGCCCTCCTTGCGCAGAAGGCTTTCGCGCAGAGAGAGTAGGAGGAGACTAGGCGTCAAAGAGCTTCTTTGCTGGAAAAAGTTTAAGAAATGCCCACTGACGGATTCTGCCAGCGATTGAGACAGCCATGGGTGAGTGGCTGTCCGGACAGAAAAGGTTCACTCAGGCAATGCACCCAGGTGTTTGCACCGGCTTACGCACGAGCAACCCCTAGAACCATTACAGCAATCCGTCAGTCCCTGATGTTGCTTGTGCGCAGCACCGGAGAGGCAGCACAATGAGCCAAATGGGGCCGGCCGGAGAGACAGAGCAAGAAGCCATGGTGTGATGTCTGGTCTAGAGGAACCGAGACCTGGAGGCGCATGTCACTACCCTGTCTGCACGGCTGGAGGAAAGACGGGCTCAGGATGCACAGGTTAGAGCCACCCCGATAGGGAGGAAGGTCCCGGGGCTGGTACACAAGTTTGGTGGAATGCCCCAAGACTACAATGCCTTCCGGACGGAAATTCAATACGCTTTGCAATTGCAGAAAAAAGAGTGGAAAACTACCAAGAAGTGTTTCCTCTGTCAGAGGTCGGGACATTTTGCAAAGGTCTGCCCTCAACGAAAAGCCTGGCAAGGCATGATGGGGGCTGCAGGCCACGACAATAAGGGGGAGGAAGAGCAGGTGCAGGGAAACGACAGCGCCTGGCTGCCAACCAGCAGGGGCAGCAGCCAGGCCAGCAACCAATAGAGGTGCCCCAGCCTGACCCCCCCCCAAGGCAGCTCTCGCCATAGAGGTAGTGCTAGAACTCCCAAATGGGCATCCCGTCAGAGTGGAGGGGCTGCTAGATTCTGGCAGCTCGTGTAATTTCTTCAGCAGAGACTTCGCTCTGGAACACCAGCTCCACCTGTTGCCACTAGATTTTCCCTTGCAGGTGACCACCATCGATGGCAGGGAGCTCCTGGGAGGGGAAGTGACACACCAGACACCGCCAATGCGAATGAGGGTCTCCAAACATACGGAGACCATTGCCTTTCACGTGGCCACGCTGGCAGGACCCCGATAATACTGGGAATGAGCTGGCTGGCAATACATGACCCAGTGGTGTCATGGCATCAGCGGTCGGTCACCTTTGGGTCAGCTTACTGCTTAGAACACTGTCTGGGAGGGAAGGAACCAAGAAGGACTGTGGCCAGGGTGGCTGGGGTGGCTCTGGAGCAAAAGAGGGAGGTGCCAACACAATATGCTGATTTGAAGGAGGTCTTCAGCGAGAGGGAGGCAGACAGACTGCCCCCCCCCACAGGCCATTTGACTGCCAAATCAACCTGCTTCCAGGGGCTCAGTTACCGGTGGGTAAGCTGTATGCCATGTCCGACTGGGAGATGCAGGAGTTGCGGCAGTTTATTGACAAGAACCTCAAGAGAGGTTTCATAAGGGAATCAAAGGCGGTGGGAGGCAGCCCAGTGTTCTTTGTGGACAAAAAAGAGACTAATCAGCCCAGATTAGTCGTGGATTACAGGGCCCTAAACCTGGTGTCAGAACCCGTGACTTTCCCAATGCCCAGGATTGACGATATTTTGACACGTGTGAGGCAGGGGAAGATTTTTACCAAGCTGGACCTCAGGGGAGCATACAATCTGATTAGGATAAGGGAGGGGGACGAATGGAAAATGACCATGTTCACCCCCCTGGGGGCTTTTGAGTACTTAGTTATGCCATTTGGATTATAATCGGGGTCCGCCTGCTTTCAAGCCTTCATGCACCATGTGTTGGGGCCCCTGCTGTACAAGAATTGCATAGCCTTTCTGGATGACGTATTAATCTATTCGGACAACAAAAAGCAACACGTCAGAGACGTCAGAGAGGTGCTACAGAGATTGAAGAAGCATCAGTTGTGGGTCAAGCTGGAAAAATGCCAATTCCATGCCAGGGAGGTCGAATTCCTGGGGTACAGGTTGTCAGACAAAGGACTAGCCATGGATCCAGGCAAAGTGAAGGCAGTGCTGGAATGGAAAACCCCCCAAAACAGAAAGGATGTGCAGAGGTTCCTAGGCTTCAGCAACTTCTACAGGAAGTTCATAAAGAGAACTTCTGGGTTAGCGCCTCCGGCAATGGCGGAGCTCCTCCGATCGGGAGGAACCGGCTCCGTGAAAAACAGGGTCTGACCGCCACGGCGACGACGGAGACCCTTAGAAATCACAGACGGAAGAAGTCTGTGAACCTGGGATTCGGCTGGCACCTTTAGCGCCCCCCTACTTGCGGGGAGACCCGGTATCGGGAATCCGGAGCGACGTGGGGTGAGAGGCACGGTGCTTTGAATCGACCGCTTATTTCATGGAGCGAAGCCACATTGTTGCTGTCGGAGAGCGCTGACTTTTTTCCTGTGGACAATTGGATTTTAAACAACAACCCGTGAGTAGAACGGGAAATTGAGCTTTTAAATAATTTAATTTGGCACCGAACGGGGAAGGTTTAAACAGGAAGTCCACCTTCCCTTTCTGTAAATAGACTGAAGCAAAGTAGTTATTAACTAAGGTTTTGGAAAGTCTCACGTAAAGGATTAAAACTCCACTGATTGAAACCATTAATTTTGACCATGTGAACTTGCAGGAGAAGGTGGAAAATTAAAAATTGAAGCATCACGTCTCTGAACCTGGGAACGGTTTGCAAAAAGTCCATCGATGGTAAACAGGACAAATTTGACAGCTAGCTTTAACTTGACAGCTAGCTTTAATTTGACAGCTGACATTAACAGCTGCATAAACAGATAGATGTCATGGCTACTAATATTGATATCTTGGGAATAAAAGTGGGCATCAGCATAGAAGTTGACAATAACCCGACACAAGAATCTTTCTTATCTGAACAAATTGATGAATTAGAGAAGGAGAAAGCTGCTGTTGTTGAATATAAAGCAAAACATGGGGGAGCCTTAACCCTAAAGAGGCAAATGGAGGATTACAACTTGAGGCCTTATATGACTGTAATTAGGAGAAGCCAGTTTTTGAAGATGGGTGCCTGGCCTGATCTGGAAAAGGAAAAGTGGAGAGATCCCTTTATGCAGGGATCAAATGACTTTTGGAATATGAATTTGAGCCAGGAGGAGATTGGAGCTCCAGGGGCCTTTGGACTTGGAAGAATTGTGAAACAAGGTTTGGAATACTTTATGGGCCCTAGCTTTAATTATGGAAACCTGGCAGACTTGTCAAGAAGGAATATAAGCATTGTTGGGTTGGAGCTCCCCAAGATCTGCTTTTTAGCACCAAAGATTATCAAGAAGATCGGCAGAAGAGAAATGAAGAAGAGTTAAGAGCCTCGGATATCAGATCTCCAGGTTGATGGACGCTGGGAGGTTGATGGAACTGACGGCAGGGGCCAGGACCGGGGAGGGGAGACGGTGGAAAGAAATTGGCAATTTAAAGTGTATATATGGAGATTTAAATAATAATAATAATAAGAAGAAGAAGAAGAAGAAGAAGAAGAAATGGAAAAATCGTGGAATGAAATTTTTATGATCCTAGGGGAAATGTCTTAAGAGATTAAGTTCAATATATTAGTTTCAATGAGAAATAAGATTAAATAAAATAAAAATGGATGATTAATTGGTGAAAGAAGAGAATGTTAAATTACAGTATATTAAGATAAATTATTAGGATAAAAACAGAGATGAAGGATTTGCTGAAATATCTAACTGTACCAGAATACAAAGAGGGGAGGTGTGAGGAGGTCAAGGAAATAAGTTAAAGAAAGAAAGTCATGTAAAGGTTTGATTTGTTCTTTTTTTCTTGATTCTATGCATCTTTTTTTTTTGTCTGTTTTCCATTTTTTATCTTTTTTCTTTGATGTGACTTGTTTTTATGTATTGCTTTCTTTTTTGGTTTAATTGGGTGTTTTTCTGTTGTTATTTTTTTATTATTACTTATGTAACCTTTAAAATTTTAATAAAAATCTTTTAAAAATGAAGTTCATAAAGAACTTCGCTCACTTGACAGCGCCCATAACGGATTGTCTTAGTAGCAAAAAGAAGTTCGCGTGGACAAAGGATGCACAACAATCCTTTGAAAAACTAAAGAAGGCGTTCGCCTCACAAGAGCAGCTCCTGCAAGTGGATCCGGAGAAGCCCATGAGACTGGAGATGGACGGGTCCAACCGCACGATCGGCACGGTCCTTTTGCAGCCCGGGGCCAAGCAGAACTGGATGCCATGTGCCTTTTTTTCTAGGAAGCTGAGCAAGTCGGAGCAAAACTACACGGTGTATGACCAAGAACTGCTTGCGATCTATACGGCATTTCGGCAATGGAGACATCTATTGATAGGGGCGCGGCACAAGATACAGGTCCGAAATGACCACAAGAACTGGCGGACCGTGCGAGTGCTCAACCAGAGACAGATCAGGTGGTCTCAGGAGTTCGCCAAGTTTTTCTTCGAGATCCAATACGTGCCAGGAGAGGAAAATGTAAGGGCAGATGCTCTCTCCTGGAAACCGGAGTACATGGAAGGAGAGGGGCCACCAGAGACCAGACACGTGTTCCCCGAGGACCGGTGGGTGTGTGGGGGAGCGTTGGTTGAGAAACGAGAACTGGCAGGGCTCACCAGAGACGATGAGTTTGCTCAGACAAAAATCAGGGAACTCAGGGACGGGAAGGAAGCCAATGGAGGGTTTGAGGAAAAGGAAGGACTACTGTACTATAAGGGGGCGCTGTATGTACCAGGGGAGACTTTGAGGGGGAAGGTACTTAGACAGCTCCATGACAACCCAACAGCTGGGCACTTTGGACAGCACAAGACCATGCTACTTGTCACCAGGCAGTTCTGGTGGCCAAAGGTGAGGGAAGACGTAAGGGAATATGTACAAGGGTGCGACTGATGCCAGAGGGCAAAGGGGGAAAGGGCTGCCCCCGCGGGGCTACTGGAACCCTTACCCACACCGGAAAGGCCCTGGGAGGTGGTGTCCATTGATCTTATGACAGATCTGCCCAAGTCAAGGGGAAAGAAAGCGGTCATGGTAGTGGTCGATCTACTGACTAAAATGTGCCATTTCATAGCTTGCTTACATGCAGCAACGGCAGAGGAGACAGCCAGGCTGTTTGTGGATCACATTTTTAGACTGCATGGGGCTCCATTGAGGGTAATATCAGATTGCGGGAAACAATTTACTTCCCGGTTCTGGCAGAGACTCATGAGCTTGCTACAGGTCGAGGTGAGCTTCTCGACGGCGAGGCATCCAGAAACCAACGGACAAGCCGAGAGAGTGAACAGTATACTCCAGCAGTACCTACGCTGCTATGTCAGCGAGAGGCAGAACGATTGGGTAGAGAAATTAGCTTTGGCTGAATTTGCGTACAATAACGCTGAACACGTGTCCACGGGAATGAGCCCTTTCATGGCCAATTACGGGTCTCACCCCAGGGCCTTCCCGGGGCGGGGGGAGGAAGGATGGAGTGTACCTGCAGCTGAGCAATTTGTGGAGGAAATGGAGGCCTTACACCAGCAACTCAGGCTGAACTTGGAACGGGCCAAGGAAGTCTACAAGAGACAGGCGGACAGGCACCGTTGGGGGGGAAGGCCATACGGGTGGGGGACAGGGTGTGGTTGTTGTCCCAAGGGTTGCCCCTAAAGGGAGGGTGCAAGAAGTTGCAGCCTAGGCGGCTGGGGCCATTTGAGGTAACACAGCAGGTTAACCCCGTGGCATTTAAACTCAAGTTGCCTGATAGCATGAAGATACATCCGGTGTTCCATAGGTCCCTACTTTCACCTTACAGGGAGGGGCGGGAGTTCCCGGGACGGGAGGGAGGGGTTGCCACCCACCTGCGGGTAGAGGAGAGAGAACACTGTAACGAAGCCACGGAAATACTCGATTCAAGGTGGCGAGGTCGCCAGGTAGAGTACTTGGTAGCCTGGGAGGGGGAACCTAGGTCTGAAAACACTTGGGTCCCGGCGGAATCAATCACTGATGGGTATCTGGTGGAAGAATTCCACAGTTTCTTCCCGGAGAAGCCCAAACCATTTGCTAGATTCTGGGAGGAATAATTTGGACCCACAGACGATGAAGGGGACTTTGTGCGTTTACCTGCCTCCGAAGAGGAGAAAGGGGAGGTGTCTGAGGGAGAAGGATCAGACTGGGAGGTTCAACCAGCGGGGAGAAGTCCGAGCGGATGGGAGGCTGGTTTTGAATCCTCAGAAGATGATGACAGTTCCTTCAGGGGATTCCCCGCATCGTCGACCGAGGAGAGAGAGGAGGTTGTACCGGAAAATCGCGCCGGGGTGGGGGTGGGGGGTCCTGAGGAGGAGGTGGATGTCAGGGAACTGCCATCAGTGCCAGAGGGAGAGAGCAAAATCCAGAGGGATTCCAGAGAGCATCCCGGGATTGGGAGAGGCAGCCCATCTTCTGGGGAAGAGAATCAGCGTAGCACCAGTGGAGAAGGGGGGCAGATGGGGGAATCGGCGAGGCGGTCCCATGACTCCTTGCCGGGGACCAGCGGGGAGAGTAGAGGTCCTCCGCTGCCTACGCCCTCCTTGCGCAGAAGGCTTTCGCGCAGAGAGAGTAGGAGGAGACTAGGCGTCAAAGAGCTTCTTTGCTGGAAGAAGTTTAAGAAATGCCCACTGACGGATTCTGCCAGCGATTGAGACAGCCATGGGTGAGTGGCTGTCCGGACAGAAAAGGTTCACTCAGGCAATGCACCCAGGTGTTTGCACCGGCTTACGCACGAGCAACCCCTAGAACCATTACAGGTATGGTCAAGGAAAGCTGGGTGCTCAAACTAAGAAAGTTCCATTGGTTCCAAAGCACATTCTACCGTTACAGGTGGTGCAGCAATAAAACTGCTAGCACATTTGCAAAGCTAAGCAGGGTCCTGCATGGTTTCAAATTGGATGGGAGACAGTGCGTTGAGATTCCTGGATTGCGGAGGGTTGGATGAGATGATCATCAGCATTCCTTCCAACTCTACAATTCTATGATTCTCAGTTCATGCAGGCTCTGGTCAAGTTGATAACACTGGTTCTCAGTAAATGGACATATTCATAGGTATGAGTCCAAGAAGATATCTAAGCCTGTCAACCTCTGACCCTTTTCGTACATTTTGTGACGTTAGCAGTGCAAGCCTCTTTTTACACGAAAACAAGGGAGTGGGCTGCCACACAGAAGCTTGGTATAAATAGAGGACTTTTTGTTTTGATACGCAGATGTTTCAGTGGACATCAAAGGGAGCCAGGAAGAGAAATTCAGCAGAATTTCTCCTTTCTCCATTCCCTTTTGTAAAATGCTTGGCAGAACACCCTGAACCTGATGGTTAGGGGTCTTTGAGATGAGCAGCTGTTCCAAAAGCAGGAAAGAGTCAGGCATATGCTAACTCCCTTCCATTTGACCTTGATAGTTAGGAGTCCAAAATGTTTCCTTCTTAAAGGTTTATTTTGGTGTTGATCTCTTCCATTGATCTCGTCATCTTTGTTGTAATGCTCATTAGTTCTAGCGGAAATGTAAAAGCACACCCCAGCAGTTGGGGCAAGGCAAAATTAATTCACTGTATTGTAGTATCTCAGAATATAAACATTCTGATTTGTTTTCTAATGGTACAATGCACAATACCATGGAGGCATTTCAAGCAAAATTCTATCGGTGTTTATTGGGGATCCCCCCTTGTGTATCTAATATAGCTGTCCGCTTAGAAGTTGGACAACCACCCATTAACGCACGGCTGTGGATTCTAAAGATACACTACTGGTTAAAACTTATTTTTCCCCCGGCCGGTTTGGCTCCCTTAACACTCTTAGACACCTTTATTCTACCTGGAAAGCTTCCCTGTTTGAAAAGATAAGAAGCTTGGGATTCTCCCCGCAGATCTTGATAGCGGCAGGATATGAGAGTGCCAGAAGTCAAGTGCTCCAATGCATTAGGGACATAGAGCTGCAATGTCATATGGGCAAAATGGATAAACATGCCACAATTAGAGACTTTGGGAGAGGGTTCTCACCCGCAAATTATCTGGCTGATCTACAAATACCTAAGTACAGACACTCCTTTACCCTGGCCAGATTCAACGTTCTGCCCTCTGCCCTGTTGTTAGGCAGATATGAGGGCAAACCATATGAGACACGTGTTTGCCCATGTGGCTCATCGGAAGTGGAAACAAGTCTGCATGTATTGCTGCACTGTAGTTATTACGAGGACCTACGCCTGACCTTTATTGCCCCAGTTCTACAAAAGCTTAAAAATGAACCAGAACTCCTATGTATGAGAGCCTTGGTAGAAGATAAGGTCCCTGAAATTACGATCAATGTTGCCAAATTCTGTGTAGCCGCTATTAGGCACAGGAAACAAGAGCTTTCCAATGTCAATATGCAGGCGAAGGCAAATACTTAATTTTATTTATGCTGCCTAATTTTAAATTGCTGTTATGGCCTAATCTGTATTGAAATTGTCCTTTGTTTTTCCGGTGTTATCTTTTGCTGACTAGCTGTACGAGTTAATCTGGTCTGTGACCGTTTAATAAAATTTGATTTGAATACCATCTGTAATATGCCTGTTCTTAATTCCATCTTCCAAGCACTGACACAAACTGGAAATAGTAAAGTCAAAAGCATTGCAGAAATGGGTTTCAAAAGGAAGAGAAAAGGGTCTTACTGCATCTCCCAACCAACTTCTCAGAAATGCAGGAAGCTGCCTTCTACTGAGTCAGAGTCCGTCTTGACTGGGAGTCTCTCTCCCAGTCCTACTTGGAGATGCTGGAGAATGAAACTGAGATTTTATTCATCCAAAGCTACAACTTTCTTCTGAGGAGACGACTATCTGAAAGGGTAGGGAAGATTTCACAGGGTAAGTCATTCACCTATATATCAATCTTCCCTTACCTGGTGTCTCCCCCTCCACCCTCAACAAGAAGTTTATTAATGTGCACACCCCATTCTCCAAGTGCCCAGAGCATTCAGGGGCTCCAGCTCTTGCCCAGGGTTCAATTTCCTTGGAATGAAGGTCAGTGGAGACTGTGGTGTCATTAGGATATATGGTTTTATTTGTACATGCATATAACAAGAGCATAGGATGGAGGGGCTCACAGCACCAACACACAAGCAGATCTTGCTTCTCCATTAGGTTTCCAGAGAAAGCCCAGGTCACACCTTTGGGCTCAGCACAGAGCAACAGGCATGTCTCTGTTTCCAGCTTCAACATCAACCCAACCCAACCCAACCCAACCCACACATAGCCCCTTTGGCCTATTGTTCTCACTCCTAGGAAGATGCAGCATCCATCCAGGTGAGCTGTTGGTAGGGGAAATGCCTGCCCATTTTTTTCTCTATGGCAACAGAGCAACCTCTTGGGAAGTATAAAATGTAATGGCCAGCTAAGGTCATTATAAAGCAATGACAAACCTAGACAGCATCTTAAAAAGCAGAGACATCACCTTGCCAACAAAGACCCATATAGTTAAAGCTATGGTTTTCCCAGTAGTGATGTATGGAAGTGAAAGCTGGACCATAAAGAAGGCTGATCGCCGAAGAATTGATGCTTTTGAATTATGGTGCTGGAGGAGACTCTTGAGAGTCCCATGGACTGCAAGAAGATCAAACCTATCCATTCTTAAGGAAATCAGCCCTGAGTGCTCACTAGAAGGACAGATTGTGAAGCTGAGGCTCTAATACTTTGGCCACCTCATGAGAAGAGAAGACTCCCTGAAAAAGACCCTGATGTTGGGAAAGATGGAGGGCACAAAGAGAAGGGGACGACAGAGGACGAGATGGTTGGACAGTGTTCTCGAAGCTACCAACATGAGTTTGACCAAACTGCGGGAGGCAGTGGAAGACAGGAGTGCCTGGCATGCTCTGGTCCATGGGGTCACAAAGAGTCGGGCACGACTAAACAACAAACAAGGTCATTATCTTGCAAAGAAACTCATCTGACCCATTCACCAGGATTCTTCTTGGGGTTTCTAACACAGAAAGCGGTCATATACCAGGTTGACTATTTGCCTGTTTCCCCCAGTGTTGTTCTCTCTGACTGGCAGTGGTTCTTCTGCAGGGTCCAGGCAGAGGTGCTATTAACTGGCGGTGCAATGGATTGCACCTGGGATATTCTGTGTGTAAAGCAGAGAAGGAATTATGAATTGGGGCTGAGTGGACAACTGTAGGCTGCAGTGGTATTATCCACATTTGAAGTAGACTGAGGGCCTGACCAAAAGTTTGAGAGTCCAATCAACCTTAACTGGAATTGCTAATATCATGCCTGCCGTTCTCCGTGGCGAATTCCATTGTTGTACATCTGTTGTTACTGGAAAGAAGGAATAGCATAATCTGAATTCCTCTGCGAATTTGAAGGTAGCTCTGTCCAGTCCTTTTTCCTCAGGAAGTGTAAAGTTAAAGTACGAACACAGATGATGCTCTTTTGGACCACAAGTGCAGAGATTCAGTAAGAAGTCATTAGAAGTTCAGCTCACAAAGGACTTGCAGAAACAAGCTTCACTCTCTGTTCTTGCTGAATGTTGTGTATATAAAACTGCATCCCGTGGACCAGTGCAAGAAATGTGTGAACATGGAGATTAGCCAGAGGTCTTTGCCAGACCATCACTTAACTTCTCTGAACATCTGGCTGGCTTGAGAAGTAACTGCTGTTTGAAAATGGCTGTGGAACTTCTTCGTTTGATCAGGAAGGGCTTGTTTAAAAAGACACCTACCTGCATTTCAGGAGCTGCTGTGGTGCACTACAGTACAGTAGTTTGTTACAGTATATTCCTAGGTGCACACTCAGTGGAGGCTGGTGTCCAACCACGGCATAGAATCAGAACTGTAAAGTTGGAAAGGACCCTGAGAGTCACCTAGTGTCAGGAACTGGGCAGAGGAGGAATGGTGGAGACCGCCTCACCAGCCTGACACTTCCAGAGAAGAAGAAGTCAGTTCAGAATCACAACAGGGGTTTGAGGGAGATCACAGCTCAGAGGCAGATGAGGGGAAAAGCTGGGAAATAATGGGAGAGGAGGAGGAGGAGGAAGGGGTGAAAGCTGATGGGCACAGTGTCTTTAGAAAGCATTCCAGACCCTCCTCTCTCCCAGAACCTGATGAGCATTGAAAGTAGGAGAGCAAAGAGCTCAAAGGCAGAGGGCACTTTTCAGTATCCATAGCTGTGATGCATGAGAGAGGAAGGGGGTGGAGACTCACTCGGGGCAACGCCATTATTCCAAGAGGTTGCATTTCCAAACCTCTCTCTGTGAATATTGAAGCAATTAGTAAGAACTTTCCTGGCAACCTGCCATGGGGCTTGGATCCTCTGCCGCCTGACACCTAGTCCAATGTGTTTGGAAGGTGAGTTTGACTTCCATTTGGTTCATCTCCAGACAATGGAAATTGTCCTCTGGACTAATCTTCCAACTCCCTCAACACAATAGCTCTGAAATACACCAAGCAAAGATTCCATGACTCAAACTATTAAGTTTCCTAATAGGAAGCGACCCTAAGCACACTTACTCACCTGGGGCCAAACCCGTGTGGACCTCGATGGGACTTACTCACAGGAAAGCAAGGCACCACGCTTGTAAATCTGAGGTTAATCAACCCAACTGAAGCCCTGAAGAAGCTTTGGGATTGGGACTGCGGTGCCTAAAGCAGGAGGCCAATGATAGGTGGAAACAGAGTCAATGGCAGGCGTTACCACAGGGCAGCTAATGCCGCAGTAGACAGATCTGGGATTCAAAATGTCTTTAACAGATTAAAGAACTGGGCCCAAAATAACAAAATGAATTTCAGTAAGGTCAAATGTTCAGGTTCTACACTTAGGCAGGAAGAGCCAGCTGCACAAATATAAGGTGGGGGACACCTGGCTTGCCAGTAGTACATGTCAAAAGGATCTAGGAGTCTTAGTAGACCACAACCTTAACATGAGTCAACAGTGTGATGCAGCAGCAAAAAGAGCTAATGCTATCCTAGGCTGCATCAACAGAAGTATCGTATCCAGATCAAGGGAAATAATAGTACTGCTCTGTTCTGCCTTGGTCAGACCAAACCTGGAATACTGTACCCTTTCAGGACGTTGACAAGCTGAAAGATGTGCAGACAATAGTGACCAAGATGATCAAGGGTCTGAAAACCAAGTTAGGTAAAGGTAAAGGTAAAGGTAAAGGGACCCCTGACCATTAGGTCCAGTCATGACCAACTCTGGGGTTGCGGCGCTCATCTCGCTTTATTGGCTGAGGGAGCTGGCGTACAGCTTCCAGGTCATGTGGCCACCATGACTAAGCCGCTTCTGGCGAACCAGAGCAGCACACAGAAAGACCGTTTACCTTCCCGCCGGAGCAGTTCCTATTTATCTACTTGCACTTTGATATGCTTTCGAACTGCTAGGTTGGCAGGAGCAGGGACCGAGCAAGGGGAGCTCGCCCCCTCATGGGGATTCGAACCGCCAACCTTCTGATCGTCAAGTCCTAGGCTCTGTGGTTTAACCCACAGCACCACCCGTGTCCCGAAAACCAAGTTACAAGAAAGGAAATTCCTACTTAACACCAGGAAGACCTTTCTGACAAGAAGAGCTGGAATTGATTCCCTCGGAAAGTGGTGGACTCTCCTTCCTTGGAGGTTTTCAAGCAGAGGTTGGGTGGCCATCTCCCATGGATGCTTTAGTTGAGATTCCTGTATTGCAGAGGGTTGGACTAGATGATCCTTGGGGTCCTTTCCAACTTTATGATTCAAATAAACATAAAACCATCCGTACAATGCACGCCCCAAATGGAAAATGGAAGATGAGTAAATAATTGGACGAGCTGCAAGGCAGCTTCCTGAGTTCCCAAGTAAACGTAAATATAACCTTTTAAAAAATAAGCAAGACGCTACTGAGAAACATGTTTTTCATTTTCTCCCTCATGCACCTCTCTGATTCCCCGCTCCCCTTGTGAGCCACAGATGTTTCCTACATCCCCATTTGGCCCCTACCTCTTTCCACCTGCTTCCTCCTGCAGTCCCTGCCAATAAAAGTTTTCACCAGCGCTGCGCAGGAACTTGACATAAAGCGGATCTCTTCTGAAAACAAGCTGTGATACCTCACCCCCTGGGAGCAGTCCTTCTCCCACATAACACCACAAGGTTGCAGCCTCCCTCAAAGGGTTTGGCGCTGCTGCATTCCAGGCAAATATACTGAATAACCCCCACCCACCCCATGCAAAAATATCACATTTCTCCATTGAAATGTTTGCCCCATCCTTTTCTCTCCAGGGCAGACTTAAGGCTTCTCAAGCGATGTGTAGAGTGCCAGAGTTACCTCATCCATGTCAAGTTCAGGAAATGTTTCATGAGGACATTAAGACTTGAGTTCAATGCCACCTAGAGGAGACCCATTTGCACTAATGAACATGAACCTGCTTGTGGGTATTTGGGTGGCCACTGTGAGAACAGGGTGTTGGGGTGGGTGGCCTGATCCAGCACCCTTCTTATGATCTTATTACATCCCCATTAGTCTTAATTTCAGTGGGACTACTCTTGCATAATGATCAAGTGCCCTTACTTTCCTGGGACATTAATAGAATTGCATAAGCCACCCCAGCTTCTGTTTGCATCTTAGAATGTCCTTGTGCTGGGCTCGGGGATAACCCGAGTAACGCAATCCAGGTCCTGTCCTGAATCCAGGGGTTCCGTGAGGAGTCAGTCCGGCAGGGCCAAGGCAGGACACGAGGCAGGAAACCAGGCAGGGTCGGGCACAGGATCACAGGCAGGTTCTGGCAAACAGCAACATTGCTCCCACCTGTGGCAGGGTCCAGCAGCCTTTTATCTCTGTTGGGGTAACGGCCGGTCCTGATCCCCCGGTGACTCACCTCCCTGTCTTGCCCAAAGGCGAGCACTCCTCCTGCGAGTACTCAGGTCTCTCCTTCTCTCAGACCTCAGTCTCTGCAGCTCGGGAGATGTCAGTGGGTTACTAGACCCAGAGGCCGCCTCAGCCTCTCCTGACCCAACTGGTAGTGGAGCAGCTGTAAGTGAGTGTCCAACTGGAGGCAATGAGGTAATCCCCGCATCTGGAGCCAGGGCAGGCTCAGGCCCCTGACTTGGCCCAGCTGGTGCTTGTTGCAGGGGAACCTGTGCAGACTGGGGCTCTTCAGAATCAGGCCCCAGACTAGGTTCAGCTGCCACCTGAGGCAAAGGATCCAGTGTGGACTGACACTCCTCTGGTTCCAAGTCCAAGTCCCAGGCCATCACAGTCCTGTTTTCTCTCTTCTGCACAGCCAACACTGAGCACTGGAAGAGCCAGCACTTGTGCTTAGCAGTGGAACTCTCATGAAGCGGAACCTTTGAGCATGTGGGAAGCATTTCCTTCCTGGAGTGGAGGCAGCGGACATGTCCGATGCTCTTGCCAGCCCCTCTCTGCTGCCATGAGATGCGGTGTGGGCAGAAGAAGCGAGTGAGAAATGAAGGAAACAGGCAGCTGCCAGGTAGGGGCTGCAGCAGGGGAGGCAGTCAGCTGACTCATGCATCTCTTGGTGCTGTGCTTCTGCGCGAGCCAGCTGACTTGTGTGGCAGCGCAGCGCCAAAAGGCACACGTCCTGATTTTCAGCTGGAAAATGTTGGTGGGTATGCACTTGGTAAAACCTAGTTGAATACCACTAGCCTTGAATGGGGAAGAGAAAACCCTGCTGACATGCCGTGCTTGAAAATGAAGGCACTCTATGCAGTTGTTTTTGGTATCTGCTCATCTACACATGGGCTGCATGTTATTTTCTGCAAGCAAGTGGCTTTTGTGAATAAATGGCATTATAAAGATACAGGGGTGCCTTGGGTGGGTCACCCATGAGCAACGTGGTTCTTCAGGGTCTTATGTCTCATCCTTTCTATGAGAAGGGCCTGATGGATCAAACCAAAGACGCTCTACGGTAGTTCAATATCCTGTTATCAGAACTCATAAGAAACCTGCAAGCAGGCCCTGAGCACAAGAGCCCTCTCACCTCCTGCAGTTTCTGGCAACTGGTATTGAGACGCATTACTGCCTCCTCTTGAGGACCATTAAATGGAGATGCTGAGATGCCTGCATGTGTCCTACAGCACCTCCCTTGGCTCAATACCTCACAGTCCTGACCTATCAGCTCTTGCTAATGCATGAAGTGATCTTAACTCTTCCTTCTATAAAAGACAGCAAGAATGTTTAAAGAGGAATGACTGCTCCCCACATCAAATGGGGCCACCTTTTGCATGGTCACGTGCAGCCCCCCAGATCCCGGTGCAACGCCTGGTCGTTCGGGCTGGCTTCATCCTCCCCAGGCTGGATACCTGGAGGACTCCGCCTACCTCAGCCAATCGCCCAATCCCGCCAGGGGAGGTGTTGCCAGGGGATTGGCCAGGTAAGGGGAGGGACTGTCCTGTTCACACAACAGAAGGTGACCCTTACCTGCGAAGCGGCAGTTGGCTCCAGAGCTTCTCCCACCGTGCCCTCCCTCAGTTAAGTCTTCTTTTGCAGGTTAACCTCTTCTCCACAGGTTTGCAGGCACTGCTACGTCAGGGTCGCTGTTGAAGGGCCGAAAAGGAATTTCCCTGCATTGGCAGGTTTTGCCTTTCCCATAGCAAAACGTCACAACTTCGGCGGTTTCAGGCCTTGGGTGAAATCCTTTAGTCTATCTTCCTAAATGGGGGGAGGCTGAAGCGGTGACCCCCCCCTTGTGGCGGTGATACCAGGGTTCCCCGTTAAAGGGGTCTTGAGGGGACGCATTGGCCATACACCGAGAAGTTGTCATTGCTCTCCCCTCCAATGGTGGCGAAACGGAGGGCGGGCTCTCTGCTTGAACATATGTTCTCCAGAGCCAGCCCAATCCCCACACATTCTGGATAACCCTGAAGTCTCCCAGATCCCTGACTGGGGACTAGGAAGGATAAATGCCCAATGCCTGAGCCAAGGTCTCCCTACATCTGAAACTTAATAAAGTTGTGGCCAATTTTAATCCCATAGCACGTTGTCTTGAGTCATTATTCCACTTGGGGGTCACTTGGGGTTGGGGGGACTCCGCCTGTCCACACAATATAATCATCCCAGTCTGGATTAGATGAGGAGTTGAAACTCTTTCCAATGACTGTCCAGAAATAATGATTTGCTAGCAACAGCTGCTTGCAATTATTGTGGGTACTCCTAAATTACGAGTCTATGAACTAGCCCTTGATTAAGATTAATTTCAGAAAGAATAATCCTTGTAACACTTGCAAATAGCTGCGCCAGTCAGAGTCTTTCGTCTTTGTTATAGCAATCCATTATTTTAACATGGTGGTCAGTTCCAAAATATAAAGTTGTCAGCGTGCCTACAGATTTTGGCATATCCCTCTAACTTTGTTTTAACATATTGTTTAAACCAAGTTTAATAGTGTTGATTTTCCTCTCGGGCTCTTTGCCATTGCAATGGATTGACAATTGGTTCAAACTTCTGAGCTAAATTGTACAAATCAGCTGAATGAATGATTCGTTATGAAGCTGGAAGTTGCATACAAGTAATCCATGCTGCAGCACCAATGAATCAATACTGTCCAATAGGAAAGTCTTGTATGGTGAGTTAAGTTCAAATCTGAGGAAATCACTTAATTCTGAGATGCAGCCTCAGCGATTTCGGCTTAAATTTCTCTGGATCACATTCTGGACAGCTTAGTGGCACACTGGTGCAGCCATAAAACTGCTAGTACATTTGCAAAGCCAAGCAAAGTCCGCTATGGATTCAAACTGGATGTGTGTGTGTGTGGGGGGGGGGAACCGCATGTGAGATTCCTGCATTACAAGGCATTGGACTAGATGACCCTCGATGTTCCTTCCAACTCTCCAATTCTATAACCGCCTTACAATAACAAATGGTTTCAACAATTATTTTCTCTTCCTAGGGAACTGTAGTTCTGTGGGCTTCTGAGATCTCAGGACAAAATTCTCAACATCTCAGCAATCTGCATTGTCCAGGTTCCTTTTGGGTGAGGAGCCCTGACAGATAAAATAGTTTTTTTAAAAAACACACACAAAACAAACACAATAATATGGCTTGGCTCCTCACTAACCCTCTGCAAACAGAACGGCACTTTTTGTTCACAGTCTGCAAGAGTACGGATCTTCTAGCTTCAGAGCAGAGCATCTGTTTTGCATGCAGAAGGTTCTTAGTTCAGTTCCCCGCACCTCCAGGTAGGGTTTTTTGCTTCTGAAAACCCACCTAAAACCCTATACAGTCATACCTCAGGTTACAGATGCTTCAGGTTGTGTTTTTTTTGGGGTTGCGGACTGCCGAAACCTGGAAGTACCGGAATGGGTTACTTCCAGGTTTCGGCGGTTGCGCATGCGCAGAAGTGCCAAATTGCAACCCGCGCATGTGCAGGTGCGCAGACGCGGGTTGCGAACGCTGCAGGTTGCGAACGTGCATCCCGCACGGATCACGTTCGCAACCCGAGCATCCACTGTAGTGCTGTTTCCGTGCAGCTGCTTCAGTGCAGACAATGCTGAGCTAGACAAATAAATGGTCTGCCTCAGAGTAAGGCAGCATCCTTAAAAAAAAAAATCAATCTCTCCCCACCCCCACCCCCCGTGACAATGACAATAAAGATATCGTATATTGTCTCCTGCACTGCCTCGCATGCTGCTCTGGAGTGTCCCTCAACCCCCAGAAGAGTTTTTTGAGGAGCAAAGTGGGGAGGGGCTGGGAGCTGGGGGCACTGTCATACAGTGGTTCCGCTCCTTCCTCCTGGGCCGTGTTCAGAAAGTGGTGGTGGGGGATGAGTGTTCAGACCCCTGGGCTCTCACTTGTGGGGTGCCTCAGGGTTCTGTCCTCTCCCCCATGCTTTTCAACATTTACATGCAGCCGCTGGGAGAGATCATCAGGAGGTTTGGGCTGGGTGTTCATCAGTATGCGGATGATACCCAGCTCTACCTCTCTTTTAAATCAGAACCAGTGAAGGCGGTGAAGGTCCTGTGTGAGTGTCTGGAGGCGGTTGGAGGATGGATGGTGGCTAACAGATTGAGGTTGAATCCTGACAAGACAGAAGTGCTGTTTTTGGGGGACAGGAGGCGGGCAGGTGTGGAGGATTCCCTGGTCCTGAATGGGGTAACTGTGCCCCTGAAGGACCAGGTGCGCAGCCTGGGAGTCATTTTGGACTCACAGCTGTCCATGGAGGCACAGGTCAAATCTGTGTCCAGGGCAGCTGTTTACCAGCTCCATCTGGTACGTAGGCTGAGACCCTATCTGCCTGCGGACTGTCTCGCCAGAGTAGTGCATGCTCTGGTTATCTCCCGCTTGGACTACTGCAATGCACTCTACGTGGGGCTACCTTTGAAGATGACTCGGAAACTACAACTAATCCAGAATGCGGCAGCTAGACTGGTGACTGGGGGCGGCCGCCGAGACCATATAACCATATAACACCGGTCTTGAAAGACCTACATTGGCTCCCAGTACGTTTCCGAGCACAATTCAAAGTGTTGGTGCTGACCTTTAAAGCCCTAAACGGCCTCAGTCCAGTATACATGAAGGAGCGTCTCCACCCCCATCATTCTGCCCGGACGCTGAGGTCCAGCGCCGAGGGCCTTCTGGCGGTTCCCTCATTGCGAAGCTACAGGGCGGTTCCCTCATTGCAAAGCTACAGGGAACCAGACAGAGGGCCTTCTCGGTAGTGGCGCCCGCCCTGTGGAACGCCCTCCCACGAGATGTCAAAGCGATAAACAACTACCTGACATTCAGAAGACATCTGAAGGCAGCCCTGTTCAGGGAAGTTTTTGACGTGTGATATTTTACTGTATTTTTGCTTTCTATGGAAGCCGCCCAGAGTGGCTGGGGAGGCCCAGCCAGATGGGCGGGGTATAAATAATAAATTATTATTATTATTATTATTATTATTATTATTATTATTATTATTATTATTATTAAAGTAGCTACTGGGGGAAGGGGAGGTGCTCCTTTCTGCGAGTGGGAGGGCCCTATCAGTAGAACTCCACTTATAGGACACTTCTGCCAATAGAAGCCTTGTTAGGATTCAAGCCTGCTAGAGAAGAAAAGACTTGAGAATTTTGCATTGATTCTGAGATGTGAGTAGCACCAGTGGTTTCTTTAAACTCCCCCCACCCATTCCTTATACTCTCCAAGTTAGGGTGACCCACAAGTACTACGATATGGAAGGCAGCCCTCTGTATTGAGTCCTCTATTTTAAAAAGCCCCGATGTGCCGTATTTTTCGCTTCATACACACCTGACCATAAGACACACCTAGTTTTTAGATGAGGAAAACAAGAAGAAAAAAAAATCTTAAACGAAACAGTGGATGTATGATCTTTCTGGTTCATACTGTGGCCACAGACATGATATGTGATTTGACAGTGAGTTTGGGGTAGCCCAATGCAGAAATTCTGAGAATCCATGTGGATCCATGCTTTATAACCATGTTTTTGTGCCATTGAGGCCCCACAAAACAGTGGGTGCCTGATTTTTGGGTGCAGGCTATAGCCATGTAAAGGGACGCAGGTGGCGCTGTGGGTAAAACCTCAGCGCCTAGGACTTGCCAATCGTATGGTCGGCAGTTCGAATCCCCGCGGCGGGTGAGCTCCCGTCGTTCGGTCCCAGCTCCTGCCCACCTAGCAGTTCGAAAGCACCCTTAAGTGCAAGTAGATAAATAGGTACCGCTTTATAGTGGGAAGGTAAATGGCGTTTCCGTGTGCTGCACTGGTGCTGGCTCGCCAGAGCAGCTTCGTCACTCTGGCCACATGACCCGGAAGTGTCTTCGGACAGCGCTGGCCCCCGGCCTCTTAACCGAGATGGGCGCGCAACCCCAGAGTCGGTCACGACTGGCCCGTACGGGCAGGGGTACCTTTACCTTTACCTTTTATAGCCATGTACATGCTATGTGATCTGATGGTGAATTTGGGGTGACCCAATGCAAAAATCCTGAGGATCCATGTGCTTTTACCTCCCCCCTCCCAGGCAGCCTCCATTATTGCTAGAGTCCCTTATCTCCCTCCTGATCACTTGCTGATCAGCTGCTCAGCGGCTTTGTTTCAACACCCCCTTCCCTCTTTCTAAAAAAAAAGAAAAGCACAATCTGCTTTTCGCCCCTGGGCAATTCGGCTCCAGGGACCACGCATTCGCTCCATAAGATGCACAGACATTTCCCCTTACTTTTTAGGAGGAAAAAAGTGTGTCTTATGGAGCGAAAAATACGGTATTTACCCTTCCTTGTCATTGCCAATGTGGCCACCCTATCTTCTTCTGTATCAATACTATGGCACCATGGCAGGCAGGCAGTTGTTCTTTGTCAGGTGAATTGATGTGGAAAGGTTTGAAGGCCATGGCTGAGCAAGGTGATGCATTGGGAAGCTCCCACTTCTGTGAGACAAATGGTTACTTTGGCTGGACTCTGGAGGAAAGTTCAGTAGATTACTAAAGGCAGCTTCTCTCCCCATAACCGCTGCGGAAGGCAGCTTGCAGCTGGCTTGTTTGCTGTCTGTTGTTATAACAAAATGTTAAACTACAGCAGCAATCACAAATGTTATTTCCAGGATGCTGTTGTTGCGGACGCTGGCTATAGAAGACAGCTTCTCGTTTTTCTGCAGTTTGTACAAATGAGGGAACCTCCCCTGCTGTGTGTTCCTCTGCCAAAGCCAGCAAATTTGTCTCCTTATTTTTAATGAGCTTGCAAAAAGAAAAAAAAAGAAAGAAAGAAAGTAATGCAATGAGAGGCCTGCCTCAGACATCGGAGGAAAGTCGGAAATGTCCATTTGCACCCACCAGGGACCACATCTGTTGAGTAAAGATAGCTGTAAGGATGGCTTGCATCAACAATGAATGCTGAGTGGAAGGGGGGTGATGATTTCACAATGAGGAATTCTCAGTTATCACTATAGCGTGTTCGTAGCAGTGCTTGCACACATTTGTGCAATCATACAAAATATAGAATGAGGCTGAATTTACTGTTTTTGCATAGTTCAAACCCTGATCTACCCCATAGCAGAATGAGGTGGGAGAATCCTGAGATGGTAGAATGAAATGTGCAGCTTCTGGTGGCAGGTGGGTGACCCCATTTTTGAATGTCCCGTTCATTAATCAAACGTCTGCGCTCCACACAGGTAGAAAACTGGCCCGGCAAGAAAAAGGCCATCTTGCAATCTTCATCCTTGATCTGCTCATTTTTTGTTTGCAGGGAGTTATTTTTTATTATTTGTTTTACTTGGGCAAACATCTCCAAAATGGTATCTCCCATCTGCAGCCTGAAGCACTGCAGTTCAGGATTCCTAATTCTGCTACATGTGTAAACTAGGGCTTTCCTATCATTCTGTAGCACTGATCTTGCATATCAGAGTGAAATCATTGTACAATAGTGACCCAGTAACCCTTCCCACGGAGCTGGCCCAGAGATGATGGGAATTATAGTCCTACAACACCTGGATGGAACCACCTTGGCTTCTCCTACAAGTGATCTGCCCTAAGAAATCTGTATCTGTATAAAAAACAAAGCTGTGCATCGTGCAGGTCTTCTTGCCAACAAGATGATTATTTTATTCAGAAAACGTGTAAACAAGTGTTGTGCAAGTAAAACACAGCTAAAATCCATGCAGTTCCACTCTTGGGTGTGTGTTTGGTGGCAAACACAGGTTTGCTTTAGTGCGATAGTGTAAGATCACCTCATGTACATTAAGAAAAGGAGAAATTAAAGGGCCCACAGCAAGGAAATGGAGAATTGAGTCATTCTGGCTCATAACAGTCCGCTTGCACTGTGTTAACAAGTGACATGTGATAGAAAAAGGAACAGAGGTCTCCACAGGCCCATAAAAACAGTCACTAGCTGGTCACAAATGATGTATGAATGATTAAATAATACCATGACCTGTAACAGCAGAGCTTCTGTTGATTTCTTCACTAACCGTCTTGTGAGCAACAAACTCTCCAGCACTGCACAGAGGAAGGCAGGGGACACATTTGTAGCACACCCATCCCAAGGACCACAGCTCAAGGCTTTCATCAGCCATATTTACACAGTAGTGGAAGTTGTGCTCTGTCCGGTCCACATCAGCATTTTGCCAATGCAAAAATCTGATGGTCTGAGGGGTCATCTGAACTTGCACTTGTCCAGTGCCTACAAAGCACAGGTCTGATCAGTTTTCTGCTTGTCCCACACTTTCTAGACACAGGTCTGAGCGGTTTTGCCTTTGCCCCACCGCTTTCCCCAGGGAAGCCGCTCTTTAGCGATAAATCAGAACAAACGTCAATCTGGAGAAAACCTGATGGACATTTGCTCCAGTTGAGCAGTAGAGATCAGGTTTCCTGGGGGGTGGGGGGACGGACACAGTGGGACAAGTGCAAATCTGCATGAACCCTAAATACTGGAGCAGATAATCTTTACCCATCCCTATTTTACAGGGTGTGGCTTCTTTTGATATGCAGTATGCCTTGCCTTCATAGCTCAGTTGGTAGATCATGAGATTCTTCATCTCATGTCAGGGTTCAGGGACTCAGCTTCCTTACCAGTTAGAAATTTTAATGATCACAGCGAGAGAACAAAGAATCCATTCCTAGGAATGAAGGTGCTCCCAATTAAGGGTTCCACCCACTTTCTCCCTAGTCACCCACGTCACTCCCGCGTCTTGCAGCCTGATCTCGCAATCGCTGTGCTTTCTGTGCTGCCACCTTATCTGCTCTCCTTGACCTTCAGCTGAGTCAATGTATGCTTTCCAGCGACAGTGAGTCTGTTAACTCTCTCCCTCCCAGTTCTTCTTCTCCTAGCTGTTCACCATCCAGTACTTCCCAACTTCTGCCTTCTGAACTATGTCCCTCTGCAAACCACTGTTCCAAATCTATACTGTCCCACTGCTCCTGGGAAGATTCAGGATTCTGATCAGGAGCAGGTGGAGGGCAAGGTTCCCACCACTCCTCCTCAGTGCAACCCTCCTCATGGTCCCTGACATCTCAGGGTCATGGGTTTGGGCAAAAGATTCCTGCATTGCAAGGAGTTGAAATAGATGGCCCTTGTGGTCCCTTCCCACTCTACAGTTCTATGATTCTATGTTCATGGACAGAGCTGGACAATTGCACTGGAAATTTTGCATTTGTCTCCACTGTACACCAAAACATATGTATAAAAGAATCTTCAACTTCAGCTTGGTTCAGGAGGGTTTAAATGAAATGCTTTATTGTCACTTGCACAACTTGTATACAGTGAGATGACACGAGCACCTCCCACTCAGCTCTCTTAGTCTTAATTCCACTCATTTACTGACGCACACCCACCAAACCCGAAAGTCAGTTGCCCTGTTGTTATCTTTTCATTCAGCAGCCTAACAGCCCATGGATAGAAGCTGTTCTTTACCCTGTTGGTGCGACTAATCATGCTTCTATATCTTCTGCCTGAGGGCAGGAGATCAAGAAAGTGCCGACCAGGGTGTGAATAATCCCTGAGAATTTTCCTCACTCTCCTGAGGCAACGTTCTTCCGCAGTGTCATCCAGCGGATTCACGGGACAGTCCATAATATCTTGTGCTGTGTTCACCACCCTCTGTAGGCACTTCCTATCAGTTGATGTCAAACCAGCGTACCACACCGTGATGCAGTATGAAAGGATTGGTAGAAGGAGATCATCAAATGTTGATTGACATCATTCTGTCACAATACTCTGAGGAAATGGAGTCTCTGTTGGGTTTTCTTAACCACCTGGGTTGTATTGATTTTCCAAGTAAGGTCTTCACTGAGATAAACTCCTAGGAATTTAAAGGAAGAGACTCTCTCTTTAAATAAAGGATTAGGGAGGCATGACACAGGAAGATGGATCACATAAACAGCTGCTAGATGTGCTGGCTAAATGGAACTTCCATCCTCAGAGGCAATGTATCTTGGAACACAACACTAGATGTGGAGGAGAAACAGGAGAAACCTTTGTGCCTTGCTACCGGCTGGCTCCTGTTGAAAACAAAAATTGCAGTGCTGGAGTAGATGGAATTTCGATCTGATCCAGCAGCATGAGCCTTATACTCTGATGTTCTCAATTTTATAGCACCATGAGTACCATACAGGGCAAGGAGATCCCAGCCATGGATTGCAGCTTGCCAGGTGCTTCATAGTCCTTGTCCTTCTCCTCTCCTGATTTATTTATTTTAATGGCAGATGCAACCTCCACAAACCCCAGCCCTTGATGGGCCACCAACTGTACACAGCTGGTGGTCTGTGTTTGACCTAATGGTTCAGAAGCTGGGCAGCCTCAGCCTAAAGGAATATTTGCCGCTCTCATCTTAGTGAGTTCCAAATGTCTAAAGTTGAATGTGAACCAAAGCGAGTGATTCAAAATCAGATCCGCTTCACTGAAAAAACACTTCACTGAAAAGGCTGATATCATGTAATGCTTCACTCACAGTTAAATATTAGCCACAGGATATGAATTTTCAAGGGCATTCTTCAGCCACTTCAAAAACCTCTTTGGCTCGAGTTCCTCTTATACCATCTTTCTTTTATTTGGACACAAAAAAGGAGGTGTCTTTGTCACAGTCATTTATTTTCCTTATCGGAAGAGGCAAAATGCTCACAGAGCATCTGGGTTTTGGTGAGGTCTTTCCTCCTTCCTATTTTTTCCAGCTGCTCTGGCCTTGTTGTTTTGCAGGATCCTCATTTGGCAATCCCAGAAGATGAGGGTTTTTGTTTTTGTTTTGGTCCCCTGGCCACCTTCCCATTTTAAAAGCTGGAAATAGGAGCCGTTTACCACACAAGAATAATCCTGCATAACAAAAACTGTTTCCCCCCTCCAGTCCTTGCATCAATCATCCCACAGTCGAGGTCTGTCACTCACAAAAGGGACTGGAAAGTACTGAATCTTTTGCTTTATTGTTTATGACTGTCATCCTGTCATGTTTTGTTGTTGTTGTTTAGTCGTTTAGTTGTGTCCAACTCTTTGTGACCCCATGGACCAGAGCACGCCAGGCACTCCTGTCTTCCACTGCCTCCCGCAGTTTGGTCAAACTCATGCTGGTAGCTTCGAGAACACTGTCCAACCATCTCGTCCTCTGTTATCCCCTTCTCCTTGTGCCCTCCATCTTTCCCAACATCAGGGTCTTTTCCAGGGAGTCTTCTCTTCTCATGAGGTGGCCAAAGTATTGGAGCCTCAGCTTCACGATCTGTCCTTCCAGTGAGCACTCAGGGTTGATTTCCTTCAGAATGGATAGGTTTGATCTTCTTGCAGCCCATGGGACTCTCAAGAGTCTACTCCAGCACCATAATTCAAAAGCATCAATTCTTCGGCGATCAGCCTTCTTTATGGTCCAGCTTTCACTTCCATACATCACTACTGGGAAAACCATAGCTTTTACTATATGGACCTTTGTTGGCAGGGTGATGTCTCTACTTTTTAAGATGCTGTCTAGATTTGTCATTGCTTTTCTCCCAAGAAGCAGGCGTCTTTTAATTACGTGGCTGCTGTCACCATCTGCAGTGATCATGGAGCCCAAGGAGCCCGTTTTTTTGATGTTGTCATCCTGTCATAGTATAATCAATTGAGGGAGCTGCCTTATAGCAAGTCAGACCATTTGGTCCATCTGGTTCAGTACTGTCCACACTGACTGGCAGCAGTCAGTTAGGGGACATACCCAACCATCTCTGGGAATGAACCTAGGATCTTCTGTCCACAAAGCAGGGGTGGGCATTCCCTGTCCCCCACTGCAGATGGCTGCACTCCCTTGCAGGTAGTATGTCAGAGGCTGCAAACAGGTGTTGTTTGGGGCCTAGGGACATTGAAGAATTATGACGGAAATGCGAGTGAAATTTATTTTATTCGAAATTGAATTAGTTAGTTGCTTTATCTTGCCAAGGCAACCCAAAGTGCCTTACAATGATTGAGGCTTGCTCATTCTTCCCATATCTGGAATGGTAATCAATCCAATGGTCTGCATGATCTGTATTTGCTGCTTCTGCTTTCAGCCTGCAAATGAAACATAATTGATTACTCCCCCCACTGCGTTTCCTTTGCAATGGAATCAAATGGTGCGGAATAATGTAATCATTGCACAATTAATTGTGTAAAAATTCTGCCGCAGCAGACAGTGTGAAACCTCATGTCAGAAGCCGAACTGCAGCAGAAAGGAAACAGTGCTGCATGGCTTTTGACACTTGGGGTGTATCTTGTTAGGACTGTGCATGGGGTGGCCTTAGAACAACTATTTAAAAGATATATTGCATTTATATCTCATTTTTTCCCTCTGAGGAGCTCTATGTGGCATACATTATTTCTGCCTTCCTCCTTTAATCCCCACAGCAACCCTGTGAGATAGGTTAGGCTGAGAGGCAGTGAATGGGTCAAGGTCACCCAGTGAGCATCATGGCCAAGTGGGGATTTCGATCCTGAGCTCCAAGGTCCAACACTTCAACCACTATATCACCTTGACTCTCTTTGTGTGATTCCCCCTCCTTCTAGGTGAGTACTGTCTGGAGGTAGATCAGGATTCTTTATACTGATCCCAGCCCTCCTAAGAAGCATTCCCAATGATGGTTGCTTTATTTTTAGGGCTGTTGCTTGTAGAAGCATTGAACTTGCCAAGTTTAAATTTCATGTCTTCTCAAATGTTAAGAGAAATCTACAGGAGTCAATATTTAAGCGTGGGGGGTTTTCAAAGTTGAATTTCATTTCTTTAAAAATCTGAAAACATTTAAAACTCAAAAAACGCAACAAAGAATTCATTCCAGTGCTGCTTGTACAGAAAGATTTCCTGACCCAGCAGAGAAAATGAGTGGTCAACAAATAGAGGGGCAAAGAATCTTTGGAGAACAACATTTTTGGCATGTTATATATATTTACTGCATAAATTTTGCAGGAGAAAGGAAGCAGATTTTTCTTCTGAATTAAAACTCCATGTTTTTAGTGTGTGGTCTGAGTTTAAAGCATTTGGAACTTTTCCAGAAAGATCAAAGGTATCAAAGTTTTCTGTCATGTCAATGCTCCTCTCCCTTCATTTATTTACTAACTTAGATTTCAGATAGAAGTGATGCAGCTTAACCATCTACCGTGTTCTAAATAATTCAGCAGAGTGTAATCTCTCTGACTATTTTAACAATCAGTCCTTCCACTTTGTCGTTGGCATTCATCTCTCCCGTGAGAAACTGGAGTGTGTCTCTGGGGGGAGAAGTCCCTGGAGAATCGCAGCGCCTGGTGTGGTTGCAGAATCCGCTAACTCATAACTGCTGCCTCCTGCGTTGTTTTTGCTGTGTTAGCGGTACTGAAGTGATCTCTCCATGGTGCAAGCCTGGGCAGTGTGTCTGGAGGTCCTGGGCTTCCCAGACAAGCCCCCACCCCCCATCCTTGCTGATGTGATCCAAAGGAAAGCAGAGCAATATGTATGGCACCAGCTTGGCTGCAGGAGTTGCCGGAAGGAGGCGTACAAGGTACCACCCAACCATTTTAGGGACTCCTCTCTGGATTTGTGGACAGTTTACTCTTCAGTCTCTTCTTCTCCCAAAGATGTTCCGCAACTTGAAGAAGAAGAAGAAGAGGAGTTTGGATTTGATATCCTTCTTTATCACTATCCTAAGGAGTCTCAAAGCGGCTAACTTTCCCTTTCTCCCCCACAACAAACACTCTGTGAGGTGAGTGGTGCTGAGAGACTTCAAAGAAGTGTGACTAGCCCAAGGTCACCCAGCAGCTGCATGTGGAGGAGCGGAGACACGAACCCAGTTCACCAGATTACGAGTCTACTGCTCTTAACCACTACACCACACTGGCTCTACCATATTTAAGAATAGGGGTGAGTGGATGTCAGGCTTGTGAAATCTACATTGATTTTTACAGGAGCCCTGGGGTCCATCAATCAAAGCAAAATAGTGGACAGGCATTGAGAAGAAAGGAACAAGGTGCCCCCCCAGCACATACACCCCTAAATCCACCCCCGGTTTCCTCCCAAACATCAGTCCAGTTTAGGACAGAAGGAAGCTTTTAGTTGCTGCTGTGATTGAATGGTTGGGAGTAAGAAAACTTCACTACAAATCACCTTATAAATCATTCTGGCTCAGGTATGCCTGCCAGCTCATTTCTAGGTCCAGTTTAAGGTGCTAGTACTAACCTTTAAGGTCCCAAATGGTTTGTGAACTGGGTATGTGAAGGATCTCCCCAGACATCAAGATCTACATCTTGGTCCATTTCTACACTCCACCAGTATCTGCTCTTAGGTTAAGGAGGACTTTCTCTGCCTCTGCCCTGGAATACCCTCCCTGTCCTGTTCCAGTTCCAAGGAGGAGCCAACATGGCAAGGCTGCAGCACCAAGGAGAGCTCCTAGCGGCAGTGAGCCTGTGCCTCCAGTCCACCTCTTCCGTACTCTTCCCTTTTGGAGAACTAGAGTCTCTTAAAGGGGCAATACTTTGCTTAAACGACTCCAACCTGATGCACTTCCTGTGCTGAGGTCCTGTAGGCTCTGTGCTAGGCTCCTTGGGTGCTCTGATTCAATGAGTTTGTCGCAGTGTGAACCAACTCAGTGAGCTCCTGCTTGCCAGTCTCTGGTTCAGTGTGTCCCTCACCATCTTTCTTCTTCTTTGGCGATCGCTCTTAGCCGAGTAAGATTGTCTTCCAGAAACACGGTTTTAACAGTGAGTCCGTAAGTGACTGTGGAGGCCAAGTCTGGATTCTCATGTCTTTCCACACTGGGGACACAAGGTTCCAGGCAGGAGATGATCATGGTGAGGGTTTACCAAACATGCCTTCCTCTTAGCACGTTTCTCCCTTTCGTCCTGAGTTCAAGCGTCTTCAAAGCCCATGACACCTTTGGTAAAGGCTGTTCTCCAATCGGAGCACTCGCAGGCCAGTGTTTCCCAGTTGTTGATGTTTATACTACATTTTTTTTAGATTTGCCTTGAGAGAGTCTTTATTTATTTATTTTTTAATAATTTTTATTAACAGTTTTGTTTAAATTACAATGCCAATAAACAATACAATATAACATCTCTTAACATAGATCTCTTCACTTCTTTGGACTCCCTCACATCTCCCGCTCCTGCGTTCCTGTTTGAAATTTTTTCCAGCAAATTTATCCCCTTATTTCTATTCTTATTATCTAATTTTCCAATATTATATCTCTGATTTTAACTATCCTTTATTCAAATCTTAAAGAATTTAAATATAACCTACAACTTCCAAATTTTTTATCCTTTCTTAAATTTAGCTTATCTTCATAATTCACTTCATCTAGCTTAATGGTGCCAAGTTGTTTATACTCTCGCATCCTTCTTAGCATTCATACAATTTACAATATTTTTGTAGATAAATCTTGAATTTCTTCCAATCTTCTTCCACCGTCTCTTCTCCCAGGTCTCGGATTCTGCCAGTCATCTCAGCCAGTTCCATATAGTCTATCAGTTGCATCTGCCATTCTTCCAGTGTGGGTAGATCTTGGGTTTTCCAATGCCTAGCGACAAGTATCCTTGCTGCTGTTGTTGCGTACATAAAAAAAGTTCGGTCCTTCTTTAGCACGTTCTGGCCGACAATACCCAAAAGGAAGGCCTCTGGTTTCTTAGGGAAGGTATACTTAAATACCTTTTTCAGCTCATTATATATCATTTCCCAGAAAGACTTCACTCTAGGGCAAGTCCACCAGAGGTGAAAGAATGTTCCTTCATTTTCTTTACATTTCCAACATTTGTTATCAGACAAGTGGTATATTTTAACAAGTTTGACTGGGGTCATGTACCATCTATATATCATTTTCATAACATTTTCTTTCAAAGCATTACATGCAGTAAAATTCAGCCCAGTAGTCCACAACCTCTCCCAATCCTCAAACATAATGTTGTATCCAATGTCCTGTGCCCACTTTATCATGGCCGATTTAACCGTTTCATCTTGTGTATTCCACTTCAACAGCAAGTTATACATTTTTGAAAGTACCTTAGTCTTAGGCTCTAACAGTTCCGTTTCTAGTTTCGATTTTTCCACCTGAAATCCTAACTTTTTATCAAGTTTGAAAACTTCTTTAATCTGAGCGTAGTGTAACCAATCTCGCACTTTGTCTTTCATTTTCTCCTGACTCTGCAATTTCCAATTATCTCCATCTTTTTCTAATATTTCCCAATACTTCGGCCATTTGGCCTCCATATTGAGTCTTTTCCGGGCCTTAGCTTCCAATGGTGAAAGCCACCTTGGAGTTTTGTTTTCCAATAAGTCTTTGTATTTTGTCCAGACATTAAACACTGCTTTTCTGACAATATGGTTCTTGAAAGTCTTATTGATCTTAACCTTGTCATACCATAAATATGCATGCCAACCAAAAGCATTATTAAAACCTTCCAAATCTAATACATCAGTGTCTTCGAGAAGCAGCCAATCTTTTAGCCAGCAGAAAGCTGCGGCTTCATAGTACAACCTTAAGTCTGGCAGGGCAAAGCCCCCTCTTTCTTTCGCATCAGTTAATATCTTAAACTTAATTCTGGGCTTTTTGCCCTGCCAGACAAATTTAGAAATATCTCTCTGCCACTTCCGAAAGCACTCTGTTTTGTCCACAATTTGCAAAGTTTGAAACAAAAACAGCATTTTTTGCAATACATTCATCTTTATAGCGGCGATTTGGCCTAACAAGGAAAGTTTCAATCTTGTCCAGCTTTCTAAGTCTCTCTTAATTTCAGACCAACATTTCTCATAGTTGTCCTTAAATAAACTCAGATTTTTTGCTGTTATATTTACCCCTAGGTATTTTACTTTTTTAACCACATTTAGCTCTGTCTCTTTCTGAAACCTCTCTGACTCTGAAGTTGTCAATTTTTTTCCCAGTACCTTAGTTTTTTGTTTATTTAGTTTAAATCCCGCTACCCGACCAAAGTCTTGAATCAATTGTAATACCCTTTTTGTACTAGATTCTGGCTCCTGTAAAGTCAAAACTAGGTCATCTGCAAGCCTTGAGAGAGTCTTTAAACCTCTGTTGTTGACTATCAGCAATACACTTTCCATTTTTAAGTTCGGAATAGAGTAGTTGCTTTGGAAGATGATAATCAGGCATCCACACAACATGACCAGTCCAACGAAGTTGATGTTGATGAACATTTCTTCAACAGCAGCATTAGGTTCAGAGCCAAATTCTTGGTCCAGCAACTCAGGTAGTATTACCGATTTGGAGTTATTACACTTCCCATAGAAATATATAAGGCTCCTTCTTTGCCAACCTGCAGAAGAGCTTTATGAGGCTTATTCATGATTGGTGTAAAAAATGTGAACTTATCTGTTTGTATACCCCAATTATTCTGTACACAGACTGTACACTTATTGAACGTCACATGTGAACACCTGTGCAAGTGTACAGCTCACCTCTTTGCGTACGTGGATTGGACACTTGTTGAATGTACCATGTGAACACCCATACTTTCTTATTACAGCCCCCTTGTTTATACTGTTCTGGCACTATGTTTTAGGTAATGATTTATCTGCTACCACTTCATTTTAATAATCTGGATTTTTGGAAAACTGTTATTGTTATTTGGTTAAGGAAGTATCTGTACCTCCTGCAAACAGCCTTGTGAGTATTGATGCCCTGAAAAGGTGGGTTTAAAACCTATCGATAAATAGAAGCAGTAAATAAAATGTAGATAAATCTGGAAACACAAATTGCATCCTGCCTCACTCCTATTGGAATAGTTGATAGTACATAGAATTATGTTGTTTTCCAGCCCTTTTATTCACCCAACTATCATTTTTTAAACTAAATATATAAAATTAGCTTCAATATGGAAGAAATCTAGTGTTCTTGTTTAGACAGTCTACGCTTTGGCACCATATGAACCCATTTCTGCTCTCTTGTGGTCTCTGGTAGAAATCAAAACTAAATAAGCAAAGAAGGGAACAAGAACTCAGTAAAAAATAAAGCAAAATATCAGAATAATTAATTCAGAATGAGTTTCCCCTCAGTACTTCTCACATGTAACAAGAAATGCAAAAGAGTGTTCAGAATCCTAATGGTTTAAAATGAAAAGTTATGGCTAAAAGGGAACATTGCCTCTCTGTCCTAGAAATTTTGCCAAATCCATGAGGCCATAATCAGAGCTCCAAAAACCAACACTGACATCCTCCTTCCATATTTACTTTTCATAAGCAGAGCAAAGGAAATGTGGGAAGCAATCAGGAATTCTTATTCACACACAATGACAAATGTTTCTGATTAGAATAAATGAAAAGTAAGGTCATTGGCACCCACTTTTCGTAATATACTTTTTATTTATTAAATGTCTACACCACCCTTCCTCTGAGGATCACAGGGCAGTCTGCAAAATAAAAACACAAACATACACAATTGTATTAAGAAACAAAAACAGTATTTTTGCTGTTAGTGGTGTTATGGTTATTATTTACTACTTCCCTGCCAAGGTGGCCTCTGAGGAGTTTACACAAAAAAAAAAAATAGCAAAAAATACACACACAATTAAAATGTGCAGTAAAGAAGGCCATTAAAACAGCACAAAAATTAAAACAGTGAAAAATAGCAATTATGAAGGCCAGGAGATCAGAGGAATGCTTTTCTAAACAGGTGTTTTTTGAAGAGCCGACAGAATGCCAATACTGATGGGGCATTTAGCATTAATATATTTTAAAAGTTTTTAAATTGTTCTATATGACTCTTACATGTGATAATTTGTTGTAAGCCACCCTGGGTAGTGCTTAAGCTTTAGAAATAGATGCTAGACAGACAGACAGAAAGGCAGAGATATGAAACAACTTATACTGAATCAAATAATTGGCCCAGGTCTTTCTTGACTCTCTAGGCCAGTGGTGGCTCAAGGGCTTGATGATCTAGATAGGCAAGGATCTAGGCAAGGATGTCTAGATAGAATGCTATCAAGGCATCCCATATTTAAATGCTCCCATATCCAATTTGGAATCTCACTCCAAGGAGAAGATTAGGTTAAAGTTTGAAGAAAATGAACCAATGGAGGAAAAAAACTAAATAACATTATAATTTTAGAATATCTAACTGTGAAGATACACAGAATGAAAGGGTTTAAGGTCAGTGAGAAAGAGGAGGATTGGTTTGAGAAGATACTGAATTTAGGTAGGTTTGAACAATTTGGGGCAATTAAAATTTTAAAAGTTAAATAAACCTTGTGGATGGAGGAGGGTTAACGTATATAAAATTGTACATATGGTTGATTTGAATATGTTATTATTGATTATGTATACCCAATGTATCAGTTGCCTGGGGGGGTTTCACTGTTTGTGCTTGGTTGTTGGTAAAAAATAAACATTTTAAACATTAAAAAAAATTAAAAGGGTCATCAGAGGAGAAAGATTTCCAACTGCATGGCCATGAATAAGATAATAAACACATGTTGAAATAATTTTTAAAAAGTTAGAAGAAAATATGTGTGTGTGTGTGATATATGTGTTTGCGTGTTGCAAATATGTGTATTTGAGGGAGTATTTAAACAAGCAAGTTCTCTGTCAACTTTCTGACATGTTACAGTACCAGGAAGGGTATGCCATTGCCTTTTTTTCTGAGTGTGCAGACTACCCTTAAACAGGTAGGCAAATAATTATTAAAAGCATATACTGGAAGAATGGAAGTAGAATCTAGAATTGCTTCAAAAACAAAAACCCAGTCTACTCTGCAACTCTGCATAATATTACAAGAAAAAATATTTACACAGAATAAAATCACTATATATTTTGGATGAGTATCACTTTCTGCTTGAGTTTCTGAATTAACAATTATAAAGGCCCAAGAAAGATTTTTTCCAGACATGGATGTTTTATATGTCAAAGTTGGTGGCTTTCAGTCATAGGAGCTTTCCCTTAGCTTTTGGAGAAGCTTCCTGGTGGTGGTTGTGGTAAAGATTGACAAATCAATAGCTGAAACTTGAAGACCTATACAAAAATATGGCACAGCAAAGAGGAAATTTGCTTTTTAGAAATACCCTTAAACGGATGCTTTTTTCTACTTAATCAGAACAATATTTACCCTTGTCAGAGATTAGAAACTAGGAAAGGGGGTTACACATGTATTCACTTAGGGCTTGTTCATTTTATCCTGGTATAGAAATCCTTCAACTTGTCTTAGCCTCTTATGCCTTCCCCCAACATGGTATTATAGAGCCGCCTAAAACCTAGACATTAATAAATGGTAGATTTTGATTATCTTGGAGTATTGAAGGGAAGATTGAAGGCCAGTGGAGAAGTAAAGACTAAGCTTTCTTTCCAAGCCAGGACCTCACCTGGGATAGAGGCATTAACATGACCAAAGGGGTTGATGGCCCACCTGAGAGCCTGGGAAGACACTCGGAGTCGAGTGTTGATTTCATGCTCTTTATTCAGCTCATAGCAGTGAGGAGGAATGGAAATTCCCCCGCAATGTCTGCTTTATATACATTATTTACACAATGGGCCCCACGTGATTGGCTAATTCCGGGATTCTCCTGTAGGCCAATCAGGTTGCGGATTCACTTCCACCTGGAGTTGGATTGGGTGGCTCCTGCGGACCAATCAGACTGCTGCATTCTGGATCCTATTGTTCTAGGACCAGTCAGACTGCTGCATTCTGAATCCTATTGTTCTAGGGCCAACAAGACTGCTGCAATTTGGATCCTGTACATCAGTGTTTCCCAACCTTGGGCCTCCAGCTGTTTTTGAACTACAATTCCCATCATCCCTGACCACTGGTCTTGCTAGCCAGGGATGATGGGAGTTGTAGGCCAAAAACATCTGGAGGCCCAAGGTTGGGAAACACTGCTGTACATAACAGGGTGGTTGGGACTCCCTCCATGCAGGCTTCAGGTGTAAATAGGTGAATAAATCATTGTTCTTAAAGCTACAGCAGTCTCCGCCGTGTCTCAATTCTCCAAAGGAACACAGAAAGCCTGGAACCCCCTGGAATCTTGCTACTGCTTGACAGAGAGTGGGGGGAGGCACCCAGCTTTTGTAACAATTTGTTCTGGACTGCAACACTCATCAATTCCATCCAGCTTTGCCAATGGTCAGTCCAAATAGAGAAGGGTAGAAAAAAAGCTACTGAGGAATACGGAAAAAGAGTCTCTAGATAACCAGGGGCTCTGTGCTTCTGCCTCCTCTTTCAATAAGTGACAGTGCAAATGATCAACATGGGCAGTTTTTTGGGTATATAGCGGTGTGCTGATTTTAAAAATCCTTTGTAAGAGCACAATGTCTTGAGAATAAGCCTAACCAGGAAATATGCATTGCAGAGCCATCATGCAGTCCTTTATACGTACATGTGGGAAATGGTTGTTGAGTCACAATGACCATGTCCAATAAAACTTTAGCACCTTTCAGATGATCTGATGTGAGCACAGTGGATGACCATATAGCGAATGGGAACATCATAGCAAGTCCCAGTCCCCCCACCATACATGTGCACATTTGCACAAACGCAGCAGGCCTATATGCGTCCAAAATGTGTTCGCAGATACTTGTATGCATGGCTCCAGACTGGCTGCGACCCACATGTATATCTCTACATATGTACAATTCGTATGCATTGTATGTGCATACGTGATCCCACTCCATTTGTTGCATACACTTCTGAATAGTGCTAAAGTTTTAGCACCATTTAAACCACAGAGCCTAGGAGGTGCCGATCAGAAGGTCAGTGGTTCGAATCCCCTCGACGGGGTGAGCTCCCATTGCTTGGTCCCTGATCCTGCCAACCTAGCAGTTCAAAAGCACGTCAAAGTGCAAGTAGATAAATAGGTACCACTCTGGTGAGAAGGTGAATGGCGTTCTGCTCTGGTTCGCCAGAAGCAGCTTAGTCATTCTGGTTCACCAGAAGCAGCTTAGTCACACCGGCTCCCTCGGCCAATAAAGCAAGATGAGCGCCACAACCCCAGAGTCGTCCACAACTGGATCTAATGGTCAGGGGTCCCTTTATCTTTTTACCTCGACTCCATAGGGACACGGGTGGTGCTGTGGTCTAAACCACTGAGCCTAGGGCTTGCCGATCAGAAGGTGGGTGGTTCGAATCCCCGCAATGGGGTGAGATCCTGTTGTTCAGTCCCAGCTCCTGCCCAACTAGCAGTTCGAAAACATGTCAAATGCAAGTAGATAAATAGGCACCACTCCGGCAGGAAGGTAAACAGCGTTTCCGTGTGCTGCTCTGGTTCTTCAGAAGCGGCTTAGTCATGCTGGTCACATGACCCGGAAGCTGTCTGCGGACAAAACACCAGCTCCCTCGGCCTATAGAGCGAGATGAGCGGTGCAACCCTAGAGTCGTCCGTGACTGGACCTAACGGTCAGGGGTATCTTTACCTTTACCTCAACTCCATGAATGTTCTTTTTATGTATGGCAGAGCATTCCAGAACGTCTTTGCTGACTGTGGTTATTCTGAAGTCACTGCATGTTCATTGCACGCATCCAGGTTAATCTAAACAGTGCTAACTTTGTGTTCCCAATCATGCGTACAAGCCAAAATTCTTTCTCTAGTGCAAAGAAAGCAATGCTGATTGGGGAGATCTCTAGGCGTGCCCATGAGGTGGTGAGTTATTGATAAATGGGGAGTTGCCAATATGTTTAATCCTGGGTTGAGTTTCATAGTGAAAAACAGATGATCAAAGCCATTTACAATCAATGACATGTTTATGCCTCCCACTGTATTCAAAACCGAGGACGTTTTCCCGCTTGGCCTTTGCTCTAGCAGGGGAAATGAGAAAGCAGCTGAGGAAATGAAACCAGAGTTACAAAAAAGCCACAACACAGCAGAACCCAAACTGATACTTTGCATGGAAAATCCCCCCCCCCCAAGTATATTGTTAATTCACCCGTTGTTCTCACAAGTAGGGATGTGGGAGGCATTGATTCATTTCAGATTTAATGTGAGCCTATCAGATTGGCAGTTCCCAAAACTAATACAGAAACTAAAAAACACAGCGGTCCTTTGAAATTTGCACTTCTCTGAATTTTGTGGTGCAGTTCTCTGATCAAAGTATGTTTTTTAAAAAACCACATAGGTTAGTGAAAATAATGTCCAAAATGTGTGCTGGGGAGAATTGTTTGCAAAAGTGCGTATGCTAGACAAAATTGCACAGAAAAATGAATATATTTGGAGAAACGCACACTTGGGCACACATGGAAATTCAAATGAATGCAGAAATGGGGGAAATGAACTTATTGTTATTATTATTATTATTATTAATATTGATTACATTTGTATACAGCCCTTCATCTGTAGTTCTCAGGTTCACAACGTAAAGCTTAAGATTGGAAAAAATGAGAAATTGAAATTGGCAGATTCATCCATCCTCACAGCATTCTGAATTAGAGCTGGGTATCATTCAAAACAAAGGAAACCACCACTCTACCCCCCCTCACCAACCCCCCCCCCCACCTGATTGTGCATAAAACAGAAGATACTCAATTGCTGGCTTGCTAAACCATAGATTATCAAGCCTGAAGTAAGTTATGAGACCATGTGTTCCGGCCTGCTTTCCTTGGCACTTCCATCTTAATATAATTAAGGTCAGAGGAGTCCCAAGGGAACAGAGGGGCAGCGATAGAGCAGGAGGGGCCAGCAGGAGAGGCAGAATCAGTAAATACAGAGAGGACCCGCGAGGCCAAAAGGACACCGGAACCAGAACCACGACTGAACGAGCCGGTTGCGCCAGACCAAACAGGCCCATCACAGCCAGCATCCTTGGAACACGAGCCAGAACCTGAACCCTGGACCAGGGAACACCACAGGCCGCAACGCACACGTAGGCTGCCGGCGTACCTCGAGGACTATGAATGCGACCTCCCGGGCAGGACTGGAACTTAGAGTGGAGGGGTGTTATGTACTGAGTCGAATAGGATCGAAACTGCAGCAGTCTGATTGGTCCTAGAACAATAGGATCCAAATTGCAGCAGTCTGATTGGTCTTAGAACAATGCAGCAGTATGATTGGTCGGCAGGAACCACCCAATCATGCTCCAGATATAAGTGAATCCACAACCTGATTGGCTTACAGTAGAATTCCAGAATTAGCCAATCATGTGCAGCCCATTGTGTAAATAATGTATATAAAGCAGATACTTTGAGGGGACATGCATTCATTCCTCCTCACCACTATGAGCTGAATAAAGAGCATGAAATCACTTTGCGACTCTGAGTAGATTTCAA
This sequence comes from Podarcis cretensis, assembly GCF_951804945.1. Taxonomy (NCBI): domain Eukaryota; kingdom Metazoa; phylum Chordata; class Lepidosauria; order Squamata; family Lacertidae; genus Podarcis; species Podarcis cretensis. Next base: position 78,697,084 of record NC_137176.1, read on the forward strand.
CCGGTATGTTCATTCCACCATCACCTGTAGTCCGACAGGTTTTTGAAAAGCTTCAGATACATGCAAAAAACTGTGTGACTAGAGGCATGGGTGAAACAGTGTGTGTGTGTGCACGAGCGCACCAGGGACAACGATGCCTCTCTCATTTCACCTTAGAAAAAAACACCGTCCGAATCCAGTCTGAAAGGCTTTGGTGTGAGGTGCTTTTTCCCAGTTGCATGGGAAAACATCAGGGACGATGCGTCCAATGAGGCTACTCTTCTGAGCTCTTGAACGAGATGCAGCGCAAAGACTGCATGTTGTTTCTTGATCTCTAAGTTAAAGCAGCTGCGTCTGTATACTTTAGAGTTAATTGGAACATCTGGCTCTTATATCTCCTGAGAAAGCTAGGATCATAAATGTTTAAAGAAGAACTTTCCCATATTACCACAACTGGTACTTCTATATCAGCCCCGCAGCCAGGAGGTACTGCTGTTTGCTGACTCAACAACGCGTTGCCGTCAATGACTGTAGTGTCCAATTCTGCTTTATCAAGGTGTCCCACCAGACTTCAGCACAAAGTCACTAAGGCTTTCTTACATTATCCAAAACACCGGTCTTAGATCTGCTTGTTTAGGCTTTTGAATGACTCCATAAGCCATTCCTTTAAAAAAAATGTGCCTGTTGTTTACAGGCAAAGTACACAGCTTTCAATAAAATACACTTTTGTAGTTTTTAAAATTATGCTCTGCTCCAATAAACTACTTGGCATATAGCACCCTAGCATTGCACTTTTTAATTGCAGTGAACAAGAGAAGTTAATGTTTTAATTTTGGGAGTCTGGGCATTTCACTAAGCACAACTCCGATAAGAATCAGAAGGAAAGGAGCATGCAGCTTTCCCCCAGTTATTGGAAAACTGTAAATCTCATTGAAGATTTGTATTCAGTGAAATTGATTCTACTCATGTGGATTCTGGGGAACATCCATAAAATGATTAAAGAAGGAACCTCCCTGATGGGGCAGCCTTGAAAGAGTCCTGAGGGCTATAAAGGGAGGCCTGGGGGGGGGAGAGAGGATACATTCAGCCCACAGACCCATGATTCTTGAACCCTGATTTAGGGTAAAGTCTACTCTGGCTTGCAGAAGTCCATTACTGTCTCTAGTATGTAGAATTGAAGCATATCATATAACACCAAGATCATATAACACCGGTCTTGAAAGATCTATACAGTACTGGCTCCCAGTACGTTTCTGAGCACAATTCAAAGTGTTGGTGCTGACCTTTAAAGCCCTAAATGGCCTCAGTCCTGTATACCTGAAGGAGCGTCTCCACCTCCATCGTTCTGCCCGGACACTGAGGTCCAGTGCCGAGGGCCTTTAGGCAGTCCCCTCGCTACGAGAAGCCAAGTTAGAGGAAACCAAGCAAAGGGCACCCACCCTGTGGAACGCCCTCCCACCAGATGTCAAAGAGAAAAATAACTACCAAACTTTTAGAAGACATCTGAAGGCAGCCCTGATTAGGGAAGCTTTTAATGTTTAATAGGTTATTGTATTTTAGTGTTTTGTTGGAAACTGCCCAGAGTGGCTGGGGAAACCCAGCCAGATGGGTGGGGTATAAATAATATATTATTATTATTATTATTATTATTATTATTATTATTATTATATCACTCTTCTCTGCCTCTGGATGTAAGAATTTATTTAAACACGATAAAATATTCTACCATGAATGTTTAGGTTCATTAATCCTTGATATCTGTGAACTTGATTTGAGGAGCTGCTAACCTAGACACCCCCTGATTATGTGAAACAGAGAGCAGAAGCATTGTCTCTGTAGAATATATATACAGTGGTACCTCGCAAGACGAATGCCTCGTAAGACGAAAAACTCGCAAGACGAAAGAGTTTTTCGTTTTTTGAGTTGCTTCGCAAGACGGATTTCCCTATGGGCTTGCTTCGCAAGACGGAAACGTCTTGCAAGTTTGTTTCCTTTGTGTTGCAAGTTTGTTTCCTTTTTCTTGAAACCGTGCATTCAGGGGGTGCAGTTGCGACTTGACTTCGAGGAGCAATTCATAGCACGCAGTGTGGTAGCCTTTTTTGAGGTTTTTGAAGACTTTGGTGATTTTTGAAGCTTTTCCAAAATCCGTGCTTCGCAAGACGAAAAAAATCGCAAGACGAAAAAACTCGCAGAACGAATTAATTTCGTCTTGCGAGGTACCACTGTACTATGACAGCTTCAGGGCACGCACGGTGGTTACTTTCACAGATTCAGATCTAGCCAATTTTATTTATAAACTCAGGGAGTTCTTCATAAAAGACAAGCTAAAGATTATATAATTTTTTGAAAATCAGGAGCCATCTATTTCTCCCCTTGGCAATATGGCCGCCAAGTGCAAAAATAAGGACTTTCTGAAACCAAACAGCAACGAGAGGCCAAATCAACCCACTGCAGTCCTGAACGGAAATGACTCTCCAGATTCAGCGGACTGGGCAGTCCCAGAAGAGGAGGATTTACTGAGTAATTTTACCAATTTACCAGATGAATAGCAGAGGGACATTATCATAAAACGAGATAAGTTGCGGTCCAGGTTGGCCCTGATGCAATGCCATGGATGGCAGGATGTTGTTGAAACAGCTGGCAGTCAGGCCCCATGTCCATTTCCCAAAAATGTATAGTAAAGAAGAGGATGTCCAGAGGAACATCTGAGTGCACAGATGTGGACCTGCAATCCCAAACCCCCCATAACATGGTGAGGGTCAACCCTGACACAGTAGCTGCGAACTCCTGGCTGAGCTATCACAAACTAGCTCCAAATGAGATAGTTACTCCTCTCCTGAGAACCAAGGGGTATATCAGCATTGCTGAATGGGTTTCTACTGATGGAAGGAATGAGGAGCATTTATTTTAGACAAAACAGGGTATCTGGACAAGGTGGAAGCGATGGGCATAGAGCCTTGAGAGACAACAAGGCTGTTGTCATGGAATATAGCATGTTGGCGCTCAAAGCAGAACGACAAATTAGTAAAAATTGCTCTGCTGCAGAATGTAGGATGCAAAGCAATAAATGCAAACTGATCTCATTTTCATAGGTCGAAACTGAGATGCACAATCTGCTTCTGAAGCTTTTTGCATTGTTGCCAGGATCTTTGGTGAGAAGGTGGTATAGACATATTTTTATAATTGGACAAACAAGCAGTTCTCAGTGCTAATTCAAGGGCCTAATATTCCATTTTCCTTTGCTGAATTCTAAACACCAGGACGAGGGTGAATTCTTACTGAGTATCCAAAGTCTGGTTTCATGTTTGGTTTGTCGCATTCATATTAACTGGGTTAAATTGGGATCTCACAAAGTCGGCGATGTGACATTTTTTTCGTTCTTTGGTGGTGGTGGGGAGGGGGAATCTGTAATAATAATCTTGTAAAGAAAGCCAATTATTGTTCTGAAGTTTTCATTAAAACAGCAGAATATGAATAGCTGTTGCCTACGGGCTAAAAAAATAAAATAAAATGTAGATTACCATAAGACTGGCATTCTTGTTTGAAAAATCTGGAAGTAACCAAGGAGCATAAGTGCTGTTCTATTGGTGGGACAGAACTTAGACCCAAATAAGAGTAGTCAACATGGGACCATCCAGATGATTCACACTACAGCTCCCATCAGCTCCTCCCTTCATGGCCATTGATAATAATAATAATAATAATAATAATAATAATAATAATAATATTTTATTACCCAACCTCAAGGGTGGCCCATCCTGTTTTGCTGCCTGAGATGAAACAGGAAAGTGCCACCTCCCACTCCGCCGCCGCCCCCCAGCCGGTGTCATGGGGTTGCAGCTTCCAGCAACCAAGATGATCAAGGGTCTGGAAACTAAGCCATATGAGGATCGCTTGAAGGAGCTGGGTATGTTTAGCCTGGAAAAGAGACTGAGAGGAGATATGATAGCCATCTTCAAATATCTTAAGGGTTGCCACATGAAAGATGAAGCATGCCTTTTTTTCTCCGGCTCTGGAGGGTAAAAATAATCCATTTACAGCAGTTCCGATCTTAATCCTTTATTTAACGGCCACTGGTTTCTTGACTTTCATTCGTAGTTGCAAATTTATTTAGTTGCAAAAGGTGGCAGAACTCGAAGCAATGGCTTCAAGTTGCAAGAAAGGAGATTCTGACTAAGCATTTGGGAAAAACTTTCTGACAGTAAGAGCTGCTCAGCAATGGAACAGACGCCCATGAGAGGTGGTGGGCTCTCCTTCCTTGGCGGTTTTTAAGCAGAGGTTGGATGGCCATCTGTCATGGATGCTTTAGCTGAGATTCCGGCATTGCAGAGGGTTGGGCAAGATGACCCTTGGGGTCCCTTCCAACTCTATGGTTCTATGAGATGTTGTGGAGCTCACACAAGATTTCACAGAGCTCTCAAAAGATCTTGTGAGAATTCTGTGGGACCACACGAGAATTCCACAACATCTCACGAGATCTCACTGGAAGCCACAGCTTGTCAGGAACTGGGGGCAGATGAGGAGGAGTGATGGAGAGAGGGAAGAGGAAGGGAATATGGGTCCGGGTTCATGGTGTTTTGAGACAGGGCACACCCCCGAAGAAGGAAGGAGTTGGTAGATAATGGGTGGTGAAGAACAGAAGCTAGAGAGCAGGTGCACTAGCCCCGAACAGACAAATTTCAGATGTGTTAAAAACTGTACAGCAGCCCAATGACACGATGTCTCTGGAGAGGATACTAGAAACTCCCCCTTATGCTAAAACCATGCACTTTCTTTGTGTCTCAGAGCAGAAAGCCAAACAGAGGCAGAATGATTTCCTTGCTGGCCACCGTAGGCAGCAGGAGGGGTCTGGGAGCTTGGGCGTAACTGCTGGGGTGGGTGGGGAGCAGGCACTCTGAGCAACAGCTCAAGAAAGAGGAAGCACATCCCATGTCTCCATGTATTTCTGTTGATTTAAATAAAAAAACTGAAAGAAGCTCTCTGTGTCTCTGATTTCACTAGGCAGTTACCCTGGTGAGCTGTTGATGGCACCCTCACGACACGGCTGGGCAAACCCAGTAGTGGCGGGAATTGTAGGTGGTGATTCCGGCTCATGGTATTCCACCACCCAAGGCAGCTGCTTCAGTTCGCCTCATGGATGGGCTGGCCCGGCCCACCCTTCACTAGGAGGAGGACCAAGGGCGGATGATAACAATTTGAAATTCAGAATTAGAAACAGAAACAGATTAGTCACAGGGATAGGATGGGTGCTGAAAATGCACACCTCAAGTGTCAAAGGCCAGAGAAAAGTGTGTCTTAGGCAATAACCTTAGGCATGAAGGATTTAAACTTCTTATTGTCCTATACCATAGAGGCTGGAAAGAAACTAGACCCTAGAAATCTTTCCTGGCTGGCCACTCATTGGTATCCACAAGGTACTGTTTTATTTCAGATTGGGTCAGGTTTTCCAGTGAGCTCATGATCACGCCTTCAAGCATGCCTTCAATATCCAGCAGCTGTAATAAAAAAATAAAAATAAAAATGAAGGATTAACCAAGCTTGTAGCCAAACCAATTTTACAACCTATATCTCATGGCTCCCAATCCGGTGTCTAATTGCTTTGAAGATGAATAGGACATTTTCAGAGGGGTGAGAAAAGCAATTTTAATAAACAAGGTGCCCATCGTCTGACATCAGACCACGGATTGCCCTTGAACAACATTTTCCACCATATTATAACCCAGACATGAGAGGGGTGGTGGGATGTGTTGCAGTGGTACTAACAATTAGCTATACTTGGCACGAGGGCCCAAAAGAACAGGTCTGGCAGTAGATGAAGTCATAGAACCTCAAAGAATACTGTAAACCTAAAAGGAGCAGACGCATGTTTATGTGAACAGGGCTTGTAACATCAGTCCCTTAGCAAATGCATAGTTAATGTTTGCATCCTTCTGGGTTTACACATTTCCAGTAAAACGTCTTGCGAGTTGGGAAGGCAGTTCAGTGCCGTAATTATGAAATGTTCCATCACTTTCAGCAGCCATCTCTGAAGGATGAGAAGACAAGCCGGTATCAACAGAGGTTGATCAGCTGGCTTATTGATGAAAAGAGAAATAAAGATACCATTCTGTGTCCACCACACATCCAAGAGAGAAAGAGAAAGAGCTAATGTGATTTTAGCATCTACACTATACATATAATGAGCACTCACACATTATATGTGGGTGCCCTTTGTGGGATCACGCGCTGGGCTACAGTTCCCAGGGAACTTACTAGAAATAAGGGGCTGGCTTACATCTCAGTGTTATTATTCAGAGATTCACGCCCAGCCTCAATAATCTAGTTTTTTGCTGGGAGGTGGGGCCAGCCCCAGTTTAAATAGGGGGTGAGAGCCGACAACAGACAGGCTGTCAGCTCTGGAGATTCACCCTCCCTTTGTTTAATGTTTTCTTGTTTGCAGGTTAACTGTTCCTTCCTGTTTAGCGGGCGGGCTGTGGTCTTTGACTGGTTGCTGTTGAAGGACCGGGAAGAAATTTTCCTGCATTGGCAGGTTTTGTCTTCCTCATAGCAGGTTGTCACATCTTTGGCGGTTATGGCCTTGGGTGGAATCCTTTAGTATTTTCTTCCCTATACAGGGGGGGGGGGCATGAAGTGGTGATTCACCCCCCCCCAATGGCGGCGATTCCAGGGTCCCCCTCTTAAAGGGGCTATATATATGGGTGTCACTGGCCATATACTGAAAGGTTGTCAGTGAACTACCCTGCATACAGGGATATGGGTTTGGCTGCCTGCTACACTTACGTCCCACAGAGCACCCCATATCCCATTTACCCTGATGTGCCCCAGTTCCCCTGGCTGGGGGGCTGGGAGGGATACACACCCAAGGCCTAAGCCAAGGTCTTCCTACATTCGGAAGTTTAAATAAAGTTGTGGCTGAATTTTAATTCCATATAATGGCAGAGTCTTTATTCCTTTCTTGTGATCCCTGGGGGCTGGGGCTGTCGCTCCTGCCTACGCAAAGCAGTATCACACCACTTTAAACAATCACGGCTTATCCCAAAAAATATGGGTAACTGTAGTATAAGGGTATTGGGAGTTGTTGGGAGACTCCTAGTCTCCCCACAGAGCTGCAATTTCCAAAGTGACTTAAAGGCCAATCCCTCTTCCAAGGGAACTCTGAGAATTGTAGTTCTGTGAGGGGAATTGTCTTGTCATGTAGGTCATAGCTATCCATGTTAGTTTCATTGCAAACAAGGATTTAACATTACAGGGTTTTTGTAAATGTGCCGAAGAAGAAGAAGAAGAAGAAGAAGAAGAAGAAGAAGAAGAAGAAGAAGAAGAAGAGTAGTAGTAGTAGTAGTAGTTTGGATTTTGATATCCCGCTTTATCACTATCCTAAGGAGTCTCAAAGCAGCTGACAATCTCCTTTCCCTTCCTCTCCCACAACAAACACTTTGTGAGGTGAGTGGGGCTGAGAGACTTCAAAGAAGTGTGATTAGCCCAAGGTCACCCAGCAGCTGCATGTGGAGGAGCGGGGAATCGAACCCGGTTCACCAGATTACGAGTCCACCGCTCTTTACCACTACACCAGCTCATGTGGTTAGCTTCACAGCAATAATTAGTTTCAATGAGAGTTTTGTCTCAAGTAAGGGGTTAATACATGAGCTTGACCAAACTGCAGGAGGCAGTGGAAGACAGGAGTACCTGGAGTGCTCTGGTCCATGGGGTCACGAAGAGTCAGACACGGCTAAACGACTAAACAACAAGGGGTTAATATTTTTTAAAAAGCAACCTGATCAGTCTGAGAAAGCTGACCACACATGGGCAGGATCTCAGTTTACATTATGAGCTGAAGAATAACTTATTGGGGGAAACTAATACTTGATTCTTAATATGTCTCCATGTTACAAACTGGATAAATTCATATTTCAGAGTTGTGAACTTTGGTAGCATCTCTGATGAAGAGCGCTTCAACATGAGTAAGCTTCAAGCCAAACCACTGCCCTTTTCAATTCCCCGAATCTCTGCTTGAAGGGCATAACTCTGGCACGCATCAGATTCTTGCTGGGGTATCTACAGGCTCTGCTACGCTGGATCAACATCTGTCTCCTTGGGGAGCCATCTTCTTGGGAACCGGTTCCTCTGTTCCTCTGTTTTCTAGAACTCATTTCCGGCTAGTGAACGATTCCAGCTGAGGTCAGTACCCGCCATCTGGCTCAGTGCCTCGCAAACTTGCAGATTTTGTGCAAAAGGACACTCATCGTCACCCAGCCCTGATGCAGGAATGCCAGGCCACCCTCAAAGCACCAAATCAGGCATGGGAACCACAAGCCCTGTTTCCTCTCACCCGCTTTTTGTCATCTAGAGCCCAGGTCCTCACCGGATGGGCAAATCTCACTCTTGTGGGACCAGCCTCTGCTGTGCCTAAATGAATTTGACAAGGACATATTTACCCCCTTCTGGCCTTGCACAAGGCACTGCTGAAATCAGAAAGACCAGAGTCCACCCCTGCAAGGGAGTATGGTCTTTCAGAACATAAGAAGAGCCTTTTGGATCAGGCCAATGACCCACCCAGTCCAGCATCCTGTTCTCATAGTGGCCAACCAGATGCATCTAGAGAACCTGCAAGGACCTGAACACAAGTGTATTCTCCCTTCCTGAGGTTTCCAGCAACTGGTATTCAGAAACATTACTGCCTCCAGCTGTGGTCTGTTGAATGGTTGCATGGTGAAATGTCAGCTAGCTATAACAGAAACAACAACTCTAAGATTGCCTACTTATTGCTGGCCCATTGTAGCCAGTGAGTTGGGTCAGTGTGGTTGTCAGGAACAAGCTAGCAGTAAATCACACCAATCACAGTTGGAGTTAACTCTTTATTAGCAAAAACACGATCTGCAAAGACTTGGCGGAGTGTCAGTCTAATTAGGACACCAACTCATCTCTGGTAGGTCTTGCCCCCTGAAAGCAGTTGTTGAGACTGAAGGTCCCCACCTGCAATGGCCTGGGACTCGGGCTCAGACTCGGAGCCAGAGGAGTCTCAGTCTGCACTGGATCCTTTGCCTCAGGAATCATCTGAACCAAGGCTGGGGCCTGACCCTGAAGAGTTCCAGTCTGCACAGGTTCCCCTGCAACAAACACCAGCTGGGCCGAGTCAGGGGCCTGAGCCTACCCTGGCTCCAGATGTGGGGATTACCTCGTTGCCTTCAGCTGGGCCATCACTTACAGCTTTTCCACTACTGGCTGGGTCAGGGGAGGCTGAGGCGGCCCCTGGGTTTAGTAACCCACCGACATCTCCTGAGCTGTAGAGACTAAGGTCTGAGAGAAGGAGGGACCTGAGTACTTGCAGGAGGAGTGCTCGCCTTCGGGCGAGACAGGGTGGTGAGTTGCCGGGGGATCAGGACCGGCTGTTACCCCGACAAAGATAAAAGGCTGTCAAACTGCACCCCAGGTTGCGGGAGCAACGTTGCTGTATGCCAGATCCTGCCTGAGATCCTGAACCTGTCCTTGCCTGGTTTCCTGCCTCATGTCCTGCCTTGGCCCTGTTGGACTTGGCCCTGTCCCAGAGGAACCTTCGGATTCTGTTTTTTTTTTTTTATAATAATTTTTATTAATTTTCCACACAAATAATAAAGAACAATATAAAACAGTATAACTTCAAGCTCATCAGTTCATTCCCTTCTTTCTTTGACTTCCCCATACCTCCCCATCCCTGCATCCTTGTTTAATACTTCTTTAGCAACCCTTAGGTCCATTATCTTAATTCCCTTTCATAAAAATTTCTTAAGTTTTTTTTATTTACTGCTGCAATTCTTTACTTCTTACCCCCTGACATCTTAGCACTCCTCAATTTTGCAATTATTTTTAAGATATATTTTGAATTTCTTCCAGTCCTCTTCCATTGTCTCTTTCCCCTGGTCCCGGATTCTGCCCGTCATCTCAGCCAGTCCCATAAAGTCAATCACCTTTGTTTGCCATTCTTCCAGAGTAGGTAGTTCTTGCATCTTCCAATACTTTGCCAGTAGAATTCTTGCTGCTGTAGTGGCATACATAAAGAAAATCCTATCCTTCCTTGACACCACTTGGCCCACCATGCCCAAAAGGAAAGCCTCTGGTTTCTTAGGAAAAGTCCACTTAAGGACCTTCTTAATTTCATTATAGATCATTTCCCAGAAAGCTTTAACCCTTGGGCAGGTCCACCAAAGGTGGTAGAAAGTGCCTTCAGTCTCATTACATTTCCAACACTTATTACTAGGCAGATGGTATATTTTTGCAAGCTTGACTGGGGTCATGTACCACCGGTAAATCATTTTCATAATATTTTCCTTTAAGGCATTACATGCAGTAAATTTAATACCGGTGGTCCATAACTGTTCCCAGTCAGCAAACATAATATCATGACCGATGTCTTGTGCCCATTTAATCATAGCTGATTTCACCATTTCATCCTGTGTATTCCATTTTAACAGCAAGTTATACATTTTTGATAAGTTCTTAGTATTGGGTTCCAATAATTCTGTTTCTAATTTTGACTTCTCTTTCTGAAATCCTATTTTCCTGTCCTGTTTGAACGTCTCATTTATCTGATGGTAGTGCAACCAATCTCGAACCTTAGGCTTTAGTTTCTCATAACTCTGAAGTTTCACCCTTTCGCCATCGTATTCTAAAATCTCATGATATTTTGGCCATTTAGAATCCATATTAAGCTTTTTTACTTCCCTAGCTTCCATTGGTGACACCCACCTAGGGGTTTTATTTTCCAGCAAATCTTTGTATCTAATCCAAACGTTATACAATGCTTTCCATACAATATGGTTTTTAAAACTTTTATACACCTTTGCCTTTTATACACCTTTGTCGTACCATAAGTATGCATGCCAACCAAAACTATTGTCATACCCTTCCAGATCCAAAATGTCAGCATTCTCAAGAAGTAGCCAGTGTTTCAACCAGCAGAAAGCTGCTGATTCATAATAAAGTCTTAAGTCCGGCAGGGCAAACCCCCCTCTATCCTTTGCATCAGTTAAAATCTTAAATTTAATTCTGGGCTTTTTGCCCTGCCAGACAAATTTTGATATGTCTTTCTGCCACTTCTTGAAACAGTCCATCTTATCCACAATCTGCAACGTCTGGAATAAAAACAACATTCTAGGCAATACATTCATCTTAATAGTAGCAATTCGGCCTAACAAGGAAAGTTTCAACCTTGACCATATTTCCAAATCCTTTTTAACTTCTGACCAACATTTTTCATAACTATCCTTAAATAAGTTCACATTCTTGGATGTTAAGTTTACCCCCAGGTATTTTACCCTTTTTGTTATTTCCAAGCCTGTTTCATTCTGAAAACTCTCTCTTTCTTCCATTGTTAAATTTTTTTCCAACACTTTCGTTTTTTGTTTATTCAATTTAAAACCTGCTACTCGACCAAATATTTCAATTAATTCTAATACTCTTTTAGTACTAGTGTCTGGCTGTTGCAAAGTCAATACTAGGTCATCTGCAAATGCTCTTAATTTGTAATGTCTAGCTCCGACCTGAATTCCTTTAACCAACTGGTCTTTTCTAATCATGTTTAACAAAACCTCCAGGACTGATATAAAAAGCAAAGGGGATATTGGGCAACCCTGCCGTGTACCTTTTTCTATGGGTATTTCTTCTGTTACCACATTGTTTACAATTAACTTGGCCTTTTGTTGAGAATATATTGCACCTATACCGTTTTCAAAACCTTGGCCTACCCCCATCCCTTGGAGATTCTTTTTCATAAAAGCCCAACAGATATTGTCAAAGGCTTTCTCCGCGTCCACAAAAATCAGAACTGCTTTCCTGTTAATGTCAACATCCAGCAGCTCCAAAATGTCTATAATGTTCCTCACATTGTCTGACATATGTCTACCTGGGAGAAAGCCTGTTTGGTCCTTATGAATCTCTTCTGTCAACACTCTTTTCAATCTTTTTGCCAAAATGTCTGCAAAAATTTTGTAATCCACATTGAGTAAAGATATAGGGCGGTAGTTTTTGACCTGGTTCTTCTCAGTCTCTGTTTTCGGTATAAGTGAGATGAAAGCTTCTTTCCACGATTCAGGTGCCTTTTTCCCCTTCAGAATTTCATTGCAGACTTCCTTCAATGGTTGTATCAGCCATTTTTTCAGCATTTTGTAGTATTTGGCCGTCAGGCCATCTGGTCCTGGTGATTTTCCCAATTTCATATTTTGGATGGCACCCTCTATTTCTTGTTCTGTTATTTCCTCATTTAAGATCCTTTTACTTTGTTCTGAAATTTTTGGTAGACCGTATTTTCTGATGAATTCTTCTATTTCTTGTTCATTGATTGGCCCTTGTACATACAATTTCTTTAAAAAACTTTGAAAACAATTGTTTATCTCATTGGGTTTGTGGATAATTTTTCCATCCATTTCTAGGCTTGTTACAGTATTCATTTTCTGCCTTTTTTTCAGTTGCCATGACAGAAGTTTCCCACATTTATTCGCTGATTCAAAAGTTCTTTGTCTCATTTGCTTTATCTTCCATTCTATTTGTTGGTTCATGAGCTCCATGTATTGCATCTGATAAAACTTTATTTCTCTCAAAATCTCATGGGACTTTGGTTTGGACCTCAGCTTCTTCTCTCCTTCTTTTATTTTTTCTAAAAATTTTTCCTTCTTCTCATTTTGTTGCTTCCTCTTTATAGAATTTTGTTGAATTAGGAAACCTCGCATCACGGCTTTGCTTGCATCCCAGATTATTCTTTTTTCCACATCTGTTTTCCTGTTGATCTCAAAGTAATCTTTTAATGTTTTAAGGGCCTTCTTGTGGATCTCTTCATCCTTAAATAGGGTGTCATTCATTCTCCATCTAAAGGATCCAGTTGTTGTTAGTTTCATCTCCATCTTCACCGCATTATGGTCGGAGCACGTTTTTGGACATATTTCTACTTTTTTTGTTCTTGACGCCAGACTGCTAGAAATCCAAATTTGGTCTATTCTTGTCCATGTCATTTTTGCTTCAGAGAAGGAAGTTCCCTCTCTCTCTAGAGGATTCCTTGTTCTCCAAATATCAATCAAGTCCATTGTTTCAGTCATTTCGAAAAAGATCTTTGGTAGTCTCCCTTCTTTTGAAATCACTTGTCTCTGTGCTTTATCCATGTTTGTTGAGACAACTCCATTCATATCTCCCATCATTAGGATTTTATAATCTAGAAAGTCAACTAATGTCTCATGCAACTTCCTAAAGAATTCGGCCTTCCCCTCATTTGGGGCATAAACTCCAACAATTAGAATCTTTTCTCCTTGAATTTGTATTTCAATTGCCAGGTATCTTCCTTGTTCATCTTTAAATATCAATTTTGGAGCCAATTTTTCCTTTGCATAGATCACCACACCTCTTTTCTTTACTTTGTCTGATGAGATAAATTCTTGACCAAGTCTCTTATTTATCAGTAATTTCCTATGTATCCTGGCAATATGGGTTTCTTGCAAACATATTATATCTAATTGTTCTTTCTTCAAAATGTGAAAAACCTGTCGTCTTTTTCGAGGAAGGTTCAAGCCGTTACAGTTCCAACTAAGGAGTTGCAGAGACATTTTGTATTTAAGTAGCTGTTCCTCCAACTGCTCCAAGCTTCTGCTCTTCCTCCGATGGTGGTGGTAAAAGTCCAAATGACAGATTTGCTATATCAGGTGGTTCCCTCTCCTCCACAGTTCCTTTCTGCAAATCCTCCAGGTATCTCTCCAGAAATTGTTCTTTGTCCTGAATTGTTTTTATTTTAATCTTTCTTCCTTTAAAGTTAAAGGACAATCCTTGTGGAAACTCCCATCTGAATGGTATGGTGTTTTTCTTCAGCAGATCTGCTAGGCTTTTATAATATGTTCTCACCTCTAAAATGTATTTGGGAATGTCCTTAAAAATCTGTATTTGACAATTTTGGATCACCAGTGCCTTTTGATAATGCAGATTCAGTATTTTATCTCTTTCTTCTTTTGATCTCAATGTGATTAGACAATCCCTTGGTTTTTTATCCTGCTTTCTGCCCAGTCGAAAGGCTGTTGTTATCTCAAATTCATCATCTTCCTCCCATTCCTCCTGCCAAAAAGCTATAATGTTCTCTGTAAGGAATTGCACAAGGTTGTCCCCTTCCCCTTCAGGCACCAATCTAAGTTTTAGGTTCTTCTCTTTACGTTGAAGTTCCAATAAGGAGAGGGCTGCATCATGCTCATTCACTTTTTTAATAATAGGCCCAAACTTTTCCCTTGTCTCTTCAGCCGTTGTTTTTGCACTTTCTGCAATCTTTCGTGTTTCTGAATTTTCCTGGATTAATCTATTTATAGAATCTGTGTTAGATTTTACACTAGCTGTATTCACATCCAATCTTGTTGTCAACTCTGTTAATTTTTTAGAGTTCTCTGTCGATAGCTTTGTCAATGCTTCCAGGGATTGATTTATTTTAAGTAGTGCTTGAGTCATAGGATCCATAGAAGCTGGTGTTTTTTCCTGTGCAGCTGGAACAGTTCCTGATATAGAGCCCCTTTTCTTGTGAGATTGTTTTGCTTTCTGCCTTGTTACTATCTCTTCTGTAGGGGCACTCATATCCTCAAGGTCGTTTTCACAGAGTTGATTTCCAAGTGGAAAATCCCACTGTTGCTTTTCCAAGTGCAACAGTTTCACTTGAAACCCTCTAGAGGGAGCATTCAATTGTATCCAAGTGGCAAGGAGAAAGAAAAACAAAGAAGCAAGGAAGTATAACAGTAGCCAATAGTTTCCAATATCCAAACGTCTCTATCTTCTATATAGCCAAAATGCAACAGGGTAAATCTAAGGTCCGGTAACTTTGTTACAAGCAAACCCCCACTTCGCAAAATTTGACAGTCCACATCCCGGTGTCTTATTTGGGCAGCCCGACCTAGGGGGGTTTGGCAATGGAAGGTCTTAATTTTCCAATAATTTTCCAGCAGGTTAACAATGTCCCGATCCCTTCCCCCCTTCTCCTGCCGATCTGGGGGGAAGTTTAAGTCCGATGTCAGTTTGACAGCTTAAAAAAAATAGAAAAGTTCCCTTCAAATGCAGCTTGATTTTCGTTGCTTTATCTCTCATGCAGCTCCGGGAAGGCAGACTTCCTTAATTTATGCCTTTCCCGTTTTCAGCCGAATTTCTTATTTAATGTCCCGTTACTTTTTCAATCTTACTCACGGGTGCTGTGGTCAAATTCCAATTGCAGGAAGGAATCGGCGCTCTCCGTTCATGGCGACGCGGCTTCACTCCGCTAGCTGGGTGACGACTCTCAGCACCGCGCTTACCCCGATGCCGCTCAGAAGCCTTTAAAAAGGCTCCCTCACAGTGCCGGGGGGCGCAAAAGGTGCCCACCGAATCTCCTTTGTTCACAGGCTCCGCGCCTGTGATTTTAGGGGTCCCCCGCTTGCCGTAGCGGGTAAGACCCGAACTAGCGAAGCAGTCCTGCCTCGGAGCTCGAGGCTCGGACCGCCATTAAAACACTGGCGCCGACCGGAAGTGGAACCTTCGGATTCTGGACCGGTCCTGGACCATGTTTCACAGGTTACCCTCAGGCCCAGCACACCACCCCTCCACAGCTGTCCAAGTCCCCTCCACTCCTGGGTTATTTGCCAACCTTTCCTGCCTCCTTTTCATGCCTCTTTCGTGCCTCTTCTGGTTCTGGGAGACAAGTGTGGAGGGCAGCTTGTCACAGCAGGAGGGGGACACACTTTTTTCCAGCCTGTCTTATCTCTGCCTCTTGGCTTCCCTCCTTCTGCTTCAGCTTCAGCTTCAGCTTCTGCTTCTCGACCTCTCTCTGCCACAGACTCTCCCAGCTCGCTAAGCCCTGTTGCCTCCTCAGCTTACGACACCTCCTCTTCCCAGTCTTCTCCCTCTGACCACTCTTCATTGTCCCACCACCGCTCCCCGGGTTCTGAGCTTTCTTCCCTTGGTGGTTCCCCAGCTGGTTCCTCCCACTATTCCTCTGTGTCTGTCAGAGACTGGGCAGAGGAGGAATGGTGGAGACCGCCTCCCCAGTCTGACCCTTCAAGAGAAGAAGAAGACAGTTCAAAATTACAACAAGGGTTTGAGGGAGGTCACAGCTCAGAGGAAGATGAGGGGGAAAGCTGGGAAATAATGGGAGAGGAGGAGGAGGCAGACCTGGAGCAGGTGGCTGACACTTTATCACTAGAAAGCATTCCAGACCCACCATCTCCCAGAACCTGGCAAGCTTTAAAAGTAGGAGAGCAAAGGGCTCAGAGACAGATGGCCCTAAGCGGCAACCATAGGGGGGGTGGTACTGTTGATGAATTGGGACACGGGTAGCACTGTGGGTTAAACCACAGAGCCTAGGATTTGCCAATCAGAAGGTCGGGGGTTCGAATCCCCGCGACGGGGTGAGCTCCCGTTGCTCGGTCCCTGCTCCTGCCAACCTAGCAGTTTGAAAGCACGCCAAAGTGCAAATAGATAAATAGATACCACTCTGGCGGGAAGGTAAACAGCGTTTCCGTGCACTGCTCTGGTTCGCCAGAAGCGGCTTAGTCATGCTGGCCACATGACCCGGAAGCTGTACACCGTCTCCCTCGGCCAATAAAGCGAGATGAGAGCCGCAACCCCAGAGTCGGCCACGACTGGACCTAACGGTCAGTGGTCTCTTTACATTTACCTTACTGTTGATGAATGAGGAAGTAGGAGAGAAGGAGGGAGAGATTTACTTGGAGCAACACTGTTATTCCAAGTGGCTACATTTCCAAGCCTCTCTCTGTGAATATTGAATAAAAACAGATGGTAAGGACTTCCCTTGTCTTATCTGTTCCTGGCAACTTGCCGTGTGGGTTGGATTCTCTGCCCCCTGAGCAGTGGTGGAGGAAGGGGTTGGGGGCGGCCCGCCATTGGTGCCATCCCTGAGGGGGGTGACAAACCTTCCCCTACGCTGACACCACAGGGCGTGGCGGATGGCCCCCCTACGTGCAGCTTGCCCTGCCGCTGGTATGTAGTGACGCCAAGTGTGCGCTGTACATAGCAGGGCTGCGCATGTGCCGCCGAGCGGTTCGCCCCACACCAGGTGGCAGAGAGCCTTCCTTCACCTCTGCACCTGACATTGTCCAACCAGTCTATGACAGCAAAATAATAATAATAATAATAATAATAATAATAATAATAATAATAATAAAATATTATTTATACCCCGCCCATCTGGCTGAGTTTCCCCAGCCACTCTGGGCGGCTTCCAATTAAGTGTTAAAAACAATACAGCATTAAATATTAAAAACTTCCCTAAACAGGGCTGCCTTCAGATGACGTTTAAAGAGAAGATAGCTGCTTATTTCCTTCACATCTGAAGGGAGGGCGTTCCACAGGGCGGGCGCCACTACTGAGAAGGCCCTCTGGTTCCCTGTAACCTCACTTCTCACAATGAGGGAACCGCCAGAAGGTGCTGGATCTCAGTGTCCTGGCTGAACGATGGGGGTGGAGGTGCTCCTTCAGGTATACTGGACTGAGGCCATTTAGGGCTTTAAAGGTCAGCACCAACACTTTGAATTGTGCTGGATATCAGTGTCCTGGCTGAACGATGGGGGTGGAGGTGCTCCTTCAGGTATACTGGACCGAGGCCGTTTAGAGCTTTAAAGGTCAGCACCAACACTTTGAATTATGCTCAGAAACGTACTGGGAGCCAATGCAGATCTCTTAGGACCGGTGTTATGTGCCCCCAGTCACCAGTCTAGCTGCCGCATTCTGGATTAATTGCAGTTTCCGGGTCACCTTCAAAGGTAGCCCCACACAGAGCGCATTGCAGTAGTCCAAGCGGGAGATAACTAGAGCATGCACCACTCTGGCAAGACAGTCCACAGGCAGGTAGGGTCTCAGCCTGCGTACTAGATGGAGCTGGTAGACAGCCGCCCTGGACACAGAATTAACCTGTGCCTCCATGGACAGCTGTGAGTCCAAAATGACTCCCAGGCTGCGCACCTAGTCCTTCAGGGGCACAGTTACCCCATTCAGGACCAGGGAATCCTCCACACCTGCCCGCCTCCTGTCCCCCCAAAACAGTACTTCTGTCTTGTCAGGATTCAACCTCAATCTGTTAGCCGCCATCCATCCTCCAACCGCCTCCAGACACTCACACAGGGCCTTCACTGGTTCTGATTTAAAAGAGAGGTAGAGCTGGGTATCATCTGCATACTGATGAACACCCAGTCCAAACCCCCTGATGATCTCTCCCAGAGGCTTCATATAGATATTAAAAAGGATGGGGGAGAGGACGGAACCCTGAGGCACCCCACAAGTGAGAGCCCAGGGGTCTGAACACTCATCCCCCAACACCACTTTCTGGACACGGCCCAGTAGTGGAGGTACCATCCTGATACTGGTGTTGCTACCACTTACGGGGATGGGGCAGGGCAGAGCATGGTGACAAGGAGGTAGAAGATGTGTGGGCACATTGGCAGAACCAAGGGCTCTTCCTCTGGCGCACTCCCAGAGCCCTGACCTTGGCACTACCCAGGCAAGCACCCGCAATGCTGGCATTGAGAGGTTGGCTATGCTGTACCACCTCATTGAGCCCTGTGTTCCTGTCACATGCAGTGTTGCACATGGATACTCTTTAACTTGGAACAGCTTGTCCTGGCTCCTGCCCAAGAACAGCAGCAGGTGTACTTTCTTGTAAGTAAGAAGCCAAACTTTATTCTAATATGTAAACTCACCAACAGCAACTTTTTTCTTTTAAAGAGCAACTTTTAAAGATGGCCTGCATGAAAAACTATGGAGGTAGACACCTGCGATTTGACATGCTTAATCCTCACTTGCAGGGGCTACCTAATAATAATAATAATAATAATAATAATAATAATAATAATATATTTATATCCCGCCCATCTGCTGGGTTTCCCCAGCAATTCTAGGTGGCTCCCAACAGAATATTAAAAACATCAAACATTAAAAACTTCCCTAAACGGGGCTGCCTTCAGATGTCTTCTGGATAGTGCCTTCTGGATAGCGCAGGATAGTGCGCACCCCGGAAATGATCTCTTTCAGCTTCTGCCTTCTGGAAGAAGGTACAGGGTTATAAAGACTAGAACTAGCCACCTGAGAAACAGTTTCTATCCAAATGTGATTTTGGTTTTAAACATGGCGTAAGGAGTCTCTATGGGAGTATACTGTATACAGAGTTTTTAGGGGGCTAACCAGGTTGGGATAGCTGGGATAGCAGGCTTGTTGGTTTTGAATGTCTTATGTAGATTTTTTTTTTTTTCAATTTCATTGTTCTGTATGGGACAATGACAATAAAGATTATCGTATCATAAAAGTCGGATAGTTGTTTATTTCCTTGACATCTGATGGGAGGGCGTTCCACAGGGCGGGTGCCACCACCGAGAAGGCCCTCTGGCTGGTTCCCTGTAACCCCACTTCTTGTAGGGAGGGAACCGCCAGAAGGCCCTCGGAGCTGGACCTCAGTGTCTGGGCTGATCAATGGCGGTGGAGACGCTCCTTCAGGTATACTGAGCCGAGTCTTTGTTAGGGATAGATATGTAAAGATATCCATACTTAAGCAGAACTACGGCCCTGGTATTAACTTTCTATCTACCCTTGTGGGCTGCCCAGGTCCAACTCCCCCAAAAACCCTACCCAGTGTTTATGCACCAGGAGGTTACATTCCCTCCCTGAAAACACGACATTTAGAATCAAGAAAGCATCTCGTAATGTGAAAATGGGCTGATAATAAACTTCGCATGGTTGGCGCTGACAGAAGTGAACCTTGGCGTTTCATTCTTAATTAAGCTCCGATGTCCCGGGTTAGGCAGCAGAAGCAGGACCTCTTAGCTTGGCAGGAAATGAACTTACGGAGGCTTCAATTGTTAACATGTGCTACAATTATGGATTTATTCAAATTAAAGGGGGAAGAGAGAAACCAGAGGTGCTCAGGAGTCCCTTGTGCAGCTCTGAAGCTCTGTGTGGCGCAGATGCGGGCTGACACAGGCCTGTACACTTTAATGCTAGGATAATGTAATAAAGATACGTGTGCAGAATTATCCTCATGCTAAAGTGCACGAGGAGGGGGGACCTGCTCCTACAGAGCTTGCTGTTTCCGTTGCAGAACTGAGCTGAGATTTCAGACGCTGAAAAATCCATTGTTTCTCTTGCAGAACGATAGCTAAGCGCCTATTGATGGTTGGAAGTGCAGCAGCAAGGATCATTCAGTTTGTAACCGAAGGGTTAATTCTGTTTATCTGTAAGTCAGCTAACCCAGAAGGTTGAGGTAGAGGTGCTGCTTGCCATGAGCACCTACTTTCATTTAACACTTTAAAAAAATTGTGTGCTCATCGCTTTGAGATAGTTGTTTAGAAGGAGATTAATAACACTGGGGAACAAAATTTTTGTTGCATTGACACCTGCAGTTGTTCTAACCTAATTTCGACGTGCTGATTTCATATCTGAAGTTGGTTTTGTTCTCTGTGCTCTAGCTGTTTTGCAATTCATGTTTTTCACTTTTCACCATAAGCTTTGTTTTTCACAATGCAAGAATTCAATATTTTATTAAACACATAGCCAAAGTAGTACAATATGAGTATAAATGTAAGTGACTTAAGTGGTTAGAGTTTTGGACTAGGACCTGGGAGACCAGGGTTGATAATCCTCACTTAGCCTTGCTCACTGGGTGACCTTGGGCCAGTCACTGCCTCTGAGCCTAACCTACCTCACAGGGTTGCTGTGGGAATTAAAGGAGGAGGAGAACTATGCGTGCCACTTTTATATCCTTGGAGAAAAAAGCTGGGATATAAATGCAATAAAACAAATAAAAATAAAATTATTATTTTCTGCCCAGATTGAATTCCAGGTGTGTGTTTTTTTTGTGAGATTAAACATGCAGAACACCACACAGAAAAATATGGCCGCAGAGTGGGGTTGTGGGTTAGAACGGCAATGGAAAATAACAAGTGCAGAAAGGATAAGTAGCCACAACCAGCAAGGTTTTAGAAGATGTGGCAAGCTCCCAGTCTGCGCTGGAGAAGCAAAACAACCTAGTCTAGCATGTTCTCATAATCAGTGAGACTTTGTAATTGCACACCGAGCTTAGGGAAAATATATTGGTACGCCTTAAAAACATTATGGGAGATGAGATTCCGTGGAAAACCGTTATTATTCTCGCAGGGTACATGGAGATCTGTGCAAAAAAACAGAGTAGAGATATCTGATTGCAAATGCGTTGGTGGCAGGCAGGACTTCATTGGCAAGATGCTGGGAGCGACATCAATTGCCAGCGGCTGAGTTTTTGGAAATGCAATATATGGAATATTATGTTGATGTACAAAACCGAGTTGACTTCAGATATTGTTGGAAAGGGAAAGTTGATTCGGGTGACGCAATGGAAGCGCTCTGATCCAGTATTACAGCAGAATGGTGGCATTTGAGAATGGCAATGCAAGGAATGTATTGGCTCTGATACAATGGGTGGGGTATAAATAAAATTATTATTATTGTTGTTGCTGTTGTCTGATACGGACTTGCAGCGCATAATGATTGACACTCCATGTCACATTTTTCCGTGGTGTTTGGCATTTTCTTTGGGTCATACCCAATGGTAGTCATAGGTAAAGGTAAAGGTACCCCTGCCTGTACGGGCCAGTCTTGACAGACTCTGGGGTTGTGCGCCCAGCTCACTTAAGAGGCCAGGGGCCAGCGCTGTCCGGAGACACTTCCGGGTCACGTGGCCAGCGTGACATCACTGCTCTGGCCAGAGCCAGAGCCAGAGCCGCACACGGAAACGCCGTTTACCTTCCCGCTGGTAAGCGGTCCCTATTTATCTACTTGCACCCGGAGGTGCTTTCGAACTGCTAGGTTGGCAGGCGCTGGGACCGAGCAGCGGGAGCGCACCCCGCCGCAGGGATTCGAACCGCCGACCTTTCGATCGGCAAGCCCTAGGCGCTGAGGCTTTAACCCACAGCGCCACCTGCGTCATGTTATTTTAAATATATTTAAACACACACACACAGTTTATTTACTTCAAAGTTTCCTTTCTTGCTGTGCTTTTCTCTCTGACAAGAACAGCTATCGAGGTTCTAGAAAATATTTTGTCTGCTTATTTCTAAATAGCCTTTCCAGACCAAGACCTTCCAAGGCAGCAAACAACTATATAAACATGCAGCTATATAAACACGCAGCTTATTTTTTACGCTGCCTTATGAAAACCTTTTTCTGAAAGGTGGGATATATATTTATTAGTGGAATTTTGATTTATTAGTTATTACTGTAGTGCAGTCAGACAGACTAGGGAGATCCAGGTTCCAAACCCCATTTGGCAATGAAGCTCATTGGGTGTCCTTGGGCCAGTCACAGTCTCTCAACCTAACCTACCTCACAGGGTTGTTGTGGAGGGGAGAAACAGTGCACACTACCTTGAACCCCCTGGGGGAAAAGTGGGATATAAATGTTATGATAAGTTGTCCGGGGCTGACAGAATCATATATTTTTTAAAAAAAATAATATTTATTCAACTTTTAAAGATTACAAAGAGAAAAAAGAAAAAAGAAAAAAGAGAAAAACAAGAAAAGACATAAAAAATGCAAGCAATTAAAAAAACAACAACACAGATCAAACCTTTACATAACCTTCTTTCCTTTGCTTATTTCCTTGACCTCCGCACACCTCCCTTTTTTGTATTCTAATTCAATTAGATATTTCAGCAAATCCTTTCCAGCTTTGTTTTTATCCTATTAATTTATCTTAATATACTGTAATTTTACATTCTCGTCTTTCACCAATTAACAAATCCATTTTTACCTAATCCTTTATATCATTTCTGCTAAAAGCACATTACTTCATTCCAACATCCTTCTAACATTCCTTAATTTTGCAATGTTTCTGTAGATAAACTTTAAATTTTTTCCAATCTTCTTCCACCGACTCTTCACCTTGGTCTCGGATTCTGCCAGTCATTTCCGCCAGTTCCATATAGTCCATCACTTTCATCTGCCATTCTTCCCGGGTGGGTAAATCTTGTGTCTTCCAATACTTCGCGATGAGTATTCTTGCTGCTGTTGTTGCATACATAAAGAAAGTTCTGTCCTGATGGAATCATATTTTAAAGCAGTGTTTCCCAAACTTGTGTTTCCAGTAGTTTTGGGACTACAATTCCCATCAACCTTGACCACTGGTCCTGCTAGCTAGGGATGATGGGATTCGTAGTCCAAAAACAGCTGGAGACCCAAGTTAGGGAAACCCTGTTTTAAAGCATTTCTGTCTATTTTTTGGAATTAATTTGAAATCAAATTTCAAATAATGTCAGGTGTTTAATTCTAAAAATGCAGAAATACAATCCAGCCAGCTCATGCCAAATTAAGTCACATCATTTCAAACGGACAGATTTCCAAAGTCTGAAGGTGGGTGATCTGGTTTCTCCACATGGAACCCTATATATCTATATCCTGTTCTGTTGGGCTTTGGTGCTCACAGGGGAACAAGTGGCAACGACCAGAGTCTCGCAAAGGCATTGCTGGTAGCAGCTGCCAGGGGCTTCTCCTGCCTGAGCTTTGGAAGACCTGATTGTAGCAAAGCGAGAGAATCATCTGAAGGTTTAAAAAGACTGGCCAGTGGATGCTTAAAAGGATCTGTGGCATTTGCCCTCCTAGGTGTGTGACATCATACCGGGTTCATAGGGAAAGCGTTAACTAATTGTAAAAAGACTAACCAATGGGAACCCAGGGGGCAGTTTAACTGCACACTATGAAATCTCATAGTACCGGCAGTCCTCGAAAGATTCCATCAACGGTGTCTCCGAAAATTTTTACACATCACCTGGGAAGACACGCAAACTAATGCTAGTGTACTGGAAGAAGCAAAGAACACTGGTGTCGAAGCAATGATTCTTCAATATCAACTTCGTTGGACTGGTCATGTTGTGTGGATGCCTGATTACCATCTTCCAAAGCAACTACTCTATCCCATACTCAAAAATGGAAAGCGTAACGCTGGTAGCCAACAAAAGAGGTTCAAAGACTCTCTCAAGGCAAATCTAAAAAAAAATGTAGTATAAACACTGACAACTGGCCTGCGAGTGCTCCAATTGAAGAACAGCCTTTACCAAAGGTGTCATGAACTTTGAAGATGTTCGAGCTCAGGATGAAAGGGAGAAGCGTGCTAAGAGGAAAGCACACTTGGCAACCTATGCCCCCACTGTGGAAGGGCGTGTGGCTCCAGAATTGGCCTCCACTATCACTTACGGACTCACTTTTAAAACCATGTTTATGGAAGACAATCTTACCTGGCTACGAGTGATAGCCAAAGAAGAAGACTTGGTCTGGCAGGACGGATGAGTTGAAAACCACTTATGCACAAGAGAAGGACAAAAGAATACTAGCAAAACAGCATCCTTGGAAAAGTTTGCTATAAAGTGGGGTTTTGAGGGGACAGAGGAAGGAGGGCTCCACTCCTGAGATGGAATTCCAGGTGCATTTATTTCAAATTGCCTAGTTTTAGTTTCTGATGCTGAGCAGCCATCATCACAATAGAGTAATTTTAGACTCTTAGATGGACTTAATGGCCTTTCAGGGAGCAGGGTCTATTTTAAGTGGTAATGTTCATTACGTCACTTCAAAATATGGTAAACAAACCCTGCTGGATTGGGGGGGGAGGGGCTACTCCTGCCCTGACAGCACCACTCTGACAGAGTCTGCTATCTCACAGCTACACTGTATGACAAAAGTAGGATAATATTCTTATGAGTTGGTTGGGAAAGGAAATGAGTGCCCACCAAATTGTGGATATTACTTAAAAAAAATAAAACAAGAAGAGAAGTCCCCTGAATTGGACAGTAACCATCAGTCCTCCCCCAAGGCTTTGGAGGAGCTTGAATCTAACAAAGTTATCCTGGAAGCCTCTTGCCCTAGACAGAAAGCAGAACTCGCTGGTCCCTTCCCTTGACCCTCTCCTTCCTTAGCTCGTTCATCTCCTCCCATGAAACCCTAGACTTTATCTCTGATGCCGCTGCAATTATGAAATGCAAGTTCGCCGTTTCCACAAGGCCGTATTTACATGACATCATGGAGACAGATGGCACTTTGCAAATTACTTGACAATGATGCATCCCAGATCCAAACCGCTTAACGGCGCAAGACAGACAGGACAGGACAAGCCATGACAGAAGACAGAGGTGGAGGACAGGAAGGAAGGAAAGGACAGCGGCTGTAACAAACAAGGACCATATGATATCTTTTGCAAAGCAGCCCGCATCTTAGGGAGTTCCAGCCGTCCCTATCTCACCCTCCTTCTTCTCCCCACTCCTGCCCTGAATCTTTCAACATCCTTGCAGGGCAAGGGAAGGAGAACGAGCAGGGATAACTCATCCCATGGAGATAACTGTAAGACACAGGGACAAATACCATTGTAGATTAAGGGCCAAACCACATGGTGGTTTTTAAAAATAGAATTCAGCTTTTATTTTTTTTGTCCCCCCCCCCCCATTCCTGCCTCATTGCACTTTGCTTTTCATCCAAAGCCATATAAATTAAACACTTCTCCTTTTTCCACCATGCTGCTGATCCATGTGGGACGTGACTCATGCATCTGCCCAGTTTCTTTGCAGGGCAGTGGAGCAGGCACAGAGCAGAACATCGTGCGCCAGGCGGGTCAATGCATGTAGAGGTCTGGTGGCATGAGGGTCTGATAAGCATGGTTCTTTCCTCCTAAGTAAAAAATGGTACCAATCCGCCTTATGCCCATGCTGTCCTGCTCCCTGTGCCCCAGTGTCACCCCAGGAGGACTTGAATGAAGGTGAATCAAAAGTCACCCATCCAGGGAAGAGCCCTTAGCACTCCGGTCCTCCCAACCTGGGGACGTGTCTCTCGCATCACCCTCAGAATCCTACAAGGACCTTCCTTGTAGCGCCTTCTGTTCTCCAGTGCTGCCAGAGCCAGGGGCTTGTGAAAAGGGGCGGTGGGGGTGGTTCACTGAGGGGGGTGACATTTGGCACGCCACTCACCCATGACTCCCAAGCCTACCTCTAGTTATCGGGGTAAGGGGGCGGAGCTGCGCTGCTTTGCCAGCGGCATTCCCCATTCCCCCTTTCATTTTGACAGCTTAGGAGAGGCTTGGGAGTCGCGGGTGGTGCACCAAATGTCTGCCATGGGCGGCTCAGTCCACCCCCGTGGGTGGCTTGCTCTGCCCCCTGGCTGCAGGGCACGCGCACCACTCCAGGCACTCAAGCGGCTATCCTGTGCCTGGGAGGGCACCCTCTGCGCCAGGCCCCCCACGGGAGCATGCACGCCCTGGGCAGTGCAGGATTATTCTCCCCCACTGGCCGGAGCATACTAGGCTACAGACCCTCACACAGGGTCCCCGGATGTTTAGTAGTCTATTGATCCCTGTGCCACCACTGTGCTTGCTTGCCTGCAACCACCAACCAGTTACTCTCTGGTAAAACACTGAGTCCAGATAGTTGTTAAAATGAACCAAAAAAAGGGGGCAGTTCAGGGCCAGCACCGCCAACCAAACTGTTCGGCCAAATTCTGGCTGAAGCTCAGGGGCTTCTCAGTCAGCGAGGAAAACCCTGAAACAGCTTGCGCATCTGTGCCATCAAGTGGATGTGATGTCCTGCTCCCTCTTCATCTGGCTTTTGAGCTCAGAAGAATGAGGAGGAACAACAACCAAGAGTGTGACTTATGCTCCTAAGAGTGGAGGGACCCAGAAGGGCTTGAGCAGATGTTTCTAGCTTACTCAAGCCGAATGCATGTGGGTTCGTGGTTTCTCTTAAGTGTTTGCTAATATTTACCACATTGCACAGTCAAACATCCTTTCTCAACTGAGCTGGCTGCTCATAATGCAACACAGATGAGTTCATCAACAGTTGTCGGGGCCTTTTCTCTTCTTTTTTGGAGATGTGTGAAATCAAATGTTCCCCTCCCAAATCCATTCATTCCATTTATGCCAGAGGCTTTCAAGCTGTATGTTTTTTTGAGGTGGGGGAGGAGTGGAGACTGGTTTTTCCCTGGGTTCCTCAGTGAGAAGATAAATCAAGGTTGCTAGATGTTCATAGGGGCATTGGGAGAGTTCTGCTGGATCAAACCAAGCTTCTATTTTATACCTGAAGGAGCGTCTCCACCCCCATCATTCTGCCCGGACGCTGAGGTCCAGCGCCGAGGGCCTTCTGGCGGTTCCCTCATTGCGAGAAGCAAAGCTACAGGGAACCAGGCAGAGGGCCTTCTCGGTAGTGGCGCCCGCCCTGTGGAACGCCCTTCCAGCAGATGTCAAAGCGATAAACAACTACCTGACATTCAGAAGACATCTGAAGGCAGCCCTGTTCAGGGAAGTTTTTAACGTGTGATTTTACTGTATTTTTGGTTTTTATGGAAGCCGCCCAGAGTGGCTGGGAAGGCCCAGCCAGATGGGCGGGATATAAATAATAAATTATTATTATTATTATTATTATTATTATTATTATTATTATTATTATTCTATTTCATCCAGCACCCTCTTGCACGCCACTGCCAAGGATGTGAGGAAGCCCCCAACAAAAGCCTGAGTGAAAAGCAATTCTTGTTGCTGCCATTGCTCCAATATTATTGATGCATCTTGAAGTGGGCTTGCTTGCAAATGAAAAAGAAAATGACTGTTGATATATCCTGTAGAATGTTATGTCTCAGAATCTGACAGTGAACAAGCACAGCCATTAATTGGAAGCTAAGAGGAGCTCTCAGTGAAGTTTTGTAGTTTTGCAAGAAAGAGGCCTGGGAGGTCTTAATTCAGACCATCACTCCACTTCAGCTGATTGGTAGAAATTTGCATGTTCTTTAAAAGGAGTCTATGAACACAGCCCCTTTTTACACCTCCCCCAAATCACCAAAAATGACTCCCCCAAATCACTTCTTGCCTCTGCTAAATGAACCCAAGTTTCTCCAATTTTATTTCTCTCTTTTTGCCTTCTGCCTTCTGGCAATGCCTGCAACCAAGCTGATGAAAAATGTATTGCTCTGTTTTCCTTTGGACCACATCAGTGATGCTGAGAGGGGTTTATTTGTCATCTGAGCAGCCCAGGACCTCCAGACACACGGCCCAGGCTGGGAGGTCACCTCGGTGCTGCTAAGGCAGCAAAAACAACATGGGAGGCAGCAGTGGTGAGCTACCAGTCTCTGCAGCCACAGCAGGCGCTGTGATTCTCCAGCAGTTTGACTTCAGCCCCGGAGGCACACTCCATTGTCTCTTGAGACAGATGGTTGCCAACCACAAAGACACTTCATCTTCCCCAAGGCAACCGAAAGCAACTTACAACCAACAAGTGTATGTAGCCTAACTTTGCACATCTCATTCCCCACCCAGCTAGGAAGTCTTCTTCTGCATGTGTATGTCGTTTAGCTGGATTGGGGCAAAAAAACACACCAATTCTAGCAGTTGCCATATGTAAAAAAACAACAACTAACCACACATATCATATGTGTAGTCTGGGGTTTCTATAAATATACAATCACTAGTCCAGTGTAATTAATCTTAGCATTCAACAAAGATGTTCTGATCTCTTTGCAATGCAGAGAGGGTTGGTTTACATTAGCTGCCCCAAGTAAAAGATTTCATTCTTTGATTGACATTCTGGGCAGCTTTGATCTTTGCATTATCTATTGATCCCCCTTGCATTGCAGCTTGGAACCGCAGCCAGTCAATGCTTTAAAATGAATCAACTTCCTACTTGGACCACCACTGGCTACTGGATCAAGCCTCTGGCCCCATCTAGTCCAGGATTGATGCTTTTGAATTATGGTGCTGGAGGAGACTCTTGAGAGTTCCATGGACTGCAAGAAGATCAAACCTATCCATTCTGAAGGAAATCAGCCCTGAGTGCTCACTGGAAGCACAGATCCTGAAGCTGAGGCTCCAATACTTTGGCCACCTCATGAGAAGAGAAGACTCCCTGGAAAAGACCCTGATGTTGGGAAAGATGGAGGGCACAAGGAGACAGGGATGACAGAGGATGAGATGGTTGGACAGTGTTCTCGAAGCTACAAACATGAGTCTGACCAAACTGCGGGAGGCACTGGAAGACAGGAGTGCCTGGTGTGCTCTGGTCCATGGGGTCACGAAGAGTCGGACACAACTAAACGACTAAATAACAACAACAACAACAAGTCCAGGATCCTCTTCTCAAAGTGGCCAACCATGTACCCATGGGAAGCCCACAGACAGCACCTTGGGCATGAAAGCAGCCTCCGTTCCTGCAGTTTCCAGGAAGTGGGATTCAGAAGCAAGTTGTCTCCGACAGTGCAGGGACAACTTAGCCATCCGTATTAGTAGCAGTGATTTACTGTGTATGGAAGAACCAGAATACACTTTGGGGTGATGTTCAGAAGAATTCCACTAGGGGACAGAATTGCGTTCTGAATTAACTTTTAGCTTGTTGGAAAAGCGATAGCTTCCAGAATCTTAAATCTTTCAATGTGGGAACGCAGGCAAAGTCCTCTTGTTGCTGTGGGAACAGACCAAAGCAGAGGGTAAATAATTTTACAATAACGAGAGACCATTTCAATTTTCTTCCCACTTTTTAATGCTGCAGGTGGGGTTATTTTTTGGGAGGGGTGTGTTTGCGTTTTTTAAAACCACTTTAATTTTCAAATTCTCCTTTCGCCCTGCTGTAATTAGATCCATCATTTGTTGCCTAACCTGAGAGCTTCTCTGTGAGAAGTCTGGGGAACACAAGACCCTCCCTACTGCCAAATGGGTTCATGGCACATAGGTCTATTTAGACGCCATGCATTCAAAAAACCCTGGCTCACAGGACTCCCTGCTCTCCATTTCTTTTCATCTCAGCACCTCACTTCGAATCAAAAAGAGCAGCTGCATTCTTCACATGGACTGACTGGCTTTTTCTCAGAAAGATATTCTGAAGTTGAACATATGATGCACACAAACACCCTCACAAATTTGGATTTGTCAGCAGAAACAGAAGTTTAGAAGCTGACATTTTATTTTACTGCTTTTGAGCCAAAGGCAACCAGCTCATACCCTCCAACATTTCTCTGATGAAAATAGGGATGTCTTATTCTATTATTAAAAGGGACGTGGGTGGCGCTGTGGGTTAAACCACAGAGCCTAGGACTTGCCAATCAGAAGGTCAGCGGTTCGAATCCCCGCAACGGGGTGAGCTCCTGTTGCTCAGTCCCTGCTCCTGCCAACTTAGCAGTTCGAAAGCACGTTAAAGTGCAAGTAGATAAATAGGTACCGCTCCAGCGGGAAGGTGTGCTGCTCTGGTTTGCCAGAAGCGGCTTAGTCATGCTGGCCACATGACTCGGAAGCTGTATGACGGCTCCCTTGGCCAATAAAGCGAGATGAGCGCTGCAACCCCAGAGTCAGCCACGACTGGACCTAATGGTCAGGGGCCCCTTTACCTTTACTATTCTGTTGTTGTTGTTGTTGTTGTTGTTGTTGTTGTTGTTGTTGTTGTTGTTATCATCCCACCCATCTGACTCTGACCACTCTGGGTGGCTTCCAACATATATAAAAACACAAAAAATAAACATAAAAAACTTCCCAATACAGGGCTGCCTTCTGAGGTCTTCTAAAGGTTGTATAGTTACTTATCGCTTTGGCTCAGGGGTCGCATAACTCCATACCCTCTAACATTTCTTCGATGAAAATAGAGCCATCCTAAGGAAAAGTGGGACATTTAGGGGTCAAATCAAAAACTGGAATGGCTTCTGTATGAAACGACCATTGCCCCTCATGAATTTAGGTTCATCAGCGGGAATAAAAGTTTAGAAGCTGACATTTTATTTTACTGCTCCCGAGCCAAAGTCAACCAGCTGATGGGGAGTGATTCTGGTCATCTGTGCTGCCTGTGTTAAGTGACCCTCCTTTGAGAAATACTGAGTTCTCTCTCTTCCACCAGAGACATGTTTATTAGGGCAAATGGGGGCAATGGCCTACTGTGGTGATCACACAGGGTCCCCGGACGTTTAACAGTCTATTGATCCCTGTGCCACCACTGTGCTCGCTTCCCTGCTGCCACCAACCCGTTACTCTCGGGTAAAACACTGAGTCCAGACAGTTGTTAAAAGTGAACCAAATAAACAAGTTTATTTTATAAACATTAACAAGTTTATGGTTTCTCAGATAATATTCCTGTCAGTATCTATACCTTCCTAAAATCTTCTGACTCATTATCTCAACTGTTTGACTGACTCATCTTAAAACAAATTTTGTCACATCAGACTAGCCCAACCTACAAACTTATCCTCTCTGTCTCTTCTAACTCCAGACTGTC
The DNA here is from genome assembly GCF_951804945.1 of Podarcis cretensis. Classification (NCBI taxonomy): domain Eukaryota; kingdom Metazoa; phylum Chordata; class Lepidosauria; order Squamata; family Lacertidae; genus Podarcis; species Podarcis cretensis. Next base: position 78,728,267 of record NC_137176.1, read on the forward strand.
TTGTCAACCACCCTAACTCTAACTCACTTAAAAAACCCAACCCTCTGTGCTTAAACCTTTGTTGTTGTTTAGTCATGTCTGACTCTTCATGACCCCAGGGACCAGAGCATGGCAGGCACATCTGTCTTCCACTGCCTCCCACAGTTTGGTCAAACTCACGTTTGTAGCTTTGATAACACTGTCCAACCATCTCGTCCTCTGTCGTCCCCTTCTCCTTGTGCCCTCCATCTTTCCCAACATCAGGGTCTTTTCCAGGGAGTCTTCTCTTCTCATGAGGTGGCCAAAGTATTGGAGCCTCAGCTTCAGGATCTGTCCTTCCAGTGAGCACTCAGGGCTGATTTCCTTCAGAATGGATAGGTTTGATCTTCATGCAGTCCATGGGACTCTCAAGAGTCTCCTCCAGCACCATAATTCAAAAGCATCAATTCTTCGGCCTTCTTTATGGTCCAGCTCTCACTTCCATACATCACTACTGGGAAAACCATAGCTTTAACTATACGGACCTTTGTTGGCAAGGTGATGTCTCTGCTTTTTATGATGCTGTCTAGGTTTGTCATAGCTTAAACCTTATACACAATTAACTCTGCCCCTTGGGTTCCCATTGGTTAGTCATTTTACAATTAGTTAACCCTTTCCTTATGAACCCAGTATGATGTCACACACCTAGGAGAGCAAACGCCACACCTACAAACTTCAGCCTGCCCTGAGCCAGCCCCCGGCTGCCTACTTTCATGTACACAACCACAAGGAGGGTAGCCATGCCCAGACAGAAGCTGCATGCTGGCATTTTCTGGCGAGAACTCATGAGATTTTGCTGATATATCCACTGGCAGAGTGGGAAGGGCACAGAGGCAGCCTGCTGTGGCTTGCCTCACAAAGTGGTGCGGGGGGCACACTCGTGCGCTGCAGTCCAGGCGAGGAGAGGGGTGGCAAAGCTGCTGTCAACTCTCTTGCTCTCCTTGTCCTTTGTCGCTAGTGATACAGTCACTGTCCAACCAGGCAGAGGGCCTTCTTGGTGGTGGCACCCGCTGTGGCGATCACACAGGGTCCCCGGACGCCTGACAGTCTATTGATCCCTGTGCCATCACTGTGATTGCTTTCCCGCTGCCACCAACCCATTTCCCTCGGGTACACACAGAGTCCAGTCAGTTGTTAACACTGTAGCAGGAAACACCCCCCCCCCATCATTCAGTTTGTACAAACTTCACACACACTTACACTCACACACTACATACACTACACTTCTGTTATAAATTCATAGAAAATCAACCATACATCGGATTTGCACTGTTCCACTTTTATTTCACTCCATGAAGGAAGGACTACAAAATGGGGAAGGTTTGATACAGGCCATCCCAGCACATCCACAGGAGCCCTGCCCAGTTGTTATGCCAACCCTGATGGTCCTAGACAGAAGACAATCAAGATCACAAAGAACTTGCATATGGGAGTGGATTCAGCATGGACTGGAACAAAGGACAATGATCAGATCTTCCCTCTGGGGGCAGGAAACTGCCAACTCCCCTTTGCCTCCTGGAAGTGACTCATGGGGAGGGGGAGAAGGGAACCAGCCAGGTGACAGGACACTCAGGTTACCGCCACAACTCCTCCCTCAACCCCTCCTTTCTGTAATGTATGCATGATGTTTCTGGGGGTGGGCTTGACCTAGAGGAGGGGAATTTCAAAAGTTTTTATAAGGTCTTGCACACCATTTTTCTGTGTCTTTTCCTCTCACCTGCAAGTGAGGGGAGCACCCTGTTGCAACAGTCAATAAAGGCCAAGCCTACAGGCTGCTGATTTGCTCCAATTTACTCTGGTTGGTGTCTTTACTTTTTATCCAAGGGAGCCCTCGGATTTTTCCGGTAACAACATTAACAAATAATCAAGTTTATTTTTATAAGCATGAACAAGTTTAAGGTTTCAGTTAATTCTTCTTGTCAGTTTCTTAATCTTAGTTTCTTTACTGACCTATTTGTTCCTAACAACTTCAAACTGATTATCCCAACTATCTATCTGACTCCACCTAACAGTTCCTCTCACTCTCTCACAACACAACTCGACCAACCCACTGACTTAACCTCCCTCTTCCTTCTCCAACTCCCAACTCTCAACTGACTTCCACACAACTCCCACTCTAACTCCTCCCCTTGGGTTCCCACTGGCCAATCACTTCACACTCATTTAACCCTTTCCTTATGACCCACCTAGGAGGCAAACGCCACACCCACCCTGTGGACCGCCCTCCCATCAGCTGTCAAGGAAATAAACAACTATCCAGCTTTTAGAAGACATCTGAAGGGAATGTTTTAAATGTTTGAAGATTTATTGTGCTTTCAATTCTGTTGGAAGCAGCCCAGAGTGGCTGGGGAAACCTAGCCAGATGGGCGGGGTAAAAATAATAAATAATAATAATAATAATAAATATTATTATTAGAATCATAGAATCATAGAATTAATAGGCTCTGACCCTGGCATGGCAATAGTCTGTGCAACACCCAGAAATGGATGTGTTTGCCTGCTGAAAAATGAGCCTTCCTTTCCTACTAGTGCTAGGAAAAGTAAAATGCAAATAAACCCCATACTTTAAGTAGGGGAGAAATGATCCTAGGGGTATTTTCTTTACTTCTGCTTGTGTGTATGATGCCTTGAACAAGCGCAACATTCAGTTTTTCTGGGAAATTCTTTGCTTTCAAGTCGCTGAGAGATCTAAGCAACCTTGCTGGTAGCTACGGGAAAGTTTTACAGTATAAACACACCTACCCGAGGTTCTGTATTTTAGCCCACTAATTAGTCAATAATTATCCTCTCAATGCGTCTTGGAAGTGAAACCAAGGCTGTGACACAGGAGAACAAGGTCAGGCTTTGATTGCCTCGCTGCCTCACTTCTTAGCTGAAAAGCAGCCAATTATACCTGTTGTAAAGCAAGGTCAAAGCATCAGGCTGGCGATATAAATAAATTAGATCCTGTTTGGGTTCTTAGACGGGGGTGTATTAATAGCTAGGCATAAATAGCTTAGATTTGTTTGAATGCCTTTCAAGGAAATGAGGGGGGGGGGGTAATACACTAAAAAGCAGTCTAGCTAGATCCTGGAAAGAGAATAAGATTTGCAAGCCTAAAGCCAGCCATTTTGTTGTAAAGGAGGCCTGAAGGTACATTAGGAGAGGGTGCGTCATAAGTTGATGTGAAACAGCGCACAAAGCTCAACTAAATTTTGTGTTTCAATTTATGGCCAGAGCAATCTGAGAGTGAGACCAAGGCAGAGGAACCTTTTCCTATATGACCTGCCAGCTCTTGCCAGCAGAATAGCAGGTGGTAGTGGTCACACGTTTGGGTTGCCATACATCCAGAATTTCCTGGACATAACTGGGATTCTGCCGTCAGAAACTGTGTCCAGGCAGAAATTGCTGAAACGTCTGGGATAATCCGGATGTTTGGCAACATGTGTCAGTACAGTGGTACCTTGGTTCTCAAACTTAATCCGTTCCGGAAGTCCGTTCCAAAACCAAAGCGTTCCAAAACCAAGGCGCACTTTCCCATAGAAAGTAATGCAAAATGGATTAATCCGTTCCAGACTTTTAAAAACAACCCCTAAAACAGCAATTGAACATGAATTTTACTATCTAACGAGACCATTGATCCATAAAATGAAAGCAAGAAACAACGTACTGCAGTCACACAATCAATCCATCCGTAGCTGAACTGGGTTCCACACAGTGACAAAAACAAAACAAAAAAGCTGCAAAAACGTAAACACAAAATAAATAGCAAAAACAGACTTCAGCATAACACTCAAAACAGGTGGCACTCAAATCGGAAGTGTAACACTCAAAATGGAGCACGTTCAGCTTCTGAAAAAGGTTCACAAACCAGAACACTTACTTCTGGGTTTGCAGTGTTTGGGTTCCAAGTTGTTTGAGTACCAAGGTGTTTGAGAACCAAGGTACCACTGTAGTGTAGATTCTGACGCATTGCCAAAATAGCTCTAAAACTTCATTTATGGCAACCCTACTTTTTCCATTTCTCCCCATTTGAAAAATCTTATGGTCCACACTCCCAGGCACCAAAGGATTGCACCCTAAGAGCATTTAATTTATTTTATTTGATGTTCCTTGCTTGATGACTACAATAAAACAAAGGAGTCAAGTTACAGTTATTACTCCTCCCTCTCCCCAAAAATATGTAAATCTGAGCAAATTTGGAGAGTGGGGACAACTACTGCTGTGTGTTTTCATAGCTGTTGCCTTGAGCTCCACCCCCCCACACTTTGCAGCACTTTATTTTTTTATTTTATTTTATTTTATTTTATTTTGACCAAGTAATAATTATACATAAATAGGAATAAAAATGTGCACCCCACCACTGAGACCATTCCACTATAACTATCCAGCCTCCCAAAATTCCAACACTTCTCGCGATGGTTTGACCCCTTTCCGTTTTAACAGTACGAATTCTACAAACACCCTCCATATCTTCTCAAAATCATTTATCCTGCATATTCCCCATCTTACCTCAATGGCACATGTTAATTTATCATTAATAGCTATATCCCACACCTCTTTATACAGTGGTACCTCAGGTTAAGAACTTATTTCGTTCTGGAGGTCCGTTCTTAACCTGAAACTGTTCTTAACCTGAGGTACCACTTTAGGTAATGGGGCCTCCTGATGCCGCCATGCCACTGCAACACAATTTCTGTTCTCATCCTGAAGCAAGGTTCTTAACCCGAGGTACTATTTCTGGATTAGTGGAGTCTGTAACCTGAAGCGTCTGTAACGTGAAGTGTCTGTAACCCGAGGTAAAGGGTAAAGATAAAGGGACCCCTGACCGTTAAGTCCAGTCGTGGCTGACTCTGGGGTTGCGGCGCTCATCTCGCTTTATTGCCCAAGAGAGCCAGCGTACAGCTTCCGGGTCATGTGGCCAGCATGACTAAGCCACTTCTGGCGAACCAGAGCAGCGCACGGAAACACCGTTTACCTTCCCGCTGGAGCGGTACCTATTTATCTACTTGCACTGGCATGCTTTTGAACTGCTAGGTTGGCAGGAGCAGGAACGGAGCAATAGGAGCTCACCCCGTCGCAGGGATTCGAACCGCCGACCTTCTGATCGGCAAATCCTAGGCTCTGTGGTTTAACCCACAGCACCACCCGTGTCCCGTAACCCAAGGTACTACTGTACTATTCTTCCATTTTATATTCTGCTTGCCCCTTCCACTTCCTAGCCCTAATAGCTCATGCAGCTGTCAATAAATTTGTGAGCAAGTCCTTCCTGGCCGGCGAGTCTTCCACCCCATCGTAAATTGTTAATAATGCTACCTCTGGACTTTTGGTCAGCTTTAACCCAGTGATTTCTGTTATCTCCTTAAACACCTTTTTCCAGAAAAATTGTACATATTTACACCTCCACCACATGTGAACATTATTCCCGGTTTCCTGGCATCCCTGCCTTGAGCTCTGATCACAGCTCTTGTGTAACTGGGTGGAGGCTAGAAGCGAGTGTGTGCAGAAACCAGCCTAAAAGCAAAAATTGCATTTTCTGACCCACCCACCTTTGCCTCTGGCACCACCCACCGGCGGTACGTTGCATACAGCAGACCGTAGCCCTCAGGCTAATAAAGTTTCCCCGCTCCTGAAAGAGAGGAAAGACGAGATAAATGTTGGGGACAAAGGGACATTGCGATATGTTTTTGCTGGTACACAACTTGTAATGCTGCTATAAACCTGTTGATGTCCCAAACCACATGCGGTACATTCAGACACAGCAATTGCATTAAAAGAGAGAGAGAGCTGTGATAGATGATGTTTCAATGGGCAACATTTTCCAGAGCTAAAGGGGAACTTCACAACTTGAGCAGAAACCCACCCTGGATGAGCTTCTCTTGCAGCTGAAGACAGAAGATGACCTTTACTAAAGCAGACCCTGGAGGCTTTACCTTTGAGTCAGTTTCTGAGTCACAAGCACTGTCGGTTTTCTTCTTAAAGTGCTTTCTCTCTCTCTCTCTCTCCCCCCCCCCCCCGTTAGATGGGGTTGAGAAGCCACTGGGGTGGTTTTTTTCTGTCCCAAGAACCAACTAAATTTTAGTTGCTAAAGCCTCAGTTTGCCCCAGGAAGAAACATGACACATTGTGAGAACTTACTTTGAAAGTAATTCTCTTCCCCATCCATCCCCCCGCCCCCTTTCAAATCCCTGCTTTTATGGATAGTTGGAAGGAAATAGAAATTAAAATAAATAAATTCCAGCTGGTGCCTTTGTAATTTGCAGATTCATAGGAATCCGTCAAGTTATCCGATTAGCAGTTTCTTATGGCTCTTTGGTGAGATTTTACCCAGCCCACTAGGCTATGCATAAACTTTTTAAGTCGGTGGGAGAGCGGTGGAGGGAACAAGCACAATGCGAGTAAATGCATTGATTAAACAGGAGCTATTCCTGTTTGGGTGGGTCTATGAACAAGCTGATTTACTTATGCCAAACATCTGTGGTTGTGGGATAAATGTGCATCTGTTTATGCAGTATGCAAATTCATGGAGAGAGAGAGAGAGAGAGAGAGAGAGAGAGAGAGAGAGAGAGAAATGTCACTGAAAGCTTTGAATGCACATCTGGAACATTAATAAATAATAATAATAATAATAATAATAATAATAATAATAATAATTTATTTATTATTTATACCCCACCCATCTGGCTGGGTTTCCCAACAAAACATTAAAATACAATAACCTAGTAAACATTAAACGCTTCCCTAAACAGGGTTGCCTTCAGATGTCTTCTAAGAGTTTGGTAGATATTTTTCTCTTTGAAATCTGGTGGGAGGGCGTTCCACAGGGCGGGTGCCACTACTGAGAAGGCCCTCTGGCTGGTTCCCTGTAACTTGGCTTCTTGCAGCGAGGGAACCGCCAGAAGGCCCTCAGAGCTGGACATCAGTGTCCAGGCAGAACGATGGAGGTGGAGACGCTCCTTCAGGTATACTGGATCGAGGCCGTTTAGGGCTTTAAAGGTCAGCACCAACACTTTGAATTGTGCTTGGAAATGTACTGGGAGCTAGTGTAGGTCTTTCAAGACCAGTGTTATATGGTGTCGGCAGCCGCTACCAGTCACCAGTCTAGCTGCCGCATTCTGGATTAGGACTGGTGATGGTGCTGTGAGGCAGGCATTCAAGACACCCCTGTGTGCTCTAGTGATTAGAGAGTTGGACCAGGGGCGAATCTACACTGGCCGGTTATAACATTAAAAATGTGTTATAAAAATGTGACACCAGAGGACGTTGCAGAGCAGCGATCTGGGGGAATGGGAAATTGCATTGAGAACTATGTAACTTTTTTTTTCATATAGCTTTTAATAGTGTTTTTGCAGATCAGTGTAGATCCAGCCTAGGACCTGGGAGCCCAGGGTTCCAATCCCTGCTCAGGCACAAGGTCTACCTTGGCTTAGTCACTAGCTCTCAGCCTAAAGTCCTCACAGCTTAAAGACCACCACCACTACATGGGAGACAAATTGAAGAAAAGGAAACACAAATCAACCCCGTCCCATAGCTTAACCAATCGTGAGTATGGGCTATGAGATCTAAATAAAAGTGTAGACTTGCACATGCTGGCCAGATTCCATTTTGATTTGAAATGTTTGTTTTGGGCTTCTCAGAAGTACATTAAAGCATGAATTCTGTGAGGGGATCACTGGCCTGCAATGGCGCTCACCTGAGAGTTGCCCAAACTGCACTCGGGAGCGCTCCGGCTGGAAAGAAACCACTGATCATAGGGCTTATCCTCATGTACCTTTTATCTCACTTTTCCCAGGCACAGGTCCATGCTTAAACACTCTGTGTCCAAGCAGTCCCCCCCCCCCTTTATCCCCAGAGCTTTCCTCACAAAAACTGAATCAAAAAAGCTGAATCAAAACAAACCTCAGTTTGGGTTTCCTGCAGATTGACGTTTGTTCTGATCGAGCTTTAAATAATAATAATAATAATAATAATAATAATAATAATAATAATAATTTACATATTAAAAACTTCCCTGAACAGGGCTGCCTTCAGATGTCTTCTGAATATCAGGTAGTTGTTTATCGCTTTGACATCTGATGGGAGGGCGTTCCACAGGGCGGGCGCCACTACCGAGAAGGCCCTCTGCCTGGTTCCCTGTAACTTGGCCTCTCGCAGTGAGGGAACCGCCAGAAGGCCCTCAGAGCTGGACCTCAGTGTCCAGGCAGAATGATGGAGGTGGAGACGCTCCTTCAGGTATACTGGATCGAGGCCGTTTAGGGCTTTAAAGGTCAGCACCAACACTTTGAATTGTGCTTGGAAACGCACTGGGAGCCAATGTAGGTCTTTCAAGACTGGTGTTATATGGTCTCGGCAGCCGCTCCCTGTCACCAGTCTGGCTGCTGTGTTCTGGATTAGTTGTAGTTTCCGGGTCACCTTCAAAGGTAGCACCACGTAGAACGCATTGCAAATGGAACTCTTTCCTGGAAAGAGCGGAAGAAAGGTAAGTGTGGATAAGCCCATAATGTACAGAGATGGCAATTTTGGGTCTGCAGCCAAAGACTACTTATTACATGAGTGGGTGGCTTGGATGGTCACGAATGTGCAATTAAACATGTTTTGCTTCTCAGCAAGTGCCCTGTACTGCATTTTTGTATTTTCAGTATGTAACAGTTACCCCCTTTCGCAGAAACAACTGGCGTTTCTTTTCTGCTAATAGTTGCAATTAGCCACGATTATTCAGCCAAGGCAAGTTCAAGTTTCCGTTCTTAAATGTCACTCGATCTTCTGGAGTTAGAGGAGCGTTGTGTGGCGACTGAATTCCTACCAAAGTATTTTCAGGTCACCAAAATGTCTTCCCCCGACAATATTTATCCCGTGTAATGCATCCGGGCCATTTGGGTGGAAGCTGCTAAGAACTCTCTTGCTGCAAAGTAGAGTTTAAATGACATGGGTGTATTTGAAGTCTAGTTTCTAACAGCAAAATTGCCCTGTGGTATGCTATGTCAATTACAAGCACAAGCTTGAACTATATTTGAGTGAACTTTGATGATAGATTGTAATGCAGCTATCAAGGCATCTTATATGATGGCTGTTGTCGAGGGGTGAAGCAGAAATTAATTGCTGCTTTTGTCTCCCCTCCAAGCTGATGTGGGGAGAAAATCTGGATGGCATTCCTCTATATGCTGCATTATTCTAATTCACTGGAAGCTCACTGCAAATTTCTGTATTGATATAAGGACATAATTACTTGCCTCCCCCAATCATGGCTGAAATTTCTAGATACTTTATTATTTACTTATTAATGAATTGCCTTTCCCATTGGTCTCAGGGTGATTTACCTGTAGAAATTTTGGCAATTACCATAATGTAAATACCTTACATAAACAACATAAAAAGCTTTTGTTAAAATTACAAAATAAAACTGAAGGTCTTGTAAAAGCAGTACAAAATGAAAATAAGTTTTAATAGTTGTCAGACGTATGCAAATTGACTCTAGACCTGACCTGCTTGACGATAAACAAGTATAGCAGTTAATGTTTTGTTGAAACATTTTGTTTTATGCTGGGTTTCCATTTGGAAGGTGCAAAATGTCCGGTGCTCTTTTTTGTTCTTCTTCTAACCGATAGCCAATACAAAATTACTTATTAACAACTATAACTTCTTATTAATACTATATTTTTTGTGTGGAAAATGTTATATGTTAGATCATGCGAGAGGGAGACATCTATCTCAGAACTTGCTGCACCTGCTACCATGTTGAGCTTATATTGGGCTCCAACACAGTCACAGATACCTGAATCCAGCAACATCACCAGATGCATTCAGGTAATGTCAACCTAGCCTCCTTTTCTCACAGTGGCAGACAAGATTGGGGGGGCTCAGTCCCATCCTCACATACTTTGGGGGGGGGCACTGAGATGTCCTCAGACCCATAGAGTTGGCGCCTGTGTTGATTTGTTTGTTATGGGTGCTTGGAAAACGCCAACAAAACACAATTTTTTTATCGACCTGCCTAAGATCCAGGACAAGGGACCACCTTTTGAAAAATTCCCCCCGGATGTCAATTTCACCTTTGAAATCCCGGTAAAGCCCAGGACGTATGGCAGCCCTATGTAACAGTACTCTGCTAGCTGGCAATGTGGGTCATTTTCAGTCACTACCTGTATTCCAGATCCCCTCAGGAGCACCTGTGCTCCTTGCTATTATGGAATACAGAAAGGTAACCATAATAACGTGGGTTAAACCACAGAGCCTAGGGCTTGCCAATCAGAAGGTCGGCAGTTCGAATCCCCGCAACGGGGTGAGCTCCTGTTGCTCGATCCCTGCTCCTGCCAACCTAGCAGTTTGAAAGCACGTCAAAGTGCAAGTAGATAAATAGGTACCGCTCCAGCAGGAAGGCAAACGGCATTTCCGTGCGCTGCTCTGGTTTGCCGGAAGCGGCTTAGTCATGCTGGCCACATGACCCGAAAGCTGTATGCTGGCTCCCTCGGCCAATAAAGCGAGATGAGCACCGCAACCCCAGAATTGGCTACAACTGTACCTAATGGTCAGGGGTCCCTTTTACTTTTAACCATAATAAATGCTCTTAAATGCACCACTTTGGATTTTAATTTGAGCCTACCCAAGAGCAGGCCTATAAATCTGACTCCCACAGCCTGTGTTCACCTTCCTTGCTTCCGAAACCTGAAATGGCGTCCTTGATGAAGCCACTGATTAAACCAATTAAGCTCGTAGCCCTGGCTGTTTGGCAGTGTCAGAACAAATTTCCAGCGGCCTTTTAATTGGGTGCAATTAGTTCATCTTTTTACCGAAAGGAAGGAGAGAGGGGGAACTTGTTGTTGCACTGGGGTTGTGGGGGAATGGCAAGCTATTAAATTTTACCCTTGAACAAATCTAGATGATAACAAGGGCACTATAAGGGGGACCGAAGAAGGTGATTGGCTTTGTTTTGTTTATCTCTATGGCTTCTTTCTTTTTCTTTTTTTTGTGTGTGGAAGTGTTTCGATATTGTAGTTTTCTTTGCATCTTTTCATCTGTTTGGCAAAGAGCTAATTGTGGCCTCCCGTTCTCACGTTGCGCTGTGCTGAGCTTTCCGCCCTTGCATGAAATGCCTTGATATATCCAAAACACAAATATATACAATTTGGCAACTCCCCTTGCGCTTGCCTTTCATGCCAAGATTAAAGGGCTGCCGGCTGTGCTCTTTTGGAGCTTTTCAAAGTGAGCAGAAAGGCCCCTGAGTCTCTGATGACCAGGCTCACTATAGCTTTAATTCAACTCCCAGGCTCCTATAGAGTTCAGGTTTGAAGTTTTCCTATTCGTTAACCTCTTCACTGAACCGAGTTTTCCTCTGATTCTCTAATTAGGTACAGTCTAAGCTTTGGTAACTCTTTAAGAGTTTCCTCTTGGGGAGCTTAGGGGAACAAGGTTCAAAAGATGAGCTGGCAAGGATGCTTTAGGAGCCCTTAGCTAGACAGTTTGATCAGAGGACAACAAAACTCTGCCCACCCCCTTATTTGTGGGTGAAATAAGCAGCGGAGGAGATTAAATCTGCAAATGCCTTAAACGCTTCATTTAAAGTCATGCTGGTGCCAAGCCTTGCCCTTAGGTGTCTGGAAACTCTTTGTCCCTTGTGAAATGAACTCCCCCTCCACCCCAACTTAGGATGTTCGAGAAATTCTTTTATAATTTCACTTTAGCGACAGAACTTGTACCCCAAGCTCCTCACCTAGAGGGGCAGTACCATGATGCTACCTTCCCAGAAGGTTTGTTGTTGTGTTCACCGGGAGCGGTGAGGCATCAGGGAGGTTGGCACAATGCAGGTGAAACGACAGAGCTAATTTGGTACTGCCATTGCTGTGCCCACAATGCGACAAATGGGGTCATCTTAATAGATGGTCCTGGTTGCGGGCAGGCTCTCAACCTGGTTCCCACCACCACCCTGGCATGGGTGGAGCTATCGCGCATGCCAGGGTGGCACCACAATCACCCAGGGCTATTGCCCAATCATGTCAAAGGGTGATAGTGGGGGAAAGTATAAAAGCAGCAGCGTGACGTGTGCCAGGCTCCTGCTTCGCGCTGCTGAACCCTCCCTTTAATTTAGATCCTTTGGCCTTGCTTTGAACTTTGGTTGGTTGCCCGGCTTGAGTCGGGGGCCGGGTAGGAGAAAGCATTTGGCTACAACAGCCTGAGACTTCCCTCCTCCTCAACTAATGGTTTCCCCACTTATTATCTAATACTGCATTTTGGGATTATAATTATTACTATTAAATCCTAATTGTAAATCAACAATTCTTAAATTATACTTTTCAAGAATTGATAAAGTCCGCCTTACAAAACTTCTTGCAACCCTACTGGCGAAGTTAGTTGTTTTACAATTGTCTTTCAAGTATTCTGAAAATTTATTCCAGTCTTTCGGGAAAGTCTGGTCTTGCTGGTTCCGAATTTTTCCTGTTAGTTTCGCCAACTCATTGGTACTGATTCACACACACACACGCACCCTCAAAATTTGCTCCTGAGAATGGGGAGACTCACCAGAGTGGATTCTAGGTGTGTTCAGGAGGAAGAGAGGGTGTTCGGAAGAATCCTGCGGCATGAGCAGATCTCTGCGCATGCAACATTGGATACAACCCATAGTATGCTAGGCACCACCAGTCAGGTCTTCTCCCTCAGTTGTGCGAGGCATGGAGGTATGGGCAGGTTTGCTCGTTTATTGAAAGGCAAACAGTTCAGGGGAAAGGATATAGATTTTTGCACCTCTTTAAACAAGAGGAAGGACGCAGGTGGTGCTGTGGGTTAAACCACAGAGCCTAGGACTTGCCGATCAGAAGGTCAGCGGTTCAAATCCCCGTGACAGGGTGAGCTCCTGTTGCTCGGTCCCTGTTCCTGCCAACCTAGCAGTTCGAAAGCATGTCAAAGTGCAAGTAGATAAATAGGTACTGCTTCGGCGGGAAGGTAAACGGCGTTTCCGTGTGCTGCTCTGGTTTGCCAGAAGCGGCTTAGTCATGCTGGCCACATGACCCGGAAGCTGTACGCCGGCTCCCTTGGCCAATAAAGTGAGATGAGCACCGCAACCCCAGAGTCGGTCACGACTGGACCCAATGGTCAGGGGTCCCTTTACCTTTACCTTTAAACAAGAGGAGTGCCTGGCGTGCTCTGGTCCATGGGGTCATGAAGAGTCAGACACGACTAAATGACTAAACAACAACAAAACAAGAGGAGGAAGTTGCTTTCAAGAAGCCTCCTTGAAGACATTGCTTGTACTGTATTATCTAATAAGAAAAAGTATGTGTTTGCTTTAAAGTCATTCATTTTTTTCCCCCGCTTGCTAAATTTTGCAGATTATATCAGCTAATGAACTGAAACTAATAGGACGAATCCCCTGAGTTCTTTAATCGAGTAGTGGCTGTAATGCAAATGCGAAGACCTCTATGGTCCCTTTGTTTATAATCAAATAAATGTATTGCTGCATAAAGCATGCGGTATCTTGGCTGGCCCACCACAGCAAATTGTACGTGTTGCTCTTAGTAGCTGTTTCCTTGATTCAGTTTCCATAGGGAATTAATGAAATAAACTAGTCTTGAAAGGCCCACCTGCATTCAGAACCTGGGTGGAACAGCACTCTCGCCTCCTGAGGTTTCAAGCAACTGTTATTCAGAAGCGTTATTGTCCCTGACCATGAAGGTTGAGTATCGCCATCACAGCTAGCAGCCCTCTCCTCCATGAATTTGTCCAATCCTCTTTTAAAGCCGTCCAAGATGGCGGCTCTCCCAGCCTGCTGTGGGAGCAAGTGCAATAGTTTAAGTCTGTGCTGCATGAAGGAATTTGTTTTATCTGTCCTGAACCTTCCAACATTCAGCTCCCTTCTTCTTAGGGTTGCCAGCTATTCCGTGTTACTGGAATAGGGAAGAGTTCACCTGCTAGATCTTCCACCCCACCGAGGGAAACATCATTTCCTGAGGCACTGGTTGCTCCTGCTTTTTCTGGCACCCGTGCACATGCCTCCAGCTTTTCCTGCATTTCTGTGGTTTTATTTTTGTGTGTGACGATCTGTTGTCTGCATAAATATGCATCGATGAGTGATTGACTGGTGCAAGGAAATATAATCTCTACTCGACTGCAAAGTAAAGGTGGCATCCAAATGTAGCTTTAGGGTTATTTCCTGTACTGAAAAATCCCTTCTGTGTAGGGATTAACACAAACTCTGATAGTTCGTGTTAATAGATAGATAGTTGATTGCATGAAGATTTTAAATCCAGGGCCAACCCAAGACATTTTGCTCCCAGAACTGGAGTGGCAAATGCCACCAGTTGCCCAAACTAAGGGGCAGGCTAGTCTCAGGCTTCTCAAGTTATTTTGGTGCCTGTGTTTTCCCAGCTTCTCATTATTCCACTCCTAAATTCAGTTCTCACCATTTCCACATCGTTTTGCAAATTTGCTTGTAAAATAAAAGTCCCCGTAAAAAATAGCCAGCATCTTAGTGCGAATTTCTCCTAATGCACAAATGTTCCTATGCAATTTCGCCTAATAGACACAAACCCTGGCAGACGGAAGGAGCTTCCTAAAGAGCGCTGCTGGCAACTTACCATGTAGCCTGTGAAATGTTATTTATCTATTTAAGGGATTTATATATGCCCTGCTGTTCAGCCCCGCCCCCCCCAATACCTCCAGAATGGCTTACAAAAATCAGTAGATGTAGAGTTTGGATTTGATATCCCGCTTTATCACTACCCTAAGGCATCTCAAAGTGGCTAACAATCTCCTTTTCCCTCCCTCCCTCACAACAGACAATCTGTGAGGTGAATGAGGCTGAGAGACTTCAGAGAAGTGTGACTAGCCCAAGGTCACCCAGCAGCTGCATGTGGAGGAGTGAGGAAGCGAACCCGGTTCACTAGATTACAAGTCTACCACTCTTAACCACTACACCTCACTGGCTCACTTGCTCAGTAGCAAGATGGTCCCTGTCTTCATGCTCACAACCTAAGCCTGAAGGCACAACATGTGAGGGAAAAGAAATGGAAGGAAGGCTTGTATGATGATGTCTAAATGGACACACACCCCAATCCAGCAAGGGATTCCCCATACAGAAGCAGACTCTGCATATGAATTCCCTTGCAGCATCGGGAGCCTGATGGGCAAATTGGATGAATCAGGCTCAACAGCTGCATTGCAATGCAAAATATCTAAGCACCGTTATCCACAGGAAAGGAACGGAGATTTGTGTTCTCGCCTGTGCCAAAATGCAAAAAGGTTTTCTGCTGGCTAATCTGCTTTACACAACACAACAGTCCCATGTAAGTACAATACGATACGATAATCTTTATTGTCATTGTCCCATAAAGAACAATGAAATTGGGGGGGGGGGGTGAAATCTACATAAGACATTCAAAACCAACAAGCCTGCTAGCCCAGCTAGCCCAGCCTGGTTAGACCCCTTAAAAACTCTGATACCCCATTTTTAAAATACAATACACTCCCACAGAGACTCCTTACACAGCATTTAAAACCAAAATTGCATTTGGATAGAAACTGTTTCTCAGGCGGCTAGTCCTAGTCTTTATAAACCTGTACCTTCTTCCAGAAGGCAGAAGCTGAAAGAGATCATTTCCAGGGTGCGCACTTTCCTGCACTATCGCTGCAGCTTTCTTATGGCACCTGGAAGCATAGCTTTGATTTAGGTATTGTGAGAATGCTTCTCAACCCTGGCTTCCCAGCATGTGGAAATGCATGGGGGGGCGGCGGTGCATGCGAGGGAAACCCAGGTGTACAACCATTACCTATTGCATCCTTACACAAGGTTTCCCTGTGGACGTCTCCACCTAAGATGCGAGGTTCGATGAGCATTGTGTTCGAGGCCGATGATTTGCCTCGTTCTGACTGCTCCCCAATGTGGATACCCAGCAGAAGATGCAGACCACCAACTCTCCTTTGTCTCCTAAGCTGCTGCATATGGATCATATGGTAACAATGTTTGTTCACTACCTAGCGGCGAAAGGCCCTATATCCTATTACGGATCCCTTGGGCTGTACAGTCGACTTGTTTAGAATTCTGTCAAAAGAAATCAGGGATGTTTTTACAACAGGGAGAAGGGGAGGCAGAGGGGGTGGGTGCAAAAGAAAAACAGAAGTGTGTGCAGGAACAGGCATGTCTGTCCCCCAAGCTACTATTAGTTTTGGAACAAGGCCAAGAAAAGGAGAGGTTACCTACTAACTTAACATCTGTGAACAAGAGGTCATACTGGGCGCAAGAGTGAGTTGCAGAATCCTATTCCCAGTCTCTCCCCCTCCCCCCGTGCTGATACTTTGGGGGCCTGTGGGATTGTCTGCTCTTGGGTTTGAGTTAGGATGGGCTGAGGCAGATGCTACTTCGTTCTCACATTTCACTTCGTTCTCTTCATTTCGCTTTTAATTTGTACGCTGCTTTTCTATGTTAAAATGGTATGTGGCAAATATCACACATCGTATAACAGCCCCATCTTATGCACATAAGTCATGCTAAGAATATGACTTTGAAATAAACCTATATCAGATAAAGGTATATTCAATAACCCATTAGACTATAAGAGTAAGGTAAAGGTAAAGGGACCCCTGACTGTTAAGTCCAGTCGCGGATGACTCTGGGGTTGTGGCGCTCATCTCACTTTACTGGACGAGGGAGCCGGCGTATGTCCGAAGACAGCTACTGGGACTAAGCCGCTTCTGTCAAACCAGAGCAGTGCATGGGAATGTTGCTTACCTTTCCTCTGGAGTGGTACCTATTTATCTACTTGCACTTTGATGTGCTTTTGAACTGCTAGGTTGGCAGGAGCAGGGACCGAGCAATGGGAGTTCACTCTGTCCCAGGGATTTGAACTGCTGACCTTCTGATATGCAAGCCCTAGGCTCTGTGGTTTAACCCACAGCGCCAGCCACTTGTGTCCCAGACTATAAGAGCACACAATAAAATTAACTCTCAAAATATCAGCAACTAATTAACCGGGAATTCACTCTCAACAATTGCAATAAATGTTACTAAACGATAATCACCAGCGTTAAAATATGTTCCAATACCATTTGTACTTCTGTATTTTTGTTACGCAGGGACGCAGGTGGCGCTGTGGGTAAAAGCCTCAGCGCCTAGGGCTTGCCGATCGAAAGGTCGGCGGTTCGAATCCCTGTGGCGGGGTGCGCTCCCGCTGCTCGGTCCCAGCGCCTGCCAACCTAGCAGTTCGAAAGCACCTCCGGGTGCAAGTAGATAAATAGGGACCGCTTACCAGCGGGAAGGTAAACGGCGTTTCCGTGTGCGACTCTGGCTCGCCAGAGCAGCGATGTCACACTGGCCACGTGACCCGGAAGTGTCTCCGGACAGCGCTGGCCCCTGGCCTCTTAAGTGAGATGGGCGCACAACCCCAGAGTCTGTCAAGACTGGCCCGTACGGGAAGGGGTACCTTTACCTTTACCTTTTTATTTTTGTTACGGCCAATGGTTTTCAGCAAATAAATTAGATGGACTGACTTGTGAATGCACATGTCCCAGTGCTGGGAAATTATTACCTCTAAGGTGCTCAAGTCTCCCAGGTACATGGTTCTCCTCCTACTCTGTTTTATCCTCACAACCACCCTGTAAGGCGGGTCAGGCCATGAGAGACTGTGACTGCATCACGCAGTAAGCTTTGTGGCTGAGTGGGGATTCGAACCCTTGTCTCCCAGGTCCTGATCCGACACTGTGACCATAACACCACACTGGCTCCCGATTCCCCTCTAAGAGGAGTAGCTAAAGGGAGTCTTGTTATAGTGAAAGTGTCTGGTTTCTCCCTCGTCTCTCTGTAATTCAAGTACCAGCATATCTTCAGGCGCCCTTCCTTCCTCTCCCATTGACGAGAATCAGCTTGTTGCAACAATATCGCAGGTTCTATTATCCTCGCTTTCCCCCTCCACAGTTGTTCGACATATGAGCCTATTTGCTCGTCCTGGTTGGTGGTCCCCAATTGGTGGGTGAGGCCAGAATGGAAATAATAACTTTTCTTTCATGATTGCAGTAGGACTTGAATAGCGTCAAAGCCCCTCCTAGAGGAGGAACGGGTGTAGTTTGTTGCAACTGTGTGCTACAGACCTTTAGGGCCTCTCCTTCCACCATGTGCAATAAAAGAGCAACTTCAAAGGCTGTTCCTGAGACTACCGTGGAAAGCCAAAAGTGCAGTTCCCATCACTTCCAGGGGTCAGCCTGCCTTCCCACAGAGACTTCCTATGGTTGTGTGAGAGAATCTGTAGCTGCAAAACTTCTTTGTTTCACGCAAGTAATAAAAGGCTCCTCTAGGCTACCTGTTTGTTAAGCATTTTCTCCTGATTTGCTCATGCAGAGGTAAGACAAGGGCCCTGCCTGTATGATACATTTAAGTCTGTATCATACCACTTTGAACAGTCATGGCTTCCCCCAGAGAATCCTGGGAAGTTTGTTTGTTAAGGGAGCTGATCTTCTTTTAGGAGACGCCCTCTTCCATTCCAATTACCAGAGTGGTTTGTTTGTTTGTTTATATTATTTATTCAATTTATATACCACCCTTTATCTAAAGATCCCAGGGCGGTGTACAGTGGTACCTCAGGTGAAGAACTTAATTTGTTCCGGAAACTGTTCTTAACCTGAGGTACCACTTTAGCTAATGGGGCCTCCTGCTGCCTCCATACCGCTGCCACGCGATTTCTGTTCTCAGCTTGAAGCAAAGTTCTTAACCCGAGGTACTATTTCTGGGTTAGCGGAGTCTGTAACCTGAAGCATCTGTAACCTGAGGTACCACTGTACAACATTACAAACACATTATATAAAAACATAATATAAAGCATACTGACAGATAGCCTAATAATAAATAGTCGTCATAATAATAGAATCATAGAGTTGGAAGGATAAATTAATATCCAAAGGCCTGGATACAGAGGAATGGTTTTGCCTGGTGCCTAAAGATACATCGTGATGGCAGCAGGTGAGCCTCTCTGGGGAGAGCATTCCACAGTCGGGGAGCCACCACGGAAAAGGCCTGTTCTCTTGTTGCCACCTTCCGAACCTCTCTGAGAGACATAGATAAGACCCTTTGGTGGCAATGGCAGGTTGTGGGTCGGTTTGTATGGGGAGAGGTGCTCCTTAAAGTGTTAAGGTCCTGAACCATGTAACAGTCAATCCTCCTTACTCGGGAACTCTTGGAATTGTAGCTTTAAATATTTAGTGCAGATGAGGCCTATATCCACTCTGGCCTATCTGGTCCAGCACCCTGTTCTCACAGCAGCCAACTAGATGCGTGTGGGAAGTTCAGAAGCAGCACAAAAACCACTCTCCTCTCCTGCAGCTTCCAGAAACTGGCATTCAGATTAACGCTGCCTCGGGCAATGGAGGCAGAACAATAGCCATCGTGGCTGGTAGCCATTGACAACTTTGCCCTCTGTGAATTTGTCTAATCCTCTTTTAAAGCCATCCCCGTTGGTCACCATCGCTGCCTCTCCATCGTCAGTGGGTCTTCCAGAAAGCTTCACAGCCCCTTTTTAAGGCAGCAAATGAATATAATGCAATCAGAAAATTGCACAAATTGAAATAATGACAACAGAGCACCAGATTACCGATTTATAAACTCCACTTTATACGCTACCAAATGTCTAGGCAATACACAAAGGTTTTCAGCTGGTGTCTCAAAGCTAATGGAGTTAGAGCTAAATCGCTGAATAACATCAAAAACAAGCTGAACACAGTAATACAGTCTTCCTTTCTCAAGAAATCTGGCTCGCGGAGCTCATACTGGCTCTTACATTTCATGGTCTTTCTGGCTCCACTATTGACATTTTTCTCTCTGTATTCATGTATCTATATAGCTGCCAAGTGAACAAAACACTTTACGCGTCTGGCAAAGGGGAACCTCATGCTGCAATAAATCTGACATGGCCCAGCCCTGTGCATGCTTATTTGGAAGGTAAATCCTGCCGAATTAAATCAAAAGTTTTAATTGTGCATAGGATTGCAGCCTTGTAGCACAATCCTAAACACATTTTTCTGGAAGTGAGTTGCATTTGTTCAGTGTTATTTCCAAATAAGTGTGAACAGCCAGGCACATTTACTGTACAATAATCCTATGCATTTACCGTATACTCAAAATTAAATTGCATTGTGTTGAATGCAGCCTGTACCCTAGCAAGTGGGCCTAGAGGCCCGCAGCCTTAATATTTAAGGCGCTACAGGACTCTTGACTAGTTTTCACTGTGACGTGACTAAAATGGTTCCTATTTCTCTGGGACGTAACTAGAAGACCCAGATGTTCGCAGGGATGGTCCCTGGCAGAGCACATCTTTGCAGAAGAAGGTCATTAGGACGCAAGGCTATCTTATGCTCCACAGCTGCAGCGCATTGGGAGGCCAATGTGCTTGTGTGGCCTAGCCGCCGAGGAACAAACACCAAAGCTGAAGAAAGGAAGAAGAGTAGCAATTTGGCCAAGGCGGCTTGTAGAATCAACTGAGAACTGGAAGAGGCTCTCTCTGGAAAACCCCTCGCAGGAAAATGCTGACCTCGGAGAGGGACTTGTCTAGCAGTGCCAATCTTTTCCCACCTTAAGTCATGCTGTGCCTCCATTCCATGGAGAGATTTTTAAATATATATATATATATATTTGAAAAGATGCAAAGCAGGCCAAGTGCCTGGTGTCAACAAATAAACACCAAACATAAGAAGTGAAACAAACGTAGAGTCGTTTATGAATTCTGGATACTTGGCCTTGGTGAAGCTTTGACGTTTTCATCCCCAAAAAGTTTTTGATTTGAGTTTCTACTGAAATGAGGCTGCATTTTAATGTTGTATTTTAATCTTGGTTTTTAAGTTGTATTTTAATCAGTTGTTTTTATACTTGGTGTTAGCTGCCCTGAGCCTGGTCTTGGCTGGGGAGGGCGAAGTATAAATAATTTTTTTAAAACTTCTTCTTCTTCTTCTTCTTCTTCTTCTTCTTCTTCTTCTTCTTCTTCTGTCATTTATGCATTCTTCATACTGCAGGGGATGCCCACCAAGAGTTCATCCTCTCAGTTATATTGTTCTCAGTACAGTGGTACCTCGGGTTACACACGCTTCAGGTTACAGACTCCGCTAATCCAGAAAGAGTACCTTGGGTTAAGAACTTTGCTTCAGGATGAGAACAGAAATCGTGCAGCGGCGGCGCAGTGGCAGCGGGAGGCCCCATTAGCTAAAGTGGTGCTTCAGGTTAAGAATAGTTTCAGGTTAAGAACGGATCTCCAGAACGAATTAAGTTCTTAACCCGAGGTGCCACTGTATATGCTGTCCCTGAAACAATGGAGGTGGGGTCTATGCTGCATTTTCTTTTTACACTGGTACCTTGCTTCTCAAACTTAATCCCAGAATTCCATTCCAAAACCAAAGCGTTCCAAAATCAAGGTGTGCTTTCCCATAGCAGCGGAAGACTCCATTTACAAATGGAACACACTCAACAGGAAGCGGAACGTGTTCTGCTTCCAAGGCAAAGTTCACAAACTAAAACACCTACTTCCGGGTTTGCAGGTTCTTAATCCAAGTATATCCTATTATTGATTCCCCACCAGCCGCTCTTCTGTGTATCCTATAAACATTTTGCTCCAGGGCCTCAAAAGGTAAGTGGCACAGAGCAAGTGTCAAAGTTCTTGAATATGGTCAACGGTAGAAGACCACTTATGATTTCCTGATATCTGTATATCTATATCTGTCTATCTGTGTGTGCACACATACACACAGAGACACAAGCACACAGGACTCAGCTACATTACTAAAGAAACAGCAATTTGAATGCGCTATAAACATGCAACACCAGATGGTGCCAGAGAGCAGGGAATTTTAAAACACAATTTTACATAGAGATTTTTTTTCTTTTGTTATAATGATCTAATTTCTGAGGGTGTTTTTTTCCTGGGTTTAGATGCACCCACAGTTTAGTATTATAGTCCTGTGTTTTCAGTTGCATTAACATTTATTTTTATTAATGTTATTGCCAATCGTTACAAGATGGTTAGCGATCGTTTCAATGGTCTGTTGACTGCAAATAAAGTGATGATGATTGTTCTAAAGTGGTGTGTTGGGGGAGGAGGACTGCAGCGTGGGGAGGGATTGGCAGAAATCCAATCCCCCCTTCTCTGCTTGTGGAAGGGGCTGCTATGTTCCACCCCAGATGTTTCCCACACATAGGGAAAAAACAAAAAAGTGTAAGACTTTTTCTATTACTATGAAGAAATGTAACCAAACACTGCTCTGGCAGAAGGTGCTGCTGTAGACCTTGTTTATGTTTGCATGTTCACTTCCACCAGGTCAAAAGAACCTTTGGAAAAGATTGCAGCAAAGATATTAGTGGTGAGGGTGGAAATACTGCACAGGACCAGGAAGAACCAACAATGGAAGAGGGGAAACAGGATTTCAGGGTGTTAGAAATCGCCACAAACACTTGCCGATAAGCAAACAGCCCTTGGCTGAGAGGAAATCTCATTATTAGTGAGCCAGAGTTGCTGCCTGCTGAAAAACCACTGAGCTGAAAACCTAAAAATAGGTGTGTTGAGACTAGAATGGGGCTTGCCAGCTTTAAAACAAACAAAAGCACAAGCTCTGCTTCTGTGCTTTGAAGAGCAGCTTGACATGAGGAAATTAAGCAGATAAAAAACATCTAGTCCGGCATCCTGTTCTCACAGAGGCCAGCTAGATGCCCATGGGAAGCCCGTGAAGAGGACCTGGGTGCAAGAGACCTCTGCCCATTTGTGATTCCCAACATCTGGTATTCAAAGGCAGACTCCATGCGACAGGGAAGCTTTCCCCGTTCTTTTATTTTCATGCCCGAAACAGCTTCTTTGGGTCAATTTTTGCATGCTTGGTTATGGTTAAAGCCACAGCCTTGCAGCCAGAAAAAACAGCTGGCAGCTGTAACAGGAACTTACAACACTGCCTCTTTTAAACGGGACCTCCTTATATCATGGGCTGGAAGCATCTGGAGGGATGTTATCATGATCGGAGCAATCGTTTTGCCCAGTGAAAGATTTTAGTGCAACCCCAAAGCTTGCACATTTTTAACCTGCAACAGAAGTGGAGAATGGGGAAGCTGTAGCCCTCAAGATGTTGTTGGGGCTCCAACTCTCATCATCCCTGGTCACAGGGGGGTTGGACTAGATGAGCACCGTGGTCCCTTCCAACTCGACAATTCTGTGATTCTGTCACCATCTCTGAGGCTGATCATAACTATCTGGAGGGCCAGAAGCTCCGCACCCCGGCAGACAGGTTGGTCCAATTGACCATATATCTGTGCCGCTTCACTGTTTCTGTGGGGCCAACATAAGGTCCATATATATATAGTGGTACCTCAGGTTAAGTACTTAATTCGTTCCAGAGGTCCGTTCTTAACCTGAAACTGTTCTTAACCTGAAGCACCACTTTAGCTAATGGGGCCTCCTGCTGTCGCATGGCGGCAGCAGGAGGCCCCATTAGCTAAAGTGGTGCTTCAGGTTAAGGACAGTTTCAGGTTAAGTATGGACCTCTGGAACGAATTAAGTACTTAACCTGAGATACCACTGTATTATGTTGGAAGCCACCCAGAGTGCCTGGGGCAACCCAGTCAGATGGATGGAGTACAAAAAATAAATTATTATTATTATTAGGCTGAAGTAGAATTTGAACGAGAGTTGTCCTAGAACTGGTCTGACACCCGCAGTCATACTTATTGGGAGCTATTTCTTGCTTGCCACCACAGGAGTTAAATGGCTAATGAACAGACATTGCCAGCAGTGATCTCCGGGTTGGTGTGACCCAGCCTACAGCTAGTGGAAGCTGCAGTTACTGAAAACAAAAGGCATTGTTTTTATTTTATTATTTCTGAATGTTACCTTTAAGTCCAGGAGGCAGAGAAAGCTGGATAACCTTGGTTTTCTATGGGGATAGGGGCCTCCCAGAACCCTCACCCCTAAAATCCCATTCTGCATCAATTTACTGGCAGCCTTTTCCTTTCCAAACCACCCATGGTGTTGTTGTTTAGTCGTTTAGTCGTGTCCGACTCTTCGTGACCCCATGGACCAGAGAACGCCAGGCACTCCTGTCCTCCACTGCCCCCCGCAGCTTGGTCAGACTCATGCTGGTAACCTCGAAAACACTATCCAACCATCTTGTCCTCTGTCGCCCCCTTCTCCTTGTGCCCTCCATCTTTCCCAACATCAGGGTCTTCTCCAGGGAGTCTTCTCTTCTCATGAGGTGGCCAAAGTACTGGAGCCTCAGCTTCACAATCTGTCCTTCCAGTGAGCACTCAGGGCTGATTTCCTTCAGAATGGAGAGGTTTGATCTTCTTGCAGTCCATGGGACTCTCAAGAGTCTCCTCCAGCACCATAATTCAAAAGCATCAATTCTTCGGCGATCAGCCTTCTTTATGGTCCAGCTCTCACTTCCATACATCACTACTGGGAAAACCATAGCTTTAACTATACGGACCTTTGTTGGCAAGGTGATGTCTCTACTTCTCAAGATGCTGTCTAGGCCTGTCATTGCCCTTCTCCCAAGAAGCAGGCGTCTTTTAATTTCGTGGCTGCTGTCACCATCTGCAGTGATCATGGAGCCCAAGAAAGTAAAATCTCTCACTGCCTCCATTTCTTCCCCTTCTATTTGCCAGGAGGTGATGGGACCAGTAGCCATGATCTTCGTTTTTTTGATGTTGAGCTTCAGACCATATTTTGCACTCTCCTCTTTTGCCCTCAATAAAAGGTTCTTTAATTCCTCCTCACTTTCTGCCATCAAGGTTGTGTCATCTGCATATCTGAGGTTGTTGATATTTCTTCCGGCAATCTTAATTCCGGCTAGGGATTCATCCAGCCCAGCCTTTCGCATGATGAATTCTGCATATAAGTTAAATAAGCAGGGTAGTGTACCCAAAATACACAAAAGGTTCAAGGCGTTTCTCCTTTCCCCCAAGAGATCCATTTATTGGCTTTGTTTCTCTGACAATACATTCTCTCTAATTGTTTTAGCTGCACCAGGGGGAGCCCTGATTAGATTTTAAAGACTTTGGAACTGTGTTTTGTGTGTGTGTGTGTGTGTGTGTGTGTGTGTTGCATATCAATTTTTCCAGCTGTGTTAACAAATTGAAGGAAAACAGATGGTGGGGAGGAGGATGGGGAGAAAGCTCAGAAGGGTCTCTGGCACTTGGGCAGTCATTAACACCTTCCAACCTTATGACTGCCTTCATAAAGTAAACCTTCACCTCTTGGTAAGGTCAGGAGGAGTTCTTTGCAATGTTTTCACATCATACAGGGAAGGGGACGATCCTTTTTATGAGGAAAGGGTCCGAATCCAATCTAAGCAGTGTAAGAAGAGCCTGCTAGATTTAGACCAGGGGTAAGGAACCTAAGGCCCATGGGCCGGATGCGGCCCAATCGCCTTCTCCATCCGGCCTGCAGATGGTCCAGGAATCAGCATGTTTTTACATGAGTAGTATCTGTCCTTTTCAGGCCGCGGGTGGTGCTGTGGGTTAAACCACAGAGCCTAGGACTTGCAGATCAGAAGGTCGGCAGTTCGAATCCCGATGATGGGGTGAGCTCCCGTTGCTCAGTCCTAGCTCCTGCCAACCTAGCAGTTCGAAAGCACCTCAAAGTGCAAGTAGATAAATAGGTACCGCTCCGGCGGGAAGGTAAACGCCATTTCCATGTGCTGCTCTGGTTAGCCAGAAGTGGCTTAGTCATGCTGGCCACATGACCCGGAAGCTGTACGCCGGCTCCCTCAGCCAATCAAGCGAGATGAGTGCCACAACCCCAGAGTTGGCCATGACTGGACCTGGTCAGGGGTCCTTTTAGCCTTTACCTTTATGCGTCCTTTTATTTATAATGCATCTCTGGATTATTTGTGGGACCTGCCTGATGTTTTTACATGAGTAGAATGTGTGCTTTTACTTAAAATGCATCTCTGGGTTATTGTGGGGCATAGGAATTCATTCATTTTTTTAAAAATAGTCCGGCCCAACACATGGTCTGAGGGATGGTGGACCGGCCCACAGCTGAAAAAGGTTGCTGACCCCTGATTTAGATCAATGCCCCCATCTGTCCCAGCATCCCATGCCCTCCAACATTTCTCTGATGAAAACAGAGACATCCTATTCCATGACAACAACAACAATTTTATTATTTATACCCCGCCCATCTGACTGGGTTGCCCCATCCACTCTGGGCAGCTTCCAACATATATAAAAGCATAATGAAGCATGAAACATTAAAAAACTTCCCTATCCAGGGCTGCCTTCAGGCATCTTCTACAGGTTGTATAGTTACTTATCTCCTTGGTTTGTGGGTCGTATAAGTCCATACACTCCAACATTTCTCTGATGAAAACAGGGACATCCTAAGGACGTGCCATGGGACTGTCTCTGGAAAATAGGAGCATTTGGAAGGTTTGTGCCATCAGTCCTAGCCAACATGGGCAATTTTCCAGCTGTAGGCATTTGGAGGGCAGTGGTTGGAGAAGGCTGATTTAATAACATGTGCAGGGAATGTCTTTTGCATAAAGGAAAACACTCAGAACTGGAATTCACCATCTGCAGCTCGACGTCTTCTGCTCCAAGAACTCTGCCGCATGATTCATCTTGAATGTGTACACCAGCCCCGGGTAATTGCAAACGTCAACACTTGCAAACAAAACAAACAACAACAAAACTCCGCCTGATGGCCTGCTTCTGGGGGTCTATTCATATGGCTACTGGCATGTGAGAGCAAGAGGGGAAAAACCTGTGTTTTGTTTCAACTGGAGGGAGAACAAACTTGGGAAGCGGTTTGCTGGACTCCAGATCCCATCCCAACATTGCCAAGGATGATGTAGTTGGCCAACATCTGGAGGACCGCAGGCTCCACACCCTCAGGCTATGTTAACGGCTTCGTGGGAAAGGTGTTTTTATTGTATTTCTTAGGAGAGATCTGAAGGATGAAAGAGAGAGTCGGCTGCTAGCACCGCAGGAGCCCTTAGCAGGCTTTCAGTATGAATTTACAAAGAGAGCCTCAGGTATGAGTGAGATTGCCTTGCCTTCTAGATGACACACAATATTGTTACAGAAAAATCTAGGTGCGAGGCTGCTCAGTCACCCAGCTCGTCGGGCAGAGCCTGCGGGTCCCTGCGGAATAAAGGAAGGAGTCCAGCCACCAACTGTATAGCTGTAGACCAAAGTTTATTGCACAACAGGTTCAAAGGGGAATTTTGAATCCCGAGGATAGGATGACAAGGACTTTTAAAAGTTTCTATCTTATCCCAGCATACAGTTCATTAAGCATCACCACTACATCATTGCTACATCATTGCTAAATCCTGATTAACATAGGAGGAATGTGTTGGGGCAACAGGTGGATACAGGATATGTATTGGGAAGTACTGTGGTGCCTCCAAGATGAAAAGAATCCGTTCTGCGAGTCTCTTCGTCTTGCGGTTTTTTCGTCTTGCGAAGCAAGCCCATTAGCGGCTTAGCGGCTTAGCGCTATTAGCGGCTTAGGGGCTTAGCGGATCAGCTGTTAAGCGGCTTAGTGGCTTAGCGGATCAGCTGATAAGCGGCTTAGCGGATCAGCTGTTAAGCGGCTTAGCGGCTTAGCGGATCAGCTGATAAGCGGCTTAGCGAATCTGCTGATAAGCGGCTTAGCGGCTTAGAAAAAGGGGGGGGGGGAGGAAAAAAAACCCCGCAGGAACTCGCAAGACATTTTCGTCTTGCGAAGCAAGCCCATAGGAAATTCATTTTGCGAAGCGCCTCCAAAACGGAAAACCCTTTCATCTAGCGGGTCTTCCGTCTTGCGAGGCATTCGTCTTGCGGGGCACCACTGTACATTCTAAGCACCTACTACAAAGGGACAACAGAACTTTGGTTTGCATAGTCTGCCACCTGGGCAAGTCCGGAGGAGTGCCTTTGCCCAGCGATTGACACCTATGAGTACCTTCCTGTGAGTATGTGACCTCCCGCTTGAGAGATTATGGCGGGGACCGCGTGGTTTCCAAGTCCTTGGCCAATGAAGCAAATTGGCGGTAGAATGAAGGAAACTGGCAAAGGAGTTGATTTTATATGATTTTTAAAGCTAGGTAACTTCCCTGAGCTGTCAAGTCGAAAGGATACATTTATGCATAATATTTGTAGCATCTACCAACTTTAAAGATGTGCCCGCTCCCCGTAATTTCCGTAACAATATGCATCAGTCCCAAGGGGACCTGACACACTTCTGCACATGGAATGCCCTCCACTGGGAAGCTAAACCCCAGTCAATCAGGGTTCGCATCCTGGCAGAGGGAAAATTATAGGTGTACACGAATAGCACTCTTCCTGCTGGTGCCAATCATGCACCAGCCAGGCACTCCAAACATTTGTTGAACTAAAACTCCCAGCGCCCCCAACCATTAACTATCTAGTTGGGGCTGATGGGAGTTGTAGTCCCAAACATTGGGTGTGTGTGTAAATCTGTCAATTTCAGTTTCTCAGTTTTCACAAATCTGTCAATTTCAGTTTCACTCAGTTTCTTATTTTTCTAATCTTAAATTCATCTCTTCACATTTCTGGAGCAGTTCACAATAGTTCTTTTGTTTAAAAGTGCTCATGAAAATCATTCAGCACTCTAATCTGTATTTCTCCTGATACCCATATTTTTGTCTGCAATGTTGCCTAATATGCACACTTTTGCAAGGTAGTTTCCTTGAATAAAATGTATTTTTTAAATGTCATCTACAACGACTAAAGGAGTTTATATGCATGCTTGCCTTTATTTGATTTCATTTATCATATTTTTATGCCACTTTTCACTCATATGAGTCACAAAGTGACTTACAAACAATAAATGACAACAACAACAATTTTATTATTTCTACCCCACCCATCTGACTGGATTGCCCCAGCCAGACTGGGCAGGGCAATAACATAATAGAACACCACAATTACAGCATAAACCATATAGAATAATTAACAATCAACAGTAAAACAATTACAAATCATCAGTAAAACAACCACCTTCTATAAAACACCATTAAAACAACTAAAAAAAAAATAGGCTAAACAGCACAACCATAACAAAAGATTCACAAATCTTCATGGCACTCATAATCCACAAAACAATGCTAACAAGACGTAACAACCCAAAACAAACAAACACTGTTCAATTTATCCTAATATACACACTAATGTACACATTATTTGGTTGGAGAATCACACCACAAAGTGCAAATTCCAAATGAAAGCTGTGTTTTGGCTTTTGCATATTGTTCTGGAAATTGCAGATCAGATGGGCTTGCATCTGAACCAATTTGAATTTCCTCCCTCTTCACATATTCATAATGTAGGTAAAAGGTAAATGACCCCAGGACAGTTAAGTCCAGGCAAAGGCGACTATGGGGTTGCGGCTCATCTTTTAGGCCAAGGGAGCCGGCGTTTGTCCACAGACAGCTTTCCGGGTCATGTGGCCAGCATGACTAAACCGCTTCTTGCACAACACAACACCGTGACGGAAACCAGAGTGCACGGAAATGATGTTTACCTTCTCGCCACAGCGGTACCTATTTATCTACTTGCACTGGCGTGCTTTTGAACCTCTAGGTTGGCAAGAGCTGGGACAGAGCAACAGGAGCTCACTCCGTTGCAGGGATTCAAACCACCAACCTTCTGATTGGCAAGCCGAAAAGCAGGGGTCAGCAACCTTTTTCAGCCGTGGGCCAGTCCTTCAGACCTTGTGGGGGGCTGGACTTTAGTTTTTTTGGGGAAATGAACAAATTCCTATGCCCCACAAATAACCCAGAGATGCATTTTAAATAAAAGCACACATTCTACTCATGTAAAAACACCAGGCAGGCCCCACAAATAACCCAGAGATGCATTTTAAATAAAAGCACAAATTCTACTCATGTAAAAACACGCTGATTCCCGGACCATCCACAGGCTGGATTGAGAAGGTGATTGGGCCGCGTCCGGCCCCCGGGCCTTAGGTTGCCTAACCCTGCCCAAGAGGCTCAGTGGTTTAGACCACAGCACCATCTTTACCTGCATAATGTAGACCAAGATAAGGCTATGATTTATAGGAACAGAGTCCCAGGCAGCAGAGACAGCAAAGAATTAGAGAAGTCTGTTAGGCGAACAGGCAAGTTATCAGTAACTGAATTTCCTAGACTGGGGGAGGGGGGGGATCTTGTAGATCTATGACGCAAGCTTGCACCATTTTCCAGTTGTTATTAGAGGGTAATTAAGTGCCTGGAGCTAGGAAAGGGGTGCATAGACCTAATTGTCGTTTAATTAGATTTTGACATGAGAGAAGGAGGGTTTAGCTTTGAACCTGGCTTGAGAAACCATGTGTAGCAGCTACAGCATCGTCTGTGTTTCTCTTACAGACAGATTCCCATGTTAAGATCACACACATACAGCTTGGGGGAGGATTAGTTCTCATCCAGTTGTTTAAACCATGATGGCATCCAGATTTATTTTCCTTGTTAATTAACAACGGTAATGCTTAGGTTTACATCCATCTGCGCGGACAAAAGCGTAGCGTTGCCAACAAGGCTGCACATGTTAACATCTGCTGGCTTATGTGTTGATTACTGGGAAAAGCTTATATACAGTATTTACTACCCTGTGGTTTTGAAAGACGTGGATGTGTTAAACAGCTGGAGATTGTGGCACCCTGAACCTCGGGCTCTTCAAGCTTCCATCTGCAAGATTTTACCTGTGACCGTCGTGGTACCTGTGGGACAAAATGGGCAGATCGCTGCAGCTCTGTTTTTAATAAAATATACAAATCTTTATTACAGTCATAGACCAGCATAAAAGGGTGGGATACAGTCATTTAAAATCTGAAAAGCATTTTGGAAAGCTAAAGGGCATTAAGACAGAAGGTGAATATAAAAGTCGATAAGAATTTAAAAGAAGCTAAAAGAATTACAAGAAATGGATAGAAACATTGGGCGGGTGTGGAAGAGCATGAAAGGTTGATATATAAAAGACTTTAACTATTAATTTACCGAGCACTCTGATATGTTCATTAAATCTAGTTTGTGGCACAGGTCATCCTCCAACGAATTTTGAGCGCTGCTGTGCAGAATCTAGCAACATTGTACACTGTAGCAGGCTTGGTATCTGAGAGCAGCAGGGTGGTTTTTTAATATGAAATGGTAGGAATCAGAAATCAGAAGGCAAAGTGGTTTTTTAAAAAGGCAATAGGACTAAACAGCAGTGCCAGCTCCATCTGGTACGCAGGCTGAGACCCTATCTGCCTGGGACTGCGTCGCCAGAGTGGTGCATGCTCTGGTTATCTCCCGCTTGGACTACTGCAATGTGCTCTATGTGGGGCTACCTTTGAAGGTGACCCGGAAACTACAACTAATCCAGAATGCGGCAGCTAGACTGGTGACTGGGAGTGGCCGCCGAGACCATATAACGCCGGTCTTGAAAGTCCTACATTGGCTCCCAGTACGTTTCCGAGCACAATTCAAAGTGTTGGTGCTGACCTCTAAAGCCCTAAATGGCCTTGGTCCAGTATATCTGAAGGAGCGTCTCCACCTCCATCGTTCTACCCGGACACTGAGGTCCAGTGCCGAGGGCCTTCTGGCAGTTCCCTCACTGCGAGAAGCCAAGTTACAGGGAACCAGGCAGAGGGACTTCTCGGTAGTGGCGCCCTCCCTGTGGAATGCCCTCCCACCAGATGTCAAAGAGAGCAACAACTACCAGACTTTTAGAAGACATCTGACTGAAGGCGGCCCTGTTTAGGGAAGCTTTTAATGTTTGATGTATTACAGTATTTTAATATATTTTTTTGGAAGCCGCCCAGAGTGGCTTGGAAAGCCCAGCCAGATGGGTGGGGTATAAACAATAAATTATCATCATCATCATCATCATCATCATCAAAATCAGTGAAAATCTGTTGCTTGCATTTATATGGTTTAGTTCTAGATGCTGGTTTTTATTTGCTTGAAGCAGACCTTATGTTATTCAAATGTGCCCAGCATAAGTATTCCTCGCAAAGTTTATAAATAATTCTCAATCATCATAAATTATCATGAAATAGTATTGAGTTATTATTACGGTTAATGATTGCATTTATAATCTTGACCTATGTATCACTTTAATTTATTGATTGTATTTGGTGCTACTGATTGCCATCAACCTAGAATTCGTTTTGATAAGGGAATATGAAGATGCAATTAGGTTGGGTAACTAAGAGGTATTCTTTGAATATTGAGTTGATTGTATAAATATTACCAGTCCCTTGATTATTCTTCTTGATTATGAAACTTGATGGTAAGTAAGTGTAATTACATGGGACGCAGGTGGTGCTAAAGGTTAAAGCCTCAGCGCCTAGGACTTGCCGATCGAAAGGTCAGCGGTTCGAATCCCTGCGGCGGGGTGCGCTCCCGCTGCTCGGTCCCAGCGCCTGCCAACCTAGCAGTTCGAAAGCACCTCCGGGTGCAAGTAGATAAATAGGGACCGCTTACCGGCGGGAAGGTAAACGGCGTTTCCGTGTGCGGCTCTGGCTCACCAGAGCAGCGATGTCACGCTGGCCACGTGACCCGGAAGTGTCTCCGGACAGCGCTGGCCCCTGGCCTCTTAAGTGAGATGGGCGCACAACCCCAGAGTCTGTCAAGACTGGCCCGTACGGGCAGGGGTACCTTTACCTTTACCTTTTTAAGTGTAATTACATGTGTATATGCATAAATACATTTAAATCATTTTTTAAAGAATAAACTAAAGGAGAAGCAAAATAAAATAAATAAATAAAAGTTGCAAAATTAATATTGCTGCAAAATATCTTCCGCAGGTGTAGCTGAGGAATAAAATGGAAGCTGCTGTGAATAATATATGCCCAGCCTTTTCACAATTACCACCTTTGTGATTCCCATTTTACAGGTGAGAAACCAGCACTTCCGGGACGCCGTGGCCATGGAAAGGAGCGCGAGATAACCCTCCGGGGGGGGGTCTCGAACAGCATGGAGATTTAGAGGGGTCACGAAGGCTCCGTGAACCCCGAAACCGCAGGAGGAATATCCTGGGGGACAAAGTACCCAGCGACGCTGCCTGTGCTCGCCTGTGTTGCCGGTGTTTAACAAGGCTGGAGCTGCAGCGTAAAGGGGAAGCAACAGACTCCATGTTGTGAAGCCTCAGGCTCTGAGGGAAAGCGGCGGACCTCCAACAACAGCGGAAAAGCTGGGAAACAGCTATAAAACACTGCGGAAAAAGCAGTGGGGATAAATGAAATATTGGAAAATATTTAGAGAAGATTAAAGGAACTTTAAGATAAGAACCCAGCGGAGACGAATAAGCGGTGAAAGGAGGAGGAGTCCACCACTGGCGGTAAGGTGAAAAAAGAGTATAGTGAGACGCTGGGAGAGAGGAAATAAGAGTAAGAAACTAGCCGCCAAGTGAGTGTGGTGGAAAGACCTCGGACACAAAGTATAAAGAGTCGGAGGCAAGGTAACAGCAATGTAACAGCGAAACTACTTAATGGACTAGAGAGAAGGGGAAAGGTTTTTTCTGTTTCATCGGGACGGAGAGCGTTACAGCCAGCGCGGGCTTCTGTGGAGGACTTTTGTTTCTAAACTCTATGATTGTGGCGTTTTGGGAATGTTGTGATTTAAACGGTGTGTGGAGTATAGGCTCTCTTTTAGTACTGTTTGTCTAAAGACAGAGACTGTGAGACTGTGAGAGACTGCCATATTTAACAAACTAAAGGGGGATTTTACTTTGTCATCCCAATCTGATACGTTTCCGATCTTCCTAGACGGCTGCGACTCTCTTCGGGATTTAAAGAGACATACACTCCGGGACTTAAAGAGACATACATTAAAGAGACATACTTTCGGGATTTAAAGAGACATACATTAACGCTGGACTAAGGGGAGATTGCGTCCAATCTCTAAGTTAAAAGAATACGTCATTGCAGGACCCTGCCCCTGAGCTTGGAAGTGTTTTTGGTGGTTCAGACGTTACTATACTCACCCCCAAGACTTTAAAGATTCAAATACGTGTCTTGACTTACGTACAGTTAAAATTGTGTTATCATCTGATGCCCTATTAAGGGCTAATTTTTGCAGTGTACCAACCCAGTTAATTTTGGACCCCTGCTGTAATATTTGAGAGACGTTAGCTTTGTTATTTCTATATCTTATCCCTCCGGTCTTCTAGGAGGAACCTACCCTAAATATACAAATGCCGAACGGTTCTAAAAAGGGGGTGGCAACACCAGCGGAAAGGAGGCCTTCAAGACAAGAAGAGGGGAAGGAGGCAAGAGAAATTAGAGATTATGATAGCTTGATGGCCGAAATAAGAAAGGAATTCAAAAATAATGAACAGTATATTGAGAGAAAATTAATAGAGGTACAAAATACTTTAGATAAGAAACTGGAGGGAGTGGTGGGGGAATTGACAGGAAAAGTTAAAGACCTCTCGGTAAGAACTAAGGTTTTGGAGGATTCAATGAAGAGGGTGCAAAAGGATACGAAAGACAGTAAGAAAGAGGTGGACAGGATCAGATTAGAAGTTAAAGAGATAGGAGAGATACAGGAAGAGTTGTTGGATAACATGGCTATGACGCAGATGTGACAAAATCAATCTAACCTGAAATTTAGAGGAATATCAGAGAATATAAATGAGAATATTAGAGTTAAAGTGGTGAAAGAGCTGGCAATTTGGCTAGACAGAAAAGAAGAAGAGATAAATCATTGTTTAGTAAATATTTTTCGAATAAGAATAAAATCGGCCAAAGCCAAAGGGAAAAAATTGCCAGGAGATGTAATAGCCATGTTTAATACATTGGAGATAAGAAATGAAATTTTGAAACAGAATTATGTTAAAAGGCTATATATTGAAGGAAACCCAATTATTATTTTTAAAGAGATTCCTTCGAGATTTCTTTGAAGGAGAGACCCATATAAAAAATTAACAAATCAATTGAAGAAAAATGGGATCTTGTACAGATGGGAGTTTCCGGAAGGTATTTCATTTTATTTCAAGGAAAAAAAGTTCAAACTGTCTACTATTTCAGAACTTCAAAAATTTGCAAGGAGATACGAGAAGGACCTGGGAAAAATGATGGGGGAGGAGGAGGTGGGGAACCAGCAGGGGGAGGAAGGCGGGGGGAGTGAAGAAGAAGAAAGAGAGGAGAGCTTAATAGGAGAAAGAGAAGAACCAGAGAAAGAAGACAAAGAACAGTAGATTGTATACAGACTTGATAAATTAATTAATATTACATAACAGATGGCGTTAAAAATATTAAACTGGAACGTGAATGGGTTGAATAATAAAAATAAAAGGAACCAGATTGCACATATACTATTGAAAAAGAACTGTGATTTAATATGTCTCCAAGAGACGCATATAATAAATAAGCATAAGAGAGTACTAAGTAATAAGAGACTGGGATTAGACTTTGTGACATCGGATAGGGTGAAGAAAAGAGGGGTGGTAATATATATAAAGGAAAAATATGACCCACAACTATTGTATAAAGATGATCAAGGGAGACTAGTCATAGTTCAGATGGTGTTTCAGGGAGAAAAAATAATTGTTGTTGGAATATATGCTCCAAATGATAAAAAATCCGCTTTTTACTCTGAACTAGGAGACAAACTGATGGAATGGATGGACCAAAAAATGATACAGATGGGTGACTTTAATGGGGTGGTGTCTCCAAGTCTAGACAAGTTAACAAAAAAACAAGAGAAGAAGGAAGGTAAATTACCGCGATCATTTTTTGACATGGTAAATAACTTGGGATTAATTGATGCATGGAGACTTAAAAACCCCACTATAAAACAATATACTTTTTTCTCAAACCCAAACCAGAGCTGGGGGAGAATAGACAGCAATTGGATATCAAAGGAATTGACACAGAATTTAATTAAATCGGAAATTCTTCCACGAACTATATCCGATCATAATGCGGTATCCATTGAGTTAAAAGGAAAGGACACCAAAACAGGTAGATGGAGAATGAATGAATTTTTATTTAATGACCAGAAGATTGTAAATAAGGCCATAGAGACAATAGAAGACTATTTCAAATGGAACTTAAATGGGGAAACTGCTATAGAGACGGTGTGGGGCGCAGGAAAGGCAGTTATGAGGGGTTTTTTAATACAGAAAAATAGCCAATTAAGAAAAGAAAAAGAGACAAAGAAAGAACAGATCCTAACACAGATTATGGAAAATGAAAGAAAGTTAACTATCAACCCCAGTGAGGAGACTGCAAAGCAGAATATAAAGATATTACAAGCTAAATTTTCTACAATAATTGACCAAGAGGTAGAATGGAAAATTAAAATGATGAATCAGAGGACGTTTGAATCTGCAAATAAGATAGGCAAATATTTGGCGTGGCAAATAAGAGAAAGAAGAAAACAAAATACGATCAGTAAGATAAGGGAAGGAGAAAGGATTGTGGAAGAACCAAAAGAAATAAAAAAGATATTCCAAAAATACTATAAGGATCTATATAAAAGAGGAAAGGAAACAAAACAAGAAATAGATTACTTTCTGCAAGAACATCACCTAGAACAAATTTCAAAAGAAGAAAAAGAGATACTAGACCAGATAATTACTCAAGAAGAGATAAAGAAGGCTATTAAAAAGATGAAAAGTGGGAAAGTGCCAGGGCCGGATGGCCTTCCGGCCAAATATTATAAAATACTAAGTAATCAAGTATCCCCAGTGCTAGGAGAAGTGATGAATAATATACTAAAAGAAGGAAGGATCCCGAACACCTGGAAGGAAGCATATATTACCTTGATTCCTAAAAAAGATGCAGACACCTTGGAAGTGAAAAATTACAGGCCAATTTCATTATTAAATAATGATTACAAGCTATTTGCAGATATAATGGCAGAAAGATTAAAAAAGGTTCTGAACAATAAAATACATAAAGACCAAACGGGCTTCCTCCCAGGGAGACAATTAAGGGATAATGTAAGGAACTTGATAGATATTATTGAATATTTGGATATGAGTATAGATAGACAAGCGGCCTTGGTGTTTATAGACGCCGAAAAGGCGTTTGATAATATCTTGTGGGACTTCTTAAAGAAAAGTCTGGAAACGATGGGAATGGGAGAGAAATTTAGAAAAGGCATAGAAGCAATATATAAGGAACAGAAGGCAAAACTGGTAATAAATAACACCACAACAGAATACTTCAGTATATATAAAGGAACTAGACAGGGTTGCCCCCTGTCTCCTCTATTATTTATAACAGTATTAGAAATACTGAATGAGAGAATGAGGGGGGCAACAGAAGTCAAAGGAGTCAAGGTAGGAAAGAGGGAATATAAAATCAAAGCTTTTGCAGATGACATCGTATTAACCTTAGAAGATCCAAAATATAGTGTAAAAGAAGCTCTACAAAAAATTGACGAATTTGGAGCTGTGGCAGGACTTAAGGTAAACAAAAATAAAACCAAAATGTTGGTTAAAAATCTAACAAAGGAAGAAACGATAGATTTAGAATGAAGGACGGAAATTGTGGTAGCTAAGAAAGTGAAATATCTTGGAATATGGGTCACGGCCAAAAATTTAAATTTATATAAGGATAATTATGAGGTCACCTGGAGGAGCATAAAGAAAGATATGGAAATTTGGGGGAGGATGAAACTCTCTTTTTTGGGGAGGATAGCTGTTGTTAAAATGAACATTCTGCCTAGAATGTTGTTTTTATTCCAAACTATCCCCATACTTAAAAGCCTAAAACAGTGTAAAGAGTGGCAGAGAGCCCTGGCGAAATACATCTGGCAGGGGAAAAGGCCACAGATAAAAATGAAAATCTTGATAGATAAAAAAGAAAGAGGGGTTTTTTCTTTTCCGGACTTAAGTTTGTATTATGAAGCGGCTTGCATACTCTGGTTAAAAGATTGGATAAAATTGGAGAACAGAGACCTATTGGACCTGGAAGGTTTTAATAATTGGTACGGATGGCATGCGTACCTCTGGTATGGGAAAGTGAAGGTCCACAAGAGTTTCTTAAATCATATTTTTAGGGGACCAATATACCAGGTATGGGAAAGGAATAAAAACCTCCTTGAAAGAAAGACCTCCTGGTGGATCTCACCAATAGAGGTTTTAACGATCAAGAAAACTAATATGGAGGAGAAAAATGCCACCTATGAAGAAATGCTAAGAAAAACAGACCAAGGGCCTAAACTTAGACCTTATGAAGAGATAAAAAGCTTATTCACTGGTTGGTTGCAATATCACCAGGTGAATGATTTGCTAAAAGAGGATAAGAAGAATCTAGGTTTTGAGGATAAAAAATCAAAATTTAACATAGAGGTAGTAGAAGGTAAAAACAAAACTTTGTCCAGAATCTATGATATACTATTAGAGTGGTATACAAAAGACGAGGAGGTGAAGGAGGCAATGATTAAATGGGCAATTGACTTTGGTTATAATATTGATTTCGAAAGGTGGTTGGAATTGTGGAACAGTAATATAAAGTTTACGGCCTGTATGGCATTGAGAGAAAATGTCTGGAAGATGTTATATAGGTGGTACCACACGCCTGTGAAATTGGCCAAAATGTACAGATTAAAGGATAAGAAATGCTGGAAGTGTGGTGAGGGGGAGGGTGACCTATATCATTTATGGTGGACATGTAAAAAGGTGAAAGGCTTTTGGGAATCAATCTATAATGAGCTTAAAAAAATACTTAAGTACACTTTTCCCAAAAGACCTGAAGCCTTTTTGCTGGGAATGACGGGTAAAGAAATCAAAAAAGAAGATAAGACGATATTTCTCTATGCCACCACAGCAGCAAGAATTATGTTGGCACAATACTGGAAAGTGGAAACCATTTCCAGCATGAATGATTGGCAGATTAAAATGGTAAATTATGCTGAGCTTGATCGACTAACAGGTAGAATAAGAGATCAAGATGAACAGAAATTTCTGAAAAATTGGAGTAAATATTGGAACTATATTGGAACAAATGTTTAAAGTGAACTGGCGGGGCTAGAATAATTCTATCAGCGAGTGAATCTAAGATTTCAGATTAAAAATCAAATACATAACGGAAGAAGACATTTGATACTTACCAAAAGGGTGGAAGGGAGTTCAGGGTTTGGTTCTTTTTCCTTTTTCCTTTTTTTTTTTTTTTTTTGGATGTAGCCAATTTATCTCTCTCTGCATAGTTGGAGGAAGGGAAATGCTGGCTTGTGTATTTCTATTGTAGTGACCTTTTTTGTATTCCTTTTTGTATTTTTTTTCTATTTGTGTATGTCTGTTTTGTGCATAACTTTAATAAAAATGTATTGTAGGGAAAAAAAAGAGAAACCAAGCCCAAGAAAAATTCATTGGCCGAGGTCATTGCCACAATGGTGGCTTCTGAAATGGTGTCTTTCTAAAATAAGGCTGGCTTACTTATGGATTTTAGGATCATAGCATTACTGAGTTTAAAAAATCAGCAACACAGTAATTCTATGCCAGTAGTTCCCAAATGTCCTCCCACTATGGAATACTTAAAAACACCATGCAAGATGCTAGATGATTTTTAATTGTGTTTTTAAATATTAATTATGTAAAGCTTTCATCTACCACTTTATCGTTCACATTTCAAAGAATTCCATGGAATCCAAATTGTCATACAATAAGGATAAAGTATAAGAAACAAATGGGATGCGGGTGGTGCTGTGGGTTAAACCACAGAGCCTGGGGCTTGCTAATCAGAAGGTCGGCGGTTCGAATCCCCGCAGCGGGGTGAGCTCCTGTTGTTTGGTCCCTGCTCCTGCCAACCTAGCATTTGGAAAGCATGTCAAAGTGCAAGTAGATAAATAGGTACCACTCTGGCGGAAAGGTAAACGGCGTTTCCGTGCACTGCTCTGGTTCACCAGAAGCGGTTTAGTCATGCTGGCCACGTGACCCGGAAGCTGTACGCCGGCTCCCTTGGCCAGTAAAGCGAGATGAGTGCTGCAACCCCAGAGTCGGCCACAACTGGATCCAATGGTCAGGGGTACCTTTACCTTTACCTTTATACGAAACAAAAGAAGCTTCTAATTCTATTTAATTGCTGCTTTTATTTCTTATATTGTGTATTATTGTAAATAGTCATATTTTAACATCAGTATTGAATGTGGATATGCCCCAGTCCACCTGAATGAACCATGTTGACCACTGGTGGTCCAGTTTGGGAACTCCTGTTCTGTTCCCAGTTACCCATAGTAGATGAGCAAATATGATTTTGATGATCCTCTTCTATAAGCAGAGATCAGAAAATGCCAAAATGCACTGAGTGAACCAAGGGCAAAAATTTCCTTAAAATGGTGTCGATATGCTTTCTTGTTAATCATTTCTTTCACCCACACTTTTCAGTGCATTTCTCTGTCCTAACTACAAAAAAGTCCTTTAAAAGAAAAAGGAAACAGTGGAATTGGTATGCCAGGACCTTTGAATGCAATATAATATTTTTAAACTGCCTTGAGTTTAAAATTCTATAGTTCTATGATTTAGGCTTGCAGCTTGGGGAAATGAATAAATATCAGTGTTCAAGAGGTGAACTTGCTTGGCACTTTGCATCACCGCTCAGCTGTTTTTTTAATATTTCTAAAAGTACTAGCGATTTAGCTTGGAAAGAGCGAGCTCAGATGTTGGATGAATCCATTGCCAATAGCATTGTTTAGGCATGAAGGTAGGGCTTCTGTGATGGAACAAAAAACAAGTTAGGAGATTAATTTTCAAAGCCTGGAAACCAGATACTTCCTGATTATAGCATTAGCAGTTGTGAGGGTGGGAGGAGTGAAATCTAGTTAGAAAGACACCAACGAAGGTATTTGGAATACCAGGGAATATGGGGCTGACATTCTTTATAAATGAGTCCTTTTGAGGACACGTTAGACTTTTCCTTTCAGAAATGTAATTCTCCTGAGTGGAATCTTCCGTCAAGGTATGACGGCAAGTGTTAGCTGCAGAATGTATAAACAGAGTGAGCCAATTCATTTGCTGCATGCTTAATGAGCCAGGCTTTTAACATGGGAAGACACCAGCTTCTTTCTTCCACCTCCTTGTCTGGTCTGCAACAGACACATTGAAGCCAAGAAGACACCATCGTAGCATTCACGGTCAAGCCGGCTTCTGCAGTGCAACAAAGTGCCATTTCAAGTTACCCTAAGATGTTGCTATACTCTGTAAGATCTGTAAATTAAGGAAGAAGTCCTCAAAACACCTCCCTTCTGAATCAAAGCCTTAATAGGCACTCAAATGCTCTGCAAGATGAGAGAATGATCAACTTCCATTAAAGAAAATGCCACTGTTATGTCCATTATGAAAATTATACTTGTCCCTTCCATTGCAAATGGACTTTTACAAGAGAGAGAGAGAGAGACAGAGACAGAGAGAAATGTGGGAATGTTCAGGGATGCAGGAGAGGATATATTGTTTGATCATAGCCTTTCCAACTTGTGTAAACAAGTTCACAATTTAGCAGAGTAACATTCCCCCTTTTAAACTCACAGCGGATGCGTTTGCTCAGGCTCACTAAAGCCTCTATAATAACTGGTCTGGTATTTCTCCCTTATTCCCTCATAAAAGATAAGACATGACACAGTCTTCTATGAAAGTATAAAAAGAGTTTACTCACATTCTGCTCACAGTCGGATCCCAGAAGGCAGACTTAGCTTAGAAAAGTAACATACACCTGGAAACTATCTCATAAGGAGACAGTCCCTTTGTCCCCTCTTGGCAAGAGAGCATCTTTGGCTAAGCAGATGTTGCTTTGTCAATGCATGTAGTCAAAGAGAGAGAGATGGCTGCCCTGCCCTGTGCTTTTGTTGTTACCTGTACAGGTGAGACCACACCCACCTCTAGTTACATGTAGAGGAAGTCTGTCCCAGCCCAGAAGGAAACAGGAAGTTTACCTGCTGGCTGGACAAACATTCCTCCCCATGTGTAAACTCTAGGAATGTTGTACTTGACTGCTCTTGTGTTTCACATCCCACAAGAGAGAGAGAGATGTAGAAACCCAAGCCAAATCTGCTTCTGTGACATAAGCAATGGGAAAGGTTAATTTAGGTAAGTGTGGAAAGGCTTCTCTTGTAGAACCACAAAAAAATGGGACTTAGGGGTCCCTCCAGATTTTGGGGGAGGGAAGCATCTCCTCCTGTACTTTCTTTCCAGCTCCTCAGCTCCAACCAGACTTGGGGGAGGAGGCAATTTTTTGCCCTGTGAGTTGGGCAGATGCAGCAAGACAAATTGAGGCTTTTTCTGCTTTGACAACTAGAGAGGAGGAAGAGGGAGGAGGAACATGCTGATCGACAGATGTGAGAAGCTGCTGCAGCTGGAATGCATTTCGCAGCTGAAGGTCTTGCTTGTCTCCCTCCAGTCATGAGCAGCTACAAGTTGAAAAGCCAGAACGCATCCTCAGCTATAACGTCATGAGTTGGGAGTAAATCCATGCAGCTTGATGGCGTCCCTCCCATGTCGCTTGAGTGCAAAACAGGGCCTGGCTTTCGGTGAGGCAGATTGGACAAGAGAGATGGATCGGGCTGTTCATCAACATTTGGGAAACCGAAGCCCTCTGAGTTGAAGCCAAGAACTTGACACTCCTATGTTTCCTGCATTATTTCAGACTGTGCTGATTTAGTTCTGCATGGCTTAAAATATTTCAGAATTACATATATCAGCATTTTCCGATTTGGGGACGTGCTCTGATATATATTGGATGCAGCATGTTCTTCTCGTCATGCCAAGTGCACTGGTAGCTGCTAGCGACACGTTTTTGCAAAGTTCGTTGGGCAAATTGTATAAACAGTAGCTTTGGCTGCTGTCGTCCATTTGCAAATGCTTAGATAGATGAGCCAGCTATGACTCTACAGGTTTCTGGGTTGTGGATGTTAGTTAGATGTCAACACCATGCTCTGAAATTTACCAGTTTTGAAGCATGTCTATGTTATACTTTGGTATATTTCCAGAAAGTGTCAATTTGGGAAGTTGGCCTTTAAAATGGATTGGATTTCTTCCCACATCCCTAAGTGCACTTT
This sequence comes from Podarcis cretensis, assembly GCF_951804945.1. Lineage (NCBI taxonomy): Eukaryota > Metazoa > Chordata > Lepidosauria > Squamata > Lacertidae > Podarcis > Podarcis cretensis. The sequence goes on from NC_137176.1 coordinate 78,771,190, forward strand.
GGTTTGGCACCTTAACAGACTGTCAGGCAGCCATGCTAGTGTAGGAACAAATGCATAGGTTTCTCAACTGCTGTCAAAACCATGTATCTCACCACGTCCCTAACTTCATGTAGACGTGATCTAAGATTTATATGCCTTTGGACTTTACCACATGGTGAAATTTTACATGCACTTCTCACCTGTCAACTGCAAAGGAAATGATGGTTACTGGTCTGGCACAACCAGAAGAAGAAATTAGGCAAGCAACTTGGATAATTCAAGCTCAGCTTCTGTTCTCAGCCACTCTCTGCTTCCTTTTATTCAAAGCAGGGTCGTGGCCTTTGCTATCTACTGAAGATGTTTAAAATTGTCTTAATTAACCTGAGAGTTGCTTATCTGAAACGGCTCTTCAATATCAGCCTTGAATTCAAGATAATCGCAGAAGAGGATCTTGTGTTTAAAAGCGGAGGGGCAGCAATCTTTCATCCTCTGAGGAAAGCTTCCCTCGCTTAATTGTCTCCTTTTAAGTCACCCCTGCTTTGTTCAAGCCAGTAGCCCTGTCACAAAAGAGGACAGGGAGGAAGAGAGGTTAGGAAGTTAAAGAAAGGACAAAGAGATTATCAGGGCTCTGTGGCTTTGTGTGAGGTCGCATTAGGTCAGCAAGCCTCTCTCGCTGACTTTTGGAGCACTCCCATTGAAATCTAACAAGGGACTAATTTGGGACACCAAACATAGAAGAAGAAAAATCACAAGTCTAACCCTGTGAAGAAATAAATGTTTGTGTGGTGTTACCAGACCCTCCAAGTGTCCCTATTTTCCAGGGACAGTCCCAGATTTACAGAAGCCGTTCTGGTTTCTGATTTGATCCTGGAAATTCCTTCTTTTCCTTAGGACGTGCCGACTTTCATCAGAGAAATGTTGTACTGAGTTATATGACCCCCGCAGCCAGGGAGATAAGTAACTATACAACCTTTAGAAGACACCTGAAGGCAGCCCTGTATAGGGAAGATTTTTAATGTTTCATGTTTTATTATGTTTTTATATATGTTAGAAGCTGCTTGGAATGGCTGAGGAAAAACCCAGTCAGAAGGGTGGGGTCTAAATAATAAAATTATCTTCGTCTTCTTTGGTGACCTCTCATAGCCGAGTAAGATTGTCTTCCATAAACATGGTTTTAACAATGAGTCCGTAAGTGACTGTGGAGGCCAATTCTGGACCCACACGTCCTTCCACAGTGGGGACATTGGTTCCCGGGTGGGAGTTGATCACAGTGTGGATTTGCCAAGCGTGTCTTCCTCTTAGCATGTTTCTCCTTTGCATTCTGAGTTCGAGTGTCTTCAAAGTCCATGACATCTTTGGTAAAGGCTGTTCTCCAACTGGAGTGCTCGCAGGCCAGTGTTTCCCAGTTGTCAGTGTTTATACTACATTTTTAAAGATTTGCCTTAGAATCATAGAATCATAGAGTTGGAAGAGACCACAAGGGCCATCAAGTCCAACCCCCTGCCAAGCAGGAAACACCATCAGAGCACTCCTGACATATGGTTGTCAAGCCTCTGCTTAAAGACCTCCAAAGAAGGAGACTCCACCACACTCCTTGGCAGCAAATTTCACTGTCGAACAGCCTTGAGACAGTCTTTAAACCTCAGTAAGGTTGGTAGTACAATAGCTTTGTAAACAAGCATTTTGGTTTCCCTGCAAATGTCCTGGTCCTCAAACACTCTGCACTTCAGTCGGGAGAAAGCCGCACTTGCAGAGCTCAGGCGATGCTGGATTTCAGCATCAATGTTGACCCTTATGGAAAGATAACTGCCTAGGTAGGAGAAGTGATCAACATTTTCCAAAGTTACACCATTGAGTTGGATTTGTGGCACTGCAGCGAGGTTATTTTGTACTTGTTGGTCCAGCACTTTGGTTTTTGGGATGTTGAGCGACAGGCCAAGCTTTTCGTAAGCTTCTGCGAAGATATTTAGGATGGTTTGGAGCATGCACATACTATGTTGTCATCAGCATATTGAAGCTCTATGACGGAAGTTACGGTAACCTTACCCTTTGCTTTCAGCTTGCTCAGATTGAAGAGCTTTCCATCTGTTCGATATATGATTTATACCCCAGTGGGGAGTTTCCCTTCGACAAAGTGTAGGATCATGGGAATAAAAATAATGAATAGAGTTGGGGCAATAACACAACCCTGTTTAACACCTGATCCCACTGTGAATGGTTCACTTTGAGAGCCATGGTTATCTGCGATTGTTGCTGTCATATTATCATGGAGCCAAATCATGTTTAGAAATTTATCTGGGCAGCCAATTTTCAGAAGGACAGTCCACAGGGCATTACGCTTTACAGTGTCGAAAGCCTTAGCCAGGTCCATAAAACCATATACAGTGGGTGGTTTTGCTCTCTGCATTTTTCCTGAAGCTGTCAAGTGGTGAAAATCATGTCCACCGTCCCCCTAGAAGGCCGAAAACCATTTTGGGATTCAGGAAGGGTCACCTCGGATATTGTTAAGAGACGGTTTGCTAAGATCCTTGCAGGAATTTTGCGGGCCGCAGCTAATAGAGAGATGCCTTGATAGTTTCCGCAATCAGTTCTGTCACCTTTTTAAAAGAGATTCATAATTTAGGCATCCCTAAAGTCTGCTGCTAATGGGACGCAGGTGGCACTGTGGGTTAAAGCCTCAGCGCCTAGGGCTTGCTGATCGAAAGGTCGGCGGTTCGAATCCCTGCGGCGGGGTGCGCTCCCGCTGCTCGGTCCCAGCGCCTGCCAACCTAGCAGTTCGAAAGCACCTCCGGGTGCAAGTAGATAAATAGGGACCGCTTACCAGCGGGAAGGTAAACGGCATTTCCGTGTGCGGCTCTGGCTCGCCAGAGCAGCGATGTCACGCTGGCCACGTGACCCGGAAGTGTCTCCGGACAGTGCTGGCCCCTGGCCTCTTAAGTGAGATGGGCGCACAACCCCAGAGTCTGTCAAGACTGGCCCGTACGGGCAGGGGTACCTTTACCTTTACCTTTAAAGTCTGTTGCTAATAATTATATTATTAGCCTGATAGGTGTTTCTCAGCAGTTGGGAGGTGGGGGCAATTTTTGCAGCCACGAAAGGGCAGAGATTTAGATGCAGCCCTGATCTGGATGTTTCCAGTATATGCAGGAACAAACTAGTATTTAATTCAATGTTGCTGTTGTTTTTAAAAGACCCTAGTAGAAACTTCTATTTGTTTCCATCCGGACCCCACAAGAAAATTTTCTGGCTCCCAAAACTCTACCGATTTTGGCAGCATCTGCAAAAAGGAGAAGGAAATTAAAGTAGACACAGTGCCTGGGTGGGCAGAGCTCAGGGCCCTGAGGAGGATGCAAGCCATCCCCTACCCATCCATCAGATCAATCATTTGATAAGCAGAGAGGGGTGGGGGGAACCTCCTCCTTCCTCCTCTGCTGATCTGCATAGCTGGAAAGACCAGTACGAACTCCGAACTCCGTTATCACCTTTGAAGCTAGGAAAAGGAGAAATAATGCGTAGAGAAGGATCCAAGGATTCCTCCATCTCAGTACTGAGGCTTGTGACACAAAACAGCATAAAACTATTGCAAAGGTTTGTCACTGGTTCAGAGAGAATTGGACAATGTTGGGTTTTGGGGGGGATACCTACAGCCACCATTTTGAGTATCCATTACTCAGTTTGGGGGAGTGGCAAGAAACTCCTTGGAGGCAAACTACATACTAAATAAATAAATAAATAAATAAATATGTAAATTAATGCAAATAATAGTACAGTGGTACCTCTAGATATGAACGGGATCCGTTCCGGAGCCCCGTTCACATCTAGAAGCAAACGTAACTAGTGACGGCACGTCTGCTTTTCGCCGCTTCTGCGCATGCACGTGATGTCATTTTGAGTGTCTGCACATGCACAAGCAGCGAAACCCAGAAGTAACGTGCTCTGTTATTTCCGGGTTGCCACGGAGCGCAACTCGAACGTGCTCAACTCAAAGCATATTCAACCCGAGGTATGACTTTATAATATAAAATGTAAATAAATGCAAATAATAGTATATCTGTTTTTGTACATGTTACTTGGCTGGAGAATAGCACTGCAAAATTAAGTGGCATGTGGATTTTATTATTATTATTTTATTTATTTCATAAAATTCATACATCCTTTGATTTTAGCAAAAATAAAAACTCAAAGCAGTTTACAAAGAAGTATAAAGCAATCAAATCATCAGTAAAAAAAGAAAAAAAATTGAAACAGATAAAGTGTTTCCTCCCTAAAAGAGGGCATGTGTTGCGGTGAGACCTGGAGACTGACCTCCTGGTTATGGGTGGGTATATTGGACAGCCACAACACCCGATTGGTAGGTCCCTTGTTGCTGGGTTTAATCTGGCCAATGGGACGCAGTTCAAATGGTTCGAGGGACCTATTTATACCCATGCACGTGACCCAGAGCTTCCTCTTTCGGCTTGTGCATTGGAACACCCGCCCACCTCTCCCTACTTTTAGGGCATTTTGTAATTGACCTTGCTATGCTGTTGTGTGTTGTCTGTTGTTGGGACAGGGGCATGGCAGGAATTTTCCTGGCTGATTGGCTGTTGCCATTTGGGTTTCGCCTGCCACATAGCAAATCATCACAACTTGTAAGGTTGTGGATAGGCTCTGGTTCAGGTGATAGGGGTGGGAGAACGCTCTTGCCATCCCTACATGAAGGGTATTCCGTTAAAGGAATCCAGGGACTCAACTTGGTTTGGTCAACCCCCGAGAGGGGGTTGTGCCCGTGCGTGAGTCCAGGAGAGCATCTGGGGAGTGAACAGAGTCTGTTTCCGGGCTTTTCACCTACCTCAGGTGTTCACCCTTGGCTGACCTATGACAGAGCTCTGGGTCAGTGCTGCCTGCAAGGGTGCAGGGAGCTAGTCGAACCAGAGCCTATGCAACCACTCACTTTTCTGTAATCAATAAAGTTGTGGCCTAAATTCTGCCAAAAACCAAAACTAAAATTTGAGTCAATTGTGTGTTTATTTAGTGGGGAGTTCTCTGGTTCGGAACATGCAAAAAGTTAAAACAACAATAGACTGGAACAAATAAAACTCTAATCAAGTTTCTAAACACCTGGGCTTGTCTAAATGAGAATGCTTTTAACAGGTGCCAAAAAGAATATAGTGGTACCTTGGGTTAAGTACTTAATTCGTTCCGGAGGTCCGTATTTAACCTGAAACTGTTTTTAATCCAAAGCACCACTTTAGCTAATGGGGCCTCCAGCTGCCGCCGCGCCGTCAGAGCACAATTTCTGTTCTCATCCTGAAGCAAAGTTCTTAACCTGAAGCACTATTTCTGGGTTAGTGGAGTCTGTAACCTGAAGCGTATGTAACCCGAGGTACCACTGTACTGCTTGATGTCAAAATGCAGGGAGTTCCTATGTTTATGTGCTGTCACTAAACCCTACAAATCTTACAAATGCAGAATGGGTGTGTGTTGGTTTTCAAAAAGTGTGGATTGGTTCGCCTTTAAATGAGAACTGAATCAAATTTCTCCCCGTCCATGTTGAGGGTCTGCAGCAGATGTTCAGGAGTTCCTCTGCAGAAATGTTAATGGGGAGAAATCCCTGAACATAGGGACTTGGAAGAAAGCATTTGCACTCGAGGAATCAAATGAAACACAACATGTCACACAAAGAAATGACTTGCACTCTTCCCACCCGGAGAGAAAACCATCACAAGATCTTCCTTGCTCGTGTTTTTAGCCAGAACTGTACTTAACATGGATTTCTCCGTTTTTGGCTCTCTCTGTTTCCATGCAGCTGTGCTAGATTACTATAAAGCCAATTGAGTTAGAAGGAAATTCATATCTCTCTCTCTCTCTCTCTCTCTCTCTCTTAATCTTCTTGCATTTCAAGATGGGAAAGTGAAAGGAAGAGAAGAGACCTCCATAGAGCAGCAAGTACTGTATTTTTCGCTCTATAAGACACACCAGACCATAAGACGCACCTAGTTTTTGGAGGAGGAAAACAAGAGAAAAAATATTCTGAATCTCAGAAGCCAGAACAGCAAGAGGGATCGCTGCGCAGCGAAAGCAGTGATCCCTCTCGCTGTTCTGGCTTCTGGGATAGCTGCGCAGCCTGCATTCGCTCCATAAGACACACACACATTTTCCCTTACCTTTTAGGAGGGAAAAGGTGAGTCTTATAGAGCAAAAAATACGGTAGTTTGAGTGCTTGATGAACAAGTTGGTAACATTTGAAATACAACTTGAAAACTTACAATTCTATTAAAATCAAGGGTCGTAGTACAATTAAATATGATTAGGAGTAAGAGCAGATGAATCTGATAATTTCTAATTTATTCCAATCTTCAATTTCCCCCATTTCTTCATAAATTTGCGGCTCAGAGGTGTGTGGCGAAATCAAATATCTCCAAATATATGACATTTCACCTAGGATACATGTATTTGAAAGCACTTTCTCCCCCTAACAGAATGCATTTTTGGATGTTATTTGATCATCTATGCATTGTTGCATTTTTCACTAACATACAAAGTTTTGAACTGCATCCTTTGGTTTCAGAACTGCATCTCAAGATTTGGAAGAATGAAGATTTCAAAGGAGAGCTGTGTATCAGTTCTTGTATTGGTTTCAGGATGTGTGAATTTGTTAGCCTGGTATTAAGTCCTGAACTAAACAAAATTTAGAGCACATTTAGAAATGCTAACTGCTATTTCTGGACACATTTTCAAACGCAGTCCCATGTACAATACATTAAGATTTTTTTAATTAAAGTTTTTCATAATACAGTAAGATATAGAAAACAGTTGTGATTTTTTTTAACAATTGACAAAAATAGCTACATTTTTTTTTAAAGAAAAGGAAAGGAAAAGAAGAATCACAGTTATTATTTGTGGCATGGTATCACAAAAAATGTCACAATGTGTTTATCAGTCTTCGGCTGCAACTCTAATTCCACTTACCTGGAAAGAAGTCCCATTGAATTAATTGGAATTTGCTCCTGAGTAGACATGGCTAGGACTGCAGCTTCTCAGGTGCTATAAAGGTCCACGTTGCTCTTGGTTCATCCTTAAAAAGACAAAACAAGTCATAAACATGAAGTCTGTGTGACTTCTTTCCTTGCATTCTTCATAGCAAAGTTTGCAGTTTTCAGCTGGGGCAATCAGAATAAGATCCACTATTTGACTATTGATTCAAAACCCTAAAATGTATTTTGTATCATTGGCATTTCTATTCTTTGTATATCGTATTGTTGTTTTATTGCTATGCCCGATGGCTGACACAAATAAAGATTCATTCATTCATCCATCCATCCATCCATAAGTAGCATAGGACTCCCCTCCCCCTTCCACCCCCACTTTAATAATAATAATAATAATAATAATAATAATAATAATAATAATAATTTATTATTTGTACCCCGGCCATCTGGCTGGGTTTCCCCAGCCACTCTGGGTGGCTTCCAAGATGAAAAATACATTAAAATGTCACACATTAAAAACTTCCCCGAACAGTATTGTTCCCTGAACAATAAAGTTTTAACAATTGCTAGGTTGATTAGATTAATGCAGGGATAGGGAACCTCTGGCCCTCTACATCCTGTTGGACTGCAACTTCCGGAAGGCACAGCCAGGATGGCCAGTGTTCAGGAATGATGGGAGTTGGAGTCCAACAACATCTGGAGGGCGCCATGTTGGATATTCTACTGGATCCCTGGTTTTTATTCTTGCTTGTCTCCCGCTTTCCCCCCTCCTCTGCTCTTAACTGCTGTTTTACTTTGAGATTTTAAAAATGTTTTGTAAGGAACTTCTGGTGCAAAGTCAACAGAAGCCGTATCAGGTTGCGTTACCTGGTGGTTGGAAGAGGTTGCCTCCCAAGAGAATATCCACAGGGCTTCCACCTTAGTTGTGGTCTCGCCGTTTGTGGTCTAGCTCCGAAGCACCCCTTTAGTGCCGAGCGAGTTGCCTACGCCTCTTGCAGAACATCTGGTGTTCCTCAGTGCAATTAGATTTAAGAGTTTGGGCAGGCCTAGACCAACACAAACATTTTGACATTAGCAAAGATCCCACTGAGGTAATATGAAATAGCAAGAATTGTTTTGACTAGATTTCTCTAATGAGCGGAGGGAACAGAACACATTTTAAAATAAGAATGTTTGGGAAATGTCTGCCCTGTTTCTATTCAATTCTAAACAGGAGGAACGCCACAATGGCCGATGTGGTTTAGGTACAGATGTAAAGGGTAGGAGAGGTTTAAGATAATGTAAACAATTCGGTAAGGAGGCACTTTGGGAAATCTATCAAAATAAGCCAAAAGGAAGCTAAAAGGATATTGTATTTAGAGAAGCGGGGAGAAATAGTCGGCGCTGATTTTTAGTGGATATCTCCAGCAGCTGTAGTGGATTCGTTATGCATACATACACAATCTATGCAGCGGTCCAGGGGGAACAAAGAGAAAATTGCTCCATTAAAGAAACAAAACGAAACAATGGGAGCAGGAAATCGAAGTGCTCAGAAAAGGAAAGGGAACACACCATCCATTTTGCTTCTTTCTGTTCTGAAAGAGTGTGAGGAGGAGGATCAAACGGCAATTTGTGGAAAGTTGAAATAATTAGTAGTGTCAGTGGAGCCAAAAGGATATTTTGTGTGTGCTGATTGTGAAAAGCCCAGTTCTATCTCATATATTAAAGCTCCACAGAAATGTTGTATATATTTCACTTTAACGCACCAGCGCCTCGGACATTTAGTCCGACGTAACGCTGATTGGTGTGTTCAAGTAATTTTCAAATTATTGTAATTTTGTAATGTTGGGGGTGGGGATGAAGGGAACCCTGAAAGCTTATACTCTTTCTGCAATCTTTTGCATTTGTTTATGTAAACTACCAAACAGATGTATTAGATGACATAAAAATCAGCATCTTACAGAAACAAACATAGGAGAGCCAGCTATGGTGACATCCTAATGTGTTGTTTGGTCATCTTATTTATTTCTTGGAACACTCCTCCAAGCCTTTAGGAGATTTTAGTCACACAGCAAGAGGGATTGGATATGGAGAAACTAAATGAAATATGTTGAAGATTTTAATTGCCTCTTTTGTTTGGTGTCCCCCCCCTCCCCCGCTGGCAAACCAGCTCTGACATCCCTTGTGATAAAAGGTGGGATATAAATCTTATAAATAAATAAAGTGTGTGCCTGTCTCTATATCTCTATAGCAGGGTTTCCCAAACTTGGGTCTCCAGCTGTTTTTGAACTACAACTCCCATCATCCCTAGCCAGCAAGAACAGTGGTCAGGGATGATGGGAATTGTAGTTCAAAAACAGCTGGAGACCCAAGTTAGGGAACCCTTGATCTATAGTGAGAGAGAGTGCTAAATTTGTTTTATTTGTTGTAAACCACCTTGGGAGCTAAGGTGGGGTATATTTATACACAATAAAAGTATAAAAGGTGGCAGCTATAAATGCCAAGCTAGAACCAGAGTCTAGGGACATGGGTGGTGCTGTGGGTTAAACCACAGAGCCTAGGACTTGCCAATCAGAAGGTCGGCGGTTCGAATCCCCACGGCAGGGTGAGCTCCCGTTGCTCAGTTCCTGCTCCTGCCAACCTAGTAGTTCGAAAGCACGTCAAAGTGCAAGTAGATAAATAGGTACCACTCTGGCAGAAAGGTAAACGGCATGTCTGTGCGCTGCTCTGGTTCGCCAGAAGCGGCTTAGTGATGCTGGCCACATGACCCGGAAGCTGTACGCCGGCTCCCTCGGCCAATAAAGCGAGATGAGCGCCGCAACCCCAGAGTCAGCCACGACTGGACCTAATGGTCAGGGGTCCCTTTACCTTTACCTTTAGAACCAGAGTCATGATTCAGTAAGACAATTCAGGTAAGGGCATGTGGGCTGTGCAGATAAGGGAAACCTCATCAGAATATACCTGGTTCTGAGGCAGAAAAAAGGAAGTCGTGTTTTTGGTAGAGAAAACATAGAAGATGGAGAGGGACTTGAAAGCTAAGCATGCCTTAAAAGGGGGATGGTGGAAATATACCTTTGCCAGGCTTTGCCAACTTGGTGTCCAGAAGATGTTTTGGAGTTCCCATCAGCCCCAGCTAGCATGGCTGTGTTGGCTGAGGTTCATGAGAGCTGAGATCCAAAAACTCTGGGGGATACCAGGTTGGCAAACACTGATATACACAGGACCATATTTTTTTACCTGCAAGGGTAAATGGGCCTGTAAGGGACACACCCGCCTCTCAGAAGGGACACACCTGCCTTCTATAACAGCCATCTTCAAATATCTAAATGTCTGTCTCATGGGAGATAGAGCAAGCTTGTTTTCTCCTGCTCTGGAAGGTAGGACCTGAATCAACAGCTTCAAGTTACAAGGAAGGAGATTCTGACTAAATTTGGTTGACCACAAACTTGGTTGACCACAAACTTGGTTGACCACAAACTTGACATGAGCCAACAGTGTGACGCGGCAGCTAAAAAAGCCAATGCAATTCTGGGCTGCATCAATAGGAGTATAGCATCTAGATCAAGGGAAGTAATAGTGCCACTGTATTCTGCTCTGGTCAGACCTCACCTGGAGTACTGTGTCCAGTTCTGGGCACCACAGTTCAAGAAGGACACTGACAAACTGGAACGTGTCCAGAGGAGGGCAACCAAAATGGTCAAAGGCCTGGAAACGATGCTTTATGAGGAACGGCTAAGGGAGCTGGGCATGTTTAGCCTGGAGAAGAGGAGGTTAAGGGGTGATATGATAACCATGTTCAAATATATAAAAGGATGTCACCTAGAGGAGGGAGAAAGGTTGTTTTCTGCTGCTCCAGAGAAGCGGACACGGAGCAATGGATCCAAACTACAAGAAAGAAGATTCCACCTAAACATTAGGAAGAACTTCCTGACAGTAAGAGCTGTTTGACAGTGGAATTTGTTGCCAAGGAGTGTGGTGGAGTCTCCTTCTTTGGAGGTCTTTAAGCAGAGGCTTGACAACCATATGACAGGAGTGCTCTGATGGTGTTTCCTGCTTGGCAAGGGGTTGGACTCGATGGCCCTTGTGGTCTCTTCCAACTCTATGATTCTGTGATTCTATGATTCTAAACGTCAGAAAGAATTTTATGACAGAAAGAGCTTCTCAACAGTGGAATGGTCTTCCTCAGGAAGTGGTGGACTCTTCTTCCTTGGAGGTTTTTAAGTGGAAGTCTGTCATGGATGCTTTAGTTGAGATTCCTGCATTGAGGGGTTGACCTACATGAGGGGTAGGCAACCTAAGGCCAAGGGGCCGGATCCAGCCCAATCACCTTCTCAATCCGGCCCACAGACAGTCCAGGAATCAGCATGTTTTAACATGAGTAGAATGTGTCCTTTTATTTAAAATGCATCTCTGGGTTATTTGTGGGGCATAGGAATTCGTTCGTGTGTTTCCGCCCCCCCCAATATAGTCCGGCCCCCCAAAAGGTCTGAGGGACGGTGGACCGGCCCATGGCCTAAAAAGGTTGCTGACCCCTGATCTAGATGGTCCTTATGATTCCTTCCAACTCTGCAGCTCCATAATTCAGTCCTTCTTTAGCAATCCTAAATTTCCTTGAAGAGGAACATCCTAGCTTAGAAGGCAAACTAAGGAAGCAGGAAGTGGAAATAAATTGCATCTGGAATAGGAGAAGAAGCCAGACCATGGAGTCTTCTGAGCTTGGGATATTGCTGCTTTGGCAGCAGCTGAAACCTTCCTTCTCCACCTCCGTTGCCTCAGACACATCCACTCTTCTTTCTTTCGTCAGGTGGAATGTATCAAGATGCTCAGGGAGGAAGTGGTTTGTTCCCTTTACTTATACACCGCCAAGTCCATTCTGCCAGAGTCCCAGCAGTGCCAGGAGTTCGCCATCTTGATTTGACCGGCTGGAAATGAGGCGGAACGTTCTGGAAAGTAGGCGTTCCTTCCACAGTCCTGAGTTCAAGCCGACAGCCAACATAAGCAGTGTGGCTGGGGATTTCAGTCTGCCATGAGGCTCCACCGGCTTGGAAATGATGGTAGAAAAATAGGCAGCACAGTTTTCTGGGTGGGCCTCAGCCCTCCACCTCCTCTGTGGTCCTGCCTCTGTTTGCAGCATGTCAGTCTACTAATGTAGCATGTCAATATTTCAGCCAAATGTTTGGATCTATTTCATTCTTCTTCTTTTTAAATAGGACATTTTTATTTGTTTTAAAAGGTTTGTTATGTATCAGGCAAATGCCACCTCTGTTGTCTTTTTGGTGCTGGCCGAAGGCTTTTTAAAGAAAAAGGTGGGTGTCAGAGCTGCCTCCAGGTCCCAGCTCACAGAGGACCAACGCTAGGCTGTAGTTATGTACAAAAGTCTTTATTGAGATTCAGTTTCCATTTTAAAGCCGCAGCGTGCAGCTCTACGTCTCGACCTTAGACCGGCGAAGTCCCGTCTGAGTCTCCTCCCCTTCCACACCAGTTTAAGACCCTCGCCTTGCTCCACCTCTTCCTAAGTTCCTTTCTCCTCTGGGCCCTCCTGCCCGCTAGGGTCTCATCCTTCCTGGACTCCTCTGACGCCTACCCTGACGATTCTTGCCCCTCCTTCCGGCGGGCTTTAGGACCTGGTTCCCTATCCGGGCTACCTTCTGTGCCGCTCGCCTGTACCTTTGAACTTGGCGCGCGCGCCCAGCCTGCAACTTTCCTCTTGACCGTTAACTCGCTTTCCGATGGAGGCGTGGTCAACCCTGACTCATCTTCTCTCACTGGTGGTGCATATGTGGGCTCTGACACCTGGGACTCCTCCCCCCCACTACGCTCTGGTGGGGAAGCTGGTCCTGATTTCCAACTGCTGCTCTGGGAGTCCCCGCTGGCCCCTTGCTTCTGGGGTGTCCCCCTTGGGTCGCCCCTTGCCCTGCCCATCGGCGCCCCCTTCTGTGAATCTTCCGATTCGCTGGAGAGGCTCATGGAATCTATCGGGCTGCTGTCATATTCTCCTACGCTGCCCTCAGATTGCTCCCCCTCGCTCTCCATCTCCTCTCCTCCCTGCGCTCCCGCTGAGTCCCTGACAGTGGGATTCTTATCAAAACTCATCAGGGAGAGTGCATCAGTAGCAGAGAGAAAGCCAAGTCACGCAAATTGGCGATGTGCGGGCGTTCCCCTCATGCACAATGGTTTGTATCCAATGGAGTGCTAAGCAACTGTCCTGTCTGCACAACCATTTACACTTGTGCAATGGGACCTTCCGCCTCCCCTCTTACATGTGCTGCTAGATCTACTCCTTTCAGCAACCTTTCACAGTAGATTCAGCATAGCTGTCAACATTTCCCCTTTTTTTTAAGGGAAATTCCCTTATTCTGAATAGGATTCCTCGCAAGGAAAGGGTAAAGTTGACAGCTATGAGATTCAGGTAGGTAGTCGTGTAGGTCTGGCTAGTCGAAATAAATAATAATGATAATTTTATATATTGTCCAGTAGCACCTTATATGTGGGACGCAGGTGGTGCTGTGGTCTAAACCACTGAGCCTCTTGGGCTTGCTGAATGGGGGTAAACAAAGATCAACAGATTTGCTGTCACTAGGTAACATTGGGTCGTGGGTGGCGCTGTGGTCTAAACCACTGAGCCTCTTGGGCTTGCTGAATGGGGGTAAACAAAGATCAACAGATTTGCTGTCACTAGGTAACATTGGGTCGTGGGTGGCGCTGTGGTGTAAACTACTGAGCCTAGGGCTTGCTGATTGGAAGGTCAGCGGTTCAAATCCCCGCGACGGGGTGAGCCTCCGTTACTCGGTCCCAGCTCCTGCCAACCTAGCAGTTCAAAAGCACGTCTAAGTGCAAGTAGAGAAATAGGTACTACTCCTGTGGAAAGGTAAACGGCGTTTCCGTGTGCTGCTCTGGTTCACCAGAAGTGGCTTAGTCATGCTGGCCACATGACCCAGAAGCTGTACGCCGGCTCCCTCAGCCAATAAAGCGAGATGAGCGCCGCAACCCCAGAGTCGTCTGCGACTGGACCTAACAATCAGGGGTCCCTTTACCTTTGCATGTGCAAGATAGTGCTGCAGGTCATGCTAAAGGATGGTGAAAATAAATAACATAAATCTAATCTTATTTAAATAACGTCATTTGTGATGGCAAATATAATATGTTTTTTAAAACATCTTATGTAAAATTTTAGGTTTTAAAAGAGGCGAGCGCAGACTCTGTGTATTTGAGCCAAAGATAACCACTGACCATTTTTTAATAAACAATGTGACAGAATAAATGATTAGATTTCTTACAGCTGAGAAAACTATATAAGCCTAATAAATAGTTTGAGAAATGTAACATTTCCAGTTAGCTTACATGTACAAGCATGTCTGAGCCAACATCTGCACTAGCAGAATATATCCCATAAGGTAAAGACGTCGATTGCTATTGTTGAATGTTAATATTTTGGATCTCTTTATTTCTCTCTGCAGGAGGAAGAAAAATGTGTTTGCTATTTTGCCTGCGTTCCATATACAGTGGTACCTCGGGTTACAGACGCTTCAGGTTACAGACTCCACTAACCCAGAAAAAGTACCTCGGGTTAAGAACTTTGCTTCAGGATGAGAACAGAAATCATGTGGCGGCAGCGGCAGGCCCCATTAGCTAAAGTGGTACCTCAGGTTAAGAACAGTTTCGGGTTAAGAACTGACCTCTAAAACGAATTAAGTTATTAACCTGAGGTACCACTGTAGTAAAATGTCCATGCACGTTCTATGCAGTGCAGTATTTTAACATAGAAGACTTGGTCCACTCTCATTTGAGTGGGTCTTCGATGACCACTAGGCAGTAGGTCAGGATTGTGGCAAGTAAGAACTACACCACCATTAAAGATTCAAGACCTCCCTTTGCACTTAATCTCTCCCTTTCTCTTTCTCTTCAAAAAGAAAGCCAAACAACAACAAAAGAAAGAAAATACAGGTGTGACAGATGTTGGGTTGCAGCTGTGTCTACTCGGGTTGCAAATGCAGCTCACCAGAGGAAAATCAGTGCATGGAACCAGGCTTAGGGCTTGGCTTGCTGGAATCAATGGATACTGCCTGAATTGTTTGCTGGAAGGAGTAATTGAGGTAAGATGGGATTGGGATCTCATTTCCTTTCTGGCAGAGGTGCAACCATTCCTCTGTTTTTAGGCAAATATCACTGAGGCTGGTTATTATTATTATTATTATTATTATTATTATTATTACCCTGCCCATCTGGCTGGGTTTCCCCAGTCACTCTGGGTGGCTCCCAACAGAATTAAAAGCACAATAAAACACCAGACATTAAAAACTTCCCTAAACAGGGCTGCCTTCAGATGTCTTCTAAAGGTCAGATAGTTGTTTATTTTCTTGACATCTGGTGGGAGGGTGTTCCACAGGGAGGGCGCCATCACCGAGAAGGCCCTCTGCCTAGTTCCCTGTAACTTGGCTTCTCACAGTGAGGGAACTGCCAGAAGGCCCTCGGAGCTGGACCTCAGTGTCTGGACAGAACAATGGGGATGAAGACCCTCCTTCAGGGTTTTTTTTTAATAATAATCATTTCTCACATACTCTTCAAATCTTTATATGTCTTTTCCCAGGCCTTCTTAATAATTTTACATTGCCACCACATATAAATAACCTCTTATGCTTTCCCCCCTCCCTTCCTGTTTCTTCTCTATCACATTCAGAGGCTCCCAAATAATTTCACATGAGGTGCCATTTTTTGTCAGTCAAAGCCTCTGAAATCATTTCACATGAAGCACCATTTTTGTTTTGGACTACACTTGAAGAGCGGAGGACAAGTACAAGTAGATTCAGAGCTGGTGAAGCGGCTGGGCCAAAGCCGAAAGGTCGCGCAGTTGTGCATATGCCTGAAAGTGAAAGGAAAGTCCAATGCTGTAAAGAAAAATATTGCATAGGAACCTGGAATGTAAGAACCATGAACCTTGGTAAGTTGGATGTGGTCAAAAATGAGATGGCAAGATTAAATATTGACATCCTGGGCATCAGTGAACTAAAATGGATGGGAATGGGCAAATTCAGTTCAGATGACCATCATCCCTGGAAAAGACCCTGATGTTGGGAAAGATTGAGGGCACAAGGAGAAGGGGACGACAGAGGACGAGATGGTGGGACAGTGTTCTCGAACTAAACTGCGGGAGGCAGTGGAAGACAGGAGTGCCTGGCGTGCTCTGGTCCATGGGGTCACGAAGAGTCGGACACGACTAAATGACTAAACAACAACAACTCTTGCTTTCCCTTGTATTTTCCTCGAACCTCGTCTCTCTACCATTTCCAAGACTTTAAATTAGGCCCCGTAGCAGCATATGGGCAGGATTGTGTACTCAGATTAGCAGCATCAACCCAGCAACTCAAGAAGGATATCTTCCGGACATCACCTGGAGATGCAGGCAACCGAACCTTGTGTCTCCAAGGCAGAAGCTCCATCACCAGCCTATGTTCCCAACCTGGTGGGAAGATGCTGGCTTCAATGGTAGCCTCAGTCACCAATGCAGCGGTGCGAAAGCGCAAAGTGGGTTCTCCTTCATGGAGAGCACGTGTTGTTGTGGGAGCAACCATGACATCCCCTGTTGCTGGGTGGGTTAGTTTGGATGGCCACAAATTTGATTGGACACATTCAGTTGTTGCTGGGGGAGATTTATTGTTGCAATTTTATTTGATTGATGGGGGTGCTATATATGCGCAGCATTGAGCTTCCTCTTTTTGCTGCGCGCATCGGATTACCTACCCTCCCTCCCTTCTTTATTTAGGGTTTGTTCGCGCTGACCTTGCTATGCCTGTCATGGGGTCGTCTGCTTTGGGGCAGGGGCCTGGTAGGAATTTTACCATATGGCTGATTGGCTGGTGCCATTTGGGCTTTGCCTAAAGGTAAAGGTAAAGGTAAAGGTACCCCTGCCCGTACGGGCCAGTCTTGACAGACTCTGGGGTTGTGCGCCCATCTCACTTAAGAGGCCAGGGGCCAGCGCTGTCCGGAGACACTTCCGGGTCACGTGGCCAGCGTGACATCGCTGCTCTGGCGAGCCAGAGCCGCACACGGAAACACCGTTTACCTTCCCGCTGGTAAGCGGTCCCTATTTATCTACTTGCACCCGGAGGTGCTTTCGAACTGCTAGGTTGGCAGGCGCTGGGACCGAGCAGCGGGAGCGCACCCCGCCGCAGGGATTCGAACCGCCGACCTTTCGATCGGCAAGTCCTAGCAAGTCCTAACAAGTCCTAACAAGTCCTACTTCGTAGCAAATTGTCACAACTTGTAAGATTGCAGTTAGGCATTGGTTAATTTTTGGTTGGTGGAGGGGATGTGGTTGGCTGTGGCTGCCCCTCCAATGCTGCTGCTGCAAGGGTATCCAGGGGCTTGCCATGCTTTTGTCCGATTCCCTGGCAAAGGGCTAGGGCCATGCAAGAGCCCCTGGGAGCATTTGGGGAGAGGTGAGAGCCTGGCACCCAGCTTTATTCTCTCCCCAAAATTGTTTACCCTTACTGACTTCCACAGGGACGCGGGTGGCACTGTAGGTTAAACCACTGAGCCTAGGACTTGCTGATCAGAAGGTCAGCAGTTCGAAACCCCACGACAGGGTGAGCTCCCGTTGCTCGGTCCCTGCTCCTGCCAACCTAGCAGTTCGAAAGCACGTCAAAGTGCAAGTAGATAAATAGGTACCACTCTGGCAGGAAGGTAAACGGCGTTTCCATGTGCTGCTCTGGTTCGCCAGAAGCGGCTTAGTCATGCTGGCCACATGACCCGGAAGCTGTACGCCGGCTCCCTCAGCCAATAAAGCGAGATGAGCGCCGCAACCCCAGAGTCGTCCGCGACTGGACCCTTTACCTTTACCTTTACTGACTTCCACAGGGGTGCGGTTGTCAGTTCTGTTCCTACCTCCAAGTGGGAACAGATAGTTGCTAACCAATGCCTAAGCAACCACTCACATACTGTAATTCAATAAAGTTGTGGCCAAAATTATGCCAAAAACGAAAACAAAAATGATGTGTGAACCGTGTTTTTATTCGGGGGTGTCTTGGGGGTGCTCGACACGCAAACGTCTATTGCAATTGAAAAGGGCGCCTTTACCGATTTGGTTGCACGGACGTGTATTTTATGGAAGCCGCTTTCAGCCTCTTTTGCAGCGGGTGGAGTGGGGGAGCACGCTATAAATTTCATAAATAAATACCCAGCCTGAACCCCAGTTTTAACTACATTTGGCAACCCATCGAGATAAAAGCAGGCTTTTTTCTTCCTCTGCCCAAAGCTTAGTAAGAGAATAGAGCTTGTCACAGTTCTGCCAGAGTCAACTTTTTCCCCAGCCAGGGATTCGAGCTGAAAAAGTTACTAGGAAAGGTTGATTCTGGCAAAGAGGCCAACTGTGTGAACCTGCCAGCCCTTCCCAGTATGGCTCAAATAGGAGTGTGTGCCAACCTGCCAGTTCCACTGGCTCATCTCACCTCACCTCACTGCCCCTTTCCTCTTAGCAAGACTGGCTGCCCAGTGTCAAACCTACTATAACAGACATCAGGAAATGTGCTCATTCTGATGTCTGAGAAATCTTGCACGCCACCCCAAATCCCCAAGGGACGCGAGATTCCAGGTGTTCCAAGAGCTTACTCAGGGTTCGTGTTTCCTTTGGAATGAGGCACGGTGAGGACTGTGGTGTCTTAATGATACGTATTTACACATATATACAACCTGTGTCTACAATGGAGGGGCTCACACCCCAAAAAGGGTACTGAAAAAGGGTATTGAAAAAATTGTTTAAATATACTTTCCCCCCAAAATCGGAAGCATTCTTGCTGGGGTTGATAGGAGATGAAATAAGAAAAACAGATCAGAGATTATTCATGTATGCTGCGACTGCTGCCAGAATCTTAGCAGCCCAAAAATGGAAAACTCGGGAAATACCAACATTAGTGGAGTGGCAGACAAAAATGGTTGAATATGTGGAATTAGCAAAACTAACCCACAGAAACCGTAACAAAGTTCAGGAGTGAGTGGAGTAAATTTGTGGAGTATATACGTAATAATTGTAGAAGTTTAAAGACTGTAGTAGGATTAAAATAAATCTTATGACTTGAATAGGATGGTGTTAAGAACCTGTGAAAAAAGGAAAGATTAATATGAAAACCTCTGAAGGGAGGGAGGGAAGTCCGTGCTTGATAGAGCCTTGAGAGAATAAGTGTACATAAGATTGTAGAACATTGGTGTATTTATTTTGTTTTGTTTGTGTTAAAGAAAACTCAATAAAAAGCATTTTTTTTAAAAAAAAAGGGTACTGCTTTTCGCATAGCTGCAAAAATTGGGGGGTTGGGGACGGACGACAGAAATTAGGCATCACTCTGTCTCTCTGGCTTCCCAGCCTGCTGCTTCCAGCTTCTCCCTTGTAGTTCACATCAGTCAGCTATGGCCTTCGTCATTATGACTACCAGTGAGTTAAGGGAGGGGCCCCCACCCATTTGAAATCTGGCAAAGACCCACTTCCTTTGTTACCTTGGCTATTCCAATAATTTGGATCCTTGGTTAGATTTTAACATTTGCTGGATCCAGGGATTAGAAGGGTCTTGGCATGAAGCCAAACCCCCACAAACTCATAACACTAATTTCATTTTGGAGTTACATGGAGTTACCTGCATGGAGTGCACTTTCTTCTATTAATTTACAGAAGTGTAATAACTAAGTCCAATATCAAGTAAATGACTGTATGAATCCGAATGTGGACAAATGCATTGCATTCATTCACAGATTAAGACCACCACTGTCATGGCTTCCCCCAAAGAATCCTGGAAATTGTAGGTTTTTTAAGGATTCCGGGAGTTATTAGGAGAGCCCTTATTCCCCTGACAGAGTTACAATTCCCAGAGTGGTTTAGCAATCAGTCCCTCTTCCCAGGGAACTCTGGGAATCGTAGCTGTGTTAGGGAAACAAAGGATCTGTTCAGAAGAATGAATTTTGAAGGGTTGCTGTGTGGGGAATAGGTCCAATCTTCCTTAGCAAACTACAGGGCTTCATAAGTGGTGTAATAGTGCTTTAAATATAAGTTGCAGGATATTTCGACAACTGAAGAATGGCAACAGAAAGTATTGGAGTATGCAGAAATAGCAAGGCTAGCTGGAAGAATCTGACAGCAGGATGATGAGAAATTCCAAAAAGAATTTATGGTATACTTAGAGAAAACTGTACATAAATAAAGACACTCACAGGACTGAAATAAAACTCATAACGTTTATTGTAAACATTTGGTTAGACCATAAGAGGTAATGCAGTAATATAATAAGGACTGTATGTTTAAAGTATAATACAAAAAATTATTAAGGAATTATAGACATCTATAGAATGTATATATCGTAAACACGCTTAAGTAAGAGCAATGTAGAGAAGCCAGAAGAGGAGTGGAGGGGAGTTAATTCGGATAAGATATAGATTTTAAGGATAATAATATTGTTAAGCTGTATTGTGCTTAAGATATTTGGTGCAGATATTTGGTGCAGATACATACCCTACAACATTTATCCAATGAAAATAGGGATGTGCTATTCTAGGGATCAGCAAACTTTTTCAGCAGGGGGCCAGTACACTGTCCCTCAGACCTTGTGGAGGGCAGGACTATATTTTTTTGTGGGGGAGAACGAATTCCTATGCCCCACAAATAACCCAGAGATGCATTTTAAATAAAAGGACACATTCTACTCATGTAAAAACATGCTGATTCCCAGACTGTCTGTGGGCCGGATTTAGAAGGCGATTGGGCTGTTTCCGGCCCCCGGGCCTTAGTTTGCTTACCCATGTGCTATTCCATAATAATAATAATTTTATTATTTACACCCCGCCCATCTGACTGGGTTGCCAAAGGCAGCTTCCAACATATATAAAAACATAAACAAACATTAAACATTATTTTTTTAAAATTCCCTGTACAGGCTCTTCTAAAGATGGTGTAATTGCTTATCTCCTTGGCTGGGAGTTGTATAAGTCCATACTCTCTAACATTTCTCTGATGAAAATACAGATGCCCTAAGGAAGAAGAAGAAGAAGAAGAAGAAGAAGAAGAAGAAGAAGAAGAAGAAGAGGAGTAGTAGTTTGGATTTGATATCCTGCTTTTTCACTACCCTAAGGAGTCTCAAGCTCCTGCCAACCTAGCAGTTCAAAAGCACATCAAAGTGCAAGTAGATAAATAGGTACCACTCCGGTGGGAAGGTAAACGGCATTTCCGTGCACTGCTCTGGTTCACCAGAAGTGGCTTAGTCATGCTGACCACATGACCCGGAAGTTGTACGCCGGCTCCCTTGGCCCATAAATGAGATAAGCGCCGCAACCCCAGAGTTGGTCACGACTGGACCTAATGGTCAGGGGTCCCTTTACCTTTACCTAAGGAGTCTCAAAGCAGCTAACATTCTCCTTTCCCTTCCTCCCCCACAACAAACACTCTGTGAGGTGAGTGAGGCTGAGAGGCCTCAGAGAAGTCTGACTAGCTCAAGGTCACCCAGCAGCTGCATGTGGAGGGGCAGGGAAGTGAACCCGGTTCACCAGATTACGAGTCCACTGCTCAACCACTACACCACACTGGCTCTCCCAGTGTGGGACATTCCGGGATCAAATCAGAAACCGGGACGGCTTCAGTAAATCAGTGACTGTCCCTGGAAAATAGGGACACTTTGAGGGTCTGCAGAGATGGCCTAATTAGAAAGGATAGCAGGGCATGTTCATAAAGTCAATATTAAAGAGGCACTAACTACTGGTGATATTTTATAAACACAATCCATATCTAACAGTGCCAACCTTTTGGGAAACGGATTGTACATTTTCAAGGAAGGCGCAAACCACAGCAAATACACACGAAAGCCTCTTCCTTCCTTTAGGAAGCAACTGGCATCTCTAAACTAAGCTGGTGGCCTTATGATTCCTTGCATTATTCTTTTAATGTCACGACCTTTATGTCAAAATGAGAGGCTCGATGTGGATTTTTCTTGTCCTTGAAAGCTACACTTTCTCCTGAGACAAAGAGCCCCTTTTTTACGTCAGGGTCTGCCATGAGGTGGGAGCTGCAAAGCTCTGCAAGTTTGGGCAGTGTGTGTGCTGACATTTTTCATTCCTCATGTCCCACAAGTATTTCCCTTTTCAACGGGCCTTCTGTGTGAGGTGGGAGGCGGGGAAAGGAAGGAGCTTTTCTCTTGGCTCCAGTACATTCGAAAATCCTGACGAGGTTCCCAATTTCTTTGCGGCTTTGGTCCCACGCAGTAGCGACCGGTGCTCATTGGGCAGAAGGCATAGAGTCTGGCAGTAGGTGGCGCCGCAGCCAATGACAGGAAGAGCTGACTAAATCAGGAGCCAATGGGAGCACACAACACCAGGAGAGAATAGCACCCAATGGAACTGGTACAGCAAACGGCAGGGAGACAGACAGTAGGTGGCGCCAGAGCCAACGAGAGGCACGGTCAAGAAATACTAGTTTTAACTCCATCCTCCCCACTGTTGAGTTCTACAAAGGCAGTGCTGAGATGGGTAGGCAATGTAAGGCCCAGGGGCCTGATCTGGCCCAATTGCCTTCTAAATCTGGCCCACAGATGGTCCGGGAATCAGTGTGTTTTTACATGAGTAGAATGTGTCCTTTTATTTAAAATGCATCTCTGTGTTATTTGTGGAACATAGGAATTCGTTCATTTTTTTCTTTCCCCCCATAAAATATGGTCTGGCCCCCCACAAGGTCTGAGGGACAGTGGACCAGCCCCCTGCTGAAAAAATTGCTGACCCCTGGCTGAGACGAAGGAGGAAGATGCTGATAGACGGTATCACCCCCTAGGCTGGGTAGAAGTACGAAGGCCAGCAGGTTGACTGAATTAAACTATGGAACTCACTCCCACAGGAGACAATGGTGGCCACCAACTTGGATGACTTTAAAAGAGGACTGGGCAGATTCATGGAGGATAAAGCTAACAGTGGCTACGAGGCAAGGCGGCCATGCTCTGCCTGCGTAGTTGGAGGCAGTGATGTTTCTGAATACCAGTTCTGGAAACCAGAGGAGGGGAGAGTCCATAGGTATCTTCAGTGCTTTTTTCTGGGGGGGACACGTACCCCCTAAACATATTGTGAATCTTTGTACCTTTGTCCATTTACAGTGGTACCCCGGGTTAAGAACTTAATTCACTCTGGAGGTCCATTCTTAACCTGAAACTGTTCTTAACCTGAGGTACCACTTTAGCTAATGGGGTCTCCCGCTGCCGCCACCTTGCGATTTCTGTTCTAATCCTGAAGCAAAGTTATTAACCTGAGGTACAATTTCTGGGTTAGCGGAGTCTGTAACCTGAAGCGTCTGTAACCTGAAGCGTCTGTAACCCGAGGTACCACTGTATGTGCTCAAAGGAGTTAGTTTGTGGATTAAGTCATGGGTCACCAAATTAGCACCCACGGGTGTATGTATGAACAGAAGCCTTGCCTGGCACCTGCAGGGACTTCTCCCCCCTCCACCTCAGTTGAGCTCAAAAAAAATAAAAACAACTCCTGGATGTTCCAGAGGCTTAGCCAATTGCAGATTTAGTGGAGTCTGTAACCTGAAGTAACCTGAAGCGTATGTAACCCGAGGTACCACTGTACTGTATTCATTTTTCCCGATTTGAACTATAATATGGTGATTTTCTTGAGTTAAAACGAGAGTACCCCTAAACATTATTTTAGGAAAAAAGCACTGGGCATCTGGTTAGCGACTGTGAGAACAGGATGCTGGACTAGGTGGGTCATTGGCCTGATCCAGCAAACTGATATAGATATAGGTATAGATATAGTTTTTATTAAATTTTTCTGATTTACATTTCAAAACATTCATTTAGACAACCTTAAATCAATGACTTCCCTTCTTCTCTTTCCGTGCCTCATTTTGCATACCACACCTCCCTGCATATTTTACATGAACTCAACCATTCAGTAATCCATTGTTACCCCATCAAAGTTCATTTGCACTGTTGAATTTATCTTAATGCTACCAGTGTTTTTACATGTATACAATATTCACCCATACAATCAACAAACATTTGCCAGTCTTCTTTAAACGTATATTCTCCTTGTTCTCTTATTATGTATGTTAAATCTGCAATCTTTTTGGTTGGGGATAATTCAGAAGGAAATCCCCAGGTGTCAAAAAAAGACTATTTATGTATGCTACTACTGCAGCAGCCCGTGTTTTGCTAGCCCCAAAATGGAAAACGAGCGAGGTCCCAACCAAAGAAGAATGGCAACTTAAACTGGTGAAATACACACAGCTTGCAGATCCAGCAGGCTCTTCCACTGGTCATATGGAAATACTTTTCACATAGCCTTCTTTCCTTTTTAAATAAAACGAATAAACAAAACAGTAGAAAACATGTTTTGCTCTTTTCTGTCTACCAGCAAACAGGACCATTAAAGCGAGTTTTCCCTTCCCGAGATGGCCGCATAAACTATTTTTCCACAAGAGGCTGCTTATCACCATTCACCTCAGCAGTGCTCAAGTGGGCAGAAGCGGCCCCTGAAAATGAAGCATTTCAACCCCCCCTTAGTAAACACTAATGACCTATTCATAAAGAGAAGGGCAACAATTTCACACAATAGGAACATTCAGATTCAGCACGGACTGCCAAAGTCAGCAGGAGAAGACGCGTAAATCAGTTTCAGAGGAAATCCAAAGAAATTCTGAGGAAATAAGAACATTCTTAGCAACAATGCGGAGACTAATTTCATTATTTATGGCTTTGAGGCAAGGCATCCCTGGAAGACTGCCTTGGGAAACCCCACGTAACATGCCTCAAGTTCGGTGGAAGCAAAGCTAAGTACAGTGGTACCTCAGGTTACATACGCTTCAGGTTACATACACTTCAGGTTACAGACTCCGCTAACCCAGAAATAGTGCTTCAGGTTAAGAACTTTGCTTCAGGATGAGAACAGAAATCGTGCGGCGGCAGTGGGAGGCCCCATTAGCTAAAGTGGTACCTCAGGTTAAGAACAGTTTCAGGTTAAGTACGGACCTCCGGAACGAATTAAGTACTTAAGCTGAAGTACCACTGTATATCATATAAATGTCTTCCTAAGCAGGGCTCTCAAAATAAAGAGAAATGTTTCCCGCTGAGAGGGCTACAAGGTTATTGGATAGTGTCCATTTATTACCTGCACCCAGTGCTATTTTTCTAGAAAAATAGGTGCCGGAGCTCACAACGAATATTTCCCTTGTTCTCTTGGAATGGCAATGGCGCTCACCTGAGAGGGGCCAGAGTTGAGCTCCAGTGAGCTCTGGCTAAAAACAAAGCCCTGCCTGTACCCCTACGATGGATCTTTGGCCAAGGTCAGAACATGCGGTGCTAAAAAAGAAAAACACCCCCCCCCCATTTAATCTACCTGCAACCTGATAGTGCAGAACCAACCCAGCAGATTAGATGGGAATATGGTCAACCCAGTGCTGGATTTACGTATAAACTAAACAAGCTATAGTTTAGGGCCCCACTCTCTCGCCCCCCCCCCCAATTGTGAGTCTTTGTATATTGTGTTTCTAAAAGAACTTTTGTTATTGCCAAATACCAATGTGTTTGCATTATTAAGTTTGTGATGAATAAAATATCATTTTAAGTTAGAGCTTAATAATTATTTCACGATTAATATACTTCTTCTTAATTGTATTTCACTATTAATATACTAGGGACGCAGGTGGCGCTGTGGGTTAAAGCCTCAGCGCCTAGGACTTGCCGATCGAAAGGTCGGCGGT
The DNA here is from genome assembly GCF_951804945.1 of Podarcis cretensis. Lineage (NCBI taxonomy): Eukaryota > Metazoa > Chordata > Lepidosauria > Squamata > Lacertidae > Podarcis > Podarcis cretensis. Next base: position 78,796,834 of record NC_137176.1, read on the forward strand.
TCGAATCCCTGCGGCGGGGTGCGCTCCCGCTGCTCAGTCCCAGCGCCTGCCAACCTAGCAGTTCGAAAGCACCTCCGGGTGCAAGTAGATAAATAGGGACCGCTTACCAGCGGGAAGGTAAACGGCGTTTCTGTATGCGGCTCTGGCTCGCCAGATGCAGCTTTGTCACGCTGGCCACGTGACCCGGAAGTGTCTCTGGACAGCGCTGGCCCCTGGCCTCTTGAGTGAGATGGGCGCACAACCCCAGAGTCTGTCAAGACTGGCCCGTACGGGCAGGGGTACCTTTACCTTTACCTTTTTATTAATATACTGGAGGAGACTCTTGAGAGTCCCATGGACTGCAAGAAGATCAAACCTCTCCATTCTGAAGGAAATTAGCCCTGAGTGCTCACTGGAAGGACAGATCCTGAAGCTGAGGCTCCAATACTTTGGCCACCTCATGAGAAGAGAAGACTCCTTGGAAAAGACCCTGGTGCTGGGAAAGATGGAGGGCACAAGGAGAAGGGGACGACAGAGGACGAGATGGCTGGACAGTGTTCTCGAAGCTACCAGCATGGGTTTGACCAAACTGCGGGAGGCAGTGGAAGACAGGAGTGCCTGGCGTGCTCTGGTCCATGGGGTCACGAAGAGTTGGACACGACTAAACAACAACAAATTAATATACTGCTTTTAATTGTATTTCAGTTCAACAATTACTTTGATAAAATACATATTTTGTTATGTACAAATGGCTTTAGATACCTATTAGGTCCATAAATTACTATATAGCATATATTCAACACAAAAAGCAGCGACAATTTGTTGTTGACAAAGGACAGCTGGGCATATAAAGGGCCCCATTACCTTCAGTAGCTTAGGGCCTCATCAAGCCTAAATCCGGCCCTGGGTCAACCCTAGCAGAAGACAACTCCATATATTTATTGCGATACATTATTAAAATCTGCAGAATTATTATTATTATTATTATTATTATTATTATTATTATTCCATGGGCTGGAAATCAGTTTGCAACAGTCCCTCCCCCCGTCCCACTCCTTTGTTGTTGTTTAGTCGTTTAGTCGTGTCCGACTCTTCGTGACCCCATGGACCAGAGAACGCCAGGCACTCCTGTCCTCCACTGCCCCCCGCAGCTTGGTCAGACTGGTAACCTCGAAAACACTATCCAACCATCTCGTCCTCTGTCGCCCCCTTCTCCTTATGCCCTCCATCTTTCCCAACATCAGGGTCTTCTCCAGGGAGTCTTCTCTTCTCATGAGGTGGCCAAAGTATTGGAGCCTCAGCTTCAGGATCTGTCCTTCCAGTGACCACTTGGGGCTGATTTCCTTCAGAATGGAGAGGTTTGATCTTCTTGCAGTCCATGGGACTCTCAAGAGTCTCCTCCAGCACCATAATTCAAAAGCATCAATTCTTCGGCGATCAGCCTTCTTTATGGTCCAGCTCTCACTTCCATACATCACTACTGGGAAAACCATACAAAGCTAGCCACAAACTGCTGAATATAAATATGCCTCACTCTCCCCCGCAGATGGGATGCTCTCTTCTATTGTGATTTACATTATCCTCATCCAACCACTGTCAGCCTATCGCGTGTCCCCTTGCACAGTTTACAATTCCCATTTATGAGAAAGCATCCTTGTGAAATTGGACAAGGCTGCCTGTCCGGATATGATGATTCAACCCTGGAGAATTCCTTTTGGCTTTGGACGTTCTCGAAATGTCAAGACCTATAAGGACTCTTGTATGGTATTGTTACACTGGGAAAGAATCTGCAGAACAGGAGTTCAGTACGACGTAACGTGACATGGGACAGCATATTGTCACGGGTTTGTGGGTACCGGAATTTAATCAATGCAAATGTTTCCCAACCAGGAAATCGTCTGGGGTGATGGGTTACTCTTGCACTGCTCAGAGATTGAGCTGGCCTTCAACAGTATCCTTTCGTTCCTGTTTCCTGCATTGGCTTCAGCCTGGAGAAGCACTTGAATAATCTCATCTGGGGCAATAGCAGTTTCTCTACACTCTAGAAAGATTATTCTGTTTGCTTTTGTTGCTGTTCTTAACCCTTCCAAGCCTTGGGGATAGGGCAGGCTATCAGCTAAGCTGCATGCATACACAAGCAGGACTACCATATTTTTCGCTCTATAAGATGCACCAGACCACAAGATGCACCAAGTTTTTGGAGGAGGAAAACAAGAAAAAAAATATTATGAATCTCAGAAGTCAGAACAGCAAGAGGGATCACTGCGCAGTGAAAGCAGCAATCCCTATGCTGTTCTGGCTTCTGGGATAGCGGCGCAGCCTGCATTCGCTCCATAAGACACACACACATTTCCCCTTACTTTTTAGGAAGGAAAAAGTGAGTCTTATAGAGCAGAAAATACGGTAACTGCTTCAGCAGTCTTAAAGACTTCATAATCCATGATGTATTGTGGCTGTGAGTGAAATTGCATTCATGAAAATATCTGGCTCTTTGAGGACCTGGGACGGCCAAAGAAATGGAAGCACAACCAAAATCCAGGCAGAGGGGCAGGTGAATTTTCCATGGAAATGCACAATGTGTGGTTGTAAAAATAAATAAAAATGGAGTTGAGTTGTTGTTGTTGTTGTTTTAATCCACCTGCAGGTTTTTGCCCTGCAGCACTATTTAGGATGGTGGAATAAGTGAAGATGCTAGCGTTCCAGAAATGTTTGCAATTTAGAAGGACAAAATCCTGGCTGAGAGCTTTGGGTATTTGCCACTGATCTTGGTTGGACCAAGGTTTGGCTGAAAAGGTCAAATTTGTTTACCACTTTGTGTGAAATCCCAGTACAGTTAAGACCCATGGCAGGCCTCCTGTGGCCTCCTGTGAGATTAGATTTGGCCCTGAATAAGCAAAAAAAATTACACTGTTTTGTTAAGTAAGGGGTGGACACACTTTCCAAGTCCAGAGTGTCTGATTTATGTGTCATGGATTTTAACTCCACCCTTAATCATCAGCTCTGGCTGCAGTATTTACAAGACTCCAAGGTGGGAAGAGCACATGCAACTGCCATTGGCAAGTTTGTGGAGTTGCGGAGGACATTTTAATGAGATTGTGCTGTGACCTCAAAGTAAACAGAATCAATCTGTTGATAAAATGTGCAATTAATTAGTCTTCTTCTCTTCTAGTTTTTTATATTATTATTACAAGAATTGACCATGTGGGAGGTGTTCAGACAGCCACTTTGAGTGGCATAATTCTGACAGCCCATCCTGATCTCCCATAATTGCACTAATAATAATAATAATAATAATAATAATAATAATAATTTATACCCCGCCCATCTGGCCAGTCACTCTGGGCAGCTTCCAACAAAATATTAAAATACAGTAATGCACCAAACATTAAAAGCTTCCCTAAACAGGGCTGCCTTCAGATGTCTTCTAAAAGTCTGGTAGTAGTTGTTCTCTTTGACATCTGATGGGAGGGTGTTCCACAGGGAGGGCGTCACTACCGAGAAGGCCCTCTGCCTGGTTCCCTGTAACTTGGCTTCTCGCAGTGAGGGAACCGCCAGAAGGCCCTCGGTGCTGGACCTCAGTAGAATGATGGGGGTGGAGATGCTCCTTCAGATATACTGCACCCTAATCTGAACTGTGATGATTTGCACAATAAGAAGCTGCCATACACTATGTTGGACCACCGGTCAGGGCCGGCCCACCCATGAGACAACATGAGGAGACCGCCTCAGGTGCCAGGATCCATAGGGACAGCAGATCCCAATGTAGATCTTTATTCCCCCCTTTGTTCCTGATGAAGTTCTTCACTCACTCCTTCCCTGGTGGGGAGGGGTACCATTTTGTTGCTTTGCCTCAGGTACCAAATTGTCTTGGGCTGGCCTGCCAGTGATCCGTCTAGTTTGCTAAGAATTATTTACACATTGATTGACAATACCCATCCAGCGTTACAACCAAGGGTCTTTCCCAACTTGGGATTGCTGCAGGTGGCAAAGGAGGAAGAGGAGGCGGAGGAAGAGGGATCGCATGGGGTAACCCCATTTTCTGTTTTGCCTCAAGCAGCAAAATGTCTTGGGCTGGCTCTAACTCCCACCATTCCTGACCATTGGCCGCTCTGGCTGGGGATGATGGGAGTTGTAGACCAAAACACCAAAAAAATCCAGAATGCACCATGACTGGTGACTGGGAGTGGCCACCGGGACCACATAACCCTGGTCCTGAGAGATCTGCATTGGCTCCCAGCATGTTTCTGAGCACAATTCAAAGTGTTGGTGCTGACCTTTAAAGCCCTAAACGGCCTTGGTCCTGTATACCTGAAGGAGCGTCTCCACCCCTATCGTTCAGCCCGGACACTGAGATACAGCTCCATGGGCCTTCTGGCGGTTCCCTCATTGCGAGAAGTGAGGTTACAGGGAACCAGACAGAGGGCCTTCTCGATAGTGGCGCCCGCCCTGTGGAACGTCCTCCCTTCAGATGTGAAGGAAATAAGCACCTATCTTCTCTTTAAAAGACATCTGAAGGCAGATTAGGTTAATAGTTTTTATTCTCCTTTCAAACCACACTTTCCAAATTCAACTTGGCGACAGGAGATCCCCTGAATGGTCTGCTGTGGAATGCCAGTGTGTTGCAAAGGATTCTGGGGCATATTGTAGGGCACATGCTCAGATCATGTAAGGTAGCCTGATAGACACCCATCCTTCTCCCGTGTTAAAACTTCACTGGAAGAGGTCAGCAAGCAACTTGAGAAACGGACATTTCTCTGCCATCGCTTTTCTTCTTGCTAAGGGCCCCCTGGCAAACTTCCCAGCTTCCCGAGAACGCAGTTTGCAAACCACTCGTGTAATGAACTGGATGGCATTGCAATGGGAAGAGAAGTTGGAGAGGCTCGAGATTCTGAGACCGTGCATAACATTCATCTCCAGGTGCAGCATGGAAGCGCATTTCTTTAAGCAGATCTCAATAAGCCTCACTTGCTCAGCAGTTTCCAATATCCCACAGGCAATTTCTGAGTCAAAACAAAAGTTTGTATACAGCTGTGCTAATAGCTGCCACTTGCAGTCAGAGGAAGTCCGCTTTCGATTCCAACCATCTGGACGGATTGTGCAGCCTACAGCAAAAATATCTTTCCAACTTCTCAAAGATGGGGAGGGGGCACATTGTCCACCTTTGCAGTAACTGTGCTATTGTGTGGTTGGGCGATGTGGGACAGATGTCTTTTTGGAAATGATTGTCAGCATTTCATTAAAGATGACTCAGCCTACTCTCCAGCTTTAGGTTTTAGGTGCTTTGAACAAGAGGGTTTAATAATAATAATAATAATAATAATAATAATAATAATAATAATATTCATACCCTGTGGCTGGGTTTCCACAGCCACTCTGGGCAGCTTACAACATATATAAAACATAGCAAAACATGACACATTAAAAACTTCCCGATACGGGGCTGCCTTCAGATGTCTTCTTAAAATTACGGGATGAACATACAATGATGAACATAAGAAGAGCCCACTGGATCAGGCCAATGACCATACCCCTCAATTCTCCCACTTTAAGTGGGACATTCCAGAATTGTCTACCAGCTCCATCTGGTACGCAGGCTGAGACCCTACCTGCCCGCAGACTGTCTCGCCAGAGTGGTGCATGTGCTAGTTACTGTATCTCCCGCTTGGACTACTGCAATGCGCTCTACATGGGGCTACCTTTGAAGGTAACTCGGAAACGGCAATTAATCCAGAATGCAGCAGCTAGACTGGTGACTGGGAGCGGCCACCGAGACCATATAACACCGGTCCTGAAAGATCTGCTTTGGCTCCCAGTAAGTTTCTGAGCACAATTCAAAGTGTTGGTGCTGACCTTTAAAGCCCTAAATGGCCTCGTTCCAGTATACCTGAAGGAGCACCTCCACTTCCATCGTTCTGCCCAGACACTGAGGTCCAGCACTGAGGGCCTTCTGGTGGTTCCCTCACTGCGAGAAGTGAGGTTACAGGGAACCAGGCAGAGGGCCTTCTCAGTGGTGGCGCCTGCCCTGTGGAACGCCCTCCCAGCAGATGCCAAGGCAATAAACAACTATTTTACTTTTAAAAGACAACTGAAGGTGGCCCTGTTTAGGGAAGTTTTTAATGTTTGATGCTGTATTGTTTTTTAATATTCCGTTGGAAGCCTCCCAAAGTGGCTGGAGAAACCCAGCCAGATGGGCGGAGTATAAATAATAATTGTTGTTGTTGTTGTTGTTGCTGCTGCTGCTGCTGTTGTTGTTGTTGTTGAAGCCACCACAGCTTCTGATTGGATCCTGGGGATGTCCTGTTTTCACTCCTGCAAGAGCTATTGTGAAAGTCACTTGGTTCCTTCTAGAGTGTGGCCCTGAAAGAAACACACCCCAGTTTTCCTCTGTGGATTACGGAGACACTCGTAGACTTGGAATGAAGTAGAGGTGTACGCAGGTGTGAGCTTCTGGGTTGGCTTGGGAAGGCATTCCTTGCCCAACCTGAGAAAAGATGTGGCCACTGGCACTTGGAACGCAGGACGGGCAAACAGAGGCAGCACTGATTGCACAGCACTGATTGCGCAGCACTGATTGTGCAGCACTGATTGCACCGCATCTGTGTCGCCCTCACCGCACTTACTCCATAGCCTTATACCCCACTCTCTTTTCGGTGTTTCAGCAGTTAAAACACGTCTTTGCACAGAAGCCAATGGAGCAAGCTGGCTTGCATCCCAAACTGAGCTCTGGATTTTAGTCCTCGCTGCCATCTGGAGGGTGTTTTGCATCTCCTCCTCCACTCTCTTGGGGGTCTGCAAATCCAAACCAGCCTTGACATGGTCGGGTTGTTGTAAACCATGGTCCGCCCTAATCTGGAATATAGGGAGAAGAACATACAGTAAGGATAGCCTTGCTTACCAGTGGCCCTGTTCTCACAGTGGCCGACCAGAAGCCCACGGGAAACCCTCAAACGGGACTCACCTCTGCTGTAGCAGCAACACTGCCAGATAGCAGAGAGATTGTGTGAGTGAGAGAGGCACCTCCTTTTCCAGAGCAGTAGCAGCAAAGAAACTGAGCAGGCAGTCAAGTAAATCGCAGCCAGAGAAGAACTTGGGTGTTTGTAATATTTGCCTTTTATTATTAACCCTGCATTCCAAAGCAGACACCTGTGTTTACAGACAAGTTAGATCCATGTGGTTGAATTAAGAAGGAAGAGAGCAGAATCTCTCTGGAGGATACTGCGAGGGATGGATTTGCATCCCTTTTGGGAAGACTTGGTGCATGAGTTTTGCTGCACAGACCTGGTCTAATTAGCATACTCGTGGTCCACAAGGATTCTTCAAGAATCAGCTTTCCACTTGCGATGGCCAGACTTCCCAAAACATGAATAACCCATAAAGATTATTAAAGGTGTATCACGGTCCTGCTTACCAAAGCATGCTTTCTTTGCTTTTCTCACATATAAGAACAAGCAGGCAGTATTTAGATGACCATAATTAGGCCTTGGCCTCTCCTTTTCTCAAGTGTGTGGAAGGATAATCATCACATCCCACAAAAGCTTCCAAACACATTGTTCTGGGATCGCTTTGTTTTTCCATTGCTTAAACTTTCCACATTTCTGCTAGCCAAATTTCTGTGCTTTGGGTTTAGTTCCGCATCTGTTGGTCTCCAGACCAGGGTGATTTTGTTATAGCTGGGCATCTATTTCTCTGAAACATCAAGTGTTGGAGAAATTTAAAAGGGGGTTTCTAGACTCCCCAAAAACTCCCCAAAAAGGATGCAGACTCCAAGTGAAAAGATACAATACAAGGTAAAAAGGTAAAGGTAAATGACCTCTGGACAGTAAGGGGTTTAGTCATGCTGGCCACATGATCCAGAAAACATACAATACAAATGTGCATAAGGACAGCCTCAAAGATAAGGAGGAGACTGCAAAGAACCACATCCAAAGCAATGTTTTTAATACACTTCCAGATTATGCATGTGATTTCTTTCTTTTCTTTTTTTGAAGATAATCTTTATTGGTTTTATAATTACATACTATACGCTGTGGGTTAAACCACAGAGCCTAGGACTTGCCGATCAGAAGGTCGGCGGTTCAAATCCCCGCGACGGGGTGAGCTCCTGTTGCTCGGTCCCTGCTCCTGCCAACCTAGCAGTTCGAAAGCATGTCAAAGTGCAAGTAGATAAATAGGTACCACTCCTGCGGGAAGGTAAACGGCGTTTCCGTGCGCTGTTCTGGTTCGCCAAAAGCAGCTTAGTCATGCTGGCCACATGACCCAGAAGCTGTACGCCAGCTCCCTCGGCCAATAAAGCGAGATGAGCGCCGCAACCCCAGAGTCGGCCACGACTGGACCTAATGGTCAGGGGTCCCTTTACCTTTATACACATACACATTACATTTACATTTACATTTACTCCTAAGAGTTGACTTCCCTCCTTCCTTCTTCTGGCTTTTTTATGTCATCTCTAAGTTTTTCACATTTTCTTTATCCATTTTGAATATTGTTGTTCTTCTTTCATCTTTATCCATACAGTGTCTATATACAAATAAATCTTTCTGTATATACAAGTCTTGTTGTTTGTCTATAGTCATTTACAGTTACCCTGATTATATTTTACATTTTAATTCATATTGTCATTAATATCCAATAATGCGCTTTCTAGTCACCAATCAAAAGATCACAGCAATCTTAATAGATGCAGCCCAATGTCATCATCCTGAATCAATCAAAAGCACTTGGCTCTTCAGATCAGCCCTCATCATAATATCATGTGATTACATAGAACCATTTTTTCAGTCTATTTCCTTATCAAGACTTTGACTAATTTTCCTATTCATTAAATGTCTCCAAATCTGTCTACAAAACAATTCAAGATTAATAACAGTTGACATGCCCAGCCGATTCTCTTTTCATGCATACAATGGCCAGCATGGATTCTAACAGTTTATTCTTTTCAGTGCTCCGGAACGGACATTCGCTATGTCCAGTACTAGTTCTGTATTGAAAAAGGTAGGCAGGCACAGGCCTTTTCAGTTTAGCCAGGCCATAATCTCAAAAGAAAATGGAATCGTCAAAATGTTAGAGTACTATGAAATTATCATTTTCTCCATTACATTTACTGTTTGGATATATTCTGAGCATAGAAGGGTGGACCATAATTGACTGCCATTTTATTGCATATGTAAAAGGTAAAGGTACAGGACCCCTGACAGTTCAGTCCAGTCGCAGACGACTCTGGTGTTGCGGTGCTCATCTCGCTTTACAGGTTGAGGGAGCCGGCGTTTGTCCGCCAACAGTTTTTCCAGGTCATGTGGCCAGCATGACTAAGCCGCTTCTGGCGAAACCAGAGCAGCGCATGGAAACGCCATTTACCTTCCTGCTGGAGCGGTACCTATTTATCTACTTGCACTTTTTGGCATGCTTTCGAACTGCTAGCTTCAATATTGACAGAGAGAAAGGCTTAGAAATGCAGCCTCTTGGTGTAATGGCATTACTCTGAGTGAATCTCCACCTCCTCCATCTCTCCTAATTCCTCACTTTGTTGTTGTTTAGTCATTTAGTCATGTCCAACTCTTCGTGACCCCATGGACCAGAGCACGCCAGGCACTCCTGTCTTCCACTGCCTCCCGCAGTTTGGTCAAACTCATGCTGGTAGCTTCGAGAACACTGTCCAACCATCTCATCCTCTGTCGTCCCCTTCTCCTTGCGCCCTCCATCTTTCCCAACATCAGGGAGTCTTCTCTTCTCATGAGGTGGCCAAAGTATTAGAGCCTCAGCTTCAGGATCTCTCCTTCCAGTGAGCATCTCCACGCTACGAGTACTAAAACGTGTCCTCTGCCTTTGAGCTCTTTGCTCTCCTACTTTCAAGGCCTGCCGTGTTCTGAGAGAGAGGGGGTCTGGAATGCTTTCTAAAGACACTGAGTCTGTCAGGTGTCTTTCCTCTGGTACTTCCTCCTCTTCCTCCTCTCCCATTATTTCCCAGCTTTCCCCCTCATCTTCCTCAGAGCTGTGATCTCCCACAAACCCCTGCTGTAATTCTGAACTGTCTCCTTCTTCTCTGGAAGGGGCAGGCTGGGGAACCTGCCTCCACCATTCCTCCTCGGCCCAGTCCCTGACACTACCTCTGACCACGGAGGCAGAATATAGCCATCATGGCTAGCAGCCATGATAAAGTCAAACCGATCAATACATAAAGCAGTACATCCTATGAGCCATTGCCAGTAAAGTGGGAAATCAATTGTTTCCAGGCTTTGGGTTATATATTGAAACACTAGAGATATATCAAGACATCTGAGATTATTTTTGGCCAGTTTCAATCCTCACTTCTAAAGCTGACAGCATGTCTAAATATGGTCTCCAGCATAATTTTCGCTTGTGAATTCGTGTTAACCTCACTGGCTCATTCTAATTAGCACTTTGGTTTAGTCTGCAAGAAATCGGCTGTACTGAAGTGAACAGCGTGCACATCCGGCTGTGTTTTCATGCCCCCCCCCCTCCATGTCCCTCATTTACCTTCCTTTTCTTTTTGTTACGTGTCCTTTGTAAATCACTGCCCCTCTCTTGGCATTTTGGGGGGTGAAAATTGTCTCAACTAAAAAGGTTGTTAATGCAAAATTTGGAGGCTGAACTGAGTCTCTGCTCACCCCCCTGATTTGCAGGTGATGCCAGGCATTTAAATTGTTTTCCAGGGCCAGTGCATTAACATTTGCACACTGTTTCAAGGTGGGTGGGTGTGTATGGAGCCAAAAGCTTCTCCCCTCCCAACTTCTTTTCATTTAAAAGCTGCCTGAGAGGTCATTGGCAGGGACTCTGCTGCTGAGGCTGAGCCATTGAGCAATAGCCTGCAGTAAGCAGGAGTGAAGAACCAAGAAGAAGAAGAAGAGGAAGATGAAAAGGAAGAGGAAGAGGAGGAGGAGGAGTTTGGATTTGATATCCCGCTTTATCACTACGTGAAGGAGTCTCAAAGCGGCTAACATTCTCCTTTCCCTTCTTCCCCCACAACAAACACTCTGTGAGATGAGTGGGGCTGAGAGACTTCAGAGAAGTGTGACTGGCCCAAGGTCACCCAGCAGCTGCATATGGAGGAGCGGAGACGCGAACCCGGTACACCAGATTACGAGTCTACCGCTCTTAACCACTACACCACACCATACATTTACAGCATGTGCAAAGCGCACGCACACCCAAAGCATCCTGGGAACTGTAGTTTGCCAATGGAGTTGGAATTTGTTGCTCCATGGGGGTGAACTACAGTTCCCAAGATTCATTGGGGGAAGCCATGTGCTTTAAATGTGTGGTGTGGATGTGACCCAAGGCAGAACCGCAGGAGGCAGAACCAGGAGGCAGAACCAAAGGACAAGCCAAAATGCAAGGACACACCAGAGCCTTGTTGCTCAGGCAAGGTCCTCCCATATCCCTTCTTGTCCAGGAGGACCCAATGGGCAGCCTGGGTGAGAGGAGGAGAAAGTTGTCACTCACAGTTCAAATGTCCAATCATACGGGGGAGCTGCTTGGAAGCCACTCAGGGAGCCTTTTTGACTGGAGAGTGGGGCAAAAAATGCTCTGAACAAGCAAACTTCATTGGGTCCACTTTGAGTATTCGGTACAATTAGGGTTGCCATATATCTGGAATTTCACGGACATCGCCAGAATGTGGCAGTCGGAAGCAGTGTCCGGGTGGAAATTGCTGAAATGTCTGGGACTCATGGCAACCCATGTCAGAGGTCTGTTGTTGTTGTTGTTTAGCCGTTCAGTTGTGTCCGACTCTTTGTGACTCCATGGGCCAGAGCACCCCAGGCACTCCTGTCTTCCACTGCCTCCCGCAGTTTGGTCAAACTCATGCTGGTAGCTTCGAAAACACTGTCCAACCATCTCGTCCTCTGTTGTCCCCTTCTCCTTGTGCCCTCCATCTTTCCCAACATCAGGGTCTTTTCCAGGGAGTCTTCTCTTCTCATGAGGTGGCCAAAGTATTGGAGCCTCAGCTCACCATCTGTCCTTCCAGTGAGCACTCAGGGCTGATTTCCTTAAGAATGGAGAGGTTTGTTCTTCTTGCAGTCCATGGGACTCTCAAGAGTCTCCTCTAGCACCATAATTCAATATACAGTATATTCCCTTTCATATACAAGATACATAATTGCTACAGGGTGGCAATTTCAAAAGTCCATATAAGACCTTGCGTGCCATTGTTCTGGGTTCCTCCTCCCTCGTGCGTGTGGTGAGTGAGGACCCTGTTGCAACAGATCATAAAGTTCAGTCTTACTAGCTGCTTTGCTTCTCAGTATTCTCTGGTTGGCCTCTTTTATTTTCTTCTATCAATAGGGAACCTATGTAAGGACTCTATATGGGCTCTTGGATACCACATAAGGGAAAAGGGCAATTTTTGTTTACAACAGCTGCAACCCATAATAATTGGAGACAATACTGCAAACCCTGCCTGAAATCTGGGGGTGATGCTGCTGCTGCCAGCCAGTGTAGACAATACTGTGCTAGATGGGCTAATTATTTGAATTGGAGTAAAGCATTTCCCTCTGTCCCTGTGTCTGGTGAAGTGCCACCACTTATTTCACAGCACAGACAATGATGTCATCTGCCAGCGTACGATTTGCCAATCCTCTGCATGCCAAACAAATAAGCTTTTCTTGGAGAGAGATAGACCCACGAAAGAAGCTGAGCAAGGAAAAGAAAGGTTGTTTATATTAGCATGCCTATAAGGGTTTAGCAGGCACTTTTTTATTATGGGGGGGGAAAGTCCTTTTATCTATGACCCAACCGAAATGTCACAGGAACAATGAGCAAGACTTTGGGTCCAACAGAACTCTTCATCAGGGTGGATACTGAGCAGAAGCAGGAGGAGGTGGGGTAATTTAAAAAACAAAGCTGGCTTGGTAATGAAGCCACAATGTCTGCACTAGTCAGATCAAATCTTTATTGTTATGGTCAATGGCCGGCAAAATAAGAGGCTAGTAAATCACATTATGCAAACGTGTACAACAGCAGTAAAAAAAAAAAAAAGAGGAAGAAAATAAAAAAGTAAAGTAAATATAAATAACACAGAGTGAAATAAAATGGGGTCAGCATTTTAAAAGCTGTAATCATGTCACAAAATCCAAGGAGGAAAATGCCTGGGGGTCAGTTCCTGGTGGGTTCTGCTTGCTGCACCATATTACTTGGCTACACTGAGAGCGAAACATGCATTTTGATCTGAGAGGAGCAGAGGACATAAAATGCACTTGATTGCCATGTTGTTGGCATCCATCTGGCTCGAGAGGCAATGGAGTGTGCCTCTGGGGGTGAAGTCTAACTGCTATGTTAGCAGCACCAAAGTGACCTTCCTGGGGTGCTGAATTTCATTAGGGTGTCATGAGCAAGAATTCGCAAATATTCAGAGACATCACTGTCCTTTTTTCTTGCCAAAGCTGAAATTTCTGCAGTGTCGGCTTGTAGCAATTTTAGAGGCTAATAATAATTAAGAAGAATAATGTGCTGGAAATTATGAAAATTGGCAACCATGAATATTGCTCTTTATGGTCTTGCCAAATACTTATGGGACATATTCCAGAGAAATGGTGATGTTCTTTCCCAGATAATAATATGCATCTTGACAATCAGAACTCTGGAGCAATATAAGACCAAGAAGCTGTGCTTTTTGGACTTCTTGGCTGTAAAATATCAAATAGAAAATATGGGGGAGAAAGACCACAGCTCATGCCCAGATCCTATGAGGAAGTTCACGTCTTCAAGAGATCTTCTCATTTCCTCTTAGTTTCAGCTGCAATCTAATATGCACACTTAACGGAGAGGAAGTCCCAATGAAATTTATACGGTTGACTTACTTCTAAGCAGATGTGTATAAGATTTCACCGTCAGTGACTTTTGATGTATGCTTGCTCCCATACTCAGCTTCTAATAATTACCTGGATATGGTAGGTAGCAGGTTCTGGGGTTGTTTGGGGCTCTCACCAAGCCACACACCCCTCTTACTGCCTACCCTCTTACTGGGTGTTTGGGCCTGGCTGGAATGTGTCCTTGAATTCTGACAGTACCTTTAGGTTCCCTGGATGGAGTACAGTGTGTGTGTGTGTGTGTGTGTGTGTGTGTGTGTGTGTGTAAACAAAAACTACATTTGTAGTTGTCCTCCCTGGTACGCAAGGCTGGGCAGTGGTTATGGGGTGCTGGGCTGCCCAGATACTAAGGCCCTGCTCCCGGTCTCACTGATGTGGTCCAAAGGAAAGCAGAGTGGTATGTCTGTCACCAGCTTGGCTGCAGGAGCTGCCGGAAGGAGATGTACAAGGTGCCATCCAACCATCTGAGGGAGTCCACTCTGGATTTGTGTAGTGTTTCCTCCTTAGCCTTTCCTTCTGCTAGAGATATTCACAAGGCAGCAGGATCAGAGTTTTCCTTCTCCTAGATTGGCTACCTTCCCAGGTTCATGAGCCCCATCTGCCCCTCACTTTGCTCTAGGGCAGGGGTCAGCAAACTCACCACGCCTCGGGCTGCTGTCTCCAGCGCCAATCGCATGGCGGGCCAGAGGGCGGGGGAGCGCATACCCATATGTGTGCGCACATACTATTTCTGGCACACTTCCATGTTGGAGGAGCACCGGAAATAGCTTGTGTGTATGTGCATGGGCCTCCTCCGACCTGGATGTGCACCGGAAATAACGCTTGTGGATGTGCAAATAACACTTATGCATGCGCACAAGCTACCATATTTCCGGTGCTCCTCTGACCCGGAATTGGGCAGCCGTGCAACGCAGCACTGGTAAGAGCAGATGGCAGCAGCAGGCGGCGGGGGTCACCATGGGCTGGATAAACGAGTCCCTCGGGCCTCATCCGGCCCACGGGCCTTAGTTTGGGGACCCCTGCTCTAGGGCATGTTCAGAAACCACCTTCTTGACCATTGGACCCAATATTGGCCTCATTGGCTCAATCCACTGCATGCATGAAAATTCAACCCCATGTGCTAGGGTGAATATAACATCCACATCATAAATAGTCCAGAACAAAATAGGAAATGGTAAGATGACAAGATGGCAGTAGGAGAGTGATGGAATGATCATGACAACCATCATCAAGGTGTGATGAGCCCTGCTACATCAAGCCTATCTAGTCAAGCTTTCTGTTATCACAGCAGCCAATCAGATGCCTGTGGGAAGCCCCCAGGCAGAACCTGAGTGCAACAGCCCCACTTGCAGTGCCCAGCCACTGGTATTCAGATGCACACTGTCTCCAACTGTAGAGGCAGAAGATAGCAATTGTGGCTATTAGCCATCAGTAGCCTTATCCTCCATGAATTTGCTGAATGAGATGGCCACCAAAAGAGGATGTCTTCCAAGGCCTTTGCATCAACTCATCCTCTCAAGCCTAGCAAGAAAAGAGGGGCAGGGCAGGGCAGGGCAGCGAGGACTGTGACATAGCTGGGTTTGACCTGTGTGCCAGCATCCAGCCATTTATCCATTGAAGAAGAAGGGTTTGTAAAGAGGGGGCAATAATAAGATTCACACAACTTGTTTCTTTTGTTAAGGTTCCACCACGATGTTGCTCAGATTTGCTGTGATTTGTAGGACATCTCTCAGCACTCCATTCAATCGGTTTGAATTGCTCCCACTAACCAGATGCGAAGGCAGAGGTCCAAGGAGAAGATGCTTCCACAAGGTTATTTGTGAGGGAGAGAATTTTGCCATTACGCTCTTTTCATTCATTAGCAAATAAAGTTTGTGTTATATTTCTTCCAGCCGGGGGGGAGGGGAGGGAAAGAACACAGTGGTCTGGGGCCTGCCTAAGACAACTTTTGCTCCCTCCAAAACCATGATTGCACTTTTCCAACTGGGCTCTAATATTGTTTCCCAAGCACACTGTTTGGCTCCCATCCCTTGGCGGGGAAAATGCTCGTATTTGTGAGGCTCCTGAAGGCAGAAACCCCATCTTGTCCCACTCTGAAAAATGTTCTTGGTGAGATACATGGCTGCCAAGCAGCTCTGTGCCAAAGCACTCACTTTGCATACGAGACTAAATGCATCACTGAAATAGAAACGAGGACAAAGATTTGCATGTGCTAGTTTATATTGTGCAGATGCACATTCAGAGCTAATTACTATAATTCAGTTAGAAATATATCTCGCAACAATAGGGGAAAATGGATGCTCAGGCACCAACCATTCATGGGCAAGCTCAATTCCCCTCCTTGTTCTATCGTCTTATGGTTCTTCATCTTTAAACTAGATGTGGATCAAACATCCTTTCAACTAGAAGATGCGTTTAAAAAAAGGAGCAATTTCTGGCAGCTATTCAAATGGAAGATTGCCCTATGGAAAGCTCACCAGGTGGCCGTTGGTGACAAGGAATTCTATCCTGGTGAGAATTTTGCAATATACCAGAAGACATTCTACCAAGCCCCCTTCCCCCTCAGACCTGGAGCTGGCTATGAGCCATGTATACTGCAATCTGGAAAACTGCCAAAGAGAGAAATGGGAATGAGCATTCTAATAAAATAAGGGCATAAGACGAACCTGCTGCATGGGGTCAATGGCCCATCTAGCTCTGTATCCTCATCTCACAGTGGCCAACCCGATGCCTATGGAAAACCAGCAAGCACTGTCACAAGAGACTAGGGCCCTGCACGACTTGACATCTTTCTGCAGGGCCTGTAAGACAGAGCTGTTCCCCCAGGCCTTTGGCCAAGGCACAGTCTGACCCCCTCCTTGGGTAATCTTCATAGAACTCTAGCCCAATGGTTGCCATTAATTTGATTCTGAATTGATTTTAGAATGAATTGATTTTAGAATGTATTTTAATTAACTGATTGTGATTTTATGTATTACTTTTATTGCTGTTAGCAGCTCTGAGCCCAGCTTCAGCTGGGGAGGTCAGGATATAAATAAAATTGTATTATTATTATTATTATTATTATTATTATTAAGCAGGATTTGATCACCAGATCAACTGGTATTCAGAAGCATTGTTATCTCCAACTGTGGAGGCAGAACATAGTCATCATGACTATTATTATTATTATTGTTGTTGTTGTTGTTGTTGTTATTATATTTTAAAGAAAAGAACTCAGTTTACAACCTAAATTAAAACATCAAACAAAACCACCCAGGATAAAACATTACAGAAGAAAGTCAAGTAGTATACATTGAAAGCAACCTAATTAACAGAAAGCTGAAATATTATCTTAAAGATGTCAAAATGAAACATTACAAAGGAGGTCAGCTACAGAATGCACATTTAACACAGCAAAGTTAACAGAAAAAAACTTTCTTAAGCGTTTCAAAAGAAAACATTGCTAAAGGAAGTCAAATATAAAACGCACATTTGAAACAGCATAATTAGGAAGAGAATAAAATATTATCATAAGCATAGAAAATATCTGCTGCTGTTGCTGCCAATCCTGCAAATGGGGTTCATGGCAGGCTGCGGCTCAATGATAGCCAAGATGGTTTCAGGCCTCTTCAACAGCCTTGGGTTTTTTTTGTAGCTGGAGTCCATCAGAGCCCCAACCTCCCAGGCCAGGTGGGAAAATGCCTGCAAGGCAGGAAGCAGGTCTCACAGCCAAGATGGTCCATTGATAGCCAACTCCTCCATGAATTTGTCTTATCCTCCTTCAAAGCCACCCAAGTTGCTGGCCATCACAGCCTACTGTCAAAGTGACTTCCATAGTTGAACTATGCGCTGCACGCAGTGGTTCAAGTGGTTCTTTTGAGAGGAGAGATGCAAACACCTAATACGGGTGCCACTTGGATATGCACTGCAATATGGACATCTGGGAGCGGAAGGACAAGTGCTGGGAGTCTGTTTATGTGTTCATGGCCTGAACCCTGAACACTCCTCGCCAACATATCAGCTTCTGTGTTTGGAGTAATGCCATAAACTCTCCACAAATTTCTTAGACCTGTTGGCTTCTCTCTCTCTCTCTCTCTCTCTCTCTCTCTCTCTCACACACACACACACACACACACACACACTTCCCTCACCCTTTTTTAAGGGAATGTCATTGCTTCCCATCTCTGGCTTCCCACTAACAAGGAGAACCAGCCCAAGTTCTGCAAGGGAGCCCGTTGTTCATATGCCAGCCCAGGCCCAACATGGTGGCTATTGCCAAGCCAGCTGGGTCCTTGCTGGCACTGTTGCTACAAAAGTTGCCAGGCAGCGGCCAAGTCAAGAATCTGCAAGCCTTTGGGGGAGGCGGGGGATATAATCAATTCCATGTGCATCTTTCTTTTTGTTTATTGCCTAGCAGAAAGTAATTTATTCAGAGATTCCAAATCATATTTTAGAAACATAACAAATAGTCCATTGTACATCTGTGTGCTGGACCAGTCTGGGAAACGTTCATTGTGCGCAATATTATAAAGCTCCCTTCTTGTTATTTCCAAATATTGTGACTGATTTATCTTCTCCAGTGGCATGCTGAGAGCTACTCTGTGCAGTCCTGCTCCAGCAGACAAGTGGAGCAATGTTTTTTCCCATGAATACCATGAACAAGGAGGGCCATCGACACCTCTGTCCTTGCCAACTGGAAGGAGCCCACCATGTATGATTCACTTGATAGGCTACTTTTGGAGCTCCACATCAACGCTGATCATTATCTTACTTGTTTGTGTGGCCCGGACAGAGTTACTTCAATGGAGAATGAAAATGTGCCCTTATGCATCAATAAGATATTGATGATAACCCATTTGGGACTTAGAAGAAAAGATGGACTGAGAAGGAGATGGCTTTCTCATACGAGATTAATTACCATTCCTGTTCAGTTCTCATAGCTCCAATATTTTCTGCAAAATTTGGCAATTAAAATCAGACCGTACACAAGTGTTGATAAGTTAACCAAAAACTGACATACTTAAAAGTGGGGTGACCAAGAGTGGTATTCATTTATGTTTTACTCAGGGTAGATCTGCTGAAATTAATGAAGATGACCCATTAATTTCTCTGGGTAAAACTTAGTTGAATACCACACCAGATGTTTTGGACTACAAACCTGCTGCAGGTTCCTGCTCCCCAGGAAGGCTTTTCACTCGGACCTGCAGCAGGTTTTCCCATGGACTAGAACAAGAGAGAGGGAGTGGGGAGTTGGAAAAGTGACTTGATCACAGCTGTCTTCCATCTTCTTTAGCCTGGGCACACACACAAGGAGAAAAGGGCATAAAGAAAAGGTGATTGGCCCCTCTTCCTCATCCCCAGTAGTGATGGCCATGCCCCTTCCACTGGGCCATGGCTTGGTGGTGGTAGAGCACAAGCTGTGTGTGCAGAAGGTCCCAGGTTCAATCCGCAGTATCTCCAGGTGGGACTGGAAGAGATCTCCATCTGAAACCAAGCTAGTCACTGTTAGGATATTGATGTTCTGTTCCACCTAAACAGATGTGTGGAGCTGTTGTGTGTCACATGTCTGTTTATATTCCAGCACAGCTTGCTGGGAACTTCCATTTGTGCATAGCTTTTGCCTTATGCTGCTTCTTGCTTGGACATGGAGAGCAGACATGTTTTCTTTGTCCTGATCTATGCTGAATAAACTGCTTGTAAATATGCTTTACATATGCCTCTGTCTACTCTTCTGTCGGAAAGAGTTTGTTATCTCTGCTGGCTTGCGTGCTCAGCTTCTGAAAGGCTTCTGAGGCTCTGAGTCGCTGATTGATGCAGAAACGTTCCCTTGGGTGCACTAGGTGGACCCATGGTCTGGCTCAGCATAAGGCAAGTTTCTATGCTCCTATGTACCCATTCTTCACAGGTTTAGCTCAAAGTTCTGGAGGGGGCATGAATGTACTTACATGGCTTCTTGCAACTGAGAAACCCAAAGAGGCTTTATGAAGCCTGGATTAGACAGGCTTAAAAAGTTAAGAAGAGCCTGCAGGATCAGGCCAATGGCCCATCTAATCCAGCATCCTATTCTCACAATGGCCAACCAGATGCCTGTGGGAAACTTCCAAGCAGGACCCGAGCACAACAGCACTCTCATCTCTTGAAGCTTCAAGCAACAGGTTGGTTGAGGTAATATAAATATTAGACAGTGAAGGCAGTACAAGTGCAGGCCTACTATAAATACAGACAGCCTGAGTTTCTGCTCTTCTCCAGTCAACACAGCAGTCTCTTCAATCCGATGCGTTCTCCAAGCTCCAGCAACTGACTTCAGGGACTGTGGTATTGGAGGACGCACACTTCGGAACTGGAGCTGGTTACTGGTGCCCAGGACTCCAGCTTGGCCCTGTCATTGTTTCCCCGCCCCCCCCACGCCGTTTCTTTCCATAGCAAACAAAGGAAACATGACGACGCTCTTGGCCGGTTTCTGCAGTTGGTGTACCAAGTTATGTCAGCCTCCACAATTCCTCATGTCAAATCCATCTCATTAGCACCTGAAATCTAAACACATCAGCCGTTTCAAATAGCCCATTTCACAGGGCAAAAGAGGGAGAGAGGAGGGGGCATTTTGCTTTTCCTGCTCTCTGCACCCAAGCATAATAGCACACGCAGGCGTCATTGTTTTTGCCAAAGTACATTCAACGTCTTCCAATTCTGAGCTGGGTTTTTTCACACTTTTTGCTCCGGTATTGAACTGCTTCTGTCCAGGCACATTCTTTACCGCCAGCAGGAAGAGCGATGCAAAATACCTGATTACAGTGCAAAATATCCCTGGGATGAAAGTCAGAGCATGAGCTCACCCTCCATTTGCAAGACAGCAGGGCAGCTCTGTGTTTGCTGCCCGGCACCATTCTATAAACTGTTTGGCTCTTAAGCTGCTGTAATTGAGGTCTTTCAAATTCAAACCCCCTGTTTTCAGCAGGGGTTTTGATATTTAGGGCTCCAGACATTACTGAAGGCATATTTGCAGCCATCCCTTAAAGGAAGGAGTGTTTACACTATGTCGGGGCTTATGACAAAGAAGCTCCGTCACTGGATTCGCTAGGAAGGAAGGGTGCCAACTTGAATAAGATATTGGGGGGGGGGGGCAGGTAAGCCCCACCCACGTAATCACAGGAGACAGTGCATGCACACCATTTGAATAGCAATGCCCATCAACTTGGGGGGGGCTCAAATATTTTATTGTGGGGGCCAAAGGGACTTCAACCCTTAAGAGTTGGCTCACCAGGAAGGAAGGAAGGGAGGAAGGGAGGAAGGAAGGAAGGAAGGAAGGGTCCATGCAAACATCTGATAAGCATAGCCACCAGGTGTTGAGCCTAGCCTATCCAATCCCAGACGTACCCAGCCAGACACAGAGTTCTGCCATCAGGAAAGAAGGTTCTCAAGAAATCTAGAACAATGTGGAGACAGTAGGCAAGAGTTATAGCTCAGTGCTAGAGTTCTTGCATGCCCAACATTTCTCTGATAAAAATAGGGACATCCCACTCCATACAGTCGTACCTCGGCTCCCAAATGCCTTGGGAGTCAAACGTTCTGGCTCCTGAACGAACAAAAACCAGAAGTGAGTGTTCCGGTTTTCGAACGTTCTTTCAGAAGCCGAACGTCCGAATAAGGAACAGTGTGTTCCCCCCAGGGGGTACTCAATGGTACACAGTACAGGCTCTTTTTGTTTTTGTGTTTTTTTGTTGTTAAACAGTGTGACACTTACTGTAACAACTTCATGGTGAATACCAGCACCTGTTTTACTAGAGGGGGGTGGGAAGCACTGATAATGAATATCAGATTCTAGCTAATATTTGGGTTAATGCAAGGGAAAGGAAGGGAAAATGCAAGCTGCAGAAATGGTTCAGACAATGAAGTTAAGAGCAAACCCATTAACAGGCAAAGGTGCTGATTGCTGGTCATAAGCACATCAAAAGAAGAAGCTCAGGTCTATGCAAAGCAGAGGTTGCCAAGGAGACGGGGAGGGATGTGAAAAAGGAGTGTTGCTTTTTTGCTGGAGTTTGGGTTTTTGGCAAAGAATCCTGGGAAGAAGGAGGAGGTAGACAAAGACATCTTGGAGAGGCTGCAACCCAGAGACTTGGGAGCTATGGCTGGCTGCTCTGGACTCAAGATGGCGGAAGCTGTTGGAGAAGCAAGAAGGGACTCTTCTGGAGATGAAATGCTATGGACTGTCTTCCTCTCCATGCAGATCCAGGTGTATAGAAGTGTAAAATAAACTGTATATTGCTCAAAAATGGAAAGAGGATGAGGTTCCCACGAAGGAAGAACGGCTTATTAAAATGATGGAGTATGCTGAACCCACCAAGCTAACAGCAAACATTAGAGATCAAAACGACGACACATTCTCTTAGGGTTGGAAACCTTTTGTAGAATATCTAAAGAACTAAAGAACTATTACATGGGTAGGCAAACTAAGGTCCGGGGGCCGGATCCGGCCCAATTGCCTTCTAAATCCAGCCCGTGGATGGTCCTGGAATCACCGTGTTTTTACATGAGTCGAATGTGTCCTTTTATTTAAAATGCATCTCTGGGTTATTTGTGGGGCCTGCCTGGTGTTTTTACATGAGTAGAATATGTCCTTTTATTTAAAATGCATCTCTGGGTTATTTGTGGGGCATAGGAATTAGTTCATTATTTCCCCCAAAAAAATATAGTCAGGCTCCCCACTGAGGGACAGTTGACCAGCTGAGGGACAGTCGACCAGCCCTCTGCTGAAAAAGTTTCCTGACCCCTGAACTATTACTAGTGCATGAAAACATGAGCAGGATTTGAAATATGAGCAATGGTAAAAAGAAATTACGGCTAATAATGTAGGATGTGTACATATGGAGCGTTATAAGTTAAAATATGCAGCATTAACCGATAAACACAGAACACCATTGGGGTGTGTGTGGAATGAGAAGTCCATGGATAAATTCAAGGTATTGTTGATGCTTAAGTATGCAAACTTTAGAAAACTATATAAAATTAGCATACATAAAGAAACAAATCATATATCTTAATTTCTGCTGTGCCCTGAATTCTCAACACGGAAAGACGTCTGGCACCGCTGGAATTTTGCTACTCCTCAGCAGAGATTGGGGTGGCGTTGAAGATGCAGAATCCATCCGAAATGAGCTCCATGGTTGGAGTGCCATTTGGGTTCTTCGTGCTCTCGCAGACTATGTGGGTTCTCCTGGAATCCTTTGTCCATTGTCTGAATATCTTGCACTTGCAAAATGCCAAAGGAAAACTGCTGAGAGTCGTCTAGTTTGGCAGTTAGGCCTGCCTGGCTGCTTTAGGTGCTGACCCCAAGGATGGAAATGGAGTCACTAGTGGCAAATAGAAGGGGAAGAAATGGAGGCAGTGAGAGATTTTACTTTCTTGGGCTCCATGATCACTGCAGATGGTGACAGCAGTCACAAAATTAAAAGACGCCTGCTTCTTGGCAGAAAAGCAATGACAAACCTAGACAGCATCTTAAAAAGCAGAGACATCACCTTGCCAACAAAGGTCCATATAGTTAAAGCTTGGGTCACTTGGGTGGTACTAACACAGCGGTTTGACTTCACCCCTGGAGGCACACTCCATTGGCTCTCAAGACAGATGGAAGTCAACAATGGGAGTGCAAAATAATTTTCAGTCCAAGGGCCACGTTCCCTTGTAGATAACTTTCTGGGGGCTACAGGGCAGTGCCAGTGGAAGCAGAGGCAAAAGTGATCACAGCAACAAATGTAGTTTTTGTTTACACACACACACACACACACACACACACACACACACACACACACACACAAAATGTACTCCATCCAGGGAACCTAAAGGTACTGTCAGAATTCAAGGACACATTCCAGCCAGGCCCAAACACCCAGTAAGAGGGTAGGCAGTAGGAGGGGTGTGTGGCTTGGTGAGAGCCCCAAACAACCCCAGAACCTGCTACCTACCATATCCAGGTAATTATTAGAAGCTGAGTATGGGAGCAAGCATACATCAAAAGTCACTGACGGTGAAATCTTATACACATCTGCTTAGAAGTAAGGCAACCGTATAAATTTCATTGGGACTTCCTCTCCGTTAAGTGTGCATATTAGACTGCAGCTGAAACCAAGAGGAAATGAGAAGATCTCTTGAAGACGTGAACTTCCTCATAGGATCTGTGGTCTTTCTCCCCCATATTTGATATTTTACAGCCAAGAAGTCCAAAAAGCTCAGCTTCTTGGTCTTATGTTGGCTCAGAGTTCTAATTGTCAAGATACATATTATTATCTGGGAAAGAACATCACCATTTCTCTGGAATATGTCCCATAAGTATTTGGCAAGACCATAAAGAGCAATATTCAGGGTTGCCAATTTTCATAATTTCCAGCACATTATTCTTCTTAATTATTATTAGCCTCTAAAATTGCTACAAGCCAACACTGCAGAAATTTCAGCTTTGGCAAGAAAAATGGACAGTGATGTCTCTGAATATTTGTGAATTCTTGCTCATGACACCCTAATGAAATTCACATTCATGAGGACTTATGGGGGAGGAATTAAGGCAGATTGACCTGCTGGCTGGAGTAAAGCATATTAAGATAGGTAGAACTAGCTGCTTCACGTCACAGCAACAGAACTGGTATGTATCTAGGAGTAGCTGCAATCACAGAACAGCTTCAACTGATATAGAAGCTGCGGCTGTTCCTGGAGCAAGATAGCTTGACCACAGTAGTTCAGACTTATTGGTAACTTCAGATTACTTCAAAGGGCTTCCCTTGCAGTTGATCTGGAACCTGCAGTTAGTGCAGAATGCTGCAGCACAATTGCTGACAGGAGCAAGAGTCTGTTTGCATATTAAACCTGTGCTCAGATATCTGCGCTGGCTGATGATTTGAAGCTGAAGTGTTACTTTTGGTACATAAAGCCCATAATAGCTTAGGACCAGTTATCAGTGTTTCTCAAATCTGGGTCCCCTGCTGTTGTTGAACTACAACTCCCATCATCCCTAGCTAGCAGGAGCGGTGGTCAGGGATGATGGGTGTTGTAGTCCAACAACAGTTTCAGAAACACTGGAGGGATCACCTTATCCCCATATGAGCCTATTCTGTTTCTTTGATCTACAGAACTTACATGTTTTGCATTCACAATGAGTCTTTCTGTTAGTGTGGTAGCAGCATTACTTTAATGCAGTGTTTCTCAAACTTGGGTCCTCAACTGTTTGTTGGACTACAACTCCCATCATCCCTAGCTAGCAGGTCCCTTCCAACTTGATGATTCTGTGATTCCTGGAAACACACTGGAAGCCAGCGAAGATGTGTTTTAGCTTAGCCTTATGAGCATCAGGTGATTGAGGTTTCATTGACGCAGCAGATTCGCCGACCTCATTGTTTGGCCTGCCCTTTGCTTGCGGTCTGCCAACATTCAGCCTTGCTGCTTTGGAAAACTGGGTGGTTACCCCAACAAACGAAATAAAAATCAAGGGCGCAATCTGTATAACCCACTGGGCCCCCACCCCATTAACGTGGAGGTTTGTCAGAATAAAATGGAGTTGGCCAGCTTTCCTGAAAGAGCATTTAAGGGCTGGATAAGGGACATCAGCTTAGTCCTGGGAAACATTTTGCTCAAGCTTTTTGGTTAAGTGTAAACATATTGTTGGCTAATTAATGGAACCAGATGTTTTCGCAGTTCAAGGAAACCCATTGTCTGGCTGATTCTCGTCACTGGGAATTGACAATTTTGTCCCTGCCAGAGAAAGGGAACTCTGTGAAACAAGAAAATGGAAAGCGATCGCCCAAATCTAATAAGTCACTTCCAATGAGATTCGTTCCCCAGTTAAAAATCTGCCTTATGAACAACAGAAACAGTTTGCCTAAGAGTAAGTCATACTTCAACAAATTCTAATGAGGCAGAAACACAGAAGGAAATAAAAATGTTATCTCTCTGCTACACATGTTTTCCCCATGATGAGAATATATCTCATAACTTTCTAAGAAAACAAAACAACACCAAAAAAAAAAAAAACTTCCAGCATCCCACACCTACCTACTTTGATTTTTTTTCTTATATACTTTTCATCCCATCGCCTGGCTGCATCACAGTTGCCTCCCCATTAGGTCCCTGAGGTAAAAGTTAAAGGTAAAGGACCCTTGGACAGTTCAGTGCAGTCCAAGGCAACTATGGGGTTGCGATGCTCATCTCGCTTTCAGGCTGAGGGAGCCGGCGTTTGTCCACAGACAGCTTTCTGGGTCATGTGGCCAGCATGACTAAACCACTTCTGGTGCAATGGGACACCATGAGAGAAGCCAGAGCCCACAGAAATGCCGTTTACCTTCCCATCGCAGCGGTACCTATTTATCTACTTGCGCTGGCATGCTTTCGAACTGCTAGGTAGGCAGGAGCTGGGACAGAGCAATGGGAGCTCACCCCGTTGCGGGGATTTGAACCTACGACCTTCTGATCAGCAAGCCCAAGAGGCTCAGTGGTTTAGACCACAGTGCCACCCGAATCCCCCAAGGCACTATGCAGATAGACCAGAGCCAGGCAGGTGAAAACAACAGACTTCTAAAAGGGGTTTCAGGTCAGGCTTTTTGGCTCAGGTGAGCAGCAAGAAAACTTGACCTGCTCCACCCAGAAATTCACGACCCTGAGATCTGAGATTTCAGGAGTTTCCAGTGCTTACCTACCAGGTTTGGTTTCTTCAGAATGAGATTACTAGAGACTGTCTGGTGTTTTATGATCTTCGATTTACTTACACTCATATAATGGTTGAGCACAGGTGGAGATTCACAGCATTAAACAATGGGGTTTCTGGAGCCCGTTGTTTCTCATCAGCCATTGCACTGCTGGTCCATTCCTGACCATCCATCAAAGAGAGGAAGAAGGATTGAGAATGAACCAAGATGGCCTATAAGGAGTGAGAAGGGGCAGAGAGTTGCACTGAGCACCTTTTGATGTTGCCTATCCTAGAGGACTATTGTGCATTTTTCTCTGCTGGGAAGTTGAGCTTTCAGTTTAAGGCTGCTAGCCCTGGCCTCTCTGAATTTTTACTACTATTCATATCAATTTACTTTCAACACTTCCATTTCAATGGTGTTGTTTCAATGCTCTCTGCAAGGTAAAAGTAGATCTGGTGGAACCAAGACCCACAGTTTTTGAATACCCAGTGCAAGATCTGTGCTCAATCTGCTTATAATACAAAATTTATTACTTATACCCCACCCATCTGGCCAGGCCTCCTCAGCCACTCTGGGCAGCTCCCAATAGAATATTAAAAACATGATAAAACATCAAACATTAAAAACTTCCCTAAAGCCTTTGCCAGGGCTGCTTTCAGTTGTCTTCTAGAAGTCAGGTAGTTATTTATTTCCTTGATATCTGATGGGAGGGAGTTCCACAGGGCAGGTGCCACTACTGAGAAGGCCCTCTGCCTGGTTCTCTGTAACCTCACTTCTCTCAGTGAGGGAACTGCCGGAATGCCCTTGGAGCTGGACCTCAGAGTCCAGGTTGAACAATGGGGTTGGAGACACTCCTTCAGGTATACTGAGCCCAGGCCAACACATGCTCCATTGCATCACAGAGCCTGACTGCTAATGCTGGCCACATGACCCGGAAAAATTGTCTGTGGACAAATGTTAGCTCCCTCAGCCAGTAAAGTGAGATGAGCGCCACAACCCCAGAGTCGTTCGCGACTGGACTAAACTGTCAAGGGTCCTTTAGGTAAAGGTAAAGGGACCCCTGACCATTAGGTCCAGTCATGACTGACTCTGGGGGTTTGGCACTCATCTCGCTTTATTGGCCGAGGGAGCCGGTGTACAGCCTCCGGGTCATGTGGCCAGCATGACTAAGCCACTTCTGGCGAACCAGAGCAGCACACAGAAGTGTTTCGAACTGCTAGGTTGGCAGGAGCAGGGACCGAGCAACGGGAGCTCATGGGAGCTCACCCCGTCATGGGGATTCAAACCGGCGACCTTCTGATCGGCAAGTCCTAGGCTCTGTGGTTTAACCCACAGCGCCACCCACGTTCCACCAAGGGTCCTTTACCTTTACCTTTTTAGGTAACATTGATGCTGGTGGGACTTGAAGCTATAGC
Source organism: Podarcis cretensis (assembly GCF_951804945.1). Classification (NCBI taxonomy): domain Eukaryota; kingdom Metazoa; phylum Chordata; class Lepidosauria; order Squamata; family Lacertidae; genus Podarcis; species Podarcis cretensis. The sequence goes on from NC_137176.1 coordinate 78,824,701, forward strand.
AGAGATAGCCAACATTGCATGCTTCAGATGTTGCTGGGCTCCAACTCCCATCATTCCAGACCACTGGCCATGCTGACTGGGGCTGATGTGATGGGCAGGTTGGAACAGCTAAGCATGTGTACTTTGGAGCAGAATTTGCCAGTGCAGTTATGAAACTGACAACCCTTTTGACTAGGAATCCAATGACAACTTGATTGATTCCTATTTGAAGCACGGCTTCTTCTTGGCGTGGTGGGGGTCCCGTTGGAACCATGCCCCCCGCAGGCATCATGATGTCATTATAGTTTTCAACTTGGCCATTTTTCTTGACGCTGACAGAGCAAAGGAAGCGGGCGCCAGATATTTTCAGAACATCCCAGCTGTTTTGCTGAGGCAGATGATTAACGACGTCTCTCCCGGATGCTTGATTAATCATTGTAACCTTAAACTATCTTGAGAGCAATTTCAGCAAGTGTTCTTCATGCGGATAATAACCCCGAGCATCTATTAGAACGTCCCATTGTGAAACCTAATCGGACCCTGCAATCATGAAGACCAACCAGCGTTCTGTTTAGACAAAAACGTGAGTGGATCAGGCAGGACTGAGGTGGAATATTAAGCGCTGGAGAGATAAATGTTAAGGGCTAGAGAGAGATATCCTTGCAAGCGAGGAAACCAGAAGCAAATGGAGATGTATAAATGGGTTTTTAGAACATAAACAGTAGTAGCACAAGAAAACTCACCCCTTCGAGATAAATGTATGATGGAGCAAGTCCTGGTTTTGTTTGTTCTTCTTTTTTTTTTAAGACCTCTGAGTTGTCCTGGGATTAAAGAGTAGTTCCAGCAGCTGCAAGGCTACGTCTGTAAGAGAATCAGCAGGTCCCCAAACAGCAGAGGAAGAAACAACTGCAAGCAGGTGTTTCAAGTGGTGTTTTTTAAAATTAAAACTGGGCAGCCCTTTGTGTTGTAGCTCATCATTCAAGTCTTGGGCAGGGATCATCTGTGTGTTCCATTAACAGAGGTGGACTTGGGTCTTTCAAATTTCAGCAGCGCCCTGTGTGAGGCCAAAATTCAGCATGCTCCCACCTCCCATTCTGCTCAGTTCATGACATCATAGTTGTGGTGCCCTGTGGTGCCCCCTAGGCTCAGTGCCCAGTGCTGCAGAACTGGTCGCACTGCCCTAAATCCACTTCTGCAGAAATCACATCGGGGAGCGAGCATGTTCTTCTCCTTTCGAGGGAGAAGGATGCCTCCCTATTGAGAAATCTTGGTCTGGGTGGGGGAATTGAATGCATAAAGCACCAAAAATTGATTAGGGGTGTCAGTGTTTCACTGAACTATGATCATGTTTCTGATTGATTGATTCAATCTAGAAAGAAAAAACTCAAGAAGGGTGCAAAGCAGTTGGAAGTGGTGGCAGCCCTGGGAAAGTCCTGAAGACCAGACAGGAATGACTGTAGGCATTGTTCAAATATGCAGCAGGGAAGAGGGCTTGCCTGCTCTGTGGGTGTCAGGGACTGGACTGAAAAAGAGGAGGACTGGTGGAGATCACATACACACACCGCCTTCTCCTGTAGCTTCCAGAGAAGAAGGAGGCATTGTTGAATTACAGCAGAGCTTTGAGGGAGATCAAAGCACAGAGACAGGTGAACAAAAGACGTGAGAGGTGATAAGAGAAATGGGAGGGGAGGCAGAGCCAGCTGACATGTTGTCAATGGACAGCATAGCTGATTCCCCCATCCCCTAGAACTCGGTGTTCATTAAGAGTGCAAAAACAAAGGATGCAGCGACAGTTGACCATGGGTATGTTGACATGCAGAGGGCCGGGAAGCCAGCTAGCAAACCAGGGCACGCTATCAGCAGAGAGAACTGCGCCCACAGAATAGACGTGAGGCTTGTGGAAGCATACTCCAACTACGGATTTATTAATCATAAATCAGGACAAAGAAACATGTCGTCTCTCTCTCACGTCGTCTCAGAGAGAACAGCTAAAAGCAAAAGCGATACACACAATGGAAGCTCCCAGCATACTGTGCTGGAATGTAAACAGACATGTGACATGTAACAATCCCATGTATGTTCCTTAAGGTGGAATGAAAATGTCAACAGAGTGGACATCATAGAGGCAGATTCTGTTGCTAGAAAGGGAGCAGGGAGGAGCTCAGAGTGAGCAACGGCCATCATTGAGGAATGACTGGATTTCTTTGTCTCTCACCATGATGACTGAATAAACTCTTAAGCAAGGACTTTCTTGTTTCCTCCTTCTTGCTGCCAACGGGAGAGGGAGAGAGATCCTCAAGCCTGACTTCAAGTGGGAAGCTACCTTGCGGCTGGCTTGGCTGCTTCCCTCTCTGCAACCTGAGAGCCTCACTCAGTTCCATTGGTCATGATGGATGGCAGTGTTGGCTGCTGCCCATTGGTAGGGCAGAAGGCAGGGAGACCAACAGTAGGTGGCACCAGTGATTTGTCCCCATCCTCCTCCACCCTGCTGAGTTCTGCAAGGGCAACACTGAGACTAAGGAGGTGGAAGCTGACTGGGTTTAAGCAAGACTGGATTTAAGCAAGAAGGCAGACAGGTCTGACTGAGGGCAGACTGTGGTTGGTGGGGCAATGCCCCATTTGCCCTAATTCACCAGCCTCCACTGATGCATGATGATTACTGCAAATGTCAACAGACAACCTAACATTCACCCCTTAAATGTGGTGCAGCTCTAATCACGTCTGATTAAAGGCTTGCTTCTGCTGATGCTTTATTTGCAGAACTGGCTGGAGACGTGTTGCTGCCTGAGGTGAAGGACGAGATTCACCTTGCCCTCCATCCCATGAGCAGAGGCCTGCTGGACTGGCACTGAATATTCTTTCACTGGTAGGAGGGCAGTGCCCTCCACTGCTCCTGAGGGCAGCAAGGCTAGCTTCAGGAGTGTGGGGTCAACCATGCTTGACACACAACTCTGGCCTCCAACACTTTACTGCTGCTCCCTGCCCTCCAATATCTGCCACCTGAGGCAGCCCAGTCACTCCTGCTGCCCAGTGGTAGAGCCAGAGATGTAGGAAGTGAGGTGCGGTGGGTGCGGGCTGCCCCAGGTTCCATCTCTGAAGTGAGCGACAAAATCCCTCCTGGGCAGGGATAGCCGCACCGATCGCCCCCCTGGGCAGGAATCGCCTTGCCGATCGCCCCTGTGGGCAGAGATCATCGTGCCAATGTCCCCCCTGGGCAGGGATCACCGTGCCAATCTCCCCCCTGGGTGGCCCACCCTTCCCCGTGGCTAGCCTGCCCCCAGGTGCACAGCATGTGTGCCGCTCCGGGTGCCCGAGCAGCTAGCTACGCCACTGAGTAGAGCAGGCCCTGTTAATGGCTCTCTGTTTCCTAGTTATTTGATGCAGGGTTGTCTTATACTCCTGTGTTTTGTACTGCATGCAGTACAAACTTATACATGTCTAGACACAGGTCTATTTTTATTGTATGTTGTATTTGAGTGTTCCTTGTATTATTTTTTTAATGTTGAAAAGGATATTGTGTTTCACAGCTATTCATGCTGCTTTAAATGTGGGCTTTTATTGCATTTGTAATATTTGCTTCTGGTATTCTGTAAACGTTGTATTTGTTGTTCTGCAATCTGCTTAGAGGGCATGAAGATAGGTAGATAGACAGAGAGAGCTGTAGGAATGAAATGAATTGGGAGTGGAGAATCTTTTTCAGTCTCAGGGCTGCATTCTCCACTGAATTAATGACCATGTCTAATTTAAATTTCATTCAAATGGGTCTACTCTAAGTAGACCAGGTGTGTATATCCGACGGGTCTCAAACCCTTGAAAACTCTGCATGTGAAGACAGGCTCCAGCAGATAGAGAGGAGGAGAGCAATAGTGGGTCCATTGGTCAAGAAGGCAGTTTCTACTGGTGCCACAGAGGGAAATGAGGGACAGATGGGACTCGTCAACCTGGGAAGGTAGCCCATCTAGGAGAAGGAAATCTATGATTCCTCTGCCTTGCGGGATAACTTCAGGAGAGAAATAACTAAGGAGTAAATCCTACACAAATCCAGAGTTGAATGTGGTTGGATGGCATCTTGCACACCTACTTCCAGCAACTCCTGCAGCCCAGCTGGTGCCAAATGTATTGCTCTGCTTTCCTTTGGACCACATCAGAGAGGCCGAGAGAGGGCCTCCATCAGTGCTGGATTTACGTATAAGCTAAACAAGCTATAGGTTAGGGCCCCACTCTCTTGGGCGCCCCCCAAAAAATTAAAGGGGGGAAAATGGATTTACATTTCCAAAATATAAGATTAAAAACAAATAAAATAAATACAGCAACAGTGTTTTGTGTTGTGTAGGCTCCTATGATGTAAATAACGGGCTCCGCCTGCTCCCTAAAATATCACAGGTTTGCTCATTTCTATATATAGGATGCCTACATTCTGCATGTGCAAATGGCTTTAGATACCTATTAGGTCCGTAAATTACCATATAGCATATATTTGACCATCATATAGCATATATTTGACCATCGGATGACCATCATATCTACTACTGTGGGCAAGAAACCTGTAAAAGAAATGGAGTGGCCCTCATAGTCAACAAAAGAGTGGCAAAAGCTGTACTGGGATGCAATCTCAAAAATGATAGAATGATCTCGATACGAATCCAAGGCAGACCTTTTAACATCACAGTAATCCAAGTTTATGCACCAACTACTGGTGCTGAAGAAACTGAAATTGACCAATTCTATGAAGACTTACAACACCTTATAGAAGTGACACCAAAGAAGGATGTTCTTCTCATTATAGGGGATTGGAATGCTAAAGTAGGGAGTCAAGAGATAAAAGGAACAACTGGCAAGTTTGGCCTTGGAGATCAAAACGAAGCAGGGCAAAGGCTAATAGAGTTCTGTCAAGAGAACAAGCTGGTCATCACAAACACGCTTTTCCAACAACACAAGAGACGACTCTACACATGGACATCACCAGATGGGCAGCATCGAAATCAGATTGATTATATTCTCTGCAGCCAAAGATGGAGAAGCTCTATACAGTCAGCAAAAACAAGACCTGGAGCTGACTGTGGCTCAGATCATCAGCTTCTTATAGCAAAATTCAAGCTTAAACTGAAGAAAGTAGGAAAAACCACTGGGCCGGTAAGATACAATCTAAGTCAAATCCCTTATGAATACACAGTGGAAGTGAGGAACAGGTTTAAGGATTTAGATTTGGTGGACAGAGTGCCTGAAGAACTATGGATGGAGGCTCGTAACATTATACAGGAGGCAGCAACGAAAACCATCCCAATGAAAAGGAAATGCAAGAAAGCAAAGTGGCTGTCCAATGAGGCCTTACAAATAGCGGGGGAGAGAAGGCAAGCAAAATGCAAGGGAGATCGTGAAACATACAGGAAATTGAATGCAGATTTCCAAAGAATAGCAAGGAGAGACAAGAAGACCTTCTTAAACAAGCAATGCAAAGAAATAGAGGAAAGCAATAGAATGGGAAGAACCAGAGATCTGTTCAAGAAAATTGGAGATATGAAAGGAACATTTCGTACAAAGATTTCCATAATAAAGGACAAAAGTGGAAAGGACCTAACAGAAGCAGAAGACATCAAGAAGAGGTGGCAAGAATACACAGAGGAATTATACCAGAAAGAAACGGATGTCTCATATACCCCAGGTAGTGTGGTTGCTGACCTTGAGCCAGACATCCTGGAGAGTGAAGTCAAATGGGCCTTAGAAAGCACTGCAAATAACAAGGCCAGTGGAAGTGATGGTATTCCAGCTGAACTATTTAAAATTTTAAAAGATGATGCTGTTAAGGTGCTACACTCAATATGCCAGCAAATTTGGAAAACTCAGCAGTGGCCAGAAGATTGGAGAAGATCAGTCTACATCCCAATCCCAAAGAAGGGCAGTGCCAAAGAATGCTCCAACTATCGCACAATTGCACTAATTTCTCACGCTAGCAAGGTTATGCTTAAAATTCTACAAGGAAGGCTCAAGCAGTATGTGGACCGAGAACTCCCAGAAGTGCAAGCTGGATTTAGAAGAGGCAGAGGAACCAGAGACCAAATTGCAAACATGCGCTGGATTATGGAGAAAGCTAGAGAGTTCCAGAAAGACATTTACTTCTGCTTCATTGACTATGCAAAAGCCTTTGACTGTGTCGACCATGGCAAACTATGGCAAGTTCTTAAAGAAATGGGAGTGCCTGATCACCTCATCTGTCTCCTGAGAAATCTCTATGTGGGACAAGAAGCTACAGTTAGAACTGGATATGGAACAACTGACTGGTTCAAAATTGGGAAAGGAGTACGACAAGGCTGCATTTTGTCTCCCTGCTTATTTAACTTATATGCAGAATTCATCATGCGAAAGGCTGGGCTGGATGAATCCCTAGCCGGAATTAAGATTGCCGGAAGAAATATCAACAACCTCAGATATGCAGATGACACAACCTTGATGGCAGAAAGTGAGGAGGAATTAAAGAACCTTTTATTGAGGGTGAAAGAGGAGAGTGCAAAATATGGTCTGAAGCTCAACATCAAAAAAACGAAGATCATGGCTACTGGTCCCATCACCTCCTGGCAAATAGAAGGGGAAGAAATGGAGGCAGTGAGAGATTTTACTTTCTTGGGCTCCATGATCACTGCAGATGGTGACAGCAGCCACGAAATTAAAAGACGCCTGCTTCTTGGGAGAAGGGCAATGACAGGCCTAGACAGCATCTTGAGAAGTAGAGACATCACCTTGCCAACAAAGGTCCGTATAGTTAAAGCTATGGTTTTCCCAGTAGTGATGTATGGAAGTGAGAGCTGGACCATAAAGAAGGCTGATCGCCGAAGAATTGATGCTTTTGAATTATGGTGCTGGAGGAGACTCTTGAGAGTCCCATGGACTGCAAGAAGATCAAACCTCTCCATTCTGAAGGAAATCAGCCCTGAGTGCTCACTGGAAGGACAGATTGTGAAGCTGAGGCTCCAGTACTTTGGCCACCTCATGAGAAGAGAAGACTCCCTGGAGAAGACCCTGATGTTGGGAAAGATGGAGGGCACAAGGAGAAGGGGGCGACAGAGGACGAGATGGTTGGATAGTGTTTTCGAGGTTACCAGCATGAGTCTGACCAAGCTGCGGGGGGCAGTGGAGGACAGGAGTGCCTGGCGTTCTCTGGTCCATGGAGTCACGAAGAGTCGGACACGACTAAACGACTAAACAACAACAACAAATATATTTGACACACAAAACAGTGACAATTTGTTGTTGACAAAGGACAGCTGGACATAGAAAGGGCCCCATTACCTTCAGTAGCTTAGGGCCTCATCAAACCTAAATCCAGCCCTGGCCTCCATACACACTGCCCTGGCTTCCTCCCCAGGGCAGGAACCACTAACACAGCGGTTTGACTTCCCCTCCGGAGGGGCAAGCCATTGTCTCTTGAGACAGACAGATACAAACAACAACAACAACAACACCTCTGAATAAAACAATATAGGTTACAACCTACTAGAAGTGCTATAGGATACAGTTCCATGATTCTATGATACATTCCAGTGAAATCAAAATTTTAAGGTCTTATATATATAATAAATGTTCATAAATGCACCAAACAAGCACATACATCGATATATAAACCACATGTCTGAAACCCCACAGAAAGTCCTGAAACCATTTGGTCCCTCCCAAATTGACCTCAAACATTTCTTTGCAAAGCCTCCCCATTGTCTCCTCCTCAACAAATCTTGTCTTAAGGGTATGTCTGTGTATGAATAGGGTGAGCCTGTGACCTGGCTCAGGAACTAAGTATTTGTCCTTACAAAAGACTGGCCAGGCTCCCCAGGGTATGCAATCAAGTGACCATTAACAGGTAACCTGCCAGACAGGAGATAAACAACGCACTCAGATTTCTGTTGTAGACCGCCCTTTCTGTGATGTAGGTATGATGTATCTGGCGGGTGGTTTTGAGCTACACCCTTTCTGTGATGTATGTAAGATGTTTCTGGGGGTGCAGGGCGGCAATTTAAAATGTCTATATAAGGGTGGGCACGCCTTTGTTCTGGGTCCTCCTCTTTTCCTGCGTGTGAGGGGAGCACCCTGTTGCAACAGTTCAATAAAGATCAGGCTTACTAGCTGCTTTGCTTCTCAATATTCTCTGGTTGGCCTCTATTATTTTCTCCAACCGATGGAGAACCTACAAAGGACTCTATAAGGGCTCTTGTGTTCCCCTAAAGGAATAAGGGCAGTTTTTTGTTTATTACACCAGTCAAGCAAAAAAGCTCAAGTAGACTGGAAGGTATTAGGAACACTTAGAGGTGTGGCCTGGGGGCAGTCTTGGAGGGCTTTATTTGGCCACTGGGCCTGACATTCCCACCCATGATATAAATAAATACATAAACAGTGATTAGAGCCTTCCCCCTCCCACCACCGTCAATGAGACGTACTTTCAGGTACGTTTATATGGGATTGCAGCATTCATCAGGTAATTCTAGAACAACTTGAGGAGCTACATGATACTGTCCACATGGCTGACCTGTGCAGGCTGAAATCAGAGTGTCATTAAGGCAAAAAAATGACACCGTCCTGGTTTGTAAAATGTTTATGGTTCATTCAGGGACGAGTCAGTAGGAAAAGGACTATAAAAACACTGCTGCAAGTTTGGCTATGGGACGCGCCTCGTCCGATGCAGCCAACTTCTACAGAGGTTGTGCCTCTTGCAGATGGATGATTATTTGGTTATCCTAAACAATAAAAATAATTATTATTTTTTACAGTTGATGGTACAAATCACTACATTTTTAAACACAAACACACACCTCCTCCCTGTATAATAGAGGGAAAATGTTCTCATGACATCACAAAATGCACAAAAAGATGTATTTGTTTGTCTTTCCAATAAGATTTCCTCCAGCCTTCCTGTACCTCTGTATGGGCAAACATTGGCATGTTATTCTCGGATAGATGTTTCTGAAACACTGACAGATGGTAGTTAGAATAGGGGCCATACTTTTCCTGAGTCTGAAGCCACACACACACACACACACACACACACACACACACAAAACCCACAGTATTAAGGTCTGGACACATACAAGGACTTAATTGTTCTGATGGCTTGCTCCACGATGTTCTTTGAATGTTCGCATTGCTCACCCACAGGTATATTTTGGGAAAGCTGACTCCGAGCCTCCCGAATGGAAACAATTTGCAATTGCAGAAGGTAACGCTTAACCAGTCCCTCTGTTTCCAGTGCACAGAGTTATTCGTAGAATCATGAAATTGTAAAGTTGGAAGGGACCCCGAGGATCATCTAGTCCAAACCCCCTGCAATGCGAGAATTTCAACACACAGTTCCCCATCCAATCTGAAACCATACCAAACCCCGCTTAGCTTCGCAAATGTGTTAGCAGCATTATTGCTGCTGTAGTAAACAAAAAACTGCGCTTGTCCCTTATGGGGTATCCAAGAGCCCATATAGAGCCCTTACGTAGGTTCCCTATTGGTAGAAGAAAATAACAGAGGCCAACCAGAGAATATTGAGAAGCAAAGCAGCTAGTAAGCCTGATCTTTATTGATCTGTGGCAACAGGGTCCTCACTCACCACATGCAGGAGGGAGGAGGAACCCAGAACAATGGCGCGCAAGACCTTATAAAGACTTTTGAATTCCCTCCCTGGAGTCCAAGACCAGCCCCAGAAACATCATACATACATCACAGAAGGGGTGTAGCTCAAGACCACCACCACCCCAGATACATCATACCTACACCACAGAAAGGGCGGTCTACAGCAGAAATCTGAGTGCTTTGTTTACCTCCTGTCTGCCAGGTTACCTGTTTAATGGTCACTTGATTGGATTGCCTGTGGAGCCTGGCCAGTCTTTTGTAATGAGGCGGGGTCAGAACAATACTACCAGCGTGTGAATTTAGGCCTATAGATTAAAAATCAAATACGTAATGGAAGCAGATATTTGATACTTACCAAAAGGATGGAAGGAAGTCCAGGAGGTGGTTTTTGTGTGTGTGTGTGTGTTTTGTTTTTTTTAATCGTTTACTGTTTTGTGAAACAGTCAGATTAATCTATCTTTGTATAGCTAGAGAGAGGAAAAAGTTGGCTTGTATATCCTGACGCTTTTTTTGTTTTTTTTTGTTATAATTTTTTCTTTTGTATCTGTTTGTATGTTTGTTATGTGTATAACCTCAATAAAAATGTATTTGGGAAAAAAAAAAGAGAAATACTTAGTTCCTGAGCCAAGTCATAGGCTCATACCCTATTCATATCTTAAATGTGCCCTTAAGACAGGATTTGTGAAGGAAAAGACAATGGGGAGGCTTTTCCATTTTCCTTTGACCTTGCAGAGAAAACATTTGGTCAGTTTGGGAATCAAAAATGGTTTCAGGTCGGTCTTCCTGTGCTGATCTATGTACGTGCTTGGTTGGTACACTTATGAACATTTAACATATATCTACGACCTCAAAATTCCTATCACACTGCACAGTGCAATTCCGTTTTTAGCCAAAACAGCACCATCCATACACAAGAGGGAGGTACTGGCCATCTCAGAAGAGCCCTGAGGTTTTCAGAAATTTCCCTCCCACCCCAAAAAAAAAAAAAAAAAAAATGTAGGGGGCAACTCTTTATTTTTGTGGGAGTGGGAAACAGCAAAAACAGCTTACTGAGAACTGACTGTGCTCAGTGGCTGCAGAAATGCTGACTATACTTTGTCATGGGAAAGGGATGTTGGTAGCCATTAAGAAATTTTCAGTGGTTTATTCCTCTCAGTTGAGTTCAGTGGTAAATATTTTCCTTCCACCAGCCCTGTGGTGGATGAAAAGTCCTGTCATCAGAGCTGCACTGGCATAATTTTTGAACCAGTGTTTCTTCTGTGGAATGTTTTGCCAGCCCAGTGAGACTTCCTCCATATCCTACACTCCAGATTATTTCAAGCAAAAAAAATGAGAGGCACAAATACAAGATGGGTGACCCCTGGCTTGAGAGCAGTACATGTGAAAAGGATCGAGGAGTCTTGGTTGACCACAAACCTGACATGAGCCAACAGTGTGACGCGGCAGCTAAAAAAGCCAATGCAATTCTGGGCTACATCAATAGGAGTATTGCATCTAGATCAAGGGAAGTAATTGTTGTTGTTGTTTAGTCGTTTAGTCGTGTCTGACTCTTCGTGACCCCATGGACCAGAGCACGCCAGGCACTCCTGTCCTCCACTGCCCCCCGCAGCTTGGTCAGACTCATGCTGGTAACCTCGAAAACACTATCCAACCATCTCGTCCTCTGTCGCCCCCTTCTCCTTGTGCCCTCCATCTTTCCCAACATCAGGGTCTTCTCCAGGGAGTCTTCTCTTCTCATGAGGTGGCCAAAGTACTGGAGCCTCAGCTTCACAATCTGTCCTTCCAGTGAGCACTCAGGGCTGATTTCCTTCAGAATGGAGAGGTTTGATCTTCTTGCAGTCCATGGGACTCTCAAGAGTCTCCTCCAGCACCATAATTCAAAAGCATCCATTCTTCGGCGATCAGCCTTCTTTATGGTCCAGCTCTCACTTCCCTTCATGGATCACTGCCTTGCCGTGGCGAAGGGGCTTGAAGAACTCAGAGAAGCTATGAACTATGCCGAGCAGGGCACCCAAGATGAACAGGTCATAGTGGAGAGTTTTGACCAAACGTGATCCACCTGGAGGAGGAACCGGCAAGCCACTCCAGTATCCCTGCCAAGAAAACTCCATGGACAAAGACAACAGGGAAGTAATAGTGCCACTGTATTCTGCTCTGGTCAGACCTCACCTGGAGTACTGTGTCCAGTTCTGGGCACCACAGTTCAAGAAGGACACTGACAAACTGGAACGTGTCCAGAGGAGGGCAACCAAAATGGTCAAAGGCCTGGAAACGATACCTTATGAGGAACGGCTAAGGGAGCTGGGCATGTTTAGCCTGGAGAAGAGGAGGTTAAGGGGTGATATGATAGCCATGTTCAAATATATAAAAGGATGTCACATATAGGAGGGAGAAAGGTTGTTTTCTGCTGCTCCAGAGAAGCAGACACGGAGCAATGGTTCCAAACTACAAGAAAGAAGATTCCACCTAAACATTAGGAAGAATTTCCTGACAGTAAGAGCTGTTCAACAGTGGAATTTGCTGCCAAGGAGTGTGGTGGAGTCTCCTTCTTTGGAGGTCTTTAAGCAGAGGCTTGACAACCATCTGTCAGGAGTGCTCTGATGGTGTTTTCTGCTTGGCAGGGGGTTGGACTTGATGGCCCTTGTGGTCTCTTCCAACTCTATGATTCTATGATTCTATGAAATGATTGCACCCCACTGTTGTAAGGAAACAGAGAGGGGCAGACAGAGACAATATCTGATTTCGGTGTTGATTGAAAGCAGGCACGGCTGCTTTAAGGGGGGGGGGGGAATGAGCTGACACACAGTTCAAAGAAATAGGTGTTGATTATCTTCCCACCAGATCCTTGAAGTGTTAATAAACTTTTATAATAGCTTCCGGATGGACTGATCCAAGAACAATGAGCCAAGCATCTCCTCTTTCATAAAAAAAACTCTCTGATACTGATTTGCATTGCCAAACATTCCTGCATGGGTTGCTTTTCCTGGTGTTAACCAAATGCCACATCAGTCAAGCTGAAGGAAGCCAGAGAAGTAAAGCTAAACTAAATAGTTTATTATATGGGAAGGGCTGTAGCTCAGCAGTAATGCAACTGCTTTGCATGCAGAAGGCCCCAGGTTCAGTCCCTCCAAGGAATGCAGGTGGCACTGTGGTCTAAACCACTGAGCCTCTTGCGCTTGCCGCTCAGAAGGTCGGAGGTTCTAGACTTGATCTTAGCCAATCAATACCAATAATTAAAGGTGTGACGATATTTAAAGAATGGCAAAGAGTATTATCAAGATATATCTGGCAGGGCAAGAAGCCAAGAATAAAATTTAAGATTTTAACAGATGCAAAAGATAGAGGAGGCTTTGCCCTGCCAGATTTAAAGTTATATTTTGAGGCTGCATGTCTTTGCTGGGTGAAAGAATGGATAAAGTTAGAAAATACAGAATTGTTGGATTTAGAAGGTTATGATAATAGATTTGGTTGGCACGCATATTTATGGTATGAGAAAAAAAGAGTGCACAAAGGTTTTGAAAATCACAGGTCCGCTGATTGAGGTATGGAATAGGTACACAAATCTATTAGAGTTTAAAACTCCATTTTGGCTGTCGCCACTGGAGGTAATGAGTGTTAAGAAGATCAATATGACGGGGAGTTGGATTACATATGAGAACTTAATGATAAAAGAAGGAAATAAATGGAAATTGAAACCATATGAAGAAGTTAAAGAATATGTGAATGATTGGTTACATTACTTCCAATTGAATGCGATGTTTAAAAAAGAGATGCTGGAAAGAGGTTTTCAAGAAGAAAAATCTAGATTTCAAAAAGAAATTTTGAATAATGATGTTAAAATTCTATCTAAAATGTATAAATTATTACTTGAGTGGCATACAAAGGATGAAGAGGTTAAAGTTGCAATGATTCAATGGGCCAAGGATTTTGGTTATAATATTCAATTTGATGATTGGATAAGACTGTGGAAAGAAGGAATGAAAATTACTGCATGTACTACATTAAAAGAGAATGTTATGAAAATGTTATATAGATGGTATGTAACACCAGTAAAACTTGGAAAGATGTATAAAGTTAGTAATAAATGTTGGAAATGCCAGGAAAAAGGAACATTTTATCACATGTGGTGGGAATGTAAAAAAATGAAAGGTTTCTGGGAAATGATTTATAATGAGTTGAAAAAAATGTTGAAATACAAGCCAGAAGCTTTTCTGTTAGGAATATTAAGAAATGATATAAAAAAGAAGGATGAGAAGTTGTTTTTATATGCAGTAACAGCGGCAAGAATTTTGGTGGCACAAAAATGGAAACAGGAAGAAATCCCGACGAAAGAAGAATGGAGGATGAAGCTGGTGGAATACGCAGAATTAGATAAATTAACGGGGAGAATTCAGAACCGACGAGACCAAAGATTTACCGAGGACTGGAATAAATTTACCGAGGACTGGAATAAATTTACAGAGTATATTAAAAATATATTTGAAGGACAATTAACATTTGTAGGCTTTCAAGAACTCTGTGATAATAATGGAAAGAAATATTGTTTTATATTATTTGTTAAGACTAATATGGTTAAAAAAAACCAATATAGATGGAAGAAATGTGAATAATTGTGATAATATGGAAAATTTCCAGATAGGCTGAGGGAAGTCTAAAAGTATAAAGACTAGAACTGGATGTAAATTTTGGGTGGAATGTTTTTCCTTTATTGTTATTTTTGAAAAAATTGATAAATAATTTTTTTTAAAAAAAACAAACAGAAGGTTGGAGGTTCGAATCCCTGCGACGGTGTGAGCTCCCGTTGCTCTGTTCCAGCTCCTGCCAGCCTAGCAGTTCGAAAGCACACCAGCGCAAGCAGATAAATAGGTACCAATGTGGCGGGAAGGTAAATGGCGTTTCCATGTGCTCTGGTTTCCGCCACAGTGTTCTGTTGCACCAGAAGTGGTTTAGTCATGCTGGCTGCATGATCTGGAAAGCTGTCTGTGGACAAACGCCGGCTTCCTCGGCCTGAAAGCGAGATGAGTGCTGCAACCCCATAGTTACCTTTGACTGGACTTAACCGTCCAGGGGTCCTTTACCTTTTACCTTTTCAATCCCTCCAGTTAGGGCTGGGAGAGCCAGTCAATGTAAACAACACAGAGATAGACAGATTAATGGTCTGTATTCTTTCTGAAGGCTATTGAAGACTAATAGCTATCTGGTGGGGGGTTATTCTATTTTCTGCTCCTGTGTTCTGTCTTGCGCCTGCGTTTTGCCCACTCACTATATATATTTCACTTTGTTCTTGTTGATAGACCCCTTGGATAAGTTAGTATGCACACACACACACACACACACACACTCCACCTGGGTCTGTCCAAAAGCTCGTGTGCTTCATGTTCTCACCAGTGATGGCTATTGCCCCTTGGAGCTGATAAGGGGCAGAAGGCAGGGAGAGCTACAGTTAAGTAGAGCAAGAACCAATAACAGGTAAAGGTAAAGGGACCCCTGACCATTAGGTCCAGTCACGGACGACTCTGGGGTTGCGGCACTCATCTCGCTTTATTGGCCGAGGGAGCCGGTGTACAGATTCCGGGTCATGTGGCCAACATGACTAAGCCACTTCTGGCAAACCAGAGCAGCGCACGGAAATGCCGTTTACCTTCCCGCCGGAGCGGTACCTATTTATCTACTTGCACTCTGACGTGCTTTCAAACTGCTAGGTTGGCAGGAGCAGGTACTGAGCAACGGGAGCTCACCCCATCGCAGGGATTCGAACCGCCGACCTTCTGATCAGCAAGCCCTAGGCTCTGTGGTTTAACCCACAGCGCCACCCGCGTCCCAAGTAACAGGTAGATCCAAATAATTCTACTTTTGGCTCCATCCTTCTTCCTGCCAACTTCTGCAAGGGGTGGCACTGAGACAGAGGAGGAAGCTGGTACAGATAGTGACACTCCTTCAACTGGTTGTAAGTAAAAAGACAGGCAGGAGGAGGGGGGTGTTGGCTGATTTTGGAGGGCCCTGCCTGAATGGGGTCCCCTCGTGCTCACAGCAGCCAACCAGATGCCCATGGGAGGCCCACAAGCTGGACCTGAATGTGACAATACACTCTCCACTTGTGAGTCCCAACAGAACCCAATTTAGGGTGGTGCATTCGGTTTCCCTGCACAGGGTGCCAAGCCAAAGGGATACATTATTATTATTATTATTATTATTATTATTATTATCATTATTATTATTTCTGGTTTTGTAATAATCTGAAGTCTCAGTGAGCTTTTGAGAAGATATGTTTAAATAGCAACTGTGCACAGGGTGCCAAGCCAAAGGGATACATTATTATTATTATTATTATTATTATTATTATTATTATTATTTCTGGTTTTGTAATAATCTGAAGTCTCAGTGAGCTTTTGAGAAGATATGTTTAAATAGCAACTGTGCACAGGGTGCCAAGCCAAAGGGATACATTATTATTATTATTATTATTATTATTATTATTACTATTATTATTTCTGGTTTTGTAATAATCTGAAGTCTCAGTGAGCTTTTGAGAAGATATGTTTAAATAGCAACTGTACCCAAAGGAAATATTGTGAAAATAAGAAATATTTTTTGGGGGTGCCAAATTTTGTCCTCACTCAGGGCGCCATATTAATGGAGGTAGAGCCAACCCACTGTCGCCATTATCCTCCATTCATTAGTCTAACCTTCTTCCAAAGCCATCCAATGTGATAACTGTTACTTTTTCCTGTGGGATAAATATCCATCGTTTGCCTATGCACTGTGTGAAAAATATATTTCTTTTGTGTGTCCAAATTCTTCCAACATTCAGGTCGTAACAGAACCTAGGATCTTACTGTGAAATCAAAATCGAAATAGCTGTATGTATGTATAAATCTCTCCTCTGTTACGTTCTTCTTCTTTTAAAGATCAGTTTGTGTGGAAAGGATCTGATTTTGTTAGATACGACACTGACTTTACACCTATTTGGTTTCCTGGCTGTGCTTATCTTGGAGCTACAATTTAGCATCTCTGGGAGAGATCTTGCATAGATGCTTGAACTGAACTGATAAATGGAACAAAAAAAATATGAATGAAGGCCAGCTGTGCTTTTGATTGGAGAGATTAAGAGCTGCTGCTTTACACAATATGTCTAGCGCTACACATACCAGAAGAAATCCTTGTGCAGCCCAGTCTTATGCAATGAGGCATAACTAGAACTGCAACCCCATATACATTTACCACAAGCCCAGTGGAACACAATGGGACGTCGCCCTGAGCAAATAAGCACAGGCTTGCATTGCAAACCAGTTTCAATCCCAACTTGCCAAGGATGAGGCTGTTATGAAACAGCATGTTTGCAAACCACCCTGTTTACATTGTCTACTAGATATTGGGGGAATTCCATACTGTGGCTGGGTTTTGTGAGTGGGATTCAATCACATAGTAACATTTTCAGGTCATGCACATAGTGAATTTGGGCTCATGCACAGCAAATTCTCTTCCTGTTAAAAACTGGAAATGAAGGGGAAATGCAACAAGAAACCGAGGTGGAATCTACACACATGTTTAAAAACGCTGTGAAAATGCTTTTTTTAAAAAAGGGTTTTTTTTGGGGGGGGACACGACTACATTGAATTTGCCATAGCTCGTTGTCGCCATCTAGTGTCACGTTTGTATATTGCACTTTACAACACACTGAAAGCGTTTTATTTGCAGCTGTGTAGCTGATTCCTCAAGTGTCATTGGGCAAGACTTCTGGAATGCTCTGTCAATAGAGATTCAGCAAGCGACATCTGTGCCAACTTTCCTATTCTGAAAAGGATATACCAAGAGCTCTGGCCAAAAATAATGTAGTTTCAAATATGCAGTGATATAGTATAAAGGTACATAAAATGCCAATACACAACAATTGAAGTATCTGGAGTATGAATTAGATGTACGACTCAGTAGTGGTGACCAGGACAGGGCCCTGTTTCGGAGTAAATGCCTTCTTCAGCTCAGTTTTTTAAGGAATATAAATCTGTGGAAGTCTGTATCTGTCAGAGCTGCCTCCAGGTCCCAGCTCACAGAGGACCAACGCTAGGCTGTAGTTATGTACAAAAGTCTTTATTGAGATTCAGTCTCCATTTTAACGCCGCAGCGTGCAGCTCTACGTCCCGACCTTAGACCGGCGAAGTCCCGTCTGAGTCTCCTCCCCCACCACACCAGTTTAAGACTCTCGCTTTGCTCCACCTCTTCCTAAGTTCCTTTCTCCTCTGGGCCCTCCTGCCCGCTAGGGTCTCATCCTTCCTGGACTCCTCTGACGCTGACCCTGACGATTCTTGCCCCTCCTTCCGGCGGGCTTTAGGACCTGGTTCCCTATCCGGGCTACCTTCTGTGCCGCTCTCCTGTACCTTTGAACTTGGCGCGCGCGCCCAGCCTGCAACTTTCCTCTTAACCGTTAACTCGCTCTCCGATGGAGGCGTGGTCAACCCTGACTCATCTTCTCTCGCTGGTGGTGCATATGTGGGCTCTGACACCTGGGACTCCTCCCCCCCACTACGCTCTGGTGGGGAAGCTGTTCCTGATTTCCAACTGCTGCTCTGGGAGTCCCCGCTGGCCCCTTGCTTCTGGGGTGTCCCCCTTGGGTCGCCCCTTGCCCTGCCCATCGGCGCCCCCTTCTGTGAATCTTCCAATTCGCTGGAGAGGCTCATGGAATCTATCGGGCTGCTGTCATATTCTCCTACGCTGCCCTCGGATTGCTCCCCCTCGCTTTCCATCTCCTCTCCTCCCTGCGCTCCCGCTGAGTCCCTGACAGTATCATTTAATTCTTTTGTGTTTCTTTTTCAACATGCGTCTTGGATAAATGAATCCAAATTTTCTTGCGTTTCTCTGTGCGTTTCTCTGTGCGTTTTCTCAACACAGAGAAAACGCACAGAGAGACGCAAGAAAATTTGGATTCATTTACTCCGAAACAGGGCCCTGTCCTGGTCACCACTACTGAGTCGTACATCTAATTCATACTCCGGATACTTCTTTTTGGCCCTATTTGATTCTTTATTCTGACTTTATATAACATGGACTCTTTTTGACTGCCATTGAGACTTGTATAAAACAATTGTTGTGTATTGGCATTTTATGTACCTTTATACTATATCACTGCATATTTGAAACTACATTATTTCTGCACTTAAACGTTGTGTTTAAATCTACTATTATTTTAAAACTGCCGCACATATACGTTGTGTTCAAATTTACTATTAGTTTAAAACTGTTATTCTTAGCAGAATATACACGTTTTTCTTTTCAACTCTCGAGTAGGAATTATTCCTTGTATTGACAGTAGATATTGACGGACATTGGGAACGCAACCGGGAAAGGGGGGAGGGAAATTTGGAATCCAAAGGGTGTTAAATTACATTTTATTCTTTTTTCTATTTTTCTGTTTATTTTAATCTGTATTGTATATTAAAGAAGGGAACTCGTGGAAGGGAACAGGTCGATTTTAGGGGATGGGAAAATATTTTTTAAATTGAGTCAATGATAAATAATTTTAAAATTTGGGGTAAGAATTTGTTGAATCTATTTGAAAGAATTGGAATACAAGAGGGGGAGGGGAGGGGAAGTCCTGGAAGGATGCCAATGAAAATTAGGTTTTAAATTTGGATGTTTTTCTTTTTCTGTTATATTTGAAAATCTTTAATAAATATTATTTAAAAAAAAAAATAGATATTCTCTGATGAAATCAGGCTGGTTAAATAAACAGGGTTGAATAATCTTGCCCTTGGTTAAGGAGGATTAAATGCAACATATTTAAAACAGGGGTTTAATGGGCCAATGGATTGCAGCCTTATGCTGGTACAGTTCTGGATATGGGGTGAAATCCGATTCAGAGTGCATTTAAAGGTCTTCACTTTCTAACACAACATGTAAATTGAAACACAGCCATCTTTCGAAAATTTACATTTCTACAATATTCACACACACAAAAAGCCTCGTGTTAGGGGAAATTCCTTTGCAAAAAGGTATATATTTGGCAAAGATGCACTGAAAATATTTGGAGTATTGGAGTCCAGCAACATCTGGAGGGCACCATGTTGTGGCTGCCTCTCTCTGCTAGCTGTCACAGTTTGGTTGAACACAAAATCTGCCCTTTTTCCCTTATGGGGTATCCAAGAGCCCATATAGAGTCCTTATGTAGGTTCCCTATTGGTAGGAGAAAATAAGAGAGGCCAACCAGAGAATATTGAGAAGCAAAGCAGCTAGTAAGCCTGATCTTTATCAATCTGTTGCAACAGGGTCCTCACTCACCCCACACTGGAGGGAGGAGGAACCCAGAACAATGGCGCACAAGGCCTTATATAGACAATTTAAATTCCCTGCCCTGGGGCTCAAGACCACCCCCAGATACATCATACGTACCTCACAGATGGGGTGTAACCTAAGACCACCCCCAGATACATCATACCTACATCTCAGAAAAGGTGGTCTACAACAAAAATCTGAGTGACTTGTTTATCTCGTCTGACAGGTTACCTGTTTAATGGTCACTTGATTGGATTGCCTGCTTACTTGATTGGATACCCCGGGGAGCCTGGCCAGTCTTTTGTAATGATAAATACATAGTTCCTGAGCCAGGTCACAGGCTCACCCTATTCATACACAGACATACCCTTAAGACAGGATTTGTGAAGGAAAAGACAATGGGGAGGCCTTTCCATTTTCCTTTCACCTTGCAGAGAAAACATTTGGTCAGCTTGGGACAGTTTGGGAATCAAAAATGGTTCCAGGTCGGTCTTCCTGTGCTGATCTATGTACGTGCTTGGTTGGTACACTTATGAACATTTAACATATATCTACGACCTCAAAATTCCTATCACAGAGGAAACAGCTGGGGAACCTGCAAGGGAAGAAGGCTCAGAGCCCAGGGATTGGTGGTGGGACAACAATGGAGGGAGAAGCAGGAGAAGACTGTGAGAAGGAGGTGTCAGAAGCTGAAGAGGTAAGAGGGCTCAGTGAACTGGGAAAGTTTGTGGAAGAGGTAAGTACAGAATCAGAGGCAGAAGCTGAAGGAGAACAGAAGGGAGGCCAAGAGCAGAGATGAGTGAAGCTGGTGAACAGTCCTGGGTGTCTCCCCCTACAACAAGCTCCCCTCCCACCTGGTCTTCCAGAATGAGAAGGGGGCTGAAATGTGCAGAGCAGGGGCAGGCTGCACACAAGTCTTTGACTGCTTAGAAAAAGCACATGTACCATATTTTTCGCTCCATAAGACATACTTTTTTCCTCCTAAAAGGTAAGGGGAAATGTCTGTGTGTCTTATGGAGCAAATACGTGGTCGCTGGAGCCGAATTGCCCAGGGGCGAAAAGCAGATTCTGCTTTTTCTTTTTTAAGAAAGAGGGAAGGGGGTATTGAAACGAAGCCGCTGAGCAGCTGATTGGCAAGCGGTCAGGAGGAAGAAAGGCTGTGGGTAAAGGGGGAGGTAAAGACAGCAAACTTGCAAGGAGAGGAGACAGGAAGACTAAAACAAGCAATGAGGAGAGAAATTAGAAGAAAAGGAGGAGCAAAAAACTGCTCCAGCTAAGGAAAAGATGCTAAGGCAAACAAGAGGGAAGGGGTGTTGAAAGGAAGCCGCTGAGCAGCTGATCGGCAAGCGATCAGGAGGGAGATAAGGGACTCTAGCAATAAAGGAGGCTGCCTGGGAGTGGGGAGGTAAAAGCACATGGCTCCTCAGGATTTTTGCATTGGGTCACCACAAATTCACCATCAGATCACATAGCATGTCCATGGCTACAGCCTACACCAAAAAAACCCATGCATCCACTGTTTCGTGGGGCCATAATGGAGCAAAGACGTGGCTGCAAGGCATGGATCCACATGGATTCTCAGGATTTTTGCATTGGGCTACCCCAAACTCAACGTCAAATCACATAGCATGTCTGTGGCCACAGCATGAACCACAAAAATCATACATCCACTATTTTGTTCAAAATATTTTTTCTCTTGTTTTCCTCCTCCTGCGTCTTATGGTCATGTGCACCTTATGGAGTGAAAAATATGGTACCTTACAAACAAACTGCTCAGACACAGAGCATTAAAGTGCTAACCTGTGCCTGGAAAGAAGGAGACAAAAAGTAATCGGGGATAAGCCCTTACTCCCAAGTGAGTACAGAATTGGAGTTTTACAGTGACAATCCTAAATATCCTAGCCATTTCCGGCGGCAGCAGAGGGGGTGGGTAGGTGGCCATGTTTGTCAGTTACAGCAACCAGAATGAAGCGTCTTGTGGCACCATAAAGACTAACCAATTTATCCTGACATGAACTCTGTTCACAAGCAAACCCCATTGACTTTGATGGGACTTCCTCTTAGGTAAGTTGCAGCCATATTGAAATGGATTGCAATTAAGATGCTAGCCAGCCGTGTCTGGATATTGTTTCTGGTTTTAGAAGCCTTCGGGATAACTGTCTCAGGGTATTGCAAGGGCTTCAGATTAGAAAGCCAAATAGCAGAACAATGACCTGTGGGCTCATTCATTATCTATTGGCGGGGATAATCATTCGGTTAGACAAACACAGTGCTTTTAAATCTAAGGCAGAGAATGGGTTTGTGTGTGTGTGTTTTAGTGTAACAGTAGTCTTAGGGAGATTCTTATCATAAGCCAACTGGAACATTGTGAAGATGTGATGGAAGCTTTCTAGTAATTTTTGGGTGCAACTTCAAGCTGTTCTGTTAAGCAAATGGTTCCACCAGATTCTTTTCTACCACACTCGCAGACAAACCGATCTACAGGTGAAACTCGGAAAATTAGAATATCGTGGAAAAGTTCATTTATTTCAGTAATTCAACTTAAAAGGTGAAACTAATATATGAGATAGACTCATAACATGCAAAGCGAGATATGGCAAGCCTTTATTTGTTATAATTGTGATGCTCATGGCATACAGCTGATGAAAACCCCAAATTAACAATCTCAGAAAATTAGAATATTAAATGAAATCAGCAAAACAAGAATTGCAAATAGAGCAATATTGGACCCCTGAGGAGTAGAAGCATGCATATGTGCTCAGTACTTGGTTTGGGCCCCTTTTGCATCAATTACTGCCTCAATGCGGTGTGGCATGGATGCTACCAGCCTGTGGCTCTGCTGAGGTGTTATGGAAGACCAGGAAGCTTCAATAGCAGCCTTCAGCTCTTCTGCATTGCTCGGTCTCATGTCTCTCATCTTTCTCTTGGCAATGCCCCATAGATTCTCTATGGGGTTCAGGTCAGGCGAGTTTGCTGGCCATTCAAGCACAGTAATCCCATGGGCACTGAACCAGGTTTTGGTACTTTTGGCAGTGTGGGCAGGTGCCAAAGTCCTGCTGGAAAATGAAGTCAGCATCCCCATAAAGTTCGTCTGCGGAAGGAAGCGTGAAGTGCTCCAAAATCTCCTGGTAGATGGCTGTGTTGACCCTGGACTTAATGAAGCACAGTGGACCAACACCAGCTGATGACATGGCTCCCCAAATCTCTTTTCTGATGACAGCAGCTTTTGCATCTCATTAGGAAACCAAGGACCCAGAGTCTGGAGGAAGAATGGGGAGGCACACAATGCCAGATGCTTGAAGTCCAATGTGAAGTTTCCACAGTCTGTGTTGATTTGGGCAGCCATGTCATCAGCTGGTATTGGTCCACTGTGCTTCATTAAGTCCTTTTCTAGGCTGCCTAAGTTTAAAACTCTCTTTTAAAAGAAGGCACTTAAGTCTGCTCCTAAGCGATGCTAGTCGGACCAAGGGGCGAACCCAGAATTAGTTTTATAGCACCAGATAATAAGATCCTATTGCTTCCTTGGTCTGCCCTGATTTCTGCTGGGCGGGAAGGCTTGGAACAGAGCTGGCACGCATGCCAATTTCTCTTTCACTTTGCTTTACATCTTTGGAGTAAATTTCCTACTCTGGATTGAAAGGGGAAGTTGGCAACTTCAAGAGCAGTGATGATCGCCATTCCCACCCCCGAGACTGAACACATCTATTTCTCCCTTTGATGTGGCTGACCCCTGTTAAACCGGAGATGGCCACTGCTTCTGAACTCAAGATTCCCCCAGCGGCAATGAATTATTTTGACAATAGAAAACTTACAAAGTATCCTGGCCTGACTGTGGGGTGGAGAAGAGGAAGATAAGCACTTCAATAGAGGTCTTTAAAAAGAAAAGTGCCGCCTTGCAATTGATTGAAAATCAACTTCGAATTCGAGCCCAAAACAGAATTCAGTTCCCTCCCATGTTTTTAACAGGATGTCTTTGCAATGTTAAGTCAAATGGTTTCATCTGATATTTTCCTGCCACATTCAAGAGCAGACCAACCTATAAATCTCTAATTCCCTGCCCCACGCTTAAGAGGAAAATAATCAACCAGTGCTGTAAATTACATCTTTAGTCTATAATATGGTCAGCACATTTCAAGCTTTAAGCTCTTTTTCAAGAATATCTGCCATGCAAAAGTAAGCATGTGCGTTATGATTAAATTACCTTGACTACCATTTCACACAATAAATATGTTAATTATGTTAACCTCAAATGCTGACACAACTGCTTCAGTCTTTCAGTCTACAGAACTTTTAAAGGTGTCATATAATCTTTGAAACCAAAAGGGATTGTGAAGAGAAGGGTCTCTCCAAAATGACTGAAAGGACGGTCAAATGGCAAATGCGATTCAACGTGGACAAGTGTAATCTGATGTATGTCAGGACAAATTATATATATATATATATATATATATATTTCATATGGGGTCTGAACTGGTTGTGGCTGACCAGTATTGAGACCTCAAGGTCAATGTGGATGTATCATTGAGCGTTCATTCCAATTTGTTTGCCAGGTGTAGCTATTTATTTATTTTTTAAAAAATATATTGATATACGATTAGGTCAGTAAAAATACAGCAAAGCTTTTTTACAGCAATAGAACATAAAAGCATACAATAGAAATGATTATTATTTTTTTAAAATCTCAAATTAAATTAACAATTGTGGGGAGATATAGTCTTAATTGTCCATGGAGTTTTGAATTATGGTGTTGGAGGAGACTCTTGAGAGTTCCATGGACTGCAAGAAGATCAAACCTCTCCATTCTGAAGAAAATCAGCCCTGAGTGCTCACTGGAAGGACAGATCCTGAAGACTGGAAGGACAGATCCTGAAGCTGAGACTCCAATACTTTGGCCACCTTATGAGAAGAGAAGACTCCCTGGAAAAGACCCTGATGTTGGGAAAGATTGAAGGCACAAGGAGAAGGGGACAACAGAGGACGAGGTGGTTGGATAGTGTTCTCGAAGCTACCAGCATGAGTTTGACCAAACTGTGGGAGGCCGTGGAAGACAGGAGTGCCTGGCGTACTCTGGTCCATGGGGTCACGAAGAGTTGGACACAACTAAACGACTAAACAACAACATAGTCTTAATTGCCGGCGTAAGCTATTCTCTGGCAGAATAGGAAAGTTGGAGTTCTTGTTGGAAGTACACTGAAAAGGATATACCAAGAGCTCTGGCCAAAAGTTTCAATACAAGGGAGGGAGTCCGCCATTCGGCGATGGCGCCAACCCGGAAGTCCTCATCAGAGAATATCTAGGTGCGAGTGGAGCGTGATTGGTATAATGAATTACTTTGGGTCAAAAGATTGTTCCTTTCTCTGCACACAAAATACCATTCCTAGAGGTTTCCTGAATTTGCAGGAACAAGCCCAGGTCCTCCTTGAAGAGATCTTTCGCAGCAGTGACGTGCTCTCCAAACCTGTTCACCCAGGGTGGTCTGACTGTATGAGCAGTGTAATGTTGGGAGGAAAGCCTCAACATGAGATTACAGCTCTTTTGCCCGTTTCTACCTCTTTCTAAGTAGGTCCAAAATGTCCTTATTTAATCATACAGCCTGCGTTGCTATATGTTCAAATCATGGCAAACCACCATACCCTCCAATATTTCTCCAGTGAAAATAGGGACATCCTATTCTGCTGTTGCTGTTGTTGTTATTGATTTATTTATACCCCACCCATCTGACTGAGTGGCCCCAGCCACTATGGGTGGCTTCCAACATATATATTAAAACATAATAAAACATCAAACATTTAAAAACATCCCTATATAGGGCTGCTTTCAGATGTTTTCTAAAGGTTGTGTAGTTGCTTATCTCCTTGGCTCAGGGCTCACATAACTCCATGCTACCCCAACATTTCTCTGATGATGATGATGATGATAATGATAATGATAATGATAATTTATTTATACCCCACCCATCTGGTTGGGTTTTCCCAGCCACTTGGAAGGCATTTGAAGGCAGCCCTTTTTAGGGAAGTTTTTAATGTTTGATGTTCTATTGTCTTTTTAATGTTTTGTTGGAAGCCGCCCAGAGTGGCTGGGGATAGTCAGATAGTTGTTTATTTCCTTGACATCTGATGGGACATTCCACAGGGTGGGCGCCACTACCGAGAAGGCCCTCTTCCTTAGGGATGTCCTAAGGAAAAGCGGGACATTCCAGAATCAAATCAGAAACTGGGACGGCTTCTGTAAACCCGGGACTGTCTCTGAAAAATAGGGTCTGAAAAAAATAGGGTCTGAAAAATAGTGGGAGGGTCTGCACCACTAAACCAATATTGAGGAGGCTCCACCTGCAACTGAAACTTCAGGTTTTTGCTAGATGATTCAGTTAGCCATGTGTTCTACTTTACAGAGGACTGTCCTCTGTTCGAAGGAGTCTTCCATTTGAAGGGATAATTAGGCCCTGGGCAGCTTGCCTCAAGTTGTTAAACAAAACAAAGGGGTTCAAAGAAACTTCTTATATGCGTTGGCATCTTCTGTTCTTTAATGTACATGAAGGCTTAGAAAGCTGGATTTGAATTTTGCAGAGAGAAGTTCTTTTGGAGCTGGCTCATTTTGGACCCTCAATGGAAGAAGATTGTTGCTGCTGTGGACCTTTTCTCCAAACTTACTACTTATAATTCATCTTCATTGCTGTGATTTTGAGTTAAAGATGTTGTTAAGGAAACGGTTCCTCTGTGTGTAAGGGGCAAAGATCGGCTTTAGAAGACCTGTTTTGCATTCAGGATTTTCCAGAGTCAATTCCCAGCTTCTCCAGGTAGGACTGGAAGAGAACCCTGTCCGAAATCCTTGAGATCTGCTGCCACTCAATGTAGCCAATACAGTGGTACCTCTGGTTACGTACTTAATTCATTCTGGAGGTCCGTTCTTAACCTGAAACTATTCTTAACCTGAAGCACCACTTTAGCTAATGGGGCCTCCTGCTGCTGCCATGCCGCCGGAGCACAACTTCTGTTCTCATCCTGAAGCAAAGTTCTTAACCCGAGGTACTATTTCTGGGTTAGCGGAGTCTGTAACCTGAAGCGTATGTAACCCGAGGTACCACTTACAGATAGGTAGCCGTGTTGGTCTGCCATAGTCAAAACAAAAAAATTCCTTCCAGTAGCACCTTAAAGACCAACTAAGTCAGTTCTTGGTATGAGCTTTCGTGTGCATGCACACTTCTTCAGATACACTGAAACAGAAGTTTCCAGACCCTTCTATATAGTGAGAAGGTGGGGAGGGGTATTACTCAGAAGGGTGGTGGGAATGGGTGATTGGCTCATCACAGCTATCTGCCAATCACCCATTCCCACCACCCTTCTGAGTAATACCCCTCCCCACCTTCTCACTATATAGAAGGGTCTGGAAACTTCTGTTTCAGTGTATCTGAAGAAGTGTGCATGCACACGAAAGCTCATACCAAGAACTGACTTAGTTGGTCTTTAAGGTGCTACTGGAAGGAATTTTTTTGTTTTGACCGAGGTACCACTGTACTGAGCTAGATGAAGCAAAGGACTGGCTAGTTATAAGGCAGCTTCACACAGTCATGCAAAATTCAGATCACGTACAGCTGCCCAATATCCTCTGCTAAAATAACTAAATATCTTTGAAGAGAGTCCCATTTTAGGCTTGGAGTACACAGCACTTTGGAGTACCCCAGAGAAATGGAAAACAAATAATAATAATAATAATCAACAAAGGTTTTCAAGCTAGGTTTATAAGTGTATTTCTTAAACTATAATCAGAACATAGCAACTTTAATCAGATGCCATGTCTAAATTCCCCACAATTAACAACGTTTTTGTTTTTTTAAACCCTCTAATTAGATGTACCCTGGAAGAATTTTGGCTACCAAAATATGCCTATTTCATATTTAGGTTGGGGGGGCGTGTAGACCAGCCTTAAAATAGAAAGTCCCCCCCCCCTTTTTTTTAAGGATCCTTTTACATAATCCCAATTTGCATGCTCTTGCCTAAGTTTCTTCCTGCTGTTGAAAAGGGCAGTGATCAGAAACAAACACACACACAGGCTCATAAGCAATCACACACTGGAACAGTTTTGGCAGCCAATGAATGATGGGCTTCTTTGCCCTCCTATTAAAAACGCTTGCTAAAAGAGACGTTCTCTTTTTTCAGGGGCCGCCTTTGCGACGTCCTGATCTGCAGCTAAATGAAGGCACTCTGTAGTCAGGTCTGAAAGAACTGCTTTCCCCCAGTCTTACATCTGTGGTCCTCCCAGCTCAAAAACAGGGCAATGTACACTTTGTTTTGACACCTGCTTAAGGCACACCACCCTGAAGGCTGCCCCCAACACCCTGCTTTATTACATTTACGGTTGGGTCTTCAGAATACGCCCCACAGTGTGTTGCGGTTTGCAAGGAAGTGTGCTTTCGATCCAGGGCTGAGACCATCTGACAAGCCAAGGCTCAAGCTATGAAATGGACATCTGAAGGCAGCCCATTTTAAGGAAGTTTTAAAATGTTTGATGTTTTATCGTGTTTTTAATATTCTGTTGGGAGCCACCCAGAGTGGCTGTGGAAACCCAGGCAGATGGGTGGGGTATAAATAAATTTATTATTATTATTATTATTATTATTATTATTATTCATTGCTTTCCATGCAGAAGATACTTGGGCCAAACCACAGTTTCTCCAGGTAGGGCTGAAAAAATGTCCCCTGTCTGAAACATCGGAGACCCACTGCTGATCAGAGTAGACAGTAGAGCTGAATGGACCCGTGGTTTGACTTTGTATCTTGAGGCAACTCGGTTTTCAACACATCTTGTCACACCCTCAACATTTTGCAGATGAAGGTAACCTGGAAACTGCAATTAATCCAGAATGTGGCAGCTAGACTGGTGACTGGGAGTAGCTGCCGAGACTATATAACACCGGTCCTGAAAGACCTACTTTGGCTCCCAGTACGTTTCCAAGCACAATTCAAAGTATTGGTGCTGACCTTTAAAAGCCTAAAGTGTCTCGGCCCAGTATACCTGAAGGAGCGTCTCCACCATCATCATTCAGCCCAGACACTGAGGTCCAGCTCCAAGGGCCTTCTGGAGGTTCCCTCACTGCGAGAAGTGAGGTTACAGGGAACCAGGAAGAGGGCCTTCTCGGTGGTGGCGCCCGCCCTGTGGAACGCCTATCTGATTTTTAGAAGACATCTGAAGGCAGCCCTGTTTAGGGAAGTTTTTAATGTTTGATGTTTTATTGTGTTTTTAATATTGTGTTGGGAGCCACCTAGAGTGGCTGGGGAAACTCGGCCAGATGGGCAAGATAGAAATAATAAATTATTATTAGCTATTATTATGGAACTTCTGCACCAGGTGAAAAAGCCCCTTCCCAAGAGTGACACCATTTCTCAGGACTTATATTTTTGAATTGTTCTAGGTTTGTATGGGCTGCATTCATTTATTGAATTTATTGTTAGCTAACATGCTACTATTAGAAATGGGTGATTTTGTCAACTTTGTTTTCTCTCGTTTTTCCAATCTCAAATTCAGTTCCCCACTTCATTAGTGTTCTAGTGTGGGTTTCTCCATATGCTGCATATGTTGCTGTTGGAAAAGTGCCAAATATCAAACCAAATACGTCAACTTTATGTGCATCATGGGGAAGTTTTAATCCCCCTTCAGATATGGCAAGGGTGGCCACATGGTGCCCTACAAATTCCAGCAGCCCCAAATGTCATGTCCAACAGCCATGGATGATGGGAGTTGTAGTCCAACAACATTGGGAGCTCAGCACCAGGGGCATCGACTTGGGCCCCAGATTATGGGTGCCCAATTGCACCCACGCCATAACGTGATGTTGTGACGTCATGTCATTTACATTGTGTGTGCTACACCAGCGGGGCCTCAGAGGTCACGTCTGAGGCCTCCGTTGTGACTTCCAGTTTCTACTAGAAGTTGCATCTGAGGTCCCATCAGGTCTCAGACATGACTTCCAGGGTCTCACGAAGCACCAGGATTCGCATTAGAAGTGCCCAAATGATGGAGTCTATGTGTTCAGCTAGTGCTCCACCTAGAAAAAGGTAAAAGGTAAAGGACCCATGGACGGTTAAGTATAGTCAAAGGCAGGCACGTCCAAAGTCCAGCCCGGGGGCCAAATCCAGCCCCCCCGGTCGATTTAATCTGGCCCCTCAAGCAATTCTGAGAAATGAATCTGTTGTGGCCCCTGAGCTCCTGCTGTTCGGCTTGTTCTGCCCAGGAGCCAACGCACAGACGGTGAGCTGCAGCTCTTCAGCATCGACCCTTGGAACCGGCCACCTGCTGGCTCGCGCATGCACCCATTTGGTTTTCCCCCTGCTGGTTGACTCGTGCAGGTGCCCTGTGCGCAGATCGGTCTTCCGCCTGCCTGCGGATTCCTGCAGCGGCTCACCATGCAGCTTGCTTTCATAGTTGCTCTCGCCTGTACAACTAAAAGAAAGCTCAACAACTTCAATCCTTAAAAAACGCTCAAGAACTTTGGGGTAAAATCCTAAAAAAAAAAAAAGGGTAGGCTGTCTGAATTGTGCATTGCTTTGTCACGATTTGTTGGGTCTCTGGACCATAATAAAGATTAATTGATTGATTGATTGGAAAAAAAACTCAACAACTTCGGCAGGCCCTCATGCATGTTCACTTCATCAAATCTGGCCCTCTTTTTTGGACCCCACTGGTCAAAAGTGACTATGGGGTTGCGGCGCTCATCTCACTTTTCAGGCAGAGGGAGCCGGCATTTGTCCACAGTCAGTTTTCCAGGTCATGTGGCTAGCATGACTAAACCGCTTCTGGTGAACGGAGGAATGTGATGGGTGCCAGAGTGCACAGAAACACAGATTATCTTCCCGCCACAGCAGTACCCATTTATCTACTTGCACTGGTGTGCTTTCAAACTGCTAGGTTGGCAGGAGCTAGGACAGAGCAATGGGAGGTCACCTCATTGCTGGGATTCGAACCGCCGACCTTCTGATCAGCAAGCCCAAGAACAGGGGTTGGCAAGGCTTACCTTGCCTGGGCCGGTTCACTGCCGCGGAGCCCCCTCCATGGGCCAGATCGCAGGCATGCGTTAAGAGTGCGTTCAACCAATTTCCGGCATTTGCAACTGCACAGACGCGATTTCTAGCGCTGCAAAAGCAGAGCCCCTGTGCCGTGCTGTGCTGGTTTAGCACAGTGCATGTGGACTCGCCAAGTGGATGGCTCAGTTCGGGAGTGGCTCGGGGGCCGGTAAAATGACCCCCATGGGCTGCTTGTGGTCCCTGGGCCTTAGGTTGCAGACCCCTGCCAAGAGGCTCAGTGGTTTAGACCACATCGCCACTCGCATTCCTCCACCTGGAAAAAGGTGCATCTAGCCAACAATAGGACCAGGTGAGCATTGTGAGACAAATGCCATCACATTCGTGTTGGTTGCATATATAAAACCAGCTGCTATGCAGGTCCTACATGGTAGATTCGGGCTCCTTTTAAAAATAC
This sequence comes from Podarcis cretensis, assembly GCF_951804945.1. Lineage (NCBI taxonomy): Eukaryota > Metazoa > Chordata > Lepidosauria > Squamata > Lacertidae > Podarcis > Podarcis cretensis. The sequence goes on from NC_137176.1 coordinate 78,856,021, forward strand.
ATGTATGAAGCTCAGGAAAGAACACCAACTGCTCACAATCGTATCAAAAATATTTTATTTATTAAAGTAACAATTGTACTAAACAACCTATACTTGAAATGCATTGAATAATTGCTAGAATAAATACAGGCAATTATTTCAATCCTTTAAAGAATGAGAGGATTTTTATTTGACACTTGAACGTTGTTACCCCAAAGCTTTAACTTATACAATATAAATAGTTAAAAGGCAAAAGTCAAGTTTCTTTTCTTTTTCTCCCCATTTGTGTCATTTGCATGTTTTGTTTTGTTTTTTTAAAAAGAAAATTTAATGCTGATCCATTTGGTCACCAAAAAGGATCGATTTTCTCCCCCAGTTGCAAGCAAATTAAGGCAGTTTTTGTGAGCAAACATGATCTCTGTATCATCAGACAAAGTAGTATGGATGTTACACATTCCACAGCAGAAAAATCAAAGTCATATCTGCATTTTAAGGAAGACAACCATATATCCCCCAAAACAACCAGATGAGCTTCCATTCTACCACAGTGATGGCCCATGTCAAAAAGAATAAGAATAAAATATAGATCAGTATGTTGTTGATACTCTTCCGCTTTTTAAAAAGATATTCTTAGGGATTAATATTACATTAATTGCCTATGCGGGAATTGGGGCCCATATTTTCCTCTTTTAAAAAAATGTATTTTTAGGCATTCTTATAATAATAATAATAATAATAATAATAATAAAAACTTTGATGGGTACATCATTGGGGATGGATGGAATTCCTACAGCACAGAGGTGTAGAGATTCATGTTATTCTTCCATTAGGTTGGATCCAGACTTAAGATGTAATCTAATACACATTCACCTGGGAATAAACCCCACTGAACTCAGTGGGACTTTCCTTATTTTTCCGTCTATAAGATGTCCCCATGTATAAGATGCCCCCTATTTTGGGGGACCCAGATTTAAGAAAAGTCCACCCTCGGTACTATCAGTGTATAAGACGCCCCCTAATATTTTATATTATTTCTTAGGGGGGAAACCTAGTCTTATACCCAGAAAAATATGGTAATTCTGAGTTGATATGTATGGGATTCTGCTATATGTTACTCATGCTTTAGCTCATTGAAATCAATTTGGACAAGTTAAGTCAAGGTTCACATAAATCCCATTGATTTCAATGGGGCTAAAGCTTTACTTTAGACAGGACTATCCCAATAGGTTTCTCTGGAAGCTAATGGACTGCCAACAGCTTCCATTCTAGACTGGAAAGGATTTTCTCACTGGGTTGGCATAACTCAATTTGAACAAACCAAGATATGCGACTAGGATTTCACCCATCTTTACATATTTTCTAAACTGGAAACCAAGAGTTTCACTCCAACAACACTATGTTTTCATATATATAGCATTCTGCACCCAGGTGGTGGGATGGAAGACTGCTTTTAATGCCTATGTATCATCTGGCAACAAAAATTTTATGGGGAGGAGAAAAAGATTGCACGTATCTATCCCATTGGCCTTTGTGGGCCCAATCCCGCAGAAAGTTCTCCTCCACAATTCGCACTGAAAATTGGTGGGAGCTGTGCAGAACCGTAGGTGGAATTTTGGGCTCTGGATTTAACGGTCTCATTGCGACGTCAATATTTGGTTAAGTCAAACCTGGTGTTTTTGTCCTCTCACTCTAATTATTCTACTATGTGGGGCACTGGACATCTGCCCAAATGGTGCCACTGAAGTGGTTTGTGATCACTTAACGCAGCTCCCATGGATTTCAATGGGGGTCTAGGCAGGAGAATATCCTGGGGATTGTGCTATTCCTTGCACACAAAGATTTTGCCTCCAAAAATTGACAATGATGTTAATTTTCCCTTCCACCCCTCAAATAAAGTCAAAAGCACACATTTAAATACTTTCACAGAAACAAACATTCATCAGTTTAAAAATACAGAGACTTCTTAAAAATTCTTCTTTCAATAGTGGGAGGGGCAAAATTCAAATCAGCAAACCATTTTCACATTGTGGGCAAGTCTTTTTCTTTTCTTTTTTAAGGAGGAGTTTTTCAAAGCCTATTTAGAGGGGGGAAAGCGAGAGACTGTAAGAGTGGTGGGGAGGGGTGAAAATAGTGTACTTTTTGGCAGAAATATAAAATACGAGGTTTTTATTTATTTGTTTTTTTAAAAAAAAGACTGGTGTAAAAAGTAAACAGAGACAAATAATTACAATTATATAAAAATACAAACCCTTGGTCATCAAAACCCTTATAAAAACTTGACTTTGGAATTACAGTTTGCAGCCTAACACACACACACACACACACACACACACACATGCTCACTCGCACCGCTTCCTAGGAAAAAAAGTCACAGAACAACAAGAAGGTTCATAAATTAGGTTGCAGATCCTAAAATGGGTTACCAGATCCTTTGCTTGTGTCTCCAAATCTCCCTTTCTTCCATGTCCGCCCACAGGAGCGTGGCCAGTGAGGTATATAGGACGTTAACACTTTGGGGCGTACGCACAACAGAAGAAAGTGCATCGTTGGGAGACCACCCACAGGAATGGGTTGAATCCTTGTGATTTTCTTCTCCCCCCTCCCCCACCCTTTCCCGACAAAAAGGCACAATCACATTTAATTATTATTATTATTATTATTGCTTTGGCATGGTCATGAATTCGTTCATGTTCAAGTCCCAGCAGCAGTGATCCTTTTCCCTTGATGATCTCAAGTACCACAAACGCTAGCAGGTTCGTCGTGTGACAAGAAAGATTCCATGGGCAGCAAAAGAAGAAAATTTAAAAAATGGAGTTAAGGGAGGCACAGTGGTTGAATCATACATCAAGCACCATGTCGTACTGTTGTTCCTTCTTCCTCCTTCCGCATTTGGTGATGAGGACCAAGTACAAAGTCAAGAGCATCACCCAATAGCAGGCGTAAAGTATCGTACCAATGATTAGCACGGTCTGTTTCGATTCAGTGAATGGCTTTTTGGATTCCTTGTATATCGTGAAAATGACGCCGCCCAAGAGGATTGTAAACCAAATGGAGACCGGGATGAGTCCTATGAAGTTGACCACGATGGTTTTCCGGCCCGACGTGCCCCAGCCTGCTTTGTTTATGGTGGCGATGGCAAACATCTTTGCCGGCAGTAAACTGGACATGTACAACACTGAGTAGAGAGACATGAAAACCATGACAATGTTCCCTCTAAGGCAGCTGGCAAAGGAAGACTTGATAAGGCCCACCAGCTGGACTGTCAACAAGAAAAGGAGGATGTTCCACAGCTTCCCCCGGTAGAAAAGCTGGATGACAGTGGCAATGAGGAAGAACGGGAAGAAGCCAGTGATGACAGCCTCATAAGTCATCCACAAGTGATGTTTGTGGAACCACATTGCATTGTATAGCCACTCTCGGAAGTAGGACTTGCTCCAGCGGGTCTGTTGGTTCAACCACCTGAGATATTCAATGGGCGTTTCGGTAAGGCACTTGGACCGAGCTGTGTATTTCGTTGCATAGCCAAGGCTCAGGACTCGGTTGGTGAGATGACGGTCGTCTCCAAAGCTGCACTGAGATCCCATGAATTCTTGATTGTACCAGTCTTCCACAAATTCGTGGAGCAAGGCGTTCCTGTACATCCCCAAGGGCCCGCTGATGCACTGCACACAGCCAAAGTAGGACTGGCAGGCCCTCTCGATGTTAAACGCCATCCAGTATCGAACGCTGCTGAGAAAGGAGATCCACGAGTCGTACTTGTTCAAAATCTGCAAGCAGCAACAATGAAAAGGAAGTTTTAGCAAGAAAAAGAATATGCAACTGTGTTTTTTTAAAAAACAAAACCCATAAAGTATACGTCATAAAATACTGCCATTCACATTTTTTTCCATTTTTTTTTATTTTGACATAGTAATAATCAAAGAATAAAGAATAAAAATGTGCACCCCACCACTGAGACCATGAACATCCAACCTCCCAAAATTCCAACATCTCTTGCGATGGTTTGACCCCTTTCCATTTTAACAGTACAAATTCTACAAACACCCTCCATACCTCCTCAAAATAATTTCGCCTGCATATTCCCTGCCTTACCTTAATGGCACATGTTAATTTATCATTAATAGCTATATTCCACACCTCTTTATGCCATTCTTCCATTTTATATTCTGCTTTCCCCTTCTACTTCCTAGCTATAATAATGTGTGCAGCTGTCGATAAATTTGTGAGCAAGTTCTTCATAACCTGTGAACCTTCCACCTCATCGTAAATTGATAATAGTGCTACCTCTGGACTTTTGGTCAGCTTTAACCCAGTGATTTCTGTTATCTCCTTAAACACCATTTGCCAATTTTATTTTATTTTTTTACATATTTATACTTCCCACATGTGAACAGAATTCCCTATTTCCTGGCATCCCCTCCAACATAACACCGAATATCCCTTGTTTATTTGGTTTAATCTGACTGGTGTTAAAAACTATCTCCAAATTGATTTATAATAATTTTATTTTATTCTTACATTATTTTTAATATTCTGTTACTCCCTCCCACCCATGTTTTCATAGAATCCTGTAATGCAAGAATCCTGCACTTCATGTTGGCTCTCTCTCACACAATACCAATGTTACCGATATTTTGTGGCAGTTGTTTTCAAACTGCGTGCAGATCAGCACCATGCATTTAAAGTACAACCCTGTAGTTTCCCTCTCAAGGAGCTACAAATTCCCAGCATCCTTAACAGACTACAGTTCCCAAGATTCCTTGGGGGAACCAGTGCACTTTCAATGAGTGTTGGGTGTGCTTCAAATGGATAGTGTGGCTCCGCCTTGTGTGATAGAAGACCTGGAATTGCTCAGTGCCTTATCTTGGGGTTCCTCCTACTTCCAGCATCCTTCCCTCTCATCTAGACCCCAATTTTGAACAAATACTTCACTGGACACAGAATGGAACATTTGCAAGAGACCCCAAATGGCAGAAAGAACACAGGCATACATATCGTTTCCAAGTTCAGAGTCTGCAAAACCAACAAAGTTCCCCAGACCAAAGTACTCTGGTTTCTGTACATTTCTAGACTCCGGCTTTTTCCAAGGTCTTGTTAATTTTACTTTGACTGCACAACTTCACTGTGATCTGCTCAAGGGACGGGCAGAGATGCCAGGCAGCACGGGGCCCCGAGCCACCGTGTCACTCCCAGGAGAGATGCGTGGCTTGGTAAGTGCCGCCCCCTGGTGTGTGCCATTTTGTTGCCCCCTCAGGGATTACACCACACCCCCTGCAGCCCCCTTCCTACGCCCCTGCTCATTGACACCAAGCACAGCCAGATCAGCAGCTCACTCCATCCCGATCACCCATCTCTGTCTTATGCTCTTTCCTAATCATGTTATTTTACCCCTATATAATTAGAATCTGAACCTTGCCCTCCTGAAATGCAATGACTGATTCCAAGAATCAAAGCTTCATGTGGACTATATTGTGTAAGAATTAGGCCTGGCAGCACTGTAATCGGCACACTCTATTATCTTGTCTCGGCCGGTCTTTTGTGCCCCGGATCCTTTACATTGGGGCCCATTTTATCTATACAGGCCCCAGACAGAGTTGTTCCACCTGGCCTTTGGCCTTTGGCTTGGAATCAATTTGATTCCCTCCCCCTCTTCTTTTTTCCTTTCTCTTTCTGTGATGGAACTCCTATTTGGGAACTTCCCTGGCTTTTTTCTGGCCCATGTAGGACCAGTCTGAATAGCTAGCCTTGGTGAAGACTTGACGTTTTCATTCCCAAAAAAGTTTTTGACTTGAGTTTCCACTGAAAGGAGGCTGCATTTTAATGTTTTGATGTTTTAATATTGTATTTTAATCTTGTTTTTTTAAGTTGTATTTCGATCAATTGTTTTATATCGGGTGTTAGCAGCCCTGAGCCTGGTCTTGGCTGGGGAGGGCGGGGTATAAATAAAATTTATTATTATTATTAGGCTTTTCAGATTAACAGAAAAGCTCAGTTATCCAACCCCCAAACCATCTGAAGGTGGGGAAGGATAGGGATGTGTGCTTTTTTAATGTTTAATGTTTTATCATGTTTTTAGATATGTTGGAAGCCACTCAGAGTGACTGGGGCAACCCATTCAGATGGGTGGGGTATAAATGCTAAACCAGTAATAATAAATATTATTACGGAATAGGACGTCCCTATTTTCATTGGAGAAATGTTGGGGGGTACATGGCTCATGTACAGACGATGACCAATTAGGACATGTGACAGGGTATGGAAGTGGCTGGAAAAGGAGGCAGAAAAGGGGGTGTGAGTGGGCTTATGTCATGCACAATGACCCAGAACACAACCCTTGTGCAAATCAGGGTTGTCTGTATTACCATGTCCTTCTCGGAATCAAATAGCAAGCATATTGTAAATGCATGAAAGGTGGCATCACATAGGAATGTCTTCTGTGCAAAGTTCATGGATCAATATTCCCAAATCCAGCCTAGATATCCAGTGGCTTCTGGATCAATGCATCCACTGTAGGAGAAACGTTCACAGTGCACATAAAATATGCATGTGGCTTCCTGCGTGACTATCAATCTTCACTTGCAAGGGAGCACATAGAGGTGGCCCTGAATTTACAGTCTTTGATGCAGAGTTTGAAAATTGCTATATTCACCTGCACATCTCCCCCAACGCCTCCAACCATTGGATCTTCTTCTAAAACCTTGACCATTTCTACCGATGAAGCTGGATCAAGCATTGTATCAGAGTCGCAAACCTGTCCATGAGAAAAATAAGTAAATGTGGAATTAATAAGGGAACCAGAGTCAGCACTTCCGAAAACTATGTGTTTCACAATTGGTGTGTTTTGAAACAAATCCTATCAAGCGAATCACAGGTTGTGGAACCCACGTTGGCAAAGCTTAGCAACACTTACAAAACTTGAAAAAAGGTCACCCCATTCACACAAGGGGATGATGCCTTTGGCAGATTTCAATTTTTAACTGCAAATTTCAACTATGCACTTTTTCAAGATTCTCTTTGTTCCCTCACATCTGACTCCGCTCGCTCTAAAACACTTCCCACCGGAATCTGCAGTTTTCCCCCTTTTAAAGCCTGTTTGTGTCAGGCTAGCAGGCATACCCTTTAAATGTTAACAGCAGTTGTGTGAGTACTGTGGCTATAAAGAAATGTCTGTTCTCAGAATCAGAGGTATTTATTTTATTTGCGCATTGGATCAACTTATTTGAACAAGGACCGTGTTCATGAGATGGGGCATGGAGAAGTGTGTGTGTGTGTGTGTGTGTTGCGGGGGGGGGGGAACTTTGCGGGTGTTCTGCACTTTTCCTGATCCCATTTGACAGAAGGAAACCGGATGCATTTGGTGCCCCCAGTTCAAAAGTTTCCCGCTGTCCTAAGGGGGGAATGAATGATGAGTGAACCTACAGATGCTTATAAAAATTGGCAGAGGATCTGGGAAGAAATACGATAGCCCCCCTTTTTTTTCATTCACAGAAGGTTTAGCCATTCATGTATATATGATTCCAGAAGCTGATTCTGCCAACCAGATCTCTTTGAACCTGAGTTTCATGGAGCTCTCTCTTTCACAACATGCCTATAGAACTGTTTCTCATAATCGCACACTCGCGTTTTATAGCATTTAATGTTGCTCTGCTTGTTGTTATTATGCTCTCGTATTGTTTCAAAAGGGACGCGGGTGGTGCTGTGGCTTAAACCACAGAGCCTTGGGCTTGTCGATCAGAAGGTTGGCGGTTCGAATCCGCACGACGGGGTGAGCTCCTGTTGCTCAGTCCCTGCTCCTGCCAACCTAGCAGTTCGAAAGCATGTCAAAGTGCAAGTAGATAAATAGGTACCACTCCAGCGGGAAGGTAAATGGTGTTTCCGTGCGCTGCTCTGGTTTGCCAGAAGCGACTTAGTCATGCTGGCCACATGACCTGGAAGCTGTACGCCAGCTCCCTCAGCCAATAAAGCAAGATGAGCACCGCAACCCCAGAGTCGGCCACGACTGGACCTAATGGTCAGGGGTCCCTTGATCTTTACCTATTGTTTCAAAGGATATTCTGACCTCATTTCTAGCATGTTTGAAATGTTCTGCAGGTATGGCTTTCTTCTCCTTTGAAGAGAGTTGTTGAGTAAAATGATCATGGCAGTGGATGCTCACTTAAGGGCAGAAGACAGAGCAGAACCGGCCTGACCATGAGGTTGAGTGAGGTGGCTGCCTCAGGTGGCACCCCACAAGGAGCATCATCCCCGTTCTGATGCCCAGTTTTGCTGCTGGCCTCCCCAACTTCTAGGTACACAGACTCATAGAATTGTAGCAATGCAGAAATCTCAGATACGAGCATCCATGACTGATGGATATCCAACCTCTGCTTAAAAAGGAAGGAGAGTCCACAACCTCCCAGAGGAGACTGTTCCACTGTTGTAACAGCTCTTACGGTCAGAAAGTTTTAGTCAGAAATCTCCTTTATTGTAACTTGAAACCAGTGGTCTGAGTCCTACCCTCTGGAGAAGGAGAAAACAAGCTTGTTCCCTCCTTCCATGTGACACTGAATGAATTTTCATGAGGATCGCTTTGAAAAATGCAAATCGCTGCAGAAATCTGGAGAAGCAAATTTAATATTGGAAAAACGAGCAACGGAGAGAATTGAAATTGAAAGTTCCTTCCACCCACTAATTGTTGCAAATGTTTCTATTCTAAGCCTTCCTCTAATGAACTCTGGGTAACATTCACTTGGGTCTATCCTTCCTCCCCAGTTATCCTCAAAATAACCCTGTTGAGCTGACCAGTCATGACTGTCCCAAGGTCACATAATGAAACTTTGCAGCTCAAGCAGGAATTCAAACCCAGGCTTTTTATCACCAACTTCACCAGGAGCAGGTCATAGACCTGACAGTGAGCGATAGGTCAAGGGACAGAGCCAAGGGTGGTGCCAATAGGTTATAGGGGAGCCTGCTATAAAGAGTGTTGATTAATATTTCTGACTCCCATTCATTAGTTTCCCAGTTAGACCAATAGATTACTGGGTAGCAAGCAGTTATATTCATAGCTGGCATGAAAGGCATGAATACTGAAATATGAATGTAAATTCACCTTTCCCATTCACTAGATCTACAAATGTGTACTCTCTTCATTTAGAAGCGGGGGGGGGGGGGAGAGACAGAGAGAATTACAGTCATTTGCATATGGCCTTAGAGACCATTAGAGGTGCCTTTTTGTCCATCTGGCAACAAAAACAGCCTTCAAAATGCTGATAAGGGGAAGAACCAGTTAGGGTTGTTAGTGCACCACAATGTGGAAATTATGCTTTGCCTTGGACGTCAGGTATGTCATGCGGCAGGTACATTAACAAGCAAGCTCTGTGAAGCATTGGGTAGCCATATTCCCTGATATTTATGATAAATCTCACTTATTTGAAAGAGCTAATCTGGTGTCATAGGACCTGGGAGACCAGAGTTCAAATCCCTATTTTGCCATGGAGATAGGAACAGGAAAAATCTGCCCATTTTGGTTTCTCTGGGTGTCCCACCCCCACCCCCATTTTTTTTTCAGTCTTAAGTTTGGTTCTCCCCATTTCAAAAGCGGTTAACATTTTTTTATAATCCTCATGAAAAATTGTAAGCATTTTAGTGCAAATTTCTCCAGAGAAGCACAGTTTTTGTACACCCTTCTCCTCCTATGCATGATTTCACAACGCTGTTTTATCCAACAGAATGTATGTTTCCATGCTATTTTCACTAATATAGAAATTTATATCCACACTTTACTCTAGAACAGTGTTTCCCAACCTTGTGCCTCCAGCTGTTTTTGAACTACAACTCCCATCATCCCTGACTAGCAAGACCAGTGGCAAGGGATGATGGGAATTGTAGTTCAAAAACAGCTGGAGGCACAAGGTTGGGAAACACTGCTCTAGAATATGCATTTTTGTACAAACTACTTGGTGGGAGAACTGCATTGCAAAATTCAGAGCGGTGTGAATTACAAAGGACAGCTGTGTTTCAGTTCGTGTACCGTTTCGCAAAGTGCAATTTACGTAAGTTCACCTTTAAATGATAACTGAATTCAATATTTCCCCCATCCCTACCTTGGGCTTAGGATGCGGGTGGCGCTGTGGGTTAAACCACAAAGCCTACGACTTGCTGATGAGAAGGTCGGCGGTTTGAATCCCAGCAACGGGGTGAGCTCCCGTTGCTCGGTCCCTGCTCCTGCCAACCTAGCAGTTCGAAAGCACGTCAAGTTCAAGTAGATAAATAGGTACCGCTCCGGTGGGAAGGTAAATGGCGTTTCCATGCACTGCTCTGGTTCGCCAGAAGTGGCTTAGTCATGCTGGCCACATGCCCCAGAAGCTGTACGCCGGCTCCCTCGGCCAAAAAGGCAAGATGAGCACCGCAACCCCAGAGTCGACCATGACTGGACCTAATGGTCAGGGGGTCCCTTTACCTTTACCTTGCGCTAGTCACCGACTCTCAGCTCGACCTCCCTCACAGGGTTACTGTGAGGATGCTATGGAGAGTGGAAGAAGTGTATCTGCCACCTAGGCTAGAAATGAAATTATTTATAGTGAATCAAAACGTTTAAAAGCCCTCTTTGGTTGTTGCTTAAAAAAACCCCAACAACACTTCTTAAAAACTCTCCCTCCCCCCTTTGCCAGATGTATTGCTGGGATCCGAGGCCATGATTCATTTTGTGAGAAACTCCGAGGCACTCATATGCAAACAGATGCTCTTGCAGCTCAGAAAGAGCATCTCAAAGGATTGGCAGAGTCCGCAAAAATGGAGAGATTTTAAAGCCCTATAAAAACTTGTTAAGAAGCAGGGGGAAGGCGGCGGTGGCTGGGTGGGGGGGAGGAGGAGGGGAGCTTAGAAATACAAACAGGAGAGATCCCTCAGCCAAAGAGTGTTGGCTTCATCCTTTACAGCTGCATTACCTCACTCAAGGCAAAAGCTTGGCCTTTAAAGCCTCAGTGACACCGTTCACTTAAAAATGAATTAGGCAGCACCCACCCACCCCCTTTGCAAAGTACAAGCTGCAGGCAAGGATTATTTGCCAGCTGGGCTGTATCTGACATAGACATACCCCCCCCCTTCCTTACTAGGCCTGGTAAAATGGAAGGGGCAAAAAGCTTACAAACAAAGAACTAACTCACGCAGGCTACTTGTATTTTTAATTGCCGTTGAGCTTTGGGGAGGAATACATGGGCGTGGGTTGCCCCCATTTTATCCTTTCAGAGAGGTAGACTGGGGCCAAGAGACAGAAAGAGGGAGGGAGGGAGATGAATGTCCCAATAGGCCACATTCACAACATATGTTTAAAGTACCACGATACCACTTTAAACCATCATGGCTTCCCCCAAATAATTATGGGAGCTCCTTGTTGTGGGTGTTGCTGTTTAAGAGGCCTCTACTCCCCTCACAACCGAGCCACAGTTTCCCCTGGTTGTTAAGCCATTCTGAGATCTGTAGTTCTGCAAGGGGAATGAGCGTCTCCCAACATCTCTCAGCACCCACAACAAACTAAAGCTCCTAATATTCTTTGAGGGAAGCCATGAGCATTTACTAGTGGTGCTGTGGTCTAAACCACTGGGCCTCTTGGGCTTGCCGATCAGAAGGTCGGCGGTTCAAATCCCCGCGACGGGATGAGCTCCCGTTGCTCAGTCCCAGCTCCTGCCAACCTAGCAGTTCGAAAGCACGTCAAAGCGCAAGTAGATAAACAGGTACCACTCCGGCGGGAAGGTAAACGGTGTTTCCGTGCACTGCTCTGGTTTTGGTGTTCTGTTGCCCCAGAAGCGGCTTCGCCATGCCGGCTACATGAACCGGAAAAACTGTCTGCAGGCAAATGCCAGCTCCCTTGGCCTGTAAAGTGAGATGAGCGCCACAACCCCAGAGTCATCTGCGACTGGACTTAACTGCCAGGGGTCCTTTACCTTTTTATAGAAGAAGTTTTACATATACAGTGGTACCTCTCTCTGGTTGCAAACAGGATCCGTTCCGGAGCCCCATTCGCAACATGAGCAGAACGCAACCCGCGTCCGTGCGTGCGCGGGTCGTGATTTGCCGCTTTTGCGCATACAAGTGGCGTCATTTTGAGTGTCTGTGCATGCACAAGCAGCAAAACCTGGAAGTAACCCTTTCCGGTACTTCCGGGTCACTGCAGGACACAACCTGAAAAGATTTAACTGAAGCAAACTTAACAAGAGGTATGACTGTATGGTGTAAATATTGGCCCCCAATGAGCTTCAGGGCTGAGTGAGGATTCAAAAGCTGATATCTGCTACCAAAGTTCAGGGCTCTTCACTGTGGAGGAATGCAGATAGGCAGGTCCTGGTGTGAGGCATTTGTGGCACAAAGACACTGCCACAGATTGACACTGTGTTGGGTGTTCAAGGGACTGGGGTGAATTCTGTGTGGCAGGTGACTCCCAGACCTTAATGACTGTGGTAGGGCCACTGAAGGCTGCTCCATAACCACAATGGGGCAGTGCCCCCAAACCTCAACCTACCCCCACCTGTCTGCCTCCTTATTTACAACCAGCCATGAGTTGGGGTCTGCCGGTCATTGGCTCTGGTTTCCCATATTGCAGTCCCCTTGCCTTCTGCCTCACCAGCCCTACTGGGCACCAGTCACCACTGGTAGGGGCACCCAGGACCCAGGCTATGGTACAGACGCTAGTCTTCCTCTCCTGGAATAGGGTATAGAGGAAAACCTGAAGGAGCTGGGTATGTTTAGCCTGGAAAAGAGGAGACTGAGAGGAGATATGATAGGTAAAGGTAAAGGTACCCCTGCCCATACGGGCCAGTCTTGACAGACTCTGGGGTTGTGCGCCCATCTCACTTAAGAGGCCAGGGGCCAGCGCTGTCCGGAGACACTTCCGGGTCACGTGGCCAGCGTGACATCGCTGCTCTGGCGAGCCAGAGCCGCACACGGAAACGCCGTTTACCTTCCCGCTGGTAAGCGGTCCCTATTTATCTACTTGCACCCGGAGGTGCTTTCGAACTGCTAGGTTGGCAGGCACTGGGACCGAGCAGCGGGAGCGCACCCCGCCGCAGGGATTCGAACCGCCGACCTTTCGATCGGCAAGTCCTAGGCGCTGAGGCTTTAACCCACAGCGCCACCTGCGTCCCTGGAGATATGATAGCCATCTTCAAATATCTCAAGGGTTGTGACATGGAAGACAGAGCACATCTGTTTTCTCCTGCTCTTGAGGCTAGGACTCGAACCCATGGCTTCAAGTTACAAGAAAGGAGATTCCGGCTAAACGTTCAAAAAAAGTTTCTGACAGTAAGACCTGTTAAAAACAGTGGAACAGATTCCCATGAGAAGCCGTGGACTCTGATAATTCTCCGGAAAAACAATCTCTCAAAGGACCTGTTGATGGTATTTTACCATTGTACTCTTGAGTGTCTTAACTTATGATCTGTGTATGTGGTTTGGGAGCTGCACTGTCAGGGAAAAAACAGTGCTGTCCAGTGTTATAAAAACTGCGGAGAGAATAATTGGGTCAAATCCATGCTTCCAGGTGCCATAAGAAAGCTGCAGAGATAGTGCAGGATAGCGCGCACCCCAGAAATGATCTCTTTTAAGCTTCTGCCTTCTGGAAGAAGGTACAGGGTTATAAAGACTAGGACTAGCTGCCTGAGAAACAGTTTCTATCCAAATGCAATTTTGGTTTTAAACACAGTGTAAGGAGTCTCTATGGGAGTATATTGTATTTAAAAATGGGGTATCAGAGTTTTTAGGAGGCTAACCAGGCTGAGATAGCAGGCTTGTTGGTTTCTGAATGTCTTATGTAGATTTTTCAGTTTCGTTGTTCTGTATGGGACAATGACAATAAAGATGATAAAGATTATCATATTCTTCCTTGGAGGCTTTTAAACAGAGGTTGGATGGCCATCTGTCATGGATGCTTTAGCTGAGATTCCTGCAGGGCAGGGGGTTGGACTAGATAACCCGTGGGTCCCTTCGAGCTCCAAGATTCTATAACCTTTCTAAGAGAGACCTTCTTTGCAAGCAGCAGCAACACGAATGATGCTTTCAACAATTTGTAGATATAAATGAAGGCAGTTTTTTTACACCAGTTAAGAAACTGGCCTAGTTAAATAACACAGCGAGGCAACTTCAATCCCATTGGATTGCGTACCCATTATATATTTTTTGCTTAAAAGCAACCGAGGCAGAAAAAGATTGCCAGAGATAGGGGATTGGTCAACCCCTTCATAACAACATAGGACACTCTTGTAGAGTCAGGTTATGGGACTATCTCATCTACTATCATCTAAACCTGCTGCCACTGAAACACCTCCATAGGAGCCAATTCCAGTGGGCCAAGGGTGCCCTGGCACCCACAGTAATATAATGGGGGGGGGGGGAGTAAACCCCTACAAAGCCAATGAGAAAAGCCGGGAGGTGGCAGCGGTGCTGCCTCCTTGAGAAGCAGTTCAGCTCTGGCCTCTGCAACCATCGAGTGGGGCATCCTTTTCTGGGAATGGGGCTCAGATGTGGAGGCAGAGTCTCTGAGCTCCTCCCTATGGAAAACGGTGCCTCGCTGGCAGAGGGGAGGCATGTGCGTGTGATGTCACACCCACAATCCTGAGGGCAAGATTCCCCACCCCCCCATCAACTGTGTTTCACACAGGAATCTCCTCCCTGGAGATGCTGGGGTTGAAACTAGGACTTTTCTGCACAGAAAGCATAACCTTTCCCACTCAGTTCCAGCCTCTCGTCCCTTCCATTTCTCCATGTTAACTTGCTACTTCCTGTAGCTCAGCAAACCAGTCTCCTAAGCTTAAGCCAAGAAAGAGTATTCTCTATAAGATTGAATATCAATATACGTATTGAGACTTTGAGATTAGACCACTCAAGAAGCCTGGAAAACTATCTTGGGAGTGTGCTACCTGCAAGCCCCAGTAAAAAGGCCCCATTAGGGGCAAACAGCGGCCTCTTGATTACTTGGACTGCCAACTTCATTAACATCTATCTACAACTCCACTAGCATCTCTCGGTATTGCGAATAACACCAAACTTACCTTTTGTTGGTATCTGCATGAACTTATCTAAAAGACTGAGTTAAGCATTTGAAAAACCTATTGAAACAAGACATTACAAGTTCATCTTAGGTTGGGTAGTTCGCAAGTCTCTGTGGCTTTGTTTAATGTTTTGTATTTTTCTCAGAAGGTTGATAAAGAATGTATAATTTATTATTCTCTGTATATTAATCGCCAGCATGTTGCATGAGTCGCACTACTTCCTTTAGCTCAGCAGTGGTGGAACCTCTGTCCTGTGGGTGTAATTGGGCCTGGTGTGAGTCCCAAGTTTGCTTGCTGAGCTGCTTCTGATAAACTGTGCCCCATACCCCCATCATAGGTATGGGGTACCTCTGGATGCAGCTAGAAAGGAACAGCTGGGCACTTAAAATTGAAATCCAGAGTGTCCCTTTGTAAGTGGGACTTTTTGTTTCTGACTGGGAGCTCTGTTAGGATCAGCTGCAGTTCAGAGTTCCTCATCGGGAACTCCCTAGTATAGCTCCATCGCTTTCGCCTTTTGAAGGAATTGGCTTGAATTCAAGTAAGTTCCCAGAAACAGAGCATTTCCCCTAATGATGTAAGATAATAGACAGTGAGAGATCCCCTCTGAAACAGTTACGTGAGACAAGTAAATAGCAACCCACACTGAAACTGCAATGCTCTTCTTCAGACCAACAGCCCACTGAGAGTCTATAACTGCTGTCTTTGCAGTCTTATAACCCTGATTCATTCGCAAGCTGCTTCTGCTAGTAGCCATCATGCAGGTTACCAGCAGTGGTCAGCAAGGTAGGAGAGTGGTGCTTACCTGACCTACTGTCACCTGCATCACTGCAGTGTACTGGGAAGGGTGAGATAGCCATGAGTGAGTTGGCCGTGAGGTCGTCAGAATGCAAACGCACTTGGCAGCAGCACAGGTTGGCTCTGCCAGTGCATTTGCACTGCGCTGGCCAAACCACCACCTCTCCCTTCTCCTTCTCAGTAACACAGGTGATAGGGCAGATAAGTGCTACCACCCCACCAACTGCTGTTGCGGGTTATGTAATTCAGCAAGTGATTAATCTACGGATTTAGAAACAACTGCCAATAAACAGATATGGTAAACAGAAGCATGTGTAAACAGAGGCAAAGAATCTATCCCTGCTTTAAAAAATATGTATCTGAAGAAGTGTGCATGCACACGAAAGCTCATACCAAGAACTAACTTAGTTGGTCTTTAAGGTGCTACTGGAAGGAATTTTTTTATTTTGTTTTGACTATGGCAGACCAACACGGCTACCTATCTGTAACTTAAAAAATATGATTGGGGAAAGAATATCATTCAGAGAAGAAATGGCTGCCACAATGTTTGTCCCAATTTCAAACTGGTGATGCTTCTGGGTCCAAGTAATCATAGATATCATTTGCAGGTTTTGGGGTGCCCCCCATACCATATTCATTGCATACTGGACCATGAGTTAAGGTCCAGTATGCAATGAATATGGTAAGGTAATCTCTTTGTGAGGTTAGGCATTGAGGTTAGGCATCGGGTAAGCCTTTGCTTGGATGGAAGGGAGGTTGTAGCCTTTGGTTGCCCCTCTCAGTAAGGGTATCCTGTTAAAGGGATCCGGGGTGTGTGGATTCTGTCCAATTCTGTCGGACGTGGGCTAGGGCCATGTCACAACCCCAGTGGGAACCCCTTGGGGTACCCCTATTTGATGTACGTCATAGGGCTCCCCCTATTGGTGGTTTACTCTTAGATGGACTTCCTGCAGGCAGGTTGGAGTAGAGATCTAGCCTGGCTTCACCCAATGCCTAAGCCAAACCACTCACATCTGTAACCAATAAAGTTGTGGCCTATTTGAACCCATAAACCAAAATACTCGTGTCCATGTGTTTATTGTCCATTAGGGAACTGCGGGTCACGGGGCCTTGGCACGTAAGTGCCACACACACACACACACACACACCGGTGTACTGGTGTCTGAATTTGTTATGGTTTGTGAACGCTTCTAAGTTAAGTAACTGCACAGCTCAGTGTAAGATTCTGCCCATCCCCTTAAAACTGGCCCTGCACCAGCATGACGTGTCACTGTGTACTATGTGACCAGCCTTAACTATTTCAGAAGCTAAAGCTTTTCAACAGCCCTGCTGTTTTCCAAATGGAGAGTGAAAGGGGCGCTCTGTTCACCGAGGGACTAGGATAGGCTATGCACTGCAACGTCCAGCACAAGATGTACAAGACCTGCTTTCTTTGGAGGCTTGTTTTACTTGGCAGTGAAGAAGGGCTTTTTCATACCTACCTGCACATAATCCACGCTTCTCCCCAGTGCTTTGAACGCTGTGTACATCACTTCTCTTTTCCCGCCCCATTTTTGCATGATGCAGACACTTTTGTTGGACAGGACCAGTTGAGTGACGTGCTGCATGCTCTCTTTATGCGACTCTTCCGTCTCCTCCGGGCCTCTCTGGTGGAAGTTATTCCTCCAGACATAAGTAGCAGATTTATCCCTGCCCATGATTTCGCTAAAAATGTCCATCATGTAAACGTCATCTTCAGAATTCCCATCGATGACCATAATCACCTTAATTCCAGGGTAGGTGAGCCTTTTCACGGAAAGTAAACATTTCCTTAAGTAGTTGGGGTCCTCCTGGTAGGCAGCAATGCAAAGGGCAACAGTTTTGTTCAGCTTGATGGGCGTCTCAAGAGACCGTTTCATTTTCCTGTGTTCGAGGAAGGCAAACAGGCTTTGGATAATGAGGTGCGATGCCAGAATGGCGCCGTAGAGTCCAAAGGAGAAGTAATAGTTGTCCGTTTGGATAAACTGGTAGCCAACAATGTAAGCAGCGGAGATCCCAAGCAGGAGGGACACCCCAAAGAGTGTGGTTCCAAGTATTCTCAAGATACATAGAAACCTCTCGCAATGCATCTGCAATGGATCAAGACAGGTCATGGTTACTTAAGCATACTTCTGGATAAAAGAGATGATCGGGTTAGTTCAAGGCAGGGATAAGGAAACCTGTGGCACTCGTTGGACTCCAACTCCCTAGCTGATGTTTTCAATAGTCAGGGATGATGGGAGATGGAGTAGCAGTGGAGTGCATGGCAAGGCTACACCGCTTACCTGATCTTCCTCTGCCTGAGTTGCTGTTGTATTCTGGGATACGGGGGCAGTGAGGCTGGTGCGGTGCAAACAGGCAGACGGGAGTACTAGGTTGCCTCTACCTGTGCATTTGCACTGAACTTGCCGCAACCTCTCCCCCTTCCCTTCTCCATCCTGGTATGCAGCATCGACTCAGCCACAGGGAGGTCAGGTAGCCTCACCAACAACATCTGAAGGGCCACAAGTTCCCCACAGCTAGATAGAGGGAAATAGGTTTATGACACCTATGACAGAGCTATAAGCTGCAAGATATAGCTTCCAAATTCTGATTGAGGGGGGACATATGTAATATTGAAAAAACAGGGAGCAGTAATGGTAGAATCATTGCAAACAATCCTGTGCAATCTGGTTATAGTTCTGCTCAAACTACATAAAAAGCTGGCACGTATTTATCTATCTTGGATGCTGCATTAACAACAGAGCCAAATGAATCATGTTTTGAGCTTATAAAAAGCTACTTCTTCACCAGGGGAAATGTAGTTCAAAATTCCCAAAGCGTTTCTATAGAATATCTTGGAAAATGTTAGGTTTTGTCAATAAACTTTTGTACTTGCTACTTAGTCCTGTCTGATACCTGTTAATTGGATCTTGTGCTACAAGCCCAGGCAATAATCACCAGATAAACCATTGCTTTGTTATGGGCTCCATGGTGGGATGTGATGGTCTTTCATATGTTGGACAGTGATAACTGGGTATTGGCAACTGTGTGTGCCAGGGGAACATAGCAAGTCTCAGGTCCCTGCATGTCTACTTAAAATGCCTTGCAAATAAGAGCAAAAGCAGGGGGGGAAATGCAAGTCACTATCATTCACCCTTGATTCCCCCCATTTGATGTTCTGCTCTCCTACAAATGTAAGGGCTCTAAATGACCTGGGTTTATCTGGATCAGCACCACGGTGCCTCACATCGCATTGTTTTCTTAGGTCAACGTGACCTGGTTCATGTAGGGTACAACCAGAGGACAATTGAAAGCAGCTGCAGAGAAGACGCAAGCAAACTATATTTCTGGATGCAATTCTGCTTATCTCCTCGGAGACAGATGTGCATTAAGGGTCCTTTTTACGGCTGTATTTTATGTTGCACAGACCAAAATGCAAAACAAGAAAAACACACTAGTGGATAATGGCTCACTTAAGCAGGAAATTGCCAATTCCTACAAACTATGGTGTATCTTATCCCTCTCCCCATATGACTACACCTCTTATTTATGGACTTGAACCAGGATTGTCTACCTAGGAGATCCTTGATCCCCTAAGGAATCAAGTTAGGAGATTGAACCAGGGACTGGCAGATCAAACATTTTGTCCAAGGAACAGAAATTGGCAGTGGCCGCAGTCTAAACCCATTCAGTGGTGCCACATTGCATGGCTCAATTCCAGGGTGCTGTCCCTTTAAATTATCTTTCCCATTTGGGATGTAACTCCTGTAGTCTCTGGGAGCTCTCCCTGGTCCTGCAGAACCAAGATGTAACAGAACCAGCTGCTTCTAACTACCTCTTGTAGTTCATAGAGAGTTGGAAGGGAATTCAAATGTCATCTAGTCCAACTCTTGCTGATGTAGGAACTCTGCTGCTAGAGCATCTCTAATAAGTGGCCATCCAGCTTCCACTGAAGGTTAGACCAGCACTATTTGAAGCAATCAGGTCCACTGTTGAACAGATTGTACCATCAGGAAGCTCTTCCTAATGTTTAGTCTAATAAATCCCTTTGACTTGGGTACCACCCTCTGAGTTGACGGAAAACATATCTGATCATTTTATATGACAGTTTTGTTTTTTTAAAAAAAAAGGTTTTCATATAGTCTTTTAATCATATATTGCAACTCCTTCAACCCTCTCTCCATAAGATTAGATTTCCACACCCTTTTCTGCATCATTGCCACTCTCCTCAGGACACATTCCAGTTTACTGATATCAGTCTTAAACTGTGGTGCTCAGAACTGGGCGTAGTACTCAAAGTGTAGTCCGACAAAAGTAGAATAGAGAGGTACAGTGGTGCCCCGCAAGACGAACGCCTCACAAGACAGAAAACCCGCTAGACGAAAGGGTTTTCCGTTTTGGAGGCGCTTCGCAAAATGAATTTCCTATGGGCTTGCTTCGCAAGACAAAATGTCTTGCAAGTTTTTCTGACTTTTTCCCTCCCCCCCCTTTTTCTAAGCCGCTAAGCCGCTTATCAGCTGATCCGCTAAGCCGCCAATAGCGTTAATCCGCTAAGCCGCCAATGGGCTTGCTTCGCAAGACGAAAAAACCGCTAGACGAAGAGAATCGCGGAACGGATTCTTTTCATCTTGCGAGGCACCACTGTACTCAATACTTCTTGAGATCTAGATAACTATGCTCCCATTAAGGCTTCTTGTTAGATTCCTGACCCAGAACTGCTAAGTCCCAATGCATGGGTAATAAAAGAGTTGTCCTTTTCATAGCCTTCCTAGTACCTATAAATTGCATATACAAGGAATATACAGTGTAGCAGCAAACTAATGTGTGCAATTCCCTAGTTCAGAGTTCATCACAGCAATCAATTCACAAGGTGTTTCGTATGATTCACTGTTTTCTTGGTCTCAATGTTCCCTCCACAACATGGGGATAAAATTTGCCTGCCTTACAGGACTGTAAGAGGGAGAACTGAGAAAATGTATGTTAAATGCTTCGTACATTTGAAATGCACCATACCTGTATTACGTTACACACCAGCAAAACAATATTTGAGATGAAACCCAGCCTTTCTTGGGTATGGAATTCCTATTGTTATGCTTTCATGAATTTTAAATATAAACCACCAAGAGTGACCCCATATTTTTTCAAGCCTAAACACACACACACACAGTTTATAAGCTCCCTTTAAAAACAAAACCCTAGAGCAATCATTTTTCCAAGGTGACAAAACCATGAGCAAGAGTTCCAAAAATTCGTACACTTGTCAGTCGGCTGTTACAAGTGTCTCGGAAAAGTTGTACAATATCCTCCAGCTTCAAGTCTTAACTTGCTAGAGAAATCTTGAAGCGCAAAGTGACTTCATCAGCTGTGCTGTTCTTCTGTGTTGCTTATACTAATATTAGAAGGTCTTTTTTAAAGAGAGAGAGAGAGAGAGGAGGTGTCAGACTATATATAGGCTGAGCCCTTTCACAACTTGAAATAGAATCTGGCAACTTTTGGCATCCTTAGCTTGTCTGTCTCTGGAATCTCCGTAATGCTAAACTCCACAAGTTATGCATGATCTAACAAGAATGCAAGACTTAACAAGTGAACAAGATGCGAAGGCACCACAGTAATAAGCAAAGTGTATATATTAAAACCTTTCCAGGAACAGAGAGACTTGCTGTTTAGCACTGTGCATCTTTACTCAGAAATTCATTGCACAATGCTCAATGGGGCTTACTCCCAGGTCAGTATGCATAGCATTGTGTAAAGGTGGGAATAATTTCAACAGGCCTTACCTCTGAGTAAAGATGCATAGATTTGCATTGCATGGGGGGTGGGGAGAGACAGTATCTCAGAAACTTCTGCTTTAAACCTGGGTTGCATTTCAATAGGGCAAGACTTAGCACAACCCTTCAAGTCCACTCAGCCTAGACAAGTCTATTCAAAGGAGTTCAATGGAACTGTCTCCCAGAAAACTGGCTATAGGCTGCTTATATGGGCCTGGATCTGTGAGTGGGTCACAGCAGAGGCATCAGCAGCAAGTGACATACTCCTCAGACCCCAGGGTTAGAAACTCAGATATATAAGTTAGGTACTAAATGGCTCCTTGAACCAGGATTACAGTCACCAAAACAGAATGCCTAGTTATCATTTCAGGGCCAGACTGCTCAAAGACCATATTTTCCAGTATGACTTTTTGGTTCCTGAAATTCATTCTGATTGTGCAGATAAAATGTAACAGATAGAATTCTACAGGATGTGATATTTGTGTGTGAAAACAGTCAAGATCCAAGGATAAAAACAGTGGGGAGGAGGAAAAGGAAGGTGGTAGTTAGGGGGGGGGGGTAATCTTGTCAATTTCAGGTTCTCTCGTCTTCTCATTTTTGCCCAATGTAATGCATTTCTGTATGCAGTTTAAAGTAATATACAGTGGTACTGCGGGTTAAGTACTTAATTCATTCTGGAGGTCCGTTCTTAACCTGAAACTGTTCTTAACCTGAAGTACCACTTTAGCTAATGGGGCCTCCTGCTGCCGCTGCACCGCCGGAGCCCGATTTCTGTTCTTATCCTGAAGCAAAGTTCTTAACCTGAAGCACTCTTTCTGGGTTAGCGGAGTGTGTAACCTGAAGCGTATGTAACCCGAGGTACCACTGTATGCCTCTTATGTAATCTTTGCCATAGTATATGAATTTTGTACACATTACGTGAAGACTGGACAGCTAAGTTGAAAAATTCAGAGAAGTGTGAATTCCAAAGGGTTGCTGTGTTTCGGCTCGCATTGTTTCAGAGTGTTAATTAGGAAGGTTTGCCTTTAAATGTTAACTAAATCAAATTTCTCTGCCATCCCTAGGTGGAATTGACCCCCTCCTACATTTCAAACATTTTTATTTGGCATGTATCCTCAGATCTCATATATAGCAATCAAACACCAGACTTCAAACAATACAGGGAGGGAAAAGGTACCATATGTACCAGTTCAGTGGCACCCAGGGTTGCGTATAATTTTTCTTAGCTTTCAGCAAACATCAAATAAGGGGAAGAACTAGGAGCCTAGCCAAGTCCCCATCATTCCGATTAAGATTCTCCAGCAACTTCTCTGGCTACAATAACTTCCAATTATGATGTGATGCATGCAGTGGTACAGTCATGCCAGCCGAGCTGTGCAAGCAACTGAAGTCATTGCTTGGAACAGCAATATTGCAAGCTGCGTGCAATCTGAAAGGAGCAGCCCAGAATCCCCTGCAGTTTCAAAGAGGATACTGTAGAATGCTCTCCCCAGGGAGGTTCGGCCAGCGCCTTCATTATACACCTTTAGGTGCCAGGCAAAAACGTTTCTCTTTAACCAGGCCTTCGGCTGATTGACAGCCAAAGCCCTTTAAAAATGTGTTTTGGAAGGGGGGGGATTATTGGGTTTTTGTTTTTATTATGTATTTTGTGTTTTTATATTGTGACTTTATGTTGTTAATCACCCTGAGACATGCAGATATAGGGCAGTATACAAATAAAATAAATAGCCGTACCTTGGAAGCGGAACAGAATCCGTTCCGGAAGTCCGTTCGACTTCCAAAACGTTCAGAAACCAAAGCGCGGCATCTGATTGGCTGCCAATCTGAAGCCACGGAAGCCCCGTCGGACGTTGGCTTCCAAAAATAATTCACAAACCAGAATAGTCACTTCTGGGTTTGTGGCGTTCGGGAGCCAAAACGTTCGAGAACTAGGTTGTTTGAAAACCAAGGTACGACTGTAATAGTTCAGGTCTTCAACTACATGGATGGTATTCAGCTTAAGTTTTACTCAAGAAATTAATGAACATGACTAAGCTAGGTCCATTGCTTTCAATGGGTCTACTGCAAGTAAAGAAATGACTTCAGTTTCATGCACAGCTTGGCTGGCCATGTGTTTGATCACAGCCAATGATGGTTGGTACCCACTAGACTGAGGGAGCAAACGGCAAGGAGACCATCAGTAAGTAGAATCAGAGCCAACTAATTCTTGATTAGTTGTGAAAGCTGGACCATAAAGAATGCTGATCACCGAAGAATTGATGCTTTTGAATTATGGTGCTGGAGGAGACTCTTGAGAGTCCCAAGGACTGCAAGAAGATCAAACCTATCCATTCTGAAGGAAATCAGCCCTGAGTGCTCACTGGAAGGACAGATCCTGAAGCTGAGGCTCCAATACTTTGGCCACCTCATGAGAAGAGAAGACTCCCTGGAAAAGACCCTGATGTTGGAAAAGATGGGAGGGCACAAGGAGAAGGGGACGACAGAGGACGAGATGGTTGGATAGTGTTCTCGAAGCTACCAGCATGAGTTTGACCAAACTGCGGGAGGCAGTGGAAGACAGAAGTGCCTGGCATGCTCTGGTCCATGGGGTCACGAAGAGTCGGACACGACTAAACAACAACAACAAATTCTTGATTGCCCCCTTCCTTCTCACAGCTGTGTATTACATGGGCAACAACAACACTAAAACACTAAAAACATAATAAGAGCTGGCTGAATCAGGCCAATGGCCTATCTAGTCCTTCATCCTGTTTTCACAGTGGCTGAATTGTTGCTTGTGGGAAACAATCAAGTGGGATTTGGGCATAAGAGCCCTTTGCCCTCCTGTAGTTTCCAGCAACTGGTCTTCAGAAGCATTGCTGCCTTCAACTGTGGAAGCAGAGCATAGCCATCATGGCTAGTAGCCATGAATAGACCACTACTCAAGGAATTTGTCTAATCTGTTTTTAAAGCTGTCACTGCCTCCTGTGGGAGTTCCACAGTTTAAATATGCGCTGCCTAGGACCTCGTACCTGTGGGACCGCCTCTCCTGGTATGTCCCACGGAGGACCATACAGTCTTCAAATAAAAAGATCTTGGAGATCCCGGGCCACAGGGAGGTGAGGCTGGCCTCAACCAGAGCCAGGGCTTTTTCGGCCGTGGCCCGATCTGGTGGAACGCTCTGTCACAAGAGACTAGGACCCTGCGGGACTTGACATCTTTCCGCAGGGCCTGCAAGACAGAGCTGTTCCACCAGGCCTTTGGCCAAGACACAGTCTGACCCCCCTCCTTCTGTAATCCTCATAGAACTCTAGCCCAATGGTTGCCATTAATTTGACGCTGAATTGATTTTAGAATGAATTGTTTTTAGAATGTATTTTGATTAATTGATTGTGATTTTATGTAAACTGTGTTATTTTTACAGTTGCTAGCCGCTCTGAGCCTGGCTTTGGCTGGGGAGGGCGGGATATAAATAAATTATTATTATTATTATTATTATTATTATTATTATTATTATTATGTCTGTCCCAAATCTTCCAATACTTGAAACCAAGGAGGAGCCTGACAGTCAGTGCCACCCTCTGGACTGGTTGCAAGTAAGAAGGCAAGCAAAATGGTTAGGACTGGTGGATAATGGAGGAGCCCTAATGGAGAATTTCAATGAATTATGTACAGTCTCTGCCACATAATCTTACATGTTTTATCAGAACGAGAGTTCCACTAAGTTCAGTGGGACTTCCTCTCTTCAGAGGGACGTGGGTGGCGCTGTGGTCTAAACCACTGAGCCTCTTGGGTTTGCCGGTCAGAAGGTCGGCAGTTCGAATCCGTGTGATGGGGTGAGCTCTGTCTGTTGCTCTGTCTCAGCTTCTGCTAACCTAGCAGTTCGAAAGCATGCCAGTGCAAGTAGATAAATAGGTACTGCTGCGGTGGGAAGGTAAACGGCATTTCCGTGTGCTCTGGTTTCTCTCATGGTGTCCCATTGCACCAGAAGCGGTTTAGTCATGCTGCCTGCATGATCTGGAAAGCTGTCTGTGGACAAACGCCAGCTCCCTCAGCCATGAGTGCCACAACCCCATAGTCGCCTTAGACTGGACTTAACCGTCCAGAGGTCCTTTCCCTTTTTACCTTTACCTCTCTAATGCAGAGTTTAGGGTTGCTGCCTTAGCTAGGAAAACATATTTTCAAGTGAAATGTATTCCTAAACCGAACTCTGGCAGTGTAGCGAGACCCATCCCCAAACTTCTGCCCCTTTCCCCATTATTCACATTTTCCTTACATTCACTATTTTCTGTGTGCATGCTGATAATATTCAGCACACCATCTGTTGGCCACATCTGATTTGGAACTACACCCTCTGACATCATTATATGCTTGAGGACCATCCCTTTGAAAGGCTGGGAAAAAAGATTTTCTACTTAACTATAGCCATACAACACTCATCAACTGTTTACATTTCTGTCTTACAGGGCTTTACGGCATGGGGGAGGGGAGGATGGGGGCTACACCCTTTTATAACTTAGAAAAGGACGTATTTGATCACTTTAGCAGATCACAAGGACAGGAGTCAAAGAGAAAGGAACCCTTTTTAGAGATTTTAAGTTAAGAGTGGGGGAGGTTTAAAGAAGGCAGTAAGCTTGCTTTCATGTACAGCTTCAGAGAGAGAAAGCTTATTCCAGATTCTGTAATGGAGATGCATTCTTAAAAGATCTAAACCCTTGATCTGGCAGGATCTACAGAGTCACACCCTAAAATGTGTCGCCAGCAGTTTGAAGTTTCAAGGCTGTTTCTTACACGTCTGTGTCCATCACTTGGTTTCTCAGTGCCAGATGACGGAGCAGCTGGACGTGTGAACTGGCTCCATTGAAAACCATTATGCAGTGGCATAGCAAGGTCAGGTGGTACCCGGTGTGGAAAATTTCTTTGGACTCTACTTGAAATCTGGTTGGCCATCTACTCACAGTATAAAAAGACTGGCTGTGATCTACCCATTATAATCGCAAGGAGTTGTTGAGCTTTCTGTGGTTCCAGGGTTTGGGTCCTGAGTTGAGGGACCTTTTGCTTCTTGTCAGGAGGTTGAATCCTGACAAGACAGAAGTACTGTTTTGGGGGGACAGGAGGAGGGCAGGTGTGGAGGACTCCCTGGTCCTGAATGGGGTAACTGTGCCCCTGAAGGACCAGGTGCGCAGTCTGGGAGTCATTTTGGACTCACAGCTGTCCATGGAGGTGCAGGTCAATTCTGTGTCCAGGGCAGCTGTTTACCTGCTCTATCTG
This sequence comes from Podarcis cretensis, assembly GCF_951804945.1. Classification (NCBI taxonomy): domain Eukaryota; kingdom Metazoa; phylum Chordata; class Lepidosauria; order Squamata; family Lacertidae; genus Podarcis; species Podarcis cretensis. The sequence goes on from NC_137176.1 coordinate 78,882,833, forward strand.
GTACGTAGGCGGAGACCCTACCTGCCCTCTGACCGTCTCGCCAGAGTAGTGCATGCTCTGGTTATCTCCCGCTTGGACTACTGCAATGTGCTCTATGTGGGGCTACCTTTGAAGGTGACCCGGAAACTACAACTAATCCAGAATGTGGCAGCTAGACTGGTGACTGGGAGCGGAAGCCGAGACCACATAACACCGGTCTTGAAAGACCTACATTGGCTCCCAGTACGTTTCCGAGCACAATTCAAAGTGTTGGTGGTGATCTTTAAAGCCCTAAATGGCCTCGGTCCGGTATATCTGAAAGAGCGTCTCCACCTCCATCATTCTACCTGGACACTGAGGTTCAGCGTTGAGGGCCTTCTGGTGGTTCCCTCACTGCGAGAAGCCAAGTTAAAGGGAAACAGGCAGAAGGCCTTCTCGATAGTGGTGCCCGCCCTGTGGAACGCCCTCCCACTTGATGTCAAAGAGAACAACAGCTACCAAACTTTTAGAAGACATCTGAAGGAAGCCTTGTTTAGGGAAGCTCTTAATGTTTGATGTATTACTGTATTTTAATATTTGGTTGGAAGCCGCCCAGAGTGGCTGGGGCAACCCAGCCAGATGGGCAGGGTATTAATAATAATAAATAATTGCTTCTCTCCTTCCCTCTACCCTTCACTTCTTTGCTCGCCTGCCTCCATCCCATTCTCTCCCTGCATGGCTCCGCCAGCAGCCAGGGAGCGCGAGGCTGTCAAAACGAGGGGGGAAGACTGCCAGAGTAGGGGTAGGCAGGAGTCGTGGGCAGACAGGGTGCCAAATGTCACCCCCCTCAGAGTTGACACCCAGTTCACACTACCCCCACCTTGCTCCACCCTTGCCATTATGCATTGGATAAAGGGGTGACAGACAATGTCTTGTGAAGTTCTGTAACTGTGGTGGTTCACTGACACACCTCTTGATGCTGCAACCATCTACAAAAACAAAAACTAGAATCCACAACCACCGCCAACCCAACTCAGTCCATTAAGAATTTGGGAATATTGAAGCAACTACTTGACTAGAAGACCGTGACTATGTTAGGATCATAGAATTGTGGAGCTGGAAGGGACCCCAGGGGTCATTTAGCCAAACACCCTGCAATGCAGGAATCACAGCTACCAGAACCCAAGCCAACCAGTCCTGTGCATCATCATCATCATCATCATCATCATCCAAGTCATCCTGTAAGATCCTAGAGCAGTTTGCAGCATAATCAGACAAAATACAACATCACAGAACAATAGCCTCAAAAGGCTCCTAACCAAACACATGACAATCATTAGCAGATTCTGTATAGCAGCAGACAAAATAAGAGCTACCAGAAAGCATCATAAGGAGGTTCCAGATCAACAGAGAAGCCACAGGGAGAGGCAGGTGAAACCTGAAGTCCTCTCCTGATATGCCGCGCGGAGGTCCTTAAAGTCCACAAATGACAACATTTTGGAGGTCCCAAGTCGCAAGGTGGTTACATTGGTGTCAACTAGGACCAGGGCCTTTTCAGTACTGGCCCCGACTTGGTGGAATGCTCTATCACAAGAGACTAGGGCCCTGCAGTACTTGACATCTTTCTGCAGGGCCTGAAAGACAGAGCTGTTCCTCCTGGCCTTTGGTTTGGACTCAGTCTGACCCTCATGTTTCCCTCTCCTTATGGTCTTGATTTATTGGCTACTTTTAAAATGAGGCTGTATTTTAAATTGCATTTTAAACTGTATTTTAATTTTTTTTCCTCTTTTTCTTTTTCCCTTATTATGTTTTTACTGTGATTTTATTGGTGTTAGCTGCTCTGAGCCTGGCTCTGGCCGGGAAGGGCGGGGTATAAATAAAATTTATTATTGTTATTACCTGAAAATAAACCCAGTTGAACTCAATAGACCATAGCTGGGAAACTTGTGGCCCTCCAACCTCCATCAGTGACAACCACCACAGCCAAAGGGCAGGGATGTTGGGAACTGCAGTCTAACAACATCTGTCCACAGGTTCCTGCACTATCGGGTTTGCTCAGAAATGGCTTGTGAGGTTGGGCAGAGCTGCTGTACCAGCTTCCCAGAGGGTGGGCCCCTGGAACAGAGGGAGACTTTGGCCTTTCAAATTTCGGTGGCCCCCTGTGCAAGGCCAAAATTGGGTGTGTCCCACTTCACACCTTCCATTATGCACATGCACTACGTCATAGTTGCAGCAACCCCCTTTGCTCAGTGCCCAGTGTGGGGACACCGGTTGTGCTGCCCTAAATCCACATCTGACTGGGGTTTACCAGGATGGAGAGGAGCAAGGTGGCAGGGAGAGCTAGGCATGGTGCAAACACATTGGCAGGAGCACCAGATTTGCTCTGCCAGTGCGTTTGCACCATGCCAACATCCCTACCGCCTTCCCCTCCTGGTTAGCAACAGTGACTCTCTGCTGGAAAAATTAGCATAGCAGCTATGCTCAACTTGGTGACATGTATGGCAGGGGTGGCCCATCCTGTTTTGCTACCAGAAGCAAAATGGAAAGGTGCCATCCCCCCGCCACTGCCCCCCTCTGGCCTTCCTTACCAGGGTTATGTGGCAATGGCTTCTGGAGAGAGATCAAGATCTTACAGAGCTCTCACAAGATATCACAGCGCTCTCGCAAGATCTCCCCAGAAGCTGCCACTGCGGCTTCTCCTCGCTGTGATACATATGGATAAGCACTACTGCTGGAGAAGCAGGGGGCATCCAAAATCTGTGTAAGTTAAAAGAGTTATTAGCTTGAGCCAAATGGTCATGTGAAAAAAGGCCCTGGGTGTAGCTGATTAAGCCCATAGTTTCAAATGAATCAAAACAACCTGACAGATGTAATTTGGGCTGCCTTGAACTCAGTGGGAGATTTGCCACATACTTAAAAGCACAGCAAAAATCTGTGGGAAATTCTTTGACTTCAGTAGCTTGATATGAGAGTTTAGCCAAAGACTGTAGACTTTGCAGCAATGTGACAATTAAGAGATCCCTGCTGCTTGCGGTAGCTTTACAGTTAAGCATCCTGTAGGACTTAAAGTAATCTCTGTATCTCACTCATTCTTTCTCTCTTGTTCTCCCTCCCTCCCTCCTTCCCTCCTAGCTGTCAACCTTCCCTTTTTTGTGGGATGGGAAATTCCCTTATTTCAGTGCCGTTTCCCGCTGCTTCCCGCTGCTATCCCGGATTGTTAGATATCCCATAGACTGTCCCAGGGACAGGTGAGGTTGCTGATCCCTTATTTTCGAATCTGAAAGTTGGCACCTATGCCCTCCCTCCCCACGCACCCCCAACCTAGCACACAGAATTCATTTATACAAAATACATGTTGAAAGCACGATGCCTGGATAGCTCAGCTGGTAAGAGTGTGGCGCTGATAATGCCAAGGCTGCAGGTTCAATCCCCTTCCAACTCTAAAAAAATTATACGATTCGTTTTTCTGCATTTAATTTCATTCCAACCAAATGGAAGGTGTTCACAAGGACATAGGAACTGGCTTGTGGGGAGTAGGCAAGATGAGGTGCCTACCTCAGGCAGCAGATGCTGGGGTTGTGTGGTAGGCCTCCACTAGAGACAAGCCCCCAGCCTTTTCCCTCTCTGTAATTATCTACATTGACTGGCCGTGGCTCTCCAAGATTTCAGACAATTACCGGTACTTTGGAGATGCTGAGGTTTGAACCTGGGTCTTGCTTTCACTACTAGCCACCTTCATGGGCTGAGGTGACCACTCTCTCACCTATACCTGGAAATGCTGGGGACCTTCCACATGCAAAAGCTCTGTCACTTGCCACAATGCAATCCATCAGCGCACAAGCTAAATTGTCACACTATTATGACTGAAATCTCAAGTTGCTTTGCCCAGAATCCTGAACACAGCTGAAGCCAACGGGTTTCCAGCAATGTAGCCTTGGGCAGGACTGCAGTCATAGTGAAACACGGACATTTGATACAGGCCTTTGAAACTGGGGCCTTTGCTATCTGATGCCCAGGATCTGATAGTTAAAAATCGGGACCGGGTTGAGGCAGCCAATCCTGCTGCTGCGGCTGCTGCTTGGCACCGTTCCAGTCACCAATCTGTTCGTTACAAATTTGATAAGCCTGCAAAAGGAAAGACTTGGTGGCTGGAACAATTCCAAATAGCCAGGAAATCCCACTTGAGGTCAAAGACAGCCACAACTGGAGAATTCCTCGCTCACTTGTCTAGCCAATACAGGCTGTAACCCCCGCCCCCCCAAACAAACTGGAAACCTAAGGACTCTTGTTCCGGTTCAGGTTCAAATAATGACTGTCAAACAATGGCTCAGGTTCTGCTCCGTTCCAATTCAAGGGGGAAATAATAATAATAATAATTACTGAAGGCTTGGGTTTTTTTGCTTTTTTTGATTCTAATTTCATATTAAGGAGTTTTCAGAAGTGATCTCAAAATGACTGCAAGCTGGCCAGGGGTTGGGGAACAAGTGGCAAAGCCCTGGAGCAGATACGGGAGATTGGCACTTGCTAGAAAAGGAATATCAGGTTGACACCTGTTACTCTCAACCCACTTAGACAATGAACTGGAATGGACCACAGTCCACAAATGCCTCTCCTATAGTACTGGATTCCCTGCATTGCCCGGGCTTTGACTAGATGAATACACGAAGGACTAAATTATTCTATGTAAATGAGTAAAGTTTCAAGACCAGGAGCAGCATAAATACATCACATGACTTTAACCACTGAGTCTCTTGGACTTGCTGATCGGAAGCTCAGCAATTTGAATCCGTGTGACGGGCTGAGCTCCTGTTGCTCTGTCCTAACTGCTGCCAACCTAGCAGTTCGAAAGCACACCAGTGCAAGTAGATAAACAGGTACCACTGCAGCAGGAAGGAAAACACTCTGTGCACTCTGGTTTCTGCCACAGTGTTCCATTGCACCAGAAGTGGTTTAGTCCTGCTGGCCACATGACCCAGAAAGCTGTCTGTGGACAAACGCCGGCTCCCTCGGCCTGAAAGCGAGATGAACGCCGTAACCCCATAGTCTCCTTTGACTCGATTTAACCATCCAGGGGTCCTTTACTGGTTATCTTTATTCTTCTACCCAATTATATGCTTCTCCACCTCTGCCTAAAGTTCTCCCTCACATGACTTGACTTATTCTCCTCTCAGACTGCCTCTTTTCCAGGAAAAGCCTCCTCAAATACAAGACATGATTTTCTGTTGTGCCAGGAACCAGTCAGATGAACCAGAGATCTGCTGCATCCTTCGGCTTCCGAAAAGCTGTAGGAGGAGTTTCAGAGGGTCGTCATCTCTACATTCACACTTACTGTATTTACATTCGAACCGTACGCAGGCACCTGTAAATTATAACATTAGCCGATTGGCACCCCCGTTTCTGGGAAGCTGGCGGAGACTTAATTTTGGCAGCAGCAGAAGCAAATCCATCTTTGAAGTCCAAATGATTCCCAGCATTCATTCATTATGAACATAAAATAGCTGTCAGCATTCTTTCCCCTTCCAATTTTAAGAGCCAATGGAAGGGGAAACTGAACAGTTATGTTACATCTGTACGGCTTTACTGCTCTGCAGCCCAGTTGCCTTAGTCTCCTGCTCATTTATCATTTCCAGATTTTTTACATGTCATTGATCTTCGCTGCAGGGATCAGACAGAGCCGACGTCAGGTCTCTGTTTTAAGTGCAAATTAAAGAACAGGAGAGAGCCCAGCTTTCAATAATGAAAAAAGAAATAATAATAAAAAAATCAGGCCATTATAAACATGAAACCAGCTGTACATTCTCAGAGACCCCAATATGGGGTCTCCGAGTAGCATTGAATTAAAAGGCGTGGGGCCCTATTCTGAACTGTCAGTTTGCCTACGCCATTGCTCTCAAGTCTTACACCTTTTAGCTGAAGGCATGCTTCATTAAGGGACGCGGGTTGCGCTGTGGACTAAACCACAGAGCCTAGGGCTTGCAGATCAGAAGGTCAGTGGTTTGAATCCCTGCAATGGGGTGAGCTCCCGTTGCTCGGTCCCTGCTCCTGCCAACCTAGCAGTTCGAAAGCATGTCAAAGTGCAAGTAGATAAATAGGTACTGCTCTGGTGGAAAGGTAAACAGCGTTTCCATGCGCTGCTGTGGTTCGCCAGAAGTGGCTTAGTCATGCTGCCCACATGACCCAGAAGCTGTACGCCAACCCCCTCGGCCAGTAAAGTGAGATGAGTGCCGCAACCCCGGAGTTGGTCACGACTGGACCCAATGGTCAGGGGTCCCTTTACCTTTACCTATGCTTCGTTAAAATGAAGGTCTCTCCCCGCTTCCAAAGAATGCAGATAGTCAAAAATAAGGGTTCTAACTAATCTGGATTTAGTGATAGGGAGTATAAAACTGGCATCCAAGGATGCCAACTTGAATAAAATATTGGAGGGGCCCAGGTAAGTTCTGGCCCGCATAATCAAGTCAGTAGACATGGCACAAACACACCATTTGAATGGCAATTCTGATCAACTTTAGGTTTGTGTGCCCCCCAAAAAAGTATTTTATTGAGGGTGCCAAAGGTACCTTGGCCCCTAAGAGCTGGAAAGAAAGAAAGAAAGAAAGAAAGAAAGAAAGAAAGAAAGAAAGAAAGAAAGATGGAGCAAATATCATTTGAAGGATGCCAATGAGGAAAGTATGGGAATGCCAACATTTTGGGAAGGAATGTTGACTTCTTAGTAATAAATGAGGGGGAGGGATGGATACTATACTGAGAAAAAGGAAGGCTTTTGTGAGGCTGGAAGTACCCAGTGACTCACATAACTAAGCATGTGAATATCTTCCATTGAACAATATTGTGCTGGAAGTAAAAGTGTTGCGTGTTTGGTAAGTGAGAATAATACTTTGCATTCATATTGTGCAATCCTATGCATGCACATAAACTCCCCTTATCCAATGCTGTTTACTCCCATGTAAGTGTGCATAGGTTTGCATATGCGGGTGTTCAAAGCACATCCTATTTATTATCCCAGCGATTGCTAGCAGGCTCAGTAAGGGAGGGCAAGTGCTATTGTTGCCATATTGCTGGGGTGAGTGGTGGCCAAAAAGAGCAATGAGCAAGCCCTGGTAGATCAGGCCCAAACCCCGTCTTGTCCAGGATCCTGCTCTTACAATAGCCAAGTATGCCCAGACGTAGCAAGTCCACAAACAGGACACAAAAGTGTCCACTCACCCAACTTGTGATTTCCAGAAACTCACATTCAGCTGTTTACTTCCTCCTGCACTTAAAAGTAACACATAGCCATCAGGACTAGTAAAGCTAAAGGGACCCCTGACCATTAGGCCCAGTCGTGGCCGACTCTGGGGTTGCGGCGCTCATCTCACTTTATTGGCCAAGGGAGCCAGCGTACAGCTTCCAGGTCATGTGGCCAGCATGACTAAGCCATTTCTGGCAAACCAGAGCAGCGCACAAAAACGCCGTTTACCTTCCCCGCTGGAGCGGTACCTATTTATCTGCTTGCACTTGGATGTGCTTTCAAACTGCTAGGTTGGCAGGAGCAGGGACCGAGCAATGGGAGCTCACCCCGTCGCAGGGATTCGAACCGCAAGCCCTCTGATCAGCAAGCCCTAGGCTCTGTGGTTTAACCCACAGCGCCACCCGCGCCCCTCAGGACTAGTAGCCATTGACTAATCCTTAATAAAACCAGGCAAGAGGTGAGGATTTGCCTTAAGGCCACCTAGTTAGCCTGTCCTGTGACCAAAGCGAGGTTTTATCTGGCAATCTTTCAAACCATTCTCCATGCTAGATCATGCAGTAGCTATTTTGCACATTCCTGTCACGGAGTGATGTGTGCAGGTACACGAGCCCCTCTATGAAAAGACATGCTAGGAAATAGTCTCTGCAATACTGGACCGGCTAAAGGTGAACCTAACCCCCTATATAATTAGCAAGAAGCACAAAATACCTCTGGCAACTAGTTATGTAGAGGCGGCTAAATGTACACGTTGCAGAATCGCAAACTGTGTGAATGGATGGAACGCTAACAAATGTTAATACAACTTTGCCCCCTGAACAGTGGTCTACAGGAGAGACCTGCAACACATTGCATTATGCGCCTCCTCAGGATTCTAGCTACTCTGTTTACATTCCTCCTCCCTACACGTTTTCTGCTCAATGCCTCTCGAGTTAGCCAGCATTCTGTACCCACTGAGCACATTTGTGTACAGACAGTATACAGTTTGTTATGTACGGAGTTGAACAGGATCCAAAATGCAGCAGTCTGATTGGTCCTTTAACAATAAGATTCAGAATGCAGCAGTCTGATTGGTCCACAGGAGCCACCCAATCCAGCTCCAGGTGGAAATGAATCTGCGACCTGATTGGCCTACAGGAGAATCCTGGAATTAGCCAATCACGTGGGGCCCATTGTGTAAATAATGTATAAAAAGCAGACATTCTGGGGGAACTTCCATTCCTCCTCACCACTATGAGCTGAATAAAGAGCATGAAATCCACTCTCGACTCAGAGTATATTTCACAGTGGTACCTCGGGGTACAGACGCTTCAGACTGGAGACTTCACTAACCCAGAAATAATACCCCGGGTTAAGAACTTTGCTTCAGGATGAGAACAGAAATCATGTGGCAGTGGTGCAGCAGCAGCAGGAGGACACATTAGCTAAAGTGGCACCTCAGGTTAAGAACAGTTTCAGGTTAAGAATGGACCTCCAGAACAAATTAAGTTCTTAACCCAAGGTACCACTGTAGCCTTCAAAGCACCTTCAAGGCACATTCTTTCCCTCAAAGAATTCTAGGCACTGTAGTTTGTTCAGGTTCGTGAGGAGTGTAACTGTGAGGGGCAAACGACAGTGCCCAGAATTCTTGGAGGCAAAGAACTTGTTTCAAATATGCTTTAGAAGGTATAGCGTGCATATACTCTTAGTCCTCATCATTGAGCTGTTTTTGGAATTTCCCCTTTCTATAGATTTGTCATACTTCTGCAAACCTTGGGGTTTCCTCAAGCCTGCTGATATGTTCATGTCACATGATCATGTCACACAGGACAAATGCAACTAAGGGTGAAGGCATCACTGGTTTTTCCTGCTGTAAAAATATGCTGGAGAACAGTCCTAAAGGTAAAGGGACCCCTGACCATTAGGTCCAGTTGTGACCGCCTCTGGGGTTGCGGCATTCATCTTGCTTTATTAGCCAAGAGAGCCAGCGTACAGTACAGCTTCTGGGTCATGTGGCCAGCATGAGTAAGCCACTTCTGGCGAACCAGAGCAGCGCACGGAAACACCGTTTACCTTCCCGCCGGAGCGGCACCTAGTTACCTACTTGCACTTTGACGTGCTTTTGAACTGCTAGGTTGGCAGGAGCAGGGACCGAGCAACGGGAGCTCACCACGTCACGGGTACTCGAACCGCCGACCTTCTGATCGGCAAGTCCTAGGCTCTGTGGTTTAGCCCACAGCGCCACCCGTGTCCCTTGTTCTTCTTATGTATGGGTTTATTTACCATCCCAGCATACAGGTCTTGATACAGCGCAAAGCAGGAGGAGCACTGCTGTCCTTGGATTAATCAGCAGCAATTATATTTTGAACCATCAGAAGCTAAACGAGCCTCAAGTTTCAGTTCTCTAATCACTTAACTGGATTTTGCAGCAGAGCAAGCCTCATCTATTTCAGTAGAACAGACTTCCCAGGGATAGCTTGTGCCTGTGCAGATTTCCTCAGAAGAAAGTCCCACTGAATTCAAGGAGGCTCATTCCTTTGCATGCCTGTGTTGGACTGCAGCCTCCGCTGGCTTGCAAATTGATGCATCTCATTTCAGTGGGTTGGAAGAGAACTGAAAAGGCCAAGTCTCAAGTTTCAAAGCTGTCTCATTGTCCTGTTCCCTGTGCAGACTGCTGGGTGGTGGTAGGTTTTATTTTCTGCTCCTGCTGATAGCTATTACTTAAAGATGTGTGGAAACTAGAAACCACTGGGGATAATATATGTGGCTTGTCAGTTACACACTATTTCAAAGAGTGGTGAGCCAATGAGGTCCAGTCGGCCTTCAAGGCTGGAGACTAATCTACTTATGGATTTCTTGTGGCCTCGAGAAAGTTATTTCTCTCTAATACCCTGATCCTAAGCATCTTTGTTCAGCATTATCCCATTGATTTGAATGAAGCTTACTTCCAGTATGTGTGCTCGGGTCCTTGGTTTCTTCAAAGGATCTGAGCACACATGCTGGATGCAAGGACTTTTGATACAGCCAATTATTTGTTTCCATTGTTCTGTGCTACCAACCGCAATGCCTTTGCTTTGTTCGTCAACCTGGGACAAGAGGAAGGAGTGCAATTATAGTCATACCTCATGTTACGTTTGCTTCAGGTTGAGCATTTTCAGGTTGTGTCACACGGTGACCCAAAGTACCGGAAAGGGTTACTTCCAGGTTTTGCCGCTCGCGCATGCGCAGACGTGCAAAATGACGTCACGCGCATGCGCAGAAGCAGCGAATCGTGATCCACGCAGACTCGGGTTGCATTCTGCTCATGTTGCGAACGGGCCTCCGGAACTGATCCCGTTCGCAACCAGAGATACCACTGTATTGTGTCCCTGGAAGAAGGGTGCGGCAATAACACAGGGTCCCCGGACATTTCACCGTCTATTGATCCCTGTGCCACCACTTTATTTCTCACTGCCACCACCCAGGCCCTACCTGGTAAAATACTGAGTCCAGTCAGGGTTAAATTGAAAGAAACTTTTGTTATTCATTGCAGTTTAACAAGCGTGTGGTTTCATAAACCGTACTGGTCAATTACATTCATGGGCTGCCTATCCAGACCTATAACTTCCGCTACCTGCTCTCACTCACTAAACCACCTCTCAGATATTTACTTGTCTTGCTAGCTCCTAACTGTTCCTGACTCAGCCTATTTCGCTACACTAACTCAACCTACCCACAGACTCTATCCCAATTCACCCCCACTCCAACCACCCACCCAACTCCCAATGAACTTCTCCCTTTGCCCCTCCCAGAACTGGTTTTATACTCCCACTGACTCCACCCCCCTGGGTCCTGACTGGGCAACCTGTTTAACTATTTCACCTCCAGCACTCTCATATGTTAACATCACACAGGGTCCCTTCCCATCACCTCAAACCCCAAGTTCTGTTCATACAAACAAAGCCCACAAATCTAGGGTGGGGCATCTGTGACCTTCCAGATGTTGAACTCCCATCACTGAGGGCAGACCCCTAGGGGCCAAGGCAGTTTTGGCCCCAACCCCAATGCATTTTTTGAGGAGGCTGGGGCCAGGCCTCTTTAATTTCCAGAGGGCGCTTGGCTCCACCCCCTGGCTCCCTAAGACTTATGTCAGGTCCCTCAATCATCTGGAAAAGCTGGCACCTTTGACTCCCGCCTACCTGACCACTGGCCATGCTGGCCAACAATACTGAGAGCTAGAATCCAACAACATATGAAGGGCCACCGATTCCCCACACCTGTTTTGAATGGTTAAAATCTAAAATAATCATTTTATTTGGGAGTGGGGTCACTCTTCCCCACCCCCCACCCCCGCTTATTTTCCTTTTGTATATGAAACACGTTTACTAAAATGGTTATTGAGTATTGTATAGTGGTACCTTGGTTTGCAACCATTTTGGATTACAACCACGTCAAACCCGGAAGTCCATGTCCCTTTTTTAAAAAAACTGCAACCCTTTTTTTGGCTGGCAAATTTTATTGGAATGAAGGTAGGAGCGGGAGATGAGAGGAAGTCCAAAGAAGTGGTGAAACTATGCTGAGATATATGTTATACTGTTTATTCTTATGTATTGTATTAAAAAATCTTAATAAAATTTAAAAAAAAAATGAAATCCCAGATGTATGGCAGCCCTAATCATCCTATAATACTTAACGTACATATGTAAGAGACTCATTTATAGTTATAATTTGGGAACATATCCTTACGCAGATGCTGATTTAATACCTTTATACTTGATTTTATACTTTCTGGATGTTCTATTTTGTAAATTAAGTACTTCTAGGAGTCCCCGTCCCCCACAACGTATTTCTTTTTTGTTTTCCAATCCATTTCCACATCTGCTGTGGCTCAATTTTTTATTCTGAAATAATAATAAAGGGGGGAGAGAGTTTGAGCTCCGTGGGAGAACAGAAGATCCCAGGTTCCACCCCCGACTCTCTAGGCAGGGCTGGGAAGTCGAAAGGAGCTCCTTATGCCAAGAACCCCCTTGAAACGTCTCCTTTTTCTCTTCCCTCTCAGAGGCGCCAGCTGTAGAAAAAGTCCCCACTTCCCTCATGCTTGTCTCACGGATCGACCGGGGGAACCCCTTCCAGATCGCCGGGGCCAATCAGGAGAGGGTGCGGCGCCACGTCATAAAGGAGGAGGCGGACCCTCCCACACAGTGACCTCATCGTCGGCATTCCCTGCATCTCGGGTCTTGCCTGCTGCCACGTGGGTTCCCAGCCTGCAATAAAAGTCTGCGGGGCTTTTTGCTGAGCGACCTCGCTCTTCTTCTTTTTTGCTCGCTCTGCAAAAAGGGAAGGCGGCCGGGGCCCCAGACGCCTCTCCCCTGCCTTGCAAGGGGGCGCTGGGCTGCAGGGAGGCCGGGGCTTGTTTTCATGCGCTGAGGGGCGAATGCTGCACACGTGTGGGTCGCCTCTCTGGACTCTGGCCCATAACCACGGTCTCTTCTCCCCGCCTCCCCATAATTGAACCACTCCAGCTGCGCCCTGTCGAAACCTTTTGCAACCAGACTCTCTTGCATGTGGTCTTTTGCAAAAAGGACCCTGCTTTTAAACTCGCTGCGCCTTCCCACGAGGGAAGAAAGGCTGCTGAATCCGGAGCAATAAAAAGTGAAAAAAGCAGTGGGAACGAAACAATGAGGTGGCTTCTATCCAGGGCATGGAGAGAGAGGAGATAGGCATCTTGGAGCCCGGCAGGCGGTTGCCAAGCCGGGGCCAGCGCAGCCTCCTCTCAAGCCGGGCTCCCTTTGTCCTGCCCCACGGATGGGGGGAGAGCGGATCGGATCGGCCCCTGTCTGCACGCGCGTGGCTCCGGAGCCGATGCCACGTCCTTCTATTTCCCTCGTCTGCCGGCGCGCCCCATCCTCCAAGGCAAAGGATCTCAACCCTGCCCACCCGGAAAAAAAACAAAGCAAAACCCTCGCCCCGATCCACGACCACACACCGCACTTGGGTAGCAAAGCACTGAGCCTTGCAAGGCCTGGAGTCGAGGAGTTGCATTGCTCCTCTCTCCAGTAAAACGGCGCCCAGCTGCGACAGCGATCCTACGCATAGACAACCTGGGAGTAAGGGGCTTTGAAGCCAGCGAGGCTTAAGGCCGGAGTAAATAGGCACTGGCAGATCTTGAGGGTGGGGTGGAGGAGTCAGTGTGCCCACGTGTTAATATAGGGTGGGTATCTATCTCTGCTTCCCTCCCCTCCCCCCCCCGAAGCATTTCGAAACGTCTTGCAAAAAGGGTTCACCAAACCAGACACACCCCTTTCCTAACACCGAGCAGACAGATGTTTCTTCCAGAGAGGGGAGGGGGAGACCGGCTCTCCAGATGTTGCTGGACTCCCAACTCCCAGCAGATCTGGCCATGGTCGCTGGCGGGGGGGGGCGTCAATAGCCAGATGTTCCTCCCCACCACCGCAGCATCTGGCTATTCAGATTACATTTGAACACGGCTCCTTCCTTTCACAGCCTTTGCCTTGACAGATCTGTAGCTCCCATCAATGCGTCTTTCAGAAAAAGAAAAAACGAAAGAAGCCAAGAGCGCACCCCAGCTACCCTCCCATCTTGTGGCAGCGCGTTCCGTAGGTGGAAGCGTTGCGGAGCAGCTCCTTTCTCGCGCCAGTCAAATTTATTGGCCGATTCTGGCTCGGCTTGTAGGTTGTTGAGACATCCTCTCCCCCCTTCCTTAAAAAATAAATAAATAAATCACCGGGAATCTGACACCCACACCCCTCCCCCTCTCGCCTTCTGCTCCTTCCCAGGTTCCTTCTCCACTCTCTTCCACCCGTTTGAAACCGGGAAGGGAGGGGAGGGCGTGGCAAAGTCACGTTTCATGTTTTTACAAGTGTCTAAATAGCTACAGTGTATGCAGTCCAAAAAGAGAGAGAAGGGAAAAGCAGACCCGCCTTCCGGAATAGACTCGCTCCTTTGATATTTTGGAACCAGATCAATGTCTCCAAATCTCCCAAGAACCTTTTATAGCTTACATAGGTGTGTTCATACGTGTGATTTTATATATATATATTTCTTGCAAGCCGAGAGGGAAAAACTATTCCTTTACTTAGGCGTACAAGGCACGCCCCCCCCCACCAGTTACTTGCGAGTAAGCTTACTGATTTCCCTCCATTGATTTTACGGATGTTCCCACAATTATCATGGAACTGAGAGAAGAGACCAAACCCTAGGAGGACCTAGATGCATGTACTACTGCACAAGCCCCTTCCAATGGGGTTTACTCGCGAGTAAGTTCTCTTCTGCCACAAAACCCTAGCGCTCGATCCTCGATCTTCAATGCATTTGCAGAATTCGGAGGAGTCGGGGTTGGTAAACGATTTATAGACCAGGATAAAGAAAACGGGCCAGATCCGGCCAAAGGTGAACACCTCCCAGTACCATTTTCCCCCGGTAGAAGAGAAGCGCACCCCCCAAAAAAACCTAACCATGCTTAGGCCCACACGGGCTTTGCTCCCAAGTAAGTACGCGCAGGATTGCAGCCTTAAAACGCGGTTGACCTTGGCAGGATCGTGTCCTGAGCCCTGAAGACGCGCCCACGGTAGCCTAGGTGTTAAATTTAGCTTCCCCAAAACAGGATGCAGTAAAGAGATGCACAGCATTATCTGAAAGACGCTTCAGGTGATCAACAGCAATGGCAATTAAATTAGGCTGTTCCTCGGGGCAGAGACCTGCGTTCCCATCGGTTTAAAAGGCACAAGCGCGCAAAGAGTTCCCTCGATGGCGCTCCACAAATTTCTCTGTCCCCCTCCTCGAAAGCAATGTCCGCCTCTTATTTAAAAATAAATCACCCCTAAATCCCCCCCACCCGATTTCTTGCAAGAAACCTAAACAGAAATAAAATTGCCAATTTGTATATATATAAAAAAGCAACCCTCACTCACCTTGCAGTTCTTCTCTGCTCATCCAAGATCTACAAAGAGGTCGTCGGCGCGGTGCGGAGACCTGGAAGCCCTCTCCCCCCAGATTGAGGTAATAGATCAACTCACGCTTTCGGGAGGGTGTTTGGAGGGGCTGGATCCCAACGGCCTGCAAACCATGGGGAAGAAAACCGGGAGCAGAAGGGGGATCTTTTCTCCCCCACCTGGATCCCAGTTCCCTAAAAAAAATCAAGTTTCTGGCCTTTTTTTTTTTTCAAATTTCCTTGCCCCTTCCTTATTTTTTCCCTCCAGAGAGATGGAGACGGTGGGCTTGTTCCTGGCGGTGGAGAGTCCAGGCGCCCGCCGCAGAAGTTGCTAAGAAAAGTTGAAGGCGGCGCAGCATCAACAGGCAAAAGAGGGAAGGAGGGGGGAAAAAGTCTCACTCTCTCTCTTTGGTCCGGGCTGAATGGAACTTCTATCTCAGGCTCGGCGGCGGCGGCGGCGTAGCAGCAGCAAGCAGCCTCAGCAGTTGGAAGTAGCGGGTGGATAATATTTTCCAGACGTCTCTTGCCTCTTTCTCTCTCTCTCTCCCGTCTTCTTTTTCCTGCCTCCCCTTGGCTGCTGAGATTCTGCCTGCTCCAAGTTAAGGGGTCTCTCTCGCTTTCTCCTTTTTTTTTTTTTAAACCAGTGAAGGCTTGGAGGTTGTTTTAATAGGGTGGAAAGGGTGGGGGGGGGGAGAGGAGGAGGAAGGAGGGAGAGAGGGAGGGAACTCCTGTAAGTTGGAGGGGGGGGAGAGCGAGAGAGAAGAGGGAGAGAACTGCCCATTCAACAGGACCAGTTTAAACTCGAGTGAATTCAATTAAATTAATTGCAAACAGAAATTGCAAAAAGAGAGAGAAATACAATACACATGTGTTACTACCACCTGATTTCCTCTTCGTGTTAGAAGGGGTGGGGAGAGGGGAGTTGGGCTTTTGAAATCCCTCCATTCCGCCACTCATTTCACCTCCCGGAATCGTATTGTATGTTTTGGGTAGTAAATGATTTCTGGTGCACATTGCATTTTTTTTAAAAAAAATATATATATTTTAAAAAATCCAGGTTTCATATTTTCCCCCTCCTTCTCTTCTAAGGAAGCGGGCTGGAGGGATTGCTTCTCTGATGATTACTTAATTCATTGGAATTGCTTTACACAAGCTGGCTTTGCTTCCTTGATCCAGCCCAGCTTTGCGAGATAATAAGGGATATGGTTGGAAGGGACTCCAGGCGAAATGAGAAATAAACCCATTCACCAACGAGCCTGGCTTTGGAGAGCAAGGCTGGAAGAAGGGGGAGGGGATGACAACCCGAAACAGTCTTTGAAATCATCTTTGCATCAGAAGCTCTGGTCCCAATCCAGCCAGGAAGATCCATATGCAAAAGTGGGCTTTTCTGTGCAGGCAGCTGTTGGGAACATCTTGATATGCAGAAACATGGCAGTGCCATCATGTTCATTTGAAGCCCACTACACTGACTGGCTTTTTGATGGAGAGGAGTAGGTGAATGCACACACCCCATTGTGTTAGTCGTGAGTTGTGTGGTTCATGACTAAATGTGCACGACTAGATCTGAACCAGAACCTCTCCATTTCTTCCTTTAGTTCAGGTGAGGTGAGAACCTGTGGAACGAGAGATGTTGCTGGACTCCAGCTCCCATCGGCCCTCACCTTTAGGCCATGCTGGCTGGGGCTGATGACACTAGAAGTCCACCAACAGTTGGAGGACCACAGTTTACCCACTCCCGACATCGATCATCCCCTTTAGTTCTCATGTTCTGGGTGTGAGTGCCAAAACAGGACCACTCACACACAACTGAGAGGTGTTGGCAGGTTTGGGTGAGTCCTGAGGTTTGGAGATGAAAAAGGTAAAGGTAAAGGGACCCCTGACCATTAGGTCCAGTCGTGACTGACTCTGGGGTTGCGGATCTCACTTTATTGGCCGAGGCAGCCGGCATACAGCTTCCGGGTCATGTGGCCAACATGACTAAGCCGCTTCTGGCGAAGCAGAGCAGCACACAGAAATGCCGTTTACCTTCCCGCCGGAGCGGTACCTATTTATCTACTTGCACTGGCGTGCTTTTGAACTGCTAGGTTGGCAGGAGCAGGGACTGAGCAACGGGAGCTCACCCTGTCGCAGGGATTCGAACCACCGACCTTCTGGTCGGCAAGCCCTAGGCTCTGTGTTTTAAGCCACAGCGCCATACACACAAACCCCCCTCTTTCGTGGGAATGAATCCTAAGGGAGTAAACCCAAAAAAGTAGCCCATTGAAACACAGCGTGCTCTGTGACCCACAGATGGATGAACAGGATGAAAAAGATAAGAAAGGAAATGGAGACCGTAGAATCCTGAACAGGGAGCCCTACACATTGCAACATTCCCCCCACCCCAGACAACGATGATTGATTGCTTATATTTATATCCTGCCCGTCTACACAACTGTGCCCAATACACTTAATGAAATGAATGGGGAATTAGATCAGTCCTGTTACCAATTTTGCTGCTGCCTTCTGCTTGCTTACATCAGTATTGTCAGCTGAGAGAAATGGAACTGCTGTGATCAGTCAGTGCCCCCCTTTACTCTGCTGGTGTACAGAAATAATGACTACTAAATTCCTGTCAATTCATGGTACTATTTCATATATATATATATATATATATATATATATATATATATATATATATTAAACATTATTTGTGGGGGGTGATCGCTCTGCATTTTCCCTGCAACAGACTTTCAAGAAAACTGACCGCCACCAGGTGGCACTGTTTAGAAAATTATAAGCCTTGCGGTTCCACTGGTCTTGCCAAAGGTCATATGATTTCTAATATTTTTTGCAAATATATGCACATGGACCCCAGTGAAAAGCTTGTATCAATCTGCCTCCCCTGAGGTTGAATGGCAGAAAAACGCCAGCTAGCTGTAATGCGTCAGAATGGCTTCTCTTGACAGTTCCCATTCATTGAGCATCTGGTTCTGTTAAACAGGCATGCGGATTGTCTTCCCTGACATTTCCCCTTATTAGTATGTGGGCAAACTCCCCATAATCTGCTTCAGATAGAATCCTGAGCGAGCAGTTTGCTTCCTGGACATCTGCTGGATGTCCAGAGAAAGCTAAACCCGAGGAAGGATGCAGGAAACTTTCAGCCGAAGAATCAAATCAGCATGTGACATTCACGCCTCCTTCCCCAACCACCTGGCCGTGGGGCTGCAGTGGCAGCAGAAGCCAAAAGCTGGCAAAATCCTATGCCTTTCTATGCAACTCTTTCTTTGCCTTTCTGCGCAACCCTTTCATAAAGGTTCTGCAGCCATGGCAGGTTCTAGTCTCTAGACCAGGTCTGCCAAAGCTCAGCCCTAGGGTCTGAATTTGGCCCTCCAGTTCTCTCTTGGCTGGCTCTCAAAACTCTCCTCAGGCTACAAATCTTCACCAGCCACATCTGTTCTCGCCCCTTATGTACTTAAGGGTTGCCATATTTCAAACAGTGACGTTTTCGAGTTATTTTAATGGGAAATCGGCAAAGACGACACTGATAACATGGGTTGCCGTATGTCTGGTTTTTCCTGACTGTCATTTTCTGAATTCTGAATTCTGCCCAGACATTGCCCAGGGAGTCTTCTCTTCTCATGTGGTGGCCAAAGTATTGGAGCCTCAGCTTCAGGATCTGTCCTTCCAGTGAGCACTCAGGGCTGATTTCCTTCAGAATGGATAGATTTGTTCTTCTTGCAGTCCATGGGACTCTCAAGAGTCTCCTCCAGCACCATAACTCAAAAGCATCAATTCTTCGGCGATCAGCCATCTTTATGGTCCAGCTCTCACTTCCATACATCACTACTGGGAAAACTTATATTACTCTGCAATATTGTGCCCATTTTACAGATGGCTGAAAGACAGGGGCTTGCCCAATGCCATAAGGCCAAGTTGGAACAGTTGAGGCTGGAACAAGTGAGACTGGAATGCAAGTCAAAATCAATTGTCTGCTGAACCAAGTCAGCAGATAACGTCATTAATGCTGCCACATTTATATAATATGATTGAGTGACTGATGTAAGTCATGATTGACTGTCATATTCTGACAAGCTTTTGGCAACTGACTGCTTTTAAAGGAAAGGGCTTTAAAAAAAATAAATCTGTGGTTGTGAAGTTAATTGATCAGTCAGCATCAGTTCTGCACTGAGGCTGTTGCACGAACTGACACTTTTGATTCCTGCAAATATTCATGGGAGACATTGGTGCATATGTAAATCCCTCCCTCTGCTATGTTGTGCTCCAGTTAATTTAATCTCTACTGAGAAGTCTTAGTTCACACTGTACTATCTTCCACAAAGAGGAATCCTTGCATTATGCCAGATGGAACTTCTTGTCTGAGTTGCCAACGACCAGCTTATGCTAATAGAAGTTGTCAAAGTCCTCTCCTGTTTACTATAATCTGATGTGATCTGTCAGAAAATGCTCCTATGCATTTGGCCTTATCTGACTCCTCTAGGAAGAGTTGATATGCTAACCTATTTGATTATGAGCTCGGAAGAGCTAATCTATTCAAGATGCTCATCTTAAGGTGCCAAAGGGAAAGGAGATATACAAAAAGAATTTGATAAAGGCCAGTCTGATTCTGACAGACCAAGCAAATAACCCTCCAAACATTTGATTTAATTGAACTGCTTGGGCTTATATCATGAAATTTATGTACCACTTAAAAAGCGATTTAAAACATTTTAAATGATTAAAATTAACAGTACAAGAGATGTAAACTTATCAACATCTGTCTGGAAAGGCTTGCCTGAACAAAAATATTTTAAGCAGACACCAGAAAGAGTATAGCAAAGGCACCTATCTGTAAGCAGAGTTTCAAATTGTAGGTGCTGCTACACTGGAAGTTCAGTTTTTTACAAGTGTGGAAGTATTATATGCACCTTTCCCAGTTCTGCAGATCAAGCATTTGAATGGGCATGGATGGAGTAATAATGTGATGCCATAAGTAAACTGTTCCCAACCTGTTAAGGGTTCTCTGTACCAATAATAACACACTGAACGTGGCCTGGTATTTTCCTATTTTGATATTTCTGATTGAATCATAGAACTGTAGAGTTGGAAGGGGTCCAAAAGTATAAACAGCTTTCCGAAAAGCGGAAGTAGCTTTTGTTAATGCTTAATGCTTTAATATTTCTGTGTAAACACCTCCACCTGAAAAGTTTATATCACACGCTATGTGTGTGTACATAAATAAATTTGGTGCGGAATATGGGCTACAGGATGAAATTACATATGTTTGGGCTTTGTCACTAAAGGGGATGAAGAGCAAGACTTGGCTCTAATGATCCTTTGAGTCATTGTGGTGTTTGTAGATTCAGGTAGGTAGCCGTGTTGGTCTGACGCAGTTGAAATATTTTTTAAAAAATTTAAAAAATTGTCCAGTAGCACCTTAGAGACCAATTAAGTTTGTTCTTGGTATAAGCTTTTGTGTGTATGCACACTTCTTCAGATACACTAAAACAGAAGTCACCAGACCCTTATGTGTGTGTGTGTGTGTGTGTGTGTAGTGGGAGGGTGGGGTAGGGTTTTTCTCCGGAGGGTAGTAGGAGATGGATGATTGGCTCAATGGGTATGGTAAACCTGTTGACGACTGTTTCCTGCTTGGCAGGGGGTTGGACTCGATGGCCCTTGTGGTCTCTTCCAATTCTATGATTCTATGACTGTTAACGACTGCAATTAGCCCTACAGGAAAAAGCAAGGGATAGTATGCAGATGATTAGCATATGTAATGAGACATGAATCCAATATCTCTATTAAGACCAGGTCTCTCTATAGTTTTCAGTTTAGTGATAAGTTGTAATTCAGCAACTTCTCTTTCAAGTCTGTTTCTGAAATTCTTTTGTAATAAGACAGCTGCTTTGAGATCCTGTATTGAATGTCCTGGGAGATTGAAGTGTTCTCCTCCTGAGAAAAACCCCACCTAACCCAAGATCTACCCACCCAGGAAGAATGGTAGATGAAGGTGATGGACTTCATGAAACTGGCAGAAATGACTGGCAGAATCCGAGACCAGGGAGAAGAGTCGGTGGAAGAAGATTGGAAGAAATTTAAAGATTATCTACAGAAATATAGTAAAATTAAGGAATGTTAGAAAGATGTTGGAATGAAGTTGCATGGCTTTAGCAGAAATGTTATAAAGAATTAAGTACAATAGATTGTAATTGGATTAAAGGAAAAAAATAATGTTAGAATTTGTTAAGTTAAATGATAGGACAGAAAATTGAGGAAGATGGAAAGGATTTGCTGAAACAATTAATCAAAGTGGAATACATAAAAAGGGAGGTGTGAGGAGGTTGCTGAAACAAGTAAAAGAAAGTTAATAACATTGAAAGTATTGGATGTGTTTTTTTCCTTTCTTTTTTAAAATTGTTTTTGTTTTATTTTTGTTATGTATATGTAATATTTTTGTCTTTGTATTGTATTGTATGGTTTTGTTATGTTTAATTCTTTCTCTTTTTTCTTTCTGTAACTTTCAAAACTTTAATAAATATTATTTAAAAAAAGAAAAACAAAAACCCCACCTAACCCTCCCACTATATATAAGGGTCTAGTGACTTCTATTTCAGTGTATCTGAAGAAGTGTGCATGCACACGAAAGCTCAAACCAAAAACAAACTGTGGTGTTTGGGTTAGACTCACATAGCTTGACGTACTGCTCTAAGACAGCTAGACAGGTAGTAAGAGGATGAGAGAAATGCATGCATTTAATAGCAGAAGTACTAACAAGACTATGACTTCTGAAGATGAAGTTTTTTTAATTTGTGGAAAAGCAGCCAATTCCAGGCAATCACTGTGGCTTTATCAAAACTCATTTACGGATTAAGAGTTATCTCTGCTGAAGTTTGATACTATCATTGTCTTCATAGCCTAAGGCATTTGCCTGCAATCAGTGTGTATCTGCACAGCTAATTTGCAGGTACTGATTGAATTTCTAACCGGGTGTGATAAATGGTGTCTTTACT
Organism: Podarcis cretensis; assembly: GCF_951804945.1. Taxonomy (NCBI): domain Eukaryota; kingdom Metazoa; phylum Chordata; class Lepidosauria; order Squamata; family Lacertidae; genus Podarcis; species Podarcis cretensis. Next base: position 78,904,914 of record NC_137176.1, read on the forward strand.
TTTCTGGCCTTTGTGTACATTCAAAAATAAAATTGGCCTCAGTTTGTGTGTTAATGTAAATATTTTACCTGGCACAAGAATTAAACCTATACTGATAATGTAAAAATGGTGCTCCTGTCTCAGATAACAATTCTTCCAGACCAATGTAAAGGTAAAGGGACCCCTGACCATTAGGTCCAGTCATGACCTACTCTGGGGTTGCGGCGCTCATCTCACTTTATTGGCCGAGGGAGCCAGCGTACAGCTTCCGGGTCATGTGGCCACCATGACTAAGCTGCTTCTGGTGAACCAGAGCAGCACACAGAAACGCCGTTTACCTTCCCGCCAGAGCGGTACCTATTTATCTACTTGCAGTTTGACGTGCTTTCAAACTGCTAGGTTGGCAGGAGCAGGGACCGAGCAACGGGAGCTCACCCTGTTGTGGGGATTCGAACCGCCGACCTTTTGATCGGCAAGTCCTAGGCTCTGTGGTTTAACCCACAGCGCCACCCGCGTCCCCCCCCAAAAAAGAAGTCATTATGGATATTTGAAGGCTAGGCAATAGCACATGGGGGAAATGTCTATGTCTTCTTTCTGTAAAGCCTTTGGGACTTTTTTTTTTTTTTGCAATTAAGCAGTGCATAAATTTTATGAAATGAAGTTTACATAGTGTGTGTGTTTTAGGAGGCCCAGTTTAATAGGTTGTTCCCACATGGGTGGCAGAGGTGGTAAAGGTAAAAAAGGTAAAGGACCCCTGGATGATTAAGTCCAGTCAAAGGCAACTATGGGGTTGCAGCGTGCATCTCACTTTCAGGCCGAGGGAGCCGGCGTTTGTCCACAGACAGCTTTCTGGGTCATGTGACCAGCGTGACTAAACCGCCTCTTACGCAACAGAACACCTTGACGGAAACCAGAGCACATGAAAATACTGCTTTTCTTCCCGCCGCAGCGGTACCTATTTATCTACTTACACTGGTGTGCTTTCGAACTGTTAGGTTGGCAGGAGCTGGGACAGAGCAATGGGAGGTCACCCTGTTGTGGGGACTTGAACCGCTGACCTTCTGATCGGCAAGCCCAGGAGGCTCAGTGGTTTAGACCACAGCGCCACCCACGTCCCCCAGCATACCAACCCAACCAATAGGGCAGGGTTGAACCTATCACTCAAAGAGACAGTAGAAGAACTTATCTGATGTATCATGAGAAGAGACTCCAGATGAGTTTGTTGGGTAAATGCTAGGATGTCCCTCAAGATGTTGATGATGATGATGATGATGATAATAATAATAATAATAATAATAATTTTTATTTATACTCCGCCCTCTCCAGCCAAGGCCGGGCTAAGAGCGGCTTACAAGCAATAATAAAAACAAGTTGAATGATTACAACTTAAAAAACAAAAACAAAATTAAAATACAACATTAAAATATTGAAACATTAAAATATTAAAATGTAGCCTCATCGCAGGAGGAGAAGGGAAAGAAAAAAGAAAGAGAGGGAGGGAGGGAATCAAATTGGCTCCAAGCCAAAGGCCAGGTGGAAAACTCTGTCTTACAGGCCCTGCGGAAAGAAATCAGATCCTGCAGGGCCATGGTCTCATGAGGCAGAGCGTTCCACCAGGCCGGAGCCAGAGTTGAAAAGGCCCTGGCTCTGGTTGAAGCTAATCTAACTTCCTTAGGGTCCGGGACCACTAGGGTGTTGCTATTTATGGACCTTGAGGCTCTCCCTTCTTTGCAACGGTAATATCAAACCTGCGCAAATATTTAGAGTTAGTTTCTACACCCATGGGGCACCCCTTAATTTATTATCACTCAATCACTCAAAAATTCACAGTTTTGAGCCAGTGTGGCGTATTGGTTAAAATGTTGGACTAGGACTTGGGAGAGCAGGGTTCAAATTCCCACTTAGCCATGATGCTCACTAGGTGACCTCAGGCCAGTCACCATCTCTTAGCCTAACCCACCTCACAGGGTTGCTGTGAGGATGAGATGGGGAGGAGGAAAACCATTTCAGCCACCTTGGGATTCCTGGAAGATAAAGGTGGTCTATAAATAAATAAATATCGTGTGGACAGACTCTATGGAAAGGCAGGTTTTTTAAGTGACGTGAAACCTCTCTCCCTGCTGCTTGAACTGGAACGGCTGCTTCCATTCGATGGCAACCCTCAGTTGGTTTCCATGTAGTCTGTGAAATGGGCATAAAATACCTGCCACAAACAGGCGTGCCGGCTGGGAAAGCGGAACGGCCATTTAGCAGCAGTTCTGGGTAACAATGTGATCGCTATCAAACAGTGGTTCCCCCACAAAAGGAACACTTCTTTCAGGGCAGGAATTTGGCTGTTTCAAGCCACGGCTTGTAGAGAACGGCGGTGTCAGGAAAGACCCTGTCCGCTGGGACAGATGGACTGGGTTTGACAACAGAAGTTATTCTTCAGTTCCAGCAAATCAGTGTTGTGACCCCCTTTTTTTTATTATTTTAGCACACTCTGTTCGTGTGTGGCCTCTTCCTGACCTGCCAAGTCTGCTCAGACGCAACTTCCTGCTTGTTCTTGCCCCTCTTTCCAGAAAGCAGTCAATCTTCATCTGCCTGGGATGCCTGTGTGGGCCTCTTGAGCTGGCCACAGCAGGAAAGACTCATCTCTCCAAAGGACCCTTTCTTTCTCTTATCTTCTGAGTCCTCTTTGGGGAATCCTCAAACTCATTATCACTCCCCCTCCCCCATTAAGTGGGAGAAACCAAAATGATGAAAGTGTTGCTAATTGCTCTGCAGACACCCATCAGTTATGACTGGAGAACGAAGGGAGCAAAATGTTTATGCAGTTTTGTTTATAGGGGGACGACTTACCAGTGGAGGGGGAAAAAGGAAGGATTGCATGGGGGGGCGGCGGGGAGAAGACAAAAGAGGGTGTGTATTTGCATAAAATCTGCACATGTCTGCTCTGACTGCTTTTTAGGTGCTAATTGCGAGTGGTCAACTGCAAGACTCTTGCTAGCTCTCCACTATCATTTAGGGTTCTTAAATCGTATTTTTTCAGATTTCCAATATTTATACTGAATGGAAACAAAGCAATTTTACAGCAATCAAAGCCACATACGTAAAGAATTAGTTGTGTGCAGTGCTTTTTTCTGGGGGGATGCAGGGGTACGCACACCCCAAAATATTTGTGAATCTTTGTACTTTTGTCCATTTACTGTACTTATTTTCCCTGATTTGAACTACTGTTTAAAATGGTGATTTTCTTCTTTTTAATACATTTTTTTAAACATATCAATTTCAACAGTCATACAACATAACTTCTCATCTTATCCAATATTTTAGACTTCCGTCAACATCTCTGATGGTTTTCCATTCACTATCTCTTATTATGCATTTCCTAATTTCTAGATTACATTTAGTTATCCTTAACTAATAATTCTCCTCATAGTCTTTCTTGCAATATTGCAAATAATTCACCTTACAAAACTTCTTGCAACCCTACTAGCGTAATCTGTTCATCACAATTGCTTTTCAAATAGTTTGTAAATTTACTCCATTCTTCTGAGAATCTCTGGTTAAAATGGTGATTTTCTTGAGTCAAAATCAGAGTACTCCTAAACATTTTTTAAGGGGGAAAAAGCACTGGTTGTGTGTGGCTAACTCATGTTATACTGGTTTCACTGGCACCTACTAGTTGGATTAAAGTCCCGGAGTGCAATGCTGGCAAACGTTTATTGGGTTTTTAAAAAAATTCTCTCACTTACTGCCACTGCAGGTCATTGAGCACTGTCGTTTTTCCCAAACCAGTAGCATCCCTCTGCCTTTGTTGTTGTGAGTTTTAAAGGAGAAAGGAAGAAATTGCTGAAATCTGAGCCGTGTGACTGGATGGAGGAGAGGAGGACACAGGCGAGATGAGGTGGTAATTTGACCCTGCCCTTATTTATCCATCTGAAGGAAGCCTCTTTGAACAGCGCTTCATCCTGGGAGCTCTCCAAAGTTCAAAGCAAAACTGAAGGAGAGCTTGTGTCACTCTGGGGCCTTAATCTAATCACAACGTCCCCTTTGATTTAGAAGTCCACTTGGGAGGTAGGCAATACATCTAGGGAGCTCTGAAATAGGGTGGTTTAACTTACTGCTGCTTCTCCCCACTCAACCCACTTTCCCACTCAACCCAAAGGGAGAAGGATAGGCAGGCAGCAGATTAGTGGGATCAACTTTTATTTTGTTTTATTAGAACCCCAGAATCCATCCATAAAGATAAAGAGACCCCTGACCATTAGGTCCAGTCGTGGCTGACTCTGGGGTTGCGGCGCTCATCTTGCTTTATTGGCCAAGGGAGCTGGCGTACAGCTTCCAGGTCATGTGGCCAGCATGACTAAGCCGCTTCTGGCGAACCAGAGCAGCGCACGGAAACGCCGTTTACCTTCCCGCCGGAGCGGTACCTACTTGCACTCTGATGTGCTTTCGAACTGCTAGGTTGGCAGGAGCAGGGACCGAGCAATGGGAGCTCACCCCGTCACGGGGATTCGAACTGCCGACCTTCTGATCAGCAAGTCCTAGGCTCTGTGGTTTAAGCCAGTGCGCCACCCACATCCCTCCATAGAACCATGCAAAATAGTGGCATGGGGAGTGGGGGATGCACAGGATTAAGGGTAATAATAATAATAATAATAATAATAATAATAATAATCTATGCAATGAACACCTCACTATTACTCCTGAAAGTGCACCTCCACAGAACTTTGCTGGATTTATTAGAGAGTCGAGGGTGAAACCCTAGCATAATATAATATGTCTGAAGCAGAATTTTGCTAGTTCTTTGGAGGACCTCTTGTCTGGAAAAAACATATATCTTTTTTTTTAAAAAAAATATTAGGAATTTCAACATAACAATTTATCAAAAATACATCATCCTTATTCTCCCCCCCCCCGTTTTCCCCCCCTCCCCCCAAAAAAGAAAATACCGTAGGTACTGCTGTGGCGGGAAAGCAAACGGTTTTTCTGTGCACTCTGGTTTCCACCACGATGTTCCACTGAGCCAGAAGCAGTTCAGTCAAGCTGGCCACATCACCCGGGAATGCTGTCTGTGGACAAATGCCGGCTCCCTCTGCCTAAAAGTGAGACGAGCGCTGCAACCCCAGAGTTGCCTTTAACTGGACTTAATCATCCAGGGCTCCTTTGCCTTTTTACCTTTTACTAGATGATCCTCATGGTCACTTCCAAGTCTGTGACTCACAGCACTGGTTGGGACCAATCCAAGACTTTTTGCTGCTTGAAGTCAAGGATACAAATGGTGTTCTCCCCCATTGTAAATGTGTACACATACTCCTGGATTTATTGAATGGTATACTTATCACTATGGGATGCAGGTGGCGCTGTGGGTAAAACCTCAGCGCCTAGGACTTGCCGATCGTATGATATGGTCGGCGGTTCAAATCCCCACGGCGGGGTGAGCTCCCGTCTTTTGGTCCCAGCTCCTGCCCACCTAGCAGTTCGAAAGCACCCCTAAGTGCAAGTAGATAAATAGGTACCGCTTTATAGCGGGAAGGTAAATGGCGTTTCCATGTGCTGCACTGGTGCTGGCTTGCCAGAGCAGCTTCGTCACGCTGGCCACGTGACCCGGAAGTGTCTTCGGACAGCGCTGGCTCCCGGCCTCTTAAGTGAGATGAGCGCACAACCCTAGAGTCAGACACGACTGGTCCGTACGGGCAGGGGTACCTTTACCTTTATACTTATCACTAGGGACGCGGGTGGCGCTGTGGGCAAAACCTCAGCACCTAGGACTTGCTGATCGTATGGTCGGCGGTTCGAATCCCCGCAACGGGGTGCACTCCCGTCGTTCGGTCCCAGCGCCTGCCAACCTAGCAGTTCAAAAACACCCCCGGGTGCAAGTAGATAAATAGGAACCGCTTACCAGCGGGAAGGTAAACGGCGTTCCGTGTGCTGCGCTGGCTCGCCAGATGCAGCTTGTCACGCTGGCCACGTGACCCGGAAGTGTCTGCGGACAGCGCTGGCTCCCGGCCTATAGAGTGAGATGAGCGCACAACCCTAGAGTCTGGCAAGACTGGCCCGTACGGGCAGGGGTACCTTTACCTTTACCTTATACTTATCACTAGGGACGCGGGTGGCACTGTGGGTTAAACCACAGAGCCTAGGACTAGGGCGGCGGTTCGAATCCCCGCGATGGGGTGAGCTCCTGTTGCTCGGTCCCTGCTCCTGCCAACCTAGCAGTTCAAAAGCACGTCAAAGTGCAAGTAGATAAATAGGTACCACTCCGGCGGGAAGGTAAACAACGTTTCCGTGCACTGCTCTGGTTCGCCTGAAGCAGCTTAGTCATGCTGGCCACATGACCTGGAAGCTATATGCCGGCTCCCTCGGCCAATAAAGCGAGAAGAGCGCCGCAACCCCAGAGTCGGTCACGACTGGACCTAATGGTCAGGGATCCCTTTACCTCATACTTATCACTAAGGTATTACAGATTTTTTTCCAGCAGCTGAGAAGAACCTGATCAGTTCTTTTTGGTCTACTACTGAAGCAGCCACCATTTTCTGTGTTCGGGCAATTTTAGAGGAGCTGGAAGCAAAATAGGAATTAAATCTACGCTGGAATAACAGGAACTATTGGGCAATGATCCCCACTCTGTGGTATGCTTAGCATAATGATTAATCTATCTCTCAAAACATGCCAGCCCAACTTGTTCTACTGGCACCAAGACTGTGTCTTCGACAATGTACACAGCATTGTCTCGTTTTATGAAATGTGGCCAGGTTTGTGTGTGTTTTTTACAATAATTGCTGCTGTTTCTGGTAAACCAAAGGTTATTACCTAGAAATTTATAATTTGCACAACTGCTAATCACGTTAAACAAACACGAGGAAGGAACGCAAGCAGCCAGAAAGATATCTCAAATCCATCTGTGCATGTTTGGTACTGCTGCGTTTAAAGAATAATTCCAGATTAGATGACCAATTTTATAACCTCAAATGATGGCGATCTATCCACCAAACCTCTTGTTTCCGTTCACACAAGTCTAGCAAATAAATGGAGCTGAGTTATAAAAGCAATAGACAGGCCACATCTGAGATAGCCTCACAAAATGTTGCTCTCAGTTTTCCAGGATGTGAATTTGGGTCAGTACTAATAGCCTGACCGACGGCCCATTTAAGTTGGTGGATGTGTGTGTTTAAGTTTAAATATCTCTGTTGACTTCAATGAAATGGAATCAGCAAAGATTCTGCTTAACTGGGTTGCGGGTTGGGCTGGTAGACAGCACATCCAAATCTGTGGGTTGTATCATCTAAAATGACTTAACAAAACTGTGACCAGCAATTCCAGCTCTTAAACATTCATTTTGAAATGCTTAATGTGGGTTGCAGCTGTGGCCAGCGGTCAAAGAAAATAATAACTTCAGCTCGTTTTTTTCTTTTTTTTACCAGCATAATATTTTAATCTAAATTGTTATTTTTAAAGGAGAAAATGTTGTTTTTTCTGGACAGATAGGAGCAATATATACTCCGTTCCTTCGATTTCCCCTTTTCAGAGTTTATATAACAAAGGGCTAAACTCATTTCACGGCGGTGAAGCTGGAGTAAATTGTGGTACGTTCCACATGCAAAGAAAAGAACAGATACACAGGAACCAGGAAGGGCACGACACCTGACATCGCTTCTGGATTATTCTGAGTCAGTAACCAGGAAACAGAAAGCTGTGGTTTGCCTGAAACAGTATTTCCCAACAGCGTGGGCTCTATCATTAGGCAGGGGGAAGTGGCTGCCTTAGGCAGCAGATTTTGGGTATCATGAAAGGGCAACAGGCACCATACATTTAAAGCATATTTAATTCAATTTGCTTCCACCATACAATCCTGGAAAGTGTAGTTTACCTCTGATAGGGCTACAGCACCCAGAACCATAACAAATCACAGTACCCAGGATTCTTCGCAGGTGTCTTTTTATTTTTTATTTTTTGTATATAGACATATTTGTTTTAAAAACAGTTGACTTTAGCAAAGTTTCAATGCAGTGGTACCTTGGTTCTCAAATGCCTTGGTACTCAAACAACTTGGAACCCAAACACTGCAAACCGAGAAGTAAGTGTTCCAGTTTGAGAACTTTTTTTGGAAGCCGAACGTGCTCCATTTTGAGTGGTATGCTTCCGATTTGAGCGCCACACTTCTGTTTTGAGTGTTACGCTGAGGTCTGTCTGTTTTTGCTATTTAATTTGCATTTTTGTTTTTGCGGCTTTAATTTTTGTTTTTGTGACTGTGTGGAACAGGTGTAGAACAGGTGTTCTGCTCTGGTGCAGTCATCTTCAGCTGGTGGCTCAGAAACCACTACCAGCTTGTAGCCTAAGGTCGGTCAAAACAGTGGTACTACCAGAATTTTATGAAAAATTTTACACATCACTTGGGAAGACAGGCGAACTAATGGCAGTGTACTGGAAGAAGCAAAGATCCCCAGTGTCGAAGCAATGATTCTTCAACATCAACTTTGTTGGACTGGTTATGTTGTGTGGATGCCTGATTATCATCTTCCAAAGCTACTACTCTTTTCTGAACTTAAAAATGGAAAGCGTAATGCTGGTGGTCAACAAAAGAAGTTTAAAGACTCTCTCAATGCAAATCTTTTACAAATGTAGTATAAACACCAACAACTGGGAAACACTGGCCTGCGAGCACTCCGATAGGAGAACAACCTTTACCAAAGGTGTCATAGGCTTTGAAGATGCTTGAACTCAGGTCGAAAGGAAGAAACATGCTAAGAGGAAGGCACACTTGGCAAACCCTCACCATGATCAACTCCCACCCCAAAACCTATGTCCCCACGGTGGAAGGACATATGGATCCAGAATTGGCCTCCACAGTCACTTACGGACTCACTGTTAAAATCGTGTTCACGGAAGACAATCTTACTCAGCTACGAGTGATCGCCAAAGAAGAAGACTTCCAAACTTCCAAAAGTTTTTAACAAGGGTTCCTTCCTGCCAAACATGTTCATGGAAGACAATCTTACTTGGCTACGAGTGATTGCCAAAGAAGAAACTACCACACTCTCTGAATGTCCCTATTTTCCAGGGACAGTCCGAGATTTAAAGAAACCATCCCGGTTTCTGATTTGATCCTGGAATGTCCCACTTTTCCTTAGGATGTCCCTATTTTCATTGGAGAAATGTTGGAGGGTATGCAGCGTCCCCCGAGCCAAAGAGATAAGTAACTATGCAACCTTTAGAAGACATCTGAAGGCAGCCCTGTATAGTTTTATTATGTTTTTATATATATAGGAAGCTGCCCAGAGTGACTGGGGCAACCCAGTCAAATGGGCGGGGTATAAATAATAAAATTGTTATTGTTGCTGTTATTGAATATGATGTCCCTATTTTTATTGGAGAAATGTTGGAGGGTCTTCACTACCACCATACAAATTCTTGGTGAGAAATTCAAGAAGTGGGTCCTCAAATGTGTGTTTGTGTTAAAGGCAGGTTTAGGCTCGAAAAGGCTGAAGACTGCTGCTCCAGTGTCTTACAAAATCTTTGGGAATCCACCCAGTTCGGTAACAACATGATGAGACTAATTTATTCCTTGACAAGCACTGAGGCAGCATACATTTTTTCCTGGATGCACACCCTCAAAGAATCTCTGCAGGAAGTTGAAGGCTTTCCCTCTTCATTATATTATTATCTTAATCCCGGCTGCTGGAGTTTGTCATAGATGTTGCTGATAATAATTACCACATCTCTTCACTGTCTAGGAGTTCGGAAGTCAGATTTCCCCTCTCCCCCACCCCCTTCCAAACTTTACATCATCCTTCTCGCTCGGAAAACTCTTCCTTTCTTTATGGGCTGTCTGTTGCGAAATGCTTTAGTCATCTCCGTGCCCCCAGCCTCCCTCACATCTCCCCGTTGACTTCAAAGAGCTAGCTTGCGTGATGCGGGGTTCATCCATGACAGTGAGATTTACACAACCTGACCCTATTGTCCATTGATGTAAAGGAGGCACTTTATGGAGTCTCCGTGAAGCCGGTCGTAAAAATCCCAGCCAGCCCGGCCTGATTAATGACCAGTTGCATAGCTGATTAACATAGTCAAAAACCGTTTTGTGGGCTATAGTTGTAACGCACAGGAAAATCTGCTAATTCACAAAACTGCTCCAGGCAAGCTTTACATGACCGCCCAGCGATAGACAGAACGCTTCTTGTGTGATTTTTCTTCTGTCTGGAAATGGAGATTCACTTACCAACAATATTCTTGTGCAATAAACAAATTTAGCCCCCTGAGGTATTCCTTGTGCAGAAAATCGAATCTGGTCATCAGTGGCTTATTGTAGCAATTGCTTGTGATTAAAATTATTTATGTTTTAAAGTAGTGGGAAGTTTTTCAGATTGAGGGAGGCATTCTATTACCAGCAACCTTACTGGGCCTCTATGATATAGCCATATAAGCCCATTCACCTCCCATTCTGCAGATTCAGCAGCTGTAGCCATAGGCACCAGCTCTATGGGGCTGAGGACACCTTAGCCTCCCCAAATATATTGTAACAGGGCTGAGCCCCCCCACCCCGATCTTGAGCTGTTGGGCCTCCCCGCAGATGCAGTGGACCTTGTAGTCTTCTCCCGATGCATGACGTCACACGTGTGCCTGATATCACACGGGCATGATGGGGTCTTCCAAAGTTGGGCAGAACCCGGCGCCAACGGCTGTAGATCAGTGGCAGAGCTCCAGGTCTGAGATTCAATTCCTGGCAACTCTTGGTAGAGCTGGGAAAGAAGAGCCCAGTCTGGAGAGATTCTGGTACCCAACACAGATAATGCAAAGTTAGATGGACTGTTGATCTGGTATATAAGGCACAGGAGGATCAAAATAATTGGGAGAAGGGTCGTGACTCAGTGGCAGAGTACATACCATGTGCAAAAGTTCTCAGGTTTGGGCTTAGCATCTTCAGGTAAGGCTGAGTAAGATTCCTGTCTTACTCAGGTGCTGCCATTTAGTGAAGACCAGGGGTGTCTAACCTTTGGCCTCCAGGAGTTATTGGACTACAAATCCCATCATCTCTGACCATTGGCTATGTTGGGTGTGTGTGGCTGATGGGAGCTGGAGTCTAACCACACCGATAGACAGTGCTGAGGTAGATAGCCCAATGATCTTACTCAATATATAAGGCAGATGGGTAACTCAGTTGGCATATGGTGCTGATAATGCCAAGGTTGCAGGTTCGATCCCCGTAAGGGGCAGGTGCATATTCCTGCACTGCAGGGGGTTGGACTAGATGATCCTCAGGGTCCCTTCCAACTCTAGGATTTTGATTCCTACGCTCCTAAAGCTGGGAAAAGTTTGGTCACTGATTATGGGGCTGTATATTAAGCCTGTTTTTGGAAGTGTTGGGGATTGGGGTGAGGGAAGACTTCTGAAGTTCCAGTTTGGCGATAAAAGTGCTGAACTGGAATCAGAAGGCGATTCCAAATAATTCTGCTATATGATATGTGTTTCTGTTTAAAGGTCAGGTAGATTTCCGGTGGTGCGTTAACATGTTTGGGCAAGAAAGCTGAAAGTAATGCTTAATCATTGCCTGTGCCAATTACATTAGTCTATATTGACTCTTGAACATTTGTGGGTGTGTTTTTTTAAAAAACAAAACAAACCCGGAAAGCTGCTGTTTCCAGTAATCAGATTCACTAGCCAGACACCAGCACCAGTGTTTTAGAGATTAGGGTGAAGGTGATAATCACAGGTAATGTCAGCCCAGACCCTGAGGGGATGAAGGGTGAAGGAGGTGGAAAAGAATCAACAGATAAGGGAAAGGAAGAGACAGAGTCATCGGCTGGAAGTGTATCCTGTGTGTGTATGTGGTTCGTAACTTGAAATGCAGAGGTGTATAAAATTATGTATGGCTAGATAAACAAGGTCCGTATAGTTAAAGCTGTGGTTTTCCCAATAGTGACGTATGGAAGTGAGAGCTGGACCATAAAGAAGGCTGATCACCGAAGAATTGATGCTTTTGAATTATGGTGCTGAAGGAGACTCTTGAGAGTCCCATGGACTGCAAGAAGATCAAACCTATCCATTCTGCAGGAAATCAGCCCTGAGTGCTCACTGGAAGGACAGATCGTGAAGCTGAGTCTCCAATACTTCAGCCACCTCATGAGAAGAGAAGACTCCCTGGAAAAGACCCTGATGTTGTGAAAGATTGAGGGCGCAAGGAGAAGGGGACGACAGAGGACGAGGTGGTTGGACAGTGTTCTCGAAGCTACCAGCATGAGTTTGACCAAACTGCGGGAGGCAGTGGAAGACAGGAGTGCCTGGCGTGCTCTGGTCCATGGGGTCATGAAGAGTCGGACATGACTAAACGACTAAACAACAACAGATAAACAAATGTTCTTCTCCCTCTCTCATAAAACCAGAACTTGGGGCCAGCCAATGAAGCTGAATGCTGGTAAATTTGGAACTGAGAGAACAAGACTGTTCTTCACACAGTGCAGCAGTGATGTTGTGTTTGCCAGAATGGGGATTGAGCTGGACAAAAGGCAATGGAGAGCATTCGGATGGCAGCATCAGCATCCTGTAGGTGTGCAAGCCCCTGCACAGGGGCTTGCAAAAATGAACCCCTCCCTTTCACTTTTATGTTGGGAGGGTTGCGGAAAACTTGGTTCATTGATTCATGTTTGGCGGGAATGACTCCATGTTTAAAACGTTTGGAAGTCTTCTTCTTTGGCGATCACTCGTAGCCGAGTAAGATTTCTTCCATAAACACGGTTTTAACAATGAGTCCGTAAGTGACTGTAGAGGCCAATTCTGGATCCACATGTCCTTCCACAGTGGGGACATTGGTTTTGGGGTGGGAGTTGATCATGGTGAGGGTTTGCCAAATGTGCCTTCCTCTTAGCGTGTTTCTTCCTTTCGTCCTGAGTTCAAGCATCTTCAAAACCCATGACACCTTTGGTAAAGGCTGTTCTCCAGCTGGAGTGCTCGCAGGCCAGTGTTTCCCAGTTGTTGGTGTTTATACTACATTTTAAAAGATTTTCCTTGAGAGAGTCTTTAAACCTCTTTTGTTGACCACCAACATTACGCTTTCCATTTTTAAGTTCAGAATAGTGTAGTTGCTTTGGAAGACGATAATCAGGCATCCAAACACCATGACCAGTCCAATGAAGTTGATGTTGAAGAATCGTTGCTTCAACACTGGTGATCTTTGCTTAATAAAGCATTCTCCATTATATCCACAATTCTTCTACTTTCTCCAAATCCTGCCTTATCACAGCTATCTTTAGACATAGGCAAAGGCTCCACCCTGCATCACAAAGAACTAATAGGCTTCTTACTGACCACAGCATGATTAGTGATAGCTCAACAGTGAGTGAACAGGATTTTGAGGGTCCTTTGGCATGGCAACCTCAGTGCCCCTCTTAACTTGGTGCTATGCAGCTTGCACTAAATCATGACAAGGCCTTCTCGGAGGTGGTTCCTTGTTTGTGACATATCATCCCTAGTGAGGTGCATCCGTCCCCCTCATTATTAGCATTCAGGAGTAATTTAAAACATCTTTGTTCACCCATATATTCATTGGCTGAAAGATACAGTTCCTGGCATCCTTGAAATTATTAGCTGCAGGGATAGGTGACTGATCTTAAATGGTTTCAGGTGTTCTTGATGTTTCAAAATGTCTGCAAAGTTTTTATGCTGTTTATTTTTTATTGCATTGTTTTGCTGCGGGATAGACATTTAATAAATATTTTTTAAACAACAACAACAACTTGCAAAGAGGTAAAGTATAAAAATTCTCCAACGCAGCACCTAATCTTCTTGGGTATTCTTTGCAAACATGTTGGGTTAGCAGGTTCCCTGCTTGCTTGTTGTTGTTGTTTAGTCGTGTCCGACTCTTCGTGACCCCATGGACCAGAGCACGCCAGGCACTTCTGTCTTCCACTGCCTCCCGCAGTTTGGTCAGGCTCATGCTGGTAGCTTCAAGAACACTATCCAACCATCTCGTCCTCTGTCGTCCCCTTCTCCTTGTGCCCTCCATCTTTCCCAACATCAGGGTCTTTTCCAGGGAGTCTTCTCTTCTGAAGAGGTGGCCAAAGTATTGGAGTATCCCTTCATGGATCACTGCCTTGCTGTGGCAAAGGGGCTTGAATAACTCAGAGAAGCTATGAACTATGTTGAGCAGGGCACCCAAGATGGACAGGTCATAGTGGAGAGTTTAGACCAAATGTGATCCACCTGGAGGAGGAACCGGCAAGCCACTCCAGTATCCCTGCCAAGAAAACTCCATGGACAAAGACAACTGCCCTGCTAGCTTGAGGCCCTGGCAAATGCCCAGCTGTACCACTTCCCGAAGCCAGTCCTAAGTGCGTAAATACCAAGTGACTCAGCCCAAGTCTAAATTTTGGCAAATCCAAAAGCAACAAAAGGAGAGATGGGAATGGTCAGTCGCCTGTGTCCAAAAGCATAATTGTTATAAACAGAGCTGGGGATTGAAAAATAAATAGACTTTCTCTGCTGCTAGGCTCCGTCAACGAGAATGGAACAATGGCCTAGGATGAGGACAGACGGCACCCCCTTCCTAAACACCCCCTTCTGACGCAGCCAGGACCTCCACCACGGGGTCCAAAATGTGTAGAGCAAAATATGCATTTCTGATCGTTTCGCTCACAGTAGGTCCTGGGAACCTGGCTTACATCAGACACAGTATAGTGGTACCTTGGGTTACAGGCTCTTCAGGTTACAGATGCTTCAGGTTACAGACTCCGCTAACCCAGAAATAGTACCTCGGGTTAAGAACTTTGCTTCAGGATGAGAACAGAAATCATGCAGCAGCGGCGTGGCAGGAGCAGGAGGCCCCATTAGCTAAAGTGGTGCTACAGGTTAAGAACAGTTTCAGGTTAATAACAGACCTCCGGAACGAATTAAGTTCTTAACCTGAGGTACCATTGTATTATTATTTTTTTAATGAGGAAATTATTTCTTCTTCAGTTAAATGTGAGTCACTCAGCTAATATAGACGGAGTCTATATTCTTATATTACTGAGTCCAGGCTCAGATGTTTTTCTTGTATCATTGTGAATTTTATTTTGCATCAGGTGCAGAGGTGTGCTAAAAGATTGGATGGATTGTATAGCAAAGCAATTTTAGGACATCGAAAGAACACAGAAAGCAGCCTTATACCGAGTTGGACCCAAGAATTAATGTTTTACATTTAAGGGCCATGAGAGCTAGAGTTTCCACCAGGTGGGCATTGCATGGGCAGATCCTATCTCCTTCTGCCATACCCACAAACCTACCCCTACGTGATAAATGGGAACCACACCGGGGTGAAGGCATCCTCCTTTTGAAAAAAACCATACTTTTCAGATATATACATTTCACTGATTTTACAGTCATTTTGACATTTTGAAACTTGACTTCCTTCCCCCCTCCCCTCTCTCTCCCCCCAAATTCTTTGCTTATTTATCTGTTTTGCAACACAAGAAAAACTTTAATAAAAACTAATTTAAAAAAGAGAGAGGATAAGACAAATCCATGGAAGTGTAATAAACAAAAATCTGCCCTTATTCCCTTATGGGGGACACAAGAGCCCTTATAGAGTCCTTTGTAGGTTCTCATAGAATCATAGAATCATAGAATCATAGAATCATATTATTTTTTTTATATAAATATTTATTGAGATTTTTTAAATACAAAATGCAAAAATGATAAACAATGTAACATGTATCATAACACATTTTTCAAAACTTCTTTGGACTCCCTCACGTCTCCCACTCCCACTTGCATCATTGTGAACTTTTTCCAGCAATTTATCATCTTATTTACATTCTTAAATCTCGTTCAATTAATTTAATCTAATAATTCTCCAAAAGTTTTATATTTTCCTCAATCTCACTTATCGTCAAATTCAAATCTAATTCAATGGTAGGCAGTTATTTATGATCTAGCATCCTTCTTAGCCTTCGACCAAATTACAATACTTTTGTAAATAAATCTTGAATTTCTTCCAGTCTTCTTCAACCCTCTCTTCTCCCAGGTCTCGAATTCTACCAGTCATCTCGGCCAGTTGCATATAGTCCATCAGCTGCATCTGCCACTCTTCCAGTGTGGGTAGATCTTAAGTTTTCCAGCTCTTAGCGATAAGTATCCTTGCTGCCGTTATTGCATACATAAAAAATGTTCGGTCCTTCTTTAACACCTTCTGGCCGACAATGCCCAGAAGGAAGGCCTCTGGTTTCTTAGTGAAGGTATACTTAAATACCTTTTTCAACTCATTATATATCATTTCCCAGAAGGCCTTCACTCTAGGGCAAGTCCACCAGAGGTGAAAGAATGTTCCTTCATGTTCTTTACATTTCCAACATTTATTATCAGACAAATGGTATATTTTGGCAAGTTTAACTGGGGTCATGTACCATCTATATATCATTTTCATTACATTTTCCTTCAAAGCATTACATGCAGTGAAGTTCAGCCCAGTGGTCCACAACCTTTCCCAGTCCTCAAACATGATATTATGCCCAATATCCTGAGCCCACTTTATCATAACCGATTTAACCATTTCGTCTTGTGTATTCCATTTCAACAGCAAGTTATACATTCTTGATAATACCTTAGTTTTTGGTTCTAACATTTCTGTTTCCAACTTTGATTTCTCCACCTGGAACCCTACCTTTTTGTCATTTTTAAAAACTTCTTTAATCTGAGCGTAATGTAACCAGTCTCGCACTTTATCCTTCATTTTCTCCAAACTCTGCAATTTCCAATTGTCTCCGTCTTTTTCTAATATTTCCCAATATTTTGGCCATTTGGCCTCCATATTGGGTCTTTTTTGGGCCTTAGCTTCCAGAGGTGAAAGCCACCTCGGAGTTTTATTTTCCAATAAGTCTTTGTATTTTGTCCAGACATTAAATACTGCTTTCCTGACAATATGGTTCTTAAAGACCTTATTGATCTTAACCTTATCGTACCATAGGTATGCATGCCAACCAAAAGCATTGTTAAAACCTTCCAGGTCCAATACGTCAGTGTTTTCGAGAAGTAGCCAGTCTTTTAGACAGCAAAAAGCTGCGGCTTCATAGTACAACTTTAAGTCCGGCAGGGCAAAGCCCCCTCTTTCTTTTGCATCAGTTAGTATCTTAAACTTAATTCTGGGCTTTTTGCCCTGCCAGACAAATTTAGATATATCTCTCTGCCACTTCCGGAAGCACTCTGTCTTATCCATAGAATCATAGAATCATAGAGTTGGAAGAGACAACAAGGGCCATCGAGTCCAACCCCCTGCCAAGCAGGAAACACCATCAGAGCACTCCTGACATATGGTTGTCAAGCCTCTGCTTAAAGATCTCCAAAGAAGGAGACTCCACCACACACCTTTTTCTCCATCGGTCGGAGAAAATAACAGGTGCCAACCAGAGAATATTGAGAAGCAAAGCAGCTCGTAATCCTGATCTTTATTGAACTGTTGCAACAGGGTGCTCCCTTCCGGTAAGTTTCGCCATATCTGCATATTCCACCAGTTTTTGTATCCATTCTTCCTTTGTTGGGACTTCTTCTAGGGGTGAAGGCACCCTCCTCTGTCCCCGTGCTAGTTTGAGTTGGTTAGCTTTTCTAGTAGGGTGGTTTCCCATACATTTGGGCAAACGTGGTCCATGTTCACTCCTCTGAAAAGTATCTACAGATGGTACCTAACACCAAGGAAGTGGTCTTACCTCCTTTTAAAGCCATCCAGGGTGGTGGCCATAACTGCCTCTTGCAGGAGCTAGTTTGACAATACACTGCTGTACTGAAGCACTTTCTTTTATCTGTCTCAAATCTTAAGAAGCATGTAAGCCTAATACTCACTGCAGATGGTGACAGCAGTCATTAAATTAAAAGACACCTGCTTCTTGGGAGAAAAGCAATGACATACCTAGACAGCATCCTAAAAAGCAGAGACATCACCTTGCCAACAAAGGTCCGTATAGTTAAAGCTATGGTTTTTCAGGTAGTGATGTATGGAAGTGAGAGCTGGACCATAAAGAAGGCTGATCGCCAAAGAATGGATGCTCTTGAATTATGGTGTTGGGGGAGACTCTTGAGAGTCCCATGGACTGCAAGAAGATCAAACCTCAGCATTCTTAAGGAAATCAGCCCTGAAGGACAGATCGTGAAGCTGAGGCTCCAATACTTTGGCCACCTCATGAGAAGAGAAGACTCCCTGGAAAAGTCCCTGATGTTGGGAAAGATGGAGGGCACAAGGAGAAGGGGACGACAGAGGACGAGATGGTTGGACAGTGTTCTTGAAGCTACCAGCATGAGTTTGACCAAACTGTGGGAGGCATGGAAGACAGGAGTGCCTGGCGTGCTCTGGTCCATGGGGTCACGAAGAGTCGGACATGACTAAATGACTAAACAACAACAAAAAGCCTAATGCATGCTGTGGCTCGTTCACATCATGCACCTGGACCATTATCTTTCAGAGGCATCACTGCAATGTGCTTCAGAAGTCCATCGTTTTGTAATACCCTTAGCTCCTTGATTCCGTCTTTCTTACCGATAGGGTTTCAACACATATACTATTGGGTAATGATGGCAAACAGAAAGCTTTTCTCAGCCTGAGCTTGCAAGGATAGAAAAATATACCATTTTGTTATTTATCTCTCTGGGATTTTGGGTGAAGGGGAGGCAGGGTAAAGGTCTGTGCTGGAAAATCCCAATCTCAATTCTTCATGGTAAAAGTGTATTAAAAAACTAAACCACTGGCAATTGGGTGCTGAAATCAGCCTCAGCTGAATCACATCACCTTTCCTAATGGTAGGGCTGGGTCATCTGGGAGAGGAGCCAGCATGCACAAATTCAAATCTATGATAAGCCATGACATCCATATGGGGAAATTGGCCTTGGGGCAAACTGACAGCTTTTAATGGAGAACAAGGAGTGTCACCAGCGGCCATAGGAGACATTACTTGGTTAGATGGACCAACAGTCAAAATAGCATCATGCATGTTGGCAATCAATTTGTTTGACAAGGACATCAAAGTTTCCTATCAAATGAACATTAAAAATGGAATAGTTTTCATTGTTAACCTGGTTTCATAACTCAAGACACTCCCAATAATAATATATATATATACTTAAGCCGCATTGTGCTGATTGAATACTTTATAATCTGAATATTTTTGGAATGATATTTGCCCAGCAACTGGAAAAAAAGCTTACCTTTGTGGTTATTATTATTATTATTATTATTATTATTATTATTATTATTTTGAAGTGAAGTGATTAACTTTCTGGGCCAGAAATTAGCTCCTTTAAATATATGAGCTAAATAATTCGTGTTTTATATATAGATGAAAAAAAAACAAAAAACCACAGATGGATATGGAGGAGGTAAAGATGTCCATTTGTCCTACTTCACAGAGGACAGATCTCTAGTTGAAAGATGGTCCAGTAGAAGTCCAATTGAAAGGTAAATAACAGGTTAGCTGGCCTGTCTTCCTTCCTATTCTAGTGTTTGTGTGTATCTTGTGTGTGTGCACAGGCAGATTTTATGCATATAAAAACATCCTCATTTTTGTGATGTATTTCAGAAGCACACAACTAATCAGCCTAGAGAAGGAATTTTTAAAATTCCTTTGTAGAGTTTCCATTACTACTGTATTCCTTACTAGATGCCTGAGAAGTGGTAACTTCTTCTTAGACATGGGTACTTTTACTGCTTTTTAAGAATACAAGAGAAGTCCTGCTGGAACAAGCCAAACACCCATCCATTCTATTTCTCTGGTAGGATCTGAATACCTTAATTGACAAAAAAACCCAAAACCTTTAAGCGGTTTACAAAACCAATATAAAATGTTTGCCCAAGTGCAGTTAAAACCAAACAGTAAAAACAAATTTACATAGAAATTATCGATACGGGTAAAACCAGCCGATTAAAACAGATATAAATAATAAAATTATATTTCTGGGACTCTGGCTAGAGTTGCTTAAACAAAAAATATATATTAGCAGGTGCTCCAAGCAATGCATTGAAGGCCCCTTTCTAATATTAATCTAGTCCAGCTGCCTTTTATCTGACAAACATTTAGTAGCCAATCTGCCACAAACTAAAAAATAAGAAGTTCACAAAACCACCTTGCCGCCTCTGAACTGGAAATCCATCTGGATCTCCCCATTCAGTTTTGAAACATCATCTTGGATTAAGACGGCCATGTAATTGCACCCTGAGTTTGACCAAAACCAGGGGAACTGAAATAACATGCCCAATGCATGTTTCTGATCCGAGAAGGATTAGGAGTGACTGGAAGTGTTGTGAGAAAGCCTTTTCCCAGGAGATCTCTCGCCCAGATAGCTGACCAGAGGCCTCTTTTAGTTTGTGAACTTTCAAGGCACCTTTCAGCATCCTTTGATGTGAGCTCTCTGCTTCCTGCCATGCCAAAATACAAAAAACAACAACACCCACCCTCGCTCTCAACATTGTGTCGATGCAAATCGAACTTCTTTGGTCAACATAAACTCACCTAAGCCTGCGCTTTGAACTGCTAACACCTGGGAGACCAGATCCTTGTAGACCTTAAAGATGGGGATTTAAGAGTATGTTTGTCTAGAAGATGCTCTATTATCTCCTTCTTAGCAAGCTCTCAAGGCATCCTATTAACTTATGCAAAGGAGGAGGAGCCATTTGCTTTGAAAAGCAACACAAGCCGGGAAAGAGAGTTAAAGTTCAAACTGTATCCTTTACTGCTCTCTCTCTCTGTGTGTTTAATGCAGTTGTTTGTGGGCAGGATGGATGCGGGGGGGGGGGGTCTTCAGGCACACTATATTTGTCAGAGTCCTTAAACAAATGACTTAAGGATGGAGTTTCCAGTCTTTAGAGCAATAGAGAGAGAGAGAGACTCCTTTGTGTTTGTGGATTCAAAGCAGGCTGTTAATGATACCTGAATGTAATTACTGTTTGTTATTGCTATGTGGTGTCTTCTTAAATAAAGGAGAAGAGAGGAAAGCAGAGGGTAAACAAACTTCATGGAGACCAAGAGAACTTCAAAAGCCAAGCTAGGGCCACCCCAGAATCCAAACACAGCTTTCCAGCTCCCAGCTCCTTAAAAGCAACAAAAGAGTCTTGTGGCACCTTAAAGACTGATTAGCAAATTTATTATAGCATAAGGAACTTTCATGCAGTAAAGTCCCACTTCATCAGATGCATGAAGGCATCGTCCTGAGTTGCAGGCACACATTTAGCCGCATATACAGGCATGGTTGGTTGGCTGAAATTGCAAGCCGTGAGGTCAGAGGAAAATGAAATGCAAAAGACTACAGAGAGTAATAATTATGTACTTAACAGTGGTAATTCGCAAAAATTTAAATTTAAAAATGTTAATTTTAATTTAAAATCCTAAACAGCCTCGGGCCAGTATACCTGAAGGAGCATCTCCACCCCCGTTGTTCAGCCCGGACACTGAGGTCCATCTCTGACGGCCTTCTGGCAGTTCCCTCACTGTGAGAAGCGAAGTTACAGGGAACCAGGCAGAGGGCCTTCTTGGTAGTGGCACCTGCCCTGTGGAATGCCCTCCCATCAGATGTCAAAGAGATGAACAACTATGTGACATTTAGAAGGCATCTGAAGGCATCTGAAGGCAGGAAGTTTTTAATGACTGATGTTTTAATGTACTTTTAATCATTTGTTGGAAGCAGCCCAGAGTGGCTGGGGAAACCCAGCCAGATGGGTTGTTGTTATTATTATTATTATTATTAATTTATTTATTCCCTGCCCATCTGACTGGGTTGCCCCAGCCACTGTAAGGTAATCATGAATGGAGTTGTTCTAGGGGTGAACCAATGGAGGAAAAAACTGAATAATATTTCTGAACCCCTCTAACTTGATCAGATTATTTTAGGGGTCTCACTGAAATCTGCCTTGTTTGACTTTTTTTGGTCCTTCTTCGCCCTTGGCCTTAAGGAATCAAAGTGAAACAGCTGGAAGGTCATATGGGGCCTTGACCTGAGTAGAAAAGTTCTGTTTTCTGCAAGAGAGCAGTTGTGCGTGGCTATGGGTTGTGAGCAAAGGGAATATGACATTTTGGGCATGAGAGCTAAGAGAAAGGTTGAGGACAGCAAGGGAGCAGATCTCACTCTTCCACTGTGCTCCTTCTAGATCCACACTTGCTTTACTGTAGTGTCAAATGCACCCTGGCTGCTCGCCAGGTCTGAATTGAACTCTTAGTTAATTGCCATGCTGGAGTCACGCTGAATATTGTAATTGAATGTTCATTAACTGTACGATAACTCAGTTGGTTAGAGCATGGTGCTGATAACGCCAAGGTTGCAGGTTTGATCCCCATAATTTTAGAATATCTAACCGTGAAGATACACAGAATGAAAGGGTTTAAGCTCAGTAAGAAAGAGGAGGATTGGTTTGAGAAGATATTGAATTATTTGGGTAGGTTTGAACAATTTGGGGCACTTAAAATGTTAAAAGTTAAATAAACCTTGTGGATGGAGGAGGGTTAACGTATATAAAATTGTACATATGGTTAATTTGAATATGTTACTATTGATTATGTATACCCAATGTATCAGCCGCCTTGGGGTTTCACTGTTTGTGTTTTGGTTGTTGGTAAAATAAAATAAAATAAAATAAAATAAAATAAAATAAAATAAAAAAGTGAATGGAGTTGTTCTGCCTCATGTCTATTTTTGCTTCTTCTGATGGCCTGGTTTGTTAGATCTAGCCGCAGTTTCCAGAACCTTCTTTCCCCTTTTCATGCTGTCATCCCTTTTAGCAGAGTGTGTTGCATTTTTTTCCATGCCTTTAAAGTTTCACTTGGATTACTTTCTGTTGTCACTTTAGGCGCTGGGCCAGCCGAACAGAGGCTGAACTGGAGATATAAATTTCACTTTCATGTGCACACGAGTTGCACAAACCCTGAACTGTAAGAAGCCTTCTATCCAAAAATGACATAAAATAATAATTGGTTTGTGCAATCCTTTACATGTCAGCGATGGAACTCGTGACTATTAGGAAGCAGATTTTAAAGAAGCCGATATTTATTCAATTTCCCAGTGTGCCTCGTGGCCCGAAAGATTGGGGAGACTTCTGGTCTAGGTGCACACTGTACAGCTTGAATATCTGTGGGCTTCTCCAGATATCAAGCTGAACATGCCTAGGGGATTTGAAAAGATGCTTGAGGGCAGAGGAAAACTGCAGCAAAAGCTAGGTAAAGGTAAAGGGACCCCTGACCATTAGGTCCAGTCGTGGCCGAATCTGGGGTTGCGGCACTCATCTCACTTTATTGGCTGAGGGAGCCGGCGTACAGCTTCTGGGTCATGTGGCCAGCATGACTAAGCCGCTTCTGGCGAACCAGAACAGCGCACGGAAATGCTGTTTACCTTCCTGCCGGAGTGGTACCTATTTATCTACTTGCACTTTGATGTGCTTTCAAACTGCCAGGTTGGCAGGAGCAGGGACTGAGCAATGGGAGTTCACCCCGTTGCAGGGATTTGAACCGCCGACCTTCTGATCGGCAAGTCCTAGGCTCTGTGGTTTAACCCACAGCGCCACCCGCGTCCCTAGAGCAGTTTACAAGTCACTAAAATAAATACATAATTTATTTCAAAAGGAAAATCGACTAGGAGGGAGGAGCAAAAGCTAGGCCTGCTATAAAGCTTTATTGAAAAGTAGTGAGGTTTGGAGTCATTTGCTTGGAAATTCCTGCCCCCCCGGGGAACATGATCTTGGTAACTTCAGTTCCACTAGCCATGTTATAACAGCCGCACGCAGGCATAATCCTGCATCCCATTTTATGGGTGTTGCATGTGCAACAGTATTCTTAGACTCCAAGGAGAACTACTGGTTTCTAACCGACAAAGATGTATTGCAGCAGGACTTCAAACGATACAGTGACATGTGCAGAGAAAGGGAGATCATCTGCACACATTTACACCGAGAGGGGAAAATCGAGTGCTGTTTTACAACTGGAGCAATATTCCGAGAATCAAATCCACCGAGGGATAAAGTCAGCCCAGACTGTAAAGTGAGAAAAGGGGGAGGAAAAATGAAAATGTTCCATAGGCTTTAAAGGTCTCGGAATTTTAATACAATCTAATTTGACTGGCTGTGCTGTGGTCAAGGCTTTGGCGCTAGAGACAATGGAGGGGGAGGTTGCCAGCCCTGGCCCCAGAGAGTGCTCTGGTAACTTTTTGAAATGTTGCAGGATCTGTTTTTAAAGATACAAGAGCCTTCGCAAACTCTGAAGCTTGTAACATAGAGTGGTAGGGGACAAAATCTAGACTTGGAACTTGTATCAATGTTTAGAAGTTTCACGGGGAAGGGCGGTGTCAGAGCTGCCCCTAGGTCCCAGCTCACAGAGGACCAACGCCCGATCGTCGTTATGTACAAAAGTCTTTATTGAAGTTCAACTTCCATTCCAAAGCCGCAGCGCGCAGCTCTACGTCTTAAACCCTAGACCAGCGAAGTCCCGTCTGAATCTCCTCCCCTCTGACACCAGTTTAAGATCCTAGCCCTGCTCCACCTTTTCCGTTGTTCTCTCCTCCTCTGGGTCCTCCTGCCTGCTGGGGCTTTCCCCTTTCTGGACTCTTCCAACACTGAGTCGGCTGACTCCTCCCCCTGTCTCCGGCGGGCAGGAGGACCCGGTTCCCAATCCTCATTCTCTGCTGTCCCGAGCTCCTGTACATTTGAACTTGCCTCTCGCGCCAACCCAGTGACCTTCCTCCTGACCGTCACACTGCTTCTGTCACTGCTTCCCTCTTCTGGGATACTGCCCGGATCTGACCTCCCCTCCGTTGTCTGGCTCTCCGATGGAGGCGTGGCCAGCCCTGACTTATCTTCACTCCCTGGTGTGGAATCCTCTGCCCTCGATACCTGGGACTCTTCCCCCCCACTATGCTCTGGTGGGGAAGCTGGTCCTGATTTCCAACTGCTACTCTGGGAGTCCCTGCTGGCCCCTTGCTCCTGGAGTGTCCCCCTTGGGAATCCCCTTGCCCTGGCCACCGGCGCCCCCTTCTGTGAATCTTCCGATTCGCTGGAGAGGCTCATGGAATCTCTCGGGCCACTGTCATCTTCTCCTACGCTGCCCTCAGATTCTTCCCCTTCGCTCTCCATCTCCCCTCTTCCCTGTGCTTCTGCTCCTGAGCCCCTGATAGGCGGTGTAACATCTGCCTTTGATGCAGAAGGCATCCAGATGGACCCCCAACATCTTCATGTGGGCATTAGAATGTCTCTCTTTTTAAACCCCTGGTAAGTAGAGGTAAAGGGACCCCTGACCATTAGGTCCAGTCGTCGCCGACTCTGGGGTTGCGGCGCTCGTCTCGCTTTATTGGCTGAGGGAGCCAGCGTACAGCTTCCGGGTCATGTGGCCAGCATGACTAAGCCGCTTCTGGCAAACCAGAGCAGCACATGGAAATGCCGTTTACCTTCCCGCCGGAGCAGTACCTATTTATCTACTTGCACTTTGACGTGCTTTTGAACTGCTAGGTGGGCAGGAGCAGGGACCGAGCTCACCCTGTTGCGGGGATTTGAACCACCGACCTTCTGATCAGCAAGTCCTAGGCTCTGTGGTTTAACCCACAGTGCCACCCACTTCCCGCTTTGATCTATAGGCTACCACTAAAACGAGGCTGCATTTTATGCTGTACTCTAACTTATATTTTAATCAATTGTTTGTTGGGTTTTTTTTTGTTTTTTTTTTGTTCTTAATATTTTTACTGTATTTATATCCGGTGTTAGCTGGCCTGAGCCCGGTTTTGGCCGGGGAGGGCAGGGTATAAATATATTATTATTATTATTATTATTATTATTATTATTATTATTATACCTTCCACACCCAACAGAGACTTATCCATTTGTAATCTTGGAGCCAAGTCTACAAATCATGTCTACTTCCCAGAGAGCACACGTTGCGGTGGGATCATCAAGACCGACCTCAATGCTGTTGTGGGTGGGCGCGATTGGAAAGCCACAACAACCTGACTGGTGGTCCCTTGAGGTCTTGGAGTCTTAACACGCAAGCTGGCCTTATAGCTACAACATCCAGGGTAATTTCTGCCATTTTCCCCTGCATCCCTCTTTGCCATCTGATTAGAAGATTTGGTGAACTTTAAAGCTTGCCACAATTTTGTGACCTTTTAATTGGTTCTAATAAGTGTATTGCTCAACTGGAGATTTTCGAGTTCTCCCCACCCCACCCGAGGTTTTCTATGAACCAACATGATTACATTTTTTAAAAAACCCTGAGACATGGTCCCTGCAGCCAGTGATTTGATGAGTTGCGTGCTGCCTCAGGGACCATACAGTTGAAAAGCAGGATGAGAATACTGTAAATAAATAAAAAATATAAACTTCACGTCTTGGAAGGTGGACTGCACAACTTGATGTTATAATCCTGGATAAGGAACAATGCCTTTAAGGTTTGGGGTGGGGGAATTACGCTCTAACAAAATGTTTTGTTATTGTATTGAATGTCAAATTCGGATCACATCCTGGGGTAAATGCTCAGTGTTTATTCAATCTCCATGCTGTTTCCATGAAAAGAGGGATGTCTGGACAACTTCAATTGCCTTCGCATCTGGCTGAGATGTAGCAAAGCAACAAAAAGATGCTCGCTTTAGCCAGCCGTTGGACTTATCCACACTTAATTTTCCCCTGCTCTTTCCAGGTGTATGCTTTAAAGCTCAACTGGAGCAAACAGCAATCCAAGGAAGACCTGAATTGACGTTTGCTCCGACTGAGCACTGAAGAGCAGGTTTTCATGGGGGAAAGCTCTAGGGCAAAGAGCCCCCAAACACTGAGCTTTTAAGCGCAGGCATGTGCCTGGAAAGTGCAGGGCAACAAATAAATGTAGATAAATAAGCCCACTGTCACAAATGAGGATTGTTGTTGTTTAGTCGTGTCCGACTCTTGGTGACCCCATGGACCAGAGCACGCCAGGCACTCCTGTCTTCCACTGCCTCCCACAGTTTGGTCAAACTCATGCTGGTAGCTTCGAGAACACTGTCCAACCACCTCATCCTCTGTTGTCCCCTTCTCCTTGTGCCCTCCATCTTTCCCAACATCAGCGTCTTTTCCAGGGAGTCTTCTCTTCTCATGAGGTGGCTGAAGTATTGGAGCCTCAGCTTCACGATCTGTCCTTCTAGTGAGCACTCAGGGCTGATTTCTTTAGGAATTGATAGGTTTGATCTTCTTGAAGTCCATGGGACTCTCAAAAGTCTCCTCCAGCACCATAATCCAAAAGCATCAATTCTTTGGCCATCAGTCTTCTTTATGGTCCAGCTCTCACTTCCATACATTACTACTGGGAAAACCGTAGCTTTTAGGGACCTTTGTTGGCAAGGTGATGTCTCTGCTTTTTAAGATGCTGTCTAGGTTTGTCATTGCTTTTCTCCTGGTTTATGTTAAAGGGTGGTTGAAGAGCAGAGAGGTAGCTCAGTTGGTTAGAGCGTGGTGCTGATTATGCCAAGGTTGCAGGTTCGATCCCTGTCTGGGACAGCTGCATCCTCCTGCATTGCAGGGGGCTGGTCTGGATGATCCTCAAGGTCCCTTTCAACTCTACAATTCTATGATTCTATCTTAAGGGAGTCCCTGAGGTGGAGGAACAGAGGGACAGGGCTCTTGGGTTCAAGGTAACCTGGCAACTTTTTCCTTATTTCTCCCTCCCACCCCATCCTTCTCTTTGCTGGCCACCAGAAACAGCTGAGAGATGGGGGTGAAGTCACGATGCTTGCTTCCCACCAGGTGGGTTGCTGTTGCAACAATTTGCAATTTGGTTCTGGCAGATCCTGCCAATGCGGTGCAGTGATTCAAATGTCAGGCTCCAATATAGAAAACGCTCGTTCCGATCTCTATCCAGCTTTAAAGGCCACAGGCTAGATCTGAGCAAATCACTCAGACTGCTTACACCCTAACCCATTTGTCGTACCCAAAAAACGTAGTTTTTTCTCTCTCTACCAGGAATCATTCATTCTCAAGCTCAACATGCTGCTTTCAATCTAGATTGATTCCAGATCCTGCCAATCCACAAGGGTGAGTGTCGTTAATTGTTTGGAAACCCTTCCCGTGGTTAGTTTATCCATGGATGTAAGCTAGCCTTCCTAATGCTTACCCAGGATGGGGACAAGATGAAGATGGTAGCCAGGTTTCTTCAACACGCAGTGAGGATCTGTGAATGTTATGCAACAGTATTTTGATTGCTAGATTTTGCTGAGCGATTTTATTGCACTGCACCTTTCAGAACTTTGTCTATACAGTGGTACCTCAGGTTACAGACGCTTCAGGTTACAGACTCCACTAACCCAGAAATAGTACCTCAGGTTAAGAACTTTACTTCAGGATGAGAACAGAAACCATGTGGTGGCAGTGGGGGGGGGCCATTAGCTGAAGTGGCACCTCAGGTTAAGAACAGTTTCAGGTTAAGAACGGACCTCCAGAACGAATTAAGTTCTTAACCCGAGGTACCACTGTATGCCAATAAAGGCTGGAGATTGAAATTGGGTTAAACCAAAATTTTTCATCTTTGCACATGCCCTGGGTGAATGAAAAAAGATGCTGTATTGTGATCTTAGTATACACCCACCTACAAGTCATTGGGCAAGTGTACATACCCCTCCCCTCCCCCAATTTATTTGGTCCCCCTACATTTGTTTTCAGTGTGCAATGAGCTTTTACTTTCAGAGTGAAACCAGCTTCTCAAGAAGCACTTTTCAGAGGCTTCTGTCACAGTGTCCTGTTGCGCCAGAAGGGGTTTAGTCATGCTGGCCACAAGACCCGGAAAACTGTCTGCAGACAAATGCTGGTTCCCTTGCCCTGAAAGCAAGATGAGCGCCACACCCCATAGTTGCCTTTCACTGGGCCTAACCATCCAGGGGTCCTTTGCCTTTACCATTACCTTTATTATGCAATGTATCTAGACTGGCTGTGGACTATGTAGAAAAATACCAAGTGCTGGGTCTCCACTGATTCTAGGATAAAATGCTGTGCATTTGCAGCCACGATGTAGAGCTATGATTTCTCCAAATCATCACTAAGCAAAACATCACACCTGGTGACCTGTCTAAGTCTAGGTAGTTCTGTAGTAGAACTACATAAATTGTATAGAAATTTATTTATGTATGCTACTACAGCAGGAAGAATGTTACTTGCCCAAAAGTGGAAAGAAGCAGAACTCCCAGAAAAAGAAGATTGGATACAAAAACTTAAGGAATATGCAGAAATGGCAAAACTTACCGGAAGAATAAGAAATCAAGATAACAAACTTTTAATAAAAGAATTGAAATGGTTTATTGAATATTTACAGACAGATTGTAAACAGATAAAAACATTAGCAGGATTAATGTAATAACCTGCAGTTTTATAAGAGTATATATTTACAGTAGATAAATAAATGAGCAAGTTAAATAAACTTGGATATGCAGAAGATATTAATAAATTAATTTAAGTAACCGCAGAAAGAGGGGGAAGGAAGTCAAAATTTGGAAATGTTAAATCAAGTGTAAAACTAATGAAATGTATAAATTTGAAAAAAATATTAAAAAACTATTTTAAAAAAGGAATTCAAAAGTATAGAATGGAGTGGTCAGTGCAGGCTCCTGAGAAATCCAACTTTCTTTTTATTTCTTTAAATGACTCCTAACAAGTTTCTTGGCATTATGGTTGGGAAGATAAGCTGCGGAAGCACATGCAATTCCTACTGAAGCCTGAGAAGTGCCTGAATAAGATTCCTAGCAGCTTATTTCAGGACTAAATAGAGGGGGGCAAAGTCCTCGGTCTCCACTGAATCTAAAATAAAACTCATAAAATCATAGAATTGTAGAGTTGGAAGTAACCCCCAAGGCTAATCTAGTCTACCCCCCCCCCCCCGCAGTGTCCAACATGGAGCTTGAACCCACAGCCCCTGAGATTAAGAGTCTCGTGCTCTACCGACTGAGCTATCCAGTTATGTATACATAAGCATTCAGTTGGAAGGTGAGTCCTGTCTGACTGAGCCCTAACCTACCTTACAGGGTTGTTGGGAGCCAAAATTCTGCCCCGAGTTCCTCGGGAGAAAGGTAGCACATAGATCTAAAGGCAGCATGTACTGTAGATCTGCCGTTCTGCACACTCTCCAAATGGCAGCTTCTTCTTTCCTTCTAGGGCGCCCTGCCAAACCCCTGTTCTTCCCCGCAGCAAATCAAGAGCTATCACCGGCGGGTAACAACTTGCAGACACAACTCACTGGCTGGAAAATGTTCCTGACAGCAACAAGGAAGCTCACATTATCCATCCCTCGTATCCGTGAAAAAAGCTTAAATCAGGTACGCCACAGAGCTGGGTTTACTGATCAAAGCAAATTCATTCCAGACAAAAACAGAAAGGAGGCTCAATTATTTCCTAGTAGGGCTTAATGGGCTGCAATTGAGGAGAAGCATTTTTATGAATTAAGGGGTTGAGTTATGGTGATCAATGAGGTGCCAATCAAAGGGCCCTTCCTCCCAGGCAGGTGATAAAGGGCGCTTGCTACAGTGCAGCTGAAACCACATGAAATGACCTTGACTCTAGTTAGCAACTGGAAGGATGCCAAGTCAGTCATATTCCATATTAGCACAGCAGATGTGAGGGTGCTGGTCCCTTGAAGCTTAATTATCGGTGCTGCTTACTATCCCGGTTGCTAGCGCAGGACCATCAATGGGCACACTAGTTCAAGGTGTATAACAACTACTGCTGAATTTGCTTCTGATATTGCAGTCCCCAGTATTTACCCACTTATGGCCAATATGTCCTCATGGGCCAGATTAGGACCTTTGCTGGACACAGGTTGGTCCATGTTCACCCTAAGCCCTCTTGAGGCATTATAACTAGGGGTTCAGCCAACACACGAGGGAAGGGCAATGGGAACAAGTGTGTAGATCTTGCTCTGTTACTATTCTGGGTTCTTTCTGCTCTGGTTTAGGGTACGATTGCTGTTCTGCTCAGGGCTTGCTTGCTGGAATTTTGTTGCCCAAGGTGAGACCAGGATGCTGGAGAGCCAGTGTGGTGTAGTGGTTAGAGTGTGGGACTAAGACCTGGGAGACCAGGGTTCAAATCTCTGCTCTGCCATGAAGATTAAGTGGGTGAACTTGCAGGGACGGAGGAAGGGGGGTGCAGTGGGTGATCGCTTGCAGAGGGATTTTGAAATTAGGCTAAGCACTGAAGCTTGATCACCTCTCACGTGGAGCTGAGCCTGTTGACATTTCTTACTGAAAGGTGCAATGGGGAGTGAGAGCAGTGTCAGTCTGGGTGGGGCAGGCATGCAAGTGAAAAATGAAGGCACTCTAGGCTCCATCAAGCATCATAGACGAGCAAGGGATGCGAGAAATGGACAGTGCCCTTTTGATATTTGTGAGGATGTCAAAGAGCCAGATAAAATGGCTAAAAGGAGAGGGAGAATCCATGGCTGAGGGTGGTGTCCCCTCCTGTCCCAGCCGCCCTTTCACAGGGGCAGAGGGCCTTCTTGGTAGTGGTGCCCACCCTGTGGAACACCCTCCCACCAGATGTCAAAGGAAAAAACAGCTACAGTGGACACTCGGGTTGCGAACGTGATCCATACGGGAAGCACATTCGCAACCCGCAGCGCCGCGTTTGCGCACACACGGATTGCGATTTGGTGCTTCTGCGCATGTGCAAAGCGTGATTTAGCACTTCTGTGCATGCACAAGCGCCAAAACCCGGAAGTAACCTGTTCCGGTACTTCCGGGTTCAGCGCAGTGCACAACCCGAAATCATGCAACCCAATGCATCTGTAACCCAAGGTATGACTGTACCAGACTTTTAGGAGACATCTGAAGGCAGCCCTGTTTAGGGAAGCTTTTAATATCTGAAGGACTATTGTATCTTAATCTTTTGTTGGAGCCACCCAGAATGGTTGGGGAAACCCAGCCAGATGGGCAGGGTATAAATTATTATTATTATTATTATTATTATTATTATTAGCTCCATTAAATTGCACAGCTTTTATCCTGACAGTTCTGCAAGAGGACACTGGTTGCTGGTTATAGAGGTCTGCCTGTCGAGAAGAGCCAAAATCAGGCACCCCTATGCATACATCCCCAGAGTTTTGCTTCGTAATTTCCGTTTTTCCTTTCCGACTGAAATTTCACCAGAACTGGGGTGGGACAAAGGCTTAAGGTAATTCCTGGAATCACAATTAAATCCAGCCAATGGGGGCACATAAGGTCTGGGGGAAATCCCACTGGGATTTCAGGTAGGATTCAATCACGTACCAGCAAACTGAGGTCTCGGAATCAGAGTTGATCTGGAGGTCTTGCACAACGACCCTGCTTCCCCAAACAATTAGACTTTTTGCAATAAGTGACCGGGGGTGGGTGGGGTGGGCAGATGCATTGGAAAAGAGCATGGCAATGCTTCGAACACACCCTCACCTAATCTCCCTGCAAACGAATGAGGATGAATATTCAATGAACAGGTAAGCTAGAATGAGCCTTTGTGAACCACTTGCATCCTTTGTGTTATTTGTACATGTGTGCAAATGTTTCTCTTCCTCTAACACACAATGCTAAAATCAACTGTGTATTGGTTCTAGTTTTATTATTGTTAAAAGCGGCTAGAAAAGGAGACAGGGAGTAGCCTTTCAAGGAATAATAATTCATGGAGACCCTGTCTGCCTTTCTTGGCACTGTCCCGCACGAGGCAGCTGGCCTGTAATGGCATTTTAATGGTGTCGTAATACGGTGCTTCTTTTAGGCGTGTCAAGTAGTAATGCTTCATCACACTCCCACTTTTGGCAGGCGCTGCCACTAAGCATGGCCTGCGGGGGTTTCACATAAGCAGCCATGTCTGCATCCAAGTATTCTTTCAAAGTCTATATTACCAAAGATCCCCAGAGGCCACTGCAAAGAAAAGAAGAGAAACGAAAGGAACATATATCTCCGTGTTTCTCCCCCTCCCCCCCACCTCTATTTCTTCTTCTGTGGCATATTCTCATCTAACTTTATGCAATTCATACAGCTGCATAAAGCAGTTTATTGCAGGGAGTAATTTTGAATTGTTTCTTCAACTTACCTCAGGGTGTTGTGACCCAGCGTAGTTTAACCTGGGTTATAAAGTGTTCGTGCTGCTTCCGTTGCAAGGAAAGTGGGATTTTGTGTGTGTTTTCGGGGAGAGATTGTCTTTTTTTTGGTTTCGTTAATTATTATACGTTTTATGTTTGGGTATTCTCTTATTTGTGTGCACCATTGGCTATGCAAATGATTACCCAAGTGACGCTGTGGGTTAAACCACAGAGCCTAGGGCTTGTCGATCAGAAGGTTGCTGGTTCAAATCCCCGCGACAGGGTGAGCTCCTGTTGTTTTTCTTAGTTCCTGCCAACCTAGCAGTTCGAAAGCACGCTAGTGCAAGTAGATAAATAGCGGCGGGAAGGTAAACAGCATTTCCGTGTGCTACTCTGGTTCGCAAGAAGTGGCTTAGTCACTCCCTCGGCCAATAAAGTGAGATGAGTGCCGCAACTCCAGAGTCGACCACGACTGGACCTAATGGTCAGGGGTCCCTTTACCTTTACTTTAACTAGTAATAAGATTAATTCATCCCATTTTTATACCACCCACTTTATTCGAGAGCCAGTGTGGTGTAGTGGTTAAGAGCGGTAGTCTCGTAATCTGGGGAACTGGGTTCGCGTCTCCGCTCCTCCACATGCAGCTGCTGGGTGACCTTGAGCCAGTCACACTTCTTTGAAGTCTCTCAGCCCCACTCACCTCACAGAGTGTTTGTTGTGGGGGAGGAAGGGAAAAGGAGATTGTTAGCCGCTTTGAGACTCCTGAAGGGGAGTGAAAGGCGGGATATCAAATCCAAACTCTTCTTCTTCTTCTTGAGATGGGATGCGATGGCATGCGTAGTCTTTCGCCCTCCTGACCCCCATCCTGGGTAGCAAAAAGGTCTCAGAGGTAGGCTGCAGTCTTGTATGTATTTACTTGGGAGAAAGTCCCACTGAGCTCAATTGGACTTACTTCAGAAGAGACATGTACAGAACTGTACTGTTACAGGTGCTTATTGAAACCAACGAACCCACATGTCCTTGCCTTTGTACTGAGTTGTGTTTTTCAATTAAATTGTACACTGTCCTGCACTTACTTCAAGGTCTCAAATAGGCAGCTAGACCGAGCTTTCTGTAATATGCACATTTATTTGAGCATAACTGATTAATTGGCTAAAAGGCAGAGGGTTAACAGTGCAATCCTATGCATGCCTACTCAGAAGTTAAGTCCCACTGAGTTCAATGGGGCTCATTCCCAGGTAGGTCTGTATAGGATTACAGTCTTAATCCACACACAAAAATACCCCCCCAACCCTCCCAGCCCTCAAATCAGTTGACAGCCCTAATGGCTTCCATTCTAATCTTAACAGAATTTAAGCTTACCAAAAAGGAAAGGAAATGGTTTACATCCTGCCACTTGGTACTGAGGGGCAAAAGAAGGAGACTATTAAAAATGTATATAATATGAAACTAGGAGGTCACTACAGGTTACTCTCCAGGAGCACCGACAGAGCCATGCAGAGAAATTAATGCCTGCCTTGAAACTGTTCCACTAATATAAGTTTCCTCCTAGCTCTGTATAAAATCAAACGGATTGCTCAGTGTCTCATTTCTATTGAAATGTGTTTTCAATTTAGAATTTCTTCCCGCCCGCCCCCCCCTTGCACCCGCTCACTTCCAAATCCACCCGCTAATATCCAAAAAGAGGGGGCCCAAACGCTGTTCTGACAAAATGTCCCTCTATAGCTTGTGGGTAATGAAACCCAGACGAATTTGCTGCCCACCGAAGAACGGCAAATGTGGTTTTCAAAATGATGGGTGGGTAGGAAAGGGAATTAAGGAGCAAGTGAGGAGCACCACTTGGGGAAGCAAAACAATACTGAAGAGATAGCAAAGTGGAACAGGAAGAGATGTAGAAGATGGACGAATCTGAGTATTTTGGTTTCCTTCAGTTTCTTGTTTTCCCAATCTTAAGTTCTGTTTTCTATCCGTTTTTAAAAAAACAGCCACATGAAAATTCATTGCCATGTTCCTGGCATGGAGAAAGTGGACAGAGACAGGTTTTCCTCCCACTCTAATAACATTTGAATTCAAGGACCTCCAGTAAAATTGAAGGCTGGGTGGTGCAGTGCAAAGCTGAACTATGGAACTTACTCCCGCAGGAGGAAGGATGGCTTTAAAAGAGGACTGGACAGATTCATGGAGAAGAGGACTGTCAATGGTTACCAGTGGTGTAGTGAGGGATGCCAGCGCCCGGGACTGCATGGAGAGGGAAGAAAATGGAAGTGTATGCATGTGCATTCGACTGCCTAACCGCATCCATGTCACCTAGGAGATTGCAGCCACAGAGATAAGAAAAGAAGAGTTGTTCCGTTATCTGGAGAGGTCACACCAGGCATAGGCAAACTCGGCCCTCCAGATGTTTTGGGACTACAACTCCCATCGTCCCTAGCTAACAGGACCAGTGGTCAGGGATGATGGGAATTGTAGTCTCAAAAATATGGAGGGCCGAGTTTGCCTTTGCCTGGGTAACACATACAAACACACACACACAAGCTGCTTTACCAAGTCAGACAATTAGACCATCCAGCTTACTGCCAACTGGCAGTGTCTCTTTAGAGTTTGAGACAGGAGTCTTTCCCAGTCGAAGAAGAAGAAGAAGTTATTATTTATACCCCGCCCATCTGGCTGGGTTTCTCCAGCAATTCTGGGTGGCTCCCAACAGAATATTAGAAACATGATAAAACATCAAACATTAAAAACTTCCCTAGACAGAGCTGCCTTCAGATGTCTTCTAAAAGTCAGATAGTTGTTTATTTCCTTGACATCTGATGGGAGGGCATTCCACAGGGCAGGCACCACTACCGAGAAGGCCCTCTGCCTGGTTTCCTGTAGCTTCACTTCTCGCAGCTTCACTGCCAGCAGACCCTCGGAGTTGGACCTCTGTGTCCGGGCTGAATTATGTGGGTGGAGACACTCCTTCAGGTATACTTACCTAGTCTAACCTGAAGCTGCCGGGGCTTGAACCTGGGACCTTTTGAATGAAAAGCAGATGCTCTTTCACTAAGCTGTGCCCTTTCTCTGTGCTTCCTCAGGCTGCCAGAACTCTCCTGGGCTTCAGAACCTCCTCACACACCTCTCTCACTATTTCTGATTTCCAGAAACCTATATTCAGAAGTTTCACTGCCTCCAGGCAGAGCGTAGACCATCATGGTCAGCAGCTACTGAGAACTTCCATGAATGCATTTTCCCTGGTACATCTTGTTCACCTTGCAGGAAGCAGCTAGGCCTTACCTACTTGTTATGACTCCTGACCTGCGCTCTGGCCCCAACTCAGATCTCCATGCGTCAGATACACCAAGCGGCCTGCAATGCCCCTGTTGATCCATCTGCATTATATTATGTCCTCATTTATTACCAAGTGTGGTTTTCAAAGGGGATTCATTAGAGAGATGCAACCCGTTGCACAACGAAGGGACTGTTTTTCTTCCCACCGCTCTCGCCTTCCCTCCTCTTCTCAAGTTTCTCTTTCCCTCCCTTGCGATGGCAGGGATATGAGATGCTGGTGGGACAATATTTTGGATCCAACGCCAGTTCATCTGTTCTGGACAATTAATGTGGGTGGCAAACAATACCTGACTCAACCCTTTCCCACCTCTCCTTTCTTTTTGGTGGCTGCCAAAACCATGAGAAGTGGTTAATTATCTTCTACAGCCTGTCTCTTACTTAATAAGGTGCCGGACTGCTGCACTTCAGTCTGGAAAATCTGGCTTCCTCCTAAGAGAAACAAAGGGATAATTATATGCCTGTGCAAAGAAAGAGAGAGAAAATAAATATGATTCATAGGAGAAATAATTTCAATAAGCGCCTAATTTGTGTTTTAAGCAAAAGCTCCTAGGATTCATATGTTCAGGCCCAACGCATAGTCCACACCTTGGGTAGCCACTTATCCATTGCCACAAAGAGGACACATATTTGCCTAAATACAGTTACAGATAGGTAGCCGTGTTGGTCTGCCATAGTCAAAACAAAATAAAAATAAAAATTTCCTTCCAGTAGCACCTTAAAGACCAACTAAGTTAGTTCTTGGTATGAGCTTTCGTGTGCATGCACACTTCTTCAGATACACTGAAACACCAGACCCTTCTATATAGTGAGAAGGTGGGGAGGGGTATTATTCAGAAGGGTGGTGGGATTGGGTGATTGGCAGATAGCTGTGATGAGCCTGTTGACGACTCTTAACGACTGCAATAGGTCTTACAGGAAAAAGCAAGGGGTGAGAAGGTGAAAAATGGCTTTGTCATGTATAATGAGATAAGAATCCAATGTCATTGTTTAGACCAGGTCTCTCCATGGTTTTAAGTTTGGTAATAAGTTGCAATTCAGCAGCTTCTCTTTCCAGTCTATTTCTGAAATTCCTTTGTAATAGAACAGCTACTTTGAGATCTTGTATAGAATGTCCTGGGAGATTGAAGTGTTCTCCTACTGGTTTCTCTGTCTTGTGGTTCCTGATGTCAGATTTATGTCCGTTTATTCTTTGGCGTAAGGTTTGGCCTGTTTGTCCAATATAGAGTCTCTATATTGAGAGTCAACAGGCTCATCACAGCTATCTGCCAATCACCCATTCCCACCACCCTTCTGAGTAATACCCCTCCCCACCTTCTCACTATATAGAAGGGTCTGGTGACTTTTGTTTCAGTGTATCTGAAGAAGTGTGCATGCACACGAAAGCTCATACCAAGAACTAACTTAGTTGGTCTTTAAGGTGCTACTGGAAGGAAAAAAAATTTTTTATTTTGATTTGCCTAAATGTAATGGTTCCAAGTGGTTGCTCGAGAGCAAGCAGGCAATTACCTGCCTACTTGGCTGTAAAGCCTTGCTTTAGCTGCAAAACAAACGTTATCTGTCCAGAGTGCCACTCTCCCGTGGCTGGCTCATTCACTGGCAGAATCCGTGAGTGGGTGGCCCTTAAACTTTCCCCAGCAAAGTAATTTCTTGACGCCCAGTCTGCGCCTCCCCTCTCTGCGCGGAAGCTTACTGCGCAAAGAGGGCGTGGGTAACGGAGGACCCCTCTCCTCCCCCCTTTGACCAGGCAAGGTCTCCTGGCACCGCCTCACCTCCTCCGAGCCCTGCAGCTCCTCTCCACTGGAGGTGTGGTTACTCTCCTCCGTTGAGGAGGAGCTACTTCTCACAATCCTTAGAGGCTCTCTGTACTCCATCCGGCTTTTCCTCTCTCCCTCCTGAACCATGGCAGTTCCCTGACAATAAAATTTGCATTTGATCATTTATATGTATAGAATCATAGAATCTTAAGAATTGGAAGGGACCCCATGGGTCATCTAGTCCAACTCCCTGCAATGCCGGAATCTCAGCTGAAGCATCCATGACAGATGGCCATCCAACCTCTGTTTAAAAACTTCCAAGGAAGGAGAGTTCACCACCTCTCATGGGCGTCTGTTCCACTGCTGAACTGCTCTTACTGTCAGAAAGTTTTCCAAATGTTTAGACAGATTCTCCTTTCTTGCAACTTGAAGCCATTGGTTCTAGTCCTACCCTCCAGAGCCTCATTTATAAAGACATTAAACAACAATGGGCCCAGGACAGAACCATGTGGAACCATGTGGCACCCTATTTGTCACTTTTTTCCAGGGTGATGAGGCACCATTAATGAGTACTCTTCGGGTCCCGTCAGTCAACCAGCTACAAATCCACCTAACAGTTACCTCATTCAACCCATATTTTACCAGCCTCCTTGCAAGAATATCATGGGGGACTTGGTCAAAAGCCTTACTGAAATCAAGATGCACAAAGATAAGATGAAATAGTGAAACAAATAGAATTGGAAATAAACCTCATAACGGGAAAGATTAAGATTAAGAAAAGTGATGGATAATGAAAATAATAAGCAAAATGTATAAGGAAACTAATATAACTAACAGTAGTTGTAAATGAATACAGACAGACAACAAGAATTGTATAAACATGAGGATTTATTGTATAAACATGAGGATTTATTTGTTTATGGATACACTATGGACAAATATGGAAAATGAATAACAATATACAAAATGGAAGAAAATAATGCGATAAAATTATATGTGACATAAAAAACCAGAAGAAGGAAGGAGAGAAGTCAGCTCTGAAGAGCAAGTATAAATGTAAAATGTAATACAATAAGTGTACAATGGTACCTCGGGTTACATACGCTTCAGGTTACGTACGCTTCAGGTTACAGACTCTGCTAACCCAGAAATAGTGCTTCAGGTTAAGAACTTTGCTTCAGGATGAGAACAGAAATCGTGCTCTGGCGGCGCGGCGGCAGCGGGAGGCCCCATTAGCTAAAGTGGTGTTTCAGGTTAAGTACGGACATCTGGAACTAATTAAGTACTTAACCTGAGGTACCACTGTATGTGGAGTATCTAATTGAAAAACTAATAAAGATTATTTGGAGAGAGAAAAAGAGATCAAGATACACTATATCCACTGCATTTCCCTGATCCACCAAGTTTGTAATTCCATCAAAAAAAGAAATCAGATTGTTTTGGTATGACCTATTTTTGATAAATCCATGCTGGGTCGTAATAATCACAGCATCCTTTTCTAAATGCTCACAGACCAACTGTTGAATTAGCTGTTCTAGGAGCTTCCTTGATATCGATGTCAAGCTCACCGGTCAGTAGTTACCTGGGTCTTCCTTTCCCCCCCTTTTGACAGTGTTTGCCCACCTCCAGCCTGTAGTGACATCACCTATTCTTCAAGAATTCTCAAAGATAATAGAAAAAAAGCTCTGAAATTACATCCACGAGCTCCTTTAGTATACTTGGATGGAGATCTGAATTCACTTAAAGTAGCTAGGTGTTCCAGTACTACCTCTTTTCCAACTGGGCTGCAGCTCCCTCCTTACCTCATTTTTTCTGTTATCACCAGGTAGCACGTTTATTTTATTCAGTAAGATTTATATATGCTTCACACACAAAATAAATAAATCTCCAAGCAGTCTCCCTAAAACTGGAATGAAAGAGTAAAAACTAGCAGTGGAAACTAACTTTTAAAAGCAGTCAACATAATCAAATTATCATCAAAATATAGACACAAACAGCAGAGACATCACCTTGCCAACAAAGTTCCTTATAGTTAAAGCTATGGTTTTCCCAGTAGTGATGTATGGAAGTGAGAGCTGGACCATAAAGAAGGCTGATCGCCGAAGAATTGATGCTTTAGAATTATGGTGCTGGAGGAGACTCTTGAGAGTCCCATGGACTGCAAGAAGATCAAACCTCAGCATTCTTAAGGAAATCAGCCCTGAGTGCTCACTGGAAGGACAGATCGTGAAGCTGAGGCTCCAATACTTTGGCCACCTCATGAGAAGAGAAGACTCCCTGGAAAAGACCCTGATGTTGGGAAAGATGGAGGGCACAAGGAGAAGGGGATGACAGAGGACGAGATGGTTGGACAGCGTTCTCGAAGCTACCAGCATGAGTTTGACCAAACTGCGGAAGGCAGTGGAAGACAGGAGTGCCTGGCGTGCTGTGGTCACGAAGAGTCGGACACGACTAAATGACTAAACAACAACAACATTTTCATTGGATAAATGTTGGAGGGTGTGCTGCACCAATTTTACTGGGACATCCCAAATCTACGGAAGCCATCCTGATTGGATCCCGGAATGTCCCATTTCCCACCTTCCAGCACCACCACTGAGCTCAGGGAGGAGAAGGAGCTTGCAGTGGCACTGTGCTCTCACGTGAGTCAACTGACACCCACAAGAGTGCAGCAGCAAAAGACGTGTAAGCTGGGATGGCCCAATCGGTAGAGAATCATAGAATTTGCAGAGTCGGAAGCGACCACAAGGGCTATCTAGTCCAACCTCCTGCAACACAGGAATATTTTGCCCTTGAGACTCTTAATCTCATGCTCAGCCGAGAGCATGATGGGAAGTGGAATAACCATGCATGCCGCCACCTTAAGCTTCTTGGAAAAGGAAGGCTGGGATCAACAACAGAGAAATGGCGCCGACCATCGAATTCAACTTTTCTTGCATAGAATGCACTTATGCATATCTTCTACAGTGGTACCTCGGGTTACATACGCTTCAGGTTACAGACTCCACTAACCCAGAAATAGTACCTCGGGTTAAGAACTTTGCTTCAGGATGTGAACAGAAATCATGCTCCGGTGGCACGGCAGCAGTGGGAGGCCCCATTAGCTAAAGTGGTGCTTCAGGTTAAGAACTGTTTCAGGTTAAGAACGGACCTCCGGAACGAATTAAGTACTTAATCCGAGGTACCACTGTATAAGGAAAAACACAGATCCAACCTATTAACTTCAAGGAGTTCCCTTGCTGCTGCTGAGATCAGCCCATCAGCGTTGGAAATCTTCTGTCATTACCTGAAATGCATTGACCAGGAATCCAACACTGTGTGGCCCTGAGATGTCAGTTGAAGTTCTGATGGCAGATACCCCTCCCCTCACTTGCCACCTCCTTTTCTGACATCTGGTAACAAAGTGCAGCTCCCTTCTGAAGAAGTCCGTGGGAGGTTAAAGGCTAATGATATCAAAAACCCGAGGCTGTCTGGTTTATTGTAAGCCTTGTTTGCTTTAGATCGAGCTCATTGATCGGAATGAAACACCCACCACTGGGAAAGGAAATGTCTTCAAAAGTGAATTAGCAGCCTGGGTCTCAAAAAAGGAGATTGAGCTGAAGGAGCTTGGGATGGAGTCGGCTTTCAGAAATAGGCTGCAGCCTCATTAACTGGGGTTAATGACGTTTTCCTTCTCCTTGATGGGCAGCCTTCTCAAGCTGATGAGCCACACCTGCCCCAATACGAAATGTAGGTTCACATATAGTAAAGGTAAAGGTAAAGGTACCCCTGCCCGTACGGGCCAGTCTTGACAGACTCTGGGGTTGTGCGCCCATCTCACTTAAGAGGCCAGGGGCCAGCGCTGTCCGGAGACACTTCCGGGTCACGTGGCCAGCGTGACATCGCTGCTCTGGCCAGAGCCAGAGCCGCACACGGAAACGCCGTTTACCTTCCCGCTGGTAAGCGGTCCCTATTTATCTACTTGCACCCGGAGGTGCTTTCGAACTGCTAGGTTGGCAGGCGCTGGGACCGAGCAGCGGGAGCGCACCCCGCCGCAGGGATTCGAACCGCCGACCTTTCGATCGGCAAGTCCTAGACGCTGAGGCTTTAACCCACAGCGCCACATATAACACCTTATAAAACCTTATCCCACCAGAGCTTAGCATCCCTAGAGGAGGGCGTTTGAACAAAGGATCAAGATCCTTGCTGGGTACAAGAAACTAATCATATAGTTCTCTGTTGGTGACCTGTTTTATCTACCTAGGTTCCTAGCTACCAGCACCAGACCAGCAGCTATTCCATCAGGTTACAGTAGAAGAGGGGACAGAATGGATGCAGGACCATGCCATCAGCACATCTGAGAGACCAGCAACTTTCGTTGTATCCTCTTATTGAATTTTTCCATCCCAGCCAGTCATTAGAAGAACCTGCAACTGAGAACTTGAACCCAAGTTTGCTTACTTGCTCCTCCCTCCTAGTCCATTTTCCTTTTGAATTGTGTCTTTAAGTCTGAGCCGGTCATTTATGTATTTACAGTGGTACCTTGGGTTCCATACGCTTCAGGTTACAGACTCCGCTAACCCAGAAATAGTACCGCGGGTTAAGAACTTTGCTTCAGGATGAGAACAGAAATCGGGTTCTGGCGGCGCGGCAGCAACAGGAGGCCCCATTAGCTAAAGTGGTGCTTCAGGTTAAGAACTGTTTCAGGTTAAGAACGGACCCCCGGAACAAATTAAGTACTTAACCAGAGGTACCATTGTATTTTAGTGACTTGTAAGCTGTTCTGGGGATGCGGGTGGTGCTGGGGGTTAAACCACAGAGCCTAGGACTTGCCAATCAGAAGGTCGGCGGTTCGAATCCCCACAACGGGGTGAGCTCCCATTGCTCGGTCCCTGCTCCTGCCAACCTAGCAGTTCAAAAGCACGTCAAAGTGCAAGTAGATAAATAGCTACCTCTCCGGCAGGAAGGTAAACGGCGTTTCCGTGTACTGCTCTGGTTTGCCAGAAGCGGCTTAGTCGTGCTGGCCACATGACCCAGAAGCTGTACGCCGGCTCCTTTGGCCAATAAAGCAAGATGAACGCCACAACCCCGGAGTTGGCCACGACTGGACCTAATGGTCAGGGGTCCCTTTAACTTTACCTTTAAGCTGCTCTGAGAGCTCACTCCCTTTTCTTTTTCTTTTGGCTGGTGAGTGGGATAAAGGGGGCGGGAAAACATATTTGTCAGAGCTGCCCCTAGGTCCCAGCTCACAGAGGACCAACGCCCGATCGTCGTTATGTACAAAAGTCTTTATTGAAGTTCAACTTCCATTCCAAAGCCACAGCGCACAGCTCTACGTCTTAAACCCTAGACCAGCGAAGTCCCGTCTGAATCTCCTCCCCTCTGACACCAGTTTAAGATCCTAGCCCTGCTCCACCTTTTCCGTTGTTCTCTCCTCCTCTGGGTCCTCCTGCCCGCTGGGGCTTTCCCCTTTCTGGACTCTTCCGACGCTGAGTCGGCTGACTCCTCCCCCTGTCTCCGGCGGGCTTTAGGACCCGGTTCCCAATCCTCATTCTCTGCTGTCCCGCGCTCCTGTACATTTGAACTTGCCTCTCGCGCCAACCCAGTGACCTTCCTCCTGACCGTCACACTGCTTCTGTCACTGCTTCCCTCTTCCGGGATACTGCCCGGATCTGAGCTCCCCTCCGTTGTCTGGCTCTCCGATGGAGGCGTGGCCAGCCCTGACTTAACTTCACTCCCTGGTGTGGAATCCTCTGGCCTCGATACCTGGGACTCTTCCCCCCCACTATGCTCTGGTGGGGAAGCTGGTCCTGATTTCCAACTGCTACTCTGGGAGTCCCTGCTGGCCCCTTGCTCCTGGAG
This sequence comes from Podarcis cretensis, assembly GCF_951804945.1. Taxonomy (NCBI): domain Eukaryota; kingdom Metazoa; phylum Chordata; class Lepidosauria; order Squamata; family Lacertidae; genus Podarcis; species Podarcis cretensis. The sequence continues at coordinate 78,948,775 of NC_137176.1, forward strand.
TGTCCCCCTTGGGAATCCCCTTGCCCTGGCCACTGGCGCCCCCTTCTGTGAATCTTCCGATTCGCTGGAGAGGCTCATGGAATCTCTCAGGCCACTGTCATCTTCTCCTACGCTGCCCTCAGATTCTTCCCCTTCGCTCTCCATCTCCCCTCTTCCCTGTGCTTCTGCTTCTGAACCCCTGACAATATTTAAATAAATAACCACCACATTGACTACTCATGGGATAGAGATGCCTAAAGTCGTGACGGAAAGGAAGCAGTTCAGTGGTATTTTGTGGGCATGTCCACACAAGTATCGAGAAGATGCACTCGCCATGTGCTCACATGCAAATCAGGAGCTTCTAGAGAGGCGGGGAGGGGAGTGAAATTTGAGGGAAGCAAGTGAACACACATGGAGACTAACACTCCTTCTGAGAGAGAGAAAAACCCATTCCTCAGAAGGTAGCATTTGGTCAGGGACAAGTTTCTATCTCCTAAAAAAAGGGACTATCTCTGGTAAACACAGGGAGTTAAAGCGGATCAGAGAATCTTTGTATATGACCACACATGATAATGTTTCTCCTGATAATGATGCTGTCACCTCATCATGTTCAGGAAATCTTGGGGCATATGAGGCAAGTCACCAAAGCATACAAGAGATGTCCCTGAACTGAACTGAACTGAACTGACCTGAGATAGAACTGTTTGTATTTCATAGAATCATAGAATCATAGAGTTGGAAGAGACCACAAGGGCCATTGAGTCCAACCCCCTGCCAAGCAGGAAACACCATCAGAGCACTCCTGACATATGGTTGTCAAGCCTCTGCTTAAAGACCTCCAAAGAAGGAGACTCCACCACACTCCTTGGCAGCAAATTCCACTGTCAAACAGCTCTTACTGTCAGGAAGTTCTTCCTAATGTTTAGGTGGAATCTTCTTTCTTGTAGTTTGGAACCATTGCTCCGTGTCCGCTTCTCTGGAGCAGCAGAAAACAACCTTTCTCCCTCCTCTATGTGACATCCTTTTATATATTTGAACATGGCTATCATATCACCCCTTAACCTCCTCTTCTCCAGGCTAAAAAGGGACGCAGGTGGCGCTGTGGGTTAAAGCCTCAGTGCCTAGGACTTGCCGATCGAAAGGTCGGCGGTTCGAATCCCTGCGGCGGGGTGCGCTCCCGCTGCTCGGTCCCAGCGCCTGCCAACCTAGCAGTTCGAAAGCACCTCCGGGTGCAAGCAGATAAATAGGGACCGCTTACCAGCGGGAAGGTAAACGGCATTTCCGTGTGTGGCTCTGGCTCGCCAGATGCGGCTTTGTCACGCTGGCCACGTGACCCGGAAGTGTCTCCGGACAGCGCTGGCCCCTGGCCTCTTAAGTGAGATGGGCGCACAACCCCAGAGTCTGTCAAGACTGGCCCGTACGGGCAGGGGTACCTTTACCTTTACCTTTATCATATCACCCCTTAACCTCCTCTTCTCCAGGCTAAACATGCCCAGCTCCCTTAGCCGTTCCTCATAAGGCATCGTTTCCAGGCCTTTGACCATTTTGGTTGCCCTCCTCTGGACACGTTCCATTTTGTCAGTGTCCTTCTTGAACTGTGGTGCCCAGAACTGGACACAGTACTGCAGGTGAGGTCTGACCAGAGCAGAATACAGTGGCACTATTACTTCCCTTGATCTAGATGCTATACTCCTATTGATGCAGCCCAGAATTGCATTGGCTTTTTTAAGCTGCCGCGTCACACTGTTGTACTTTTCAAAGTACTTTTCAAAAAACAAAACAAAAACCCAGGGTCCTTTCGTTGGGGATAACTCAGACGAAAATTCCCAGGTACAGTGGTACCTCGGGTTAAGTACTTAATTCGTTCCAGAGGTCTGTTCTTAACCTGAAACTGTTCTTAACCTGAAGCACCACTTTAGCTAATGGGGCCTCCTGCTGCTGCCGTGCCACCGGAGCACAATTTCTGTTCTCATCCTGAAGCAAAGTTCTTAACCCGAGGTACTATTTCTGGGTTAGCGGAGTCTGTAACCTGAAGCGTATGTAACCTGAAGCATATGTAACCTGAGGTACCACTGTATTGGAAAAGGTTATTTATTTATGCCACTACTGCGACTCATGTTTTGTTAGCCCAAAAATGGAAAACGAGCAAAGTCCCAACTAAAGAAGAATGGCGACTTAAACTGATGGAATATGTGCAGCTTGCAGACCTAACATATAGAATAGAAGATCAAGAAGAATATATGTTTAGAGAAGATTGGAAAGTGTTTATTGAATATATTTGAATATATTTGAAAATGTGGGCAGCATTAATATTCAACAGTGTAAATAAGTTTTGATGGATAATAATGGGATACTGAATGGTTTAGTTTATATAAAATATGCAAGTATTTCTGTTGTGCAAAATGAACTATGGAAAGAGAGGAAGGGAAGTCATTGATATTTTAAGGTTTTTAAGTGATTATTCTAAAATGTAAAAAACACACACACACACACACACACACACACACATATATCAGTTTATAAGCCCACAGGTCTTCATATGTCCATAGGCCGCATGTGGGTGCAGGATCCGATCCCCTTGCAAATACTCCCTTTTTGGGAAAGGTGATTGAGAGGGTTGTGGTGCAACAGTTTGCAAGCACTCTTGGATAAAAGTGGCAATCTGACCCCATTCCAGTTTGGGTCTGGCCTGATTATGGGACTGAATCACCCATGGTCGCCCTGATGGATGACCTTTGTTGAAAAAACGACAGGGGGAACGCGACCCTATTATTCTTACTTGTGGCTTTGGATACCATTGACCATGGTATTCTCTTGAATTGGCTCTGTGAGTTGAGAGAAAGTCAGCAGGGTGCAGTGGTTAGAGTATCCAACTAGGATGTGGGAGACCAGGGTTCAGATCATCACTCTCTCACTGGCTGTCAATGGACCAGTCACTGCCTCTCAGCCTCAGCCATCTCACAGGGTTGTTGTTGATTGAATGAGGAGGGGGAAAAGCATGTATGCTGCCTTGAACTCATTGGAGGAAAAGGTGGGATGAATAAACACTGCATTAATAAATATCAGGGATACTGTTCTACAACAAGAACAATTTTATTATTTGCATGCCGCCAATCTGACTGGGTTGCCTAAGCCACTCTGGGCAGCTCCCAACAGAATATTAAAAACACGATAAAACACCAAACATTAAAAACTTCCCTAATGTTTCTAAGAGGGATGCGGGTGGCACTGTGGTCTAAACCACTGAGCCTAGGGCTTGCCAATCAGAAGGTCGGTGGTTCGAATCCCTGTGACGGGGTGAGCTCCCGTTGCTCAGTCCCTGCTCTTGCCAACCTAGCAGCTCGAAAGCACGTCAAAGTGCAAGTAGATAAATAGGTACTGCTCCGGTGGGAAAGTAAACCCCATTTCCGTGCGCTGCTCTGATTCGCCAGAAGTGTCTTAGTCATGCTGGCCACATTACCTGGAAAAACTGTCTGTGGACAAATGCTGGCTACCTTGGCCTATAGAGCGAGATGAGCGCCACAACCCCAGAGTCGTCCACAAGTGGACCTAACGGTCAGGGGTACCTTTACCTTTACTAATGTTTCTAAAATGTAAATTGCTTGGAGATATCTCTAGGGAAGCTATTTATCAATCAAATTAGCACCAAATAAATAACATAATCCCTTAGTGCATGCATCAAGAAACCAAGGTCCTATCAGCCTCTTTGAAAATTCCTGGAGTAGATTTCAGAATCTGAAATAGAGTCTTCAGTGCATTATAGAGTTTTGGTAGTGTAGAATGCATTCCTTCTGCCACCCTCCAAGACCTTTTGGAGTAGAATTAAGATGTTCCTCAACTCCGTATTCTAGACAGTACAAACCAGTTAGCATATGAAACAAAATAAAATAAAAACATAAAAAAATTCCTTCCAGTTGCACCTTAGAGACCAATTAAGTTAGTTATTGGTATGAGCTTTCATGTGCATGCACACTTCTTCCATGCACACGAAAGCTCATACCAATAACTAACTTAGTTGGTCTCTAAGGTGCTACTGGAAGGGATTATTTTATTTTATTTTATTTATTTAGTTTTGTTTTGACTACGGCAGACCAACACGGCTACCTACATGCAGTTAGCATATGGTTTGCCAGCGAAATGAAAGTTGCAGCATTGGTCCTGATGGCATCTCTTTGCTGAGGAGAGCATTGGATATAATCACACTAACACTCTTGATTCAGGTAGGTAGCTGTGTTGGTCTAACACAGTCAAAATAAATTAAAAAAATTAAAAAAATGTCCAGTAGCACCTTAGAGATCAATACCCAGTAAAGCCTCAGCGCCTAGGACTTGCCGATCGAAAGGTCGGCGGTTCGAATCCCTGCGGCAGGGTGCGCTCCCGCTGCTCGGTCCCAGCGCCTGCCAACCTAGCAGTTCGAAAGCACCTCCGGGTGCAAGTAGATAAATAGGGACCGCTTACCAGCGGGAAGGTAAATGGCGTTTCCGTGTGCGGCTCTGGCTCACCAGAGCAGCGATGTCACGCTGGCCACGTGACCCGGAAGTGTCTCCGGACAGCGCTGGCCCCTGGCCTCTTAAGTGAGATGGGCGCACAACCCCAGAGTCTGTCAAGACTGGCCCGTACGGGCAGGGGTACCTTTACCTTTTAAGGTGCTACTGGACAACATTTTTTAGTATAACGAAGTGACTTCTTTCTGCTTAGGTTCATGGAAAGGATAATCCAGAGGAAAACACCCAGCATTTAGATAGGGAGAAGACATTCTCACTTCAGACTTCAAATATTAGCATTTAGCTAATCTTTACATTAATCCCATTGCTCTTCTTTTATCTCTTTAAGCCCCTTTATGCTATTAGCGATGGCATTGTCCCCCCCCCCCCAAATGAACAATTCATTCAGCTTCACCTTATCGAAACTGTATCTAATCAGTTGATGGAACCATTTAGGAACAGGGTCTGAAAAGATCCGTGGTTATTTTATTGGCACAGCCCTAATGCCTTACAGCTCGGATATCTTTCTCATAAGGGCTTGCCTTAGAACAATGTGACAACTATCACATTTGCCAGAGATAAGGAGATGCAATGCTGCTTGAAGGCCCAAAGAGGCAAGGAGACCCTGTGAACTGAGTGACCCTAGAGTTGGGCCATGAACTGCAGCCTGAGATGTCAGGAGCTGGGGGGAAGGTCACTGGTCTGAAGCAATATGCAAAGCAGAGGAAGGGGCCATAGCTCAGTGGAAAAGGTTTCCAGTTTCCAGGTAGGGCTGGGACCAAACTATGGAGCCACCTTTAGTCAATACTGAGATGTTCCCCCCAAAAAGCTCAACAACTTTGTCCCCACTTCCCTATTAAAGGAGAAACTAGAGGCTAGGACCATGGGCTAAGAGACCATCCAAAAAGGCAGCCTAAACCATAACCAGCATCTTAAAAAGTAGAGACATCACCTTGCCAACAAAGGTCCGTATAGTTAAAGCTATGGTTTCCCAGTAGTGATGTATGGAAGTGAGAGCTGGACCATAAAGAAGGCTGATCGCCAAAGAATTGATGCTTTTGAATTATGGTGCTGGAGGAGACTCTTGAGAGTCCCATGGACTGCAAGAAGATCAAACCTCTCCATTCTGAAGGAAATCAGCCCTGAGTGCTCACTGGAAGGACAGATCCTGAAGCTGGGGCTCCAATACTTTGGCCACCTCATGAGAAGAGAAGACTCCCTGGAAAAGACCCTGATGCTGGGAAAGATGGAGGGCACAAGAAGAAGGGGACGACAGAGGATGAGATGGTTGGATAGTGTTCTCGAAGCTACCAGCATGAGTTTGACCAAACTGTGGGAGGCAGTGGAGGACAGGAGTGCCTGGTGTGCTCTGGTCCTTGGGGGTCACGAAGAGTCGGACACGACTAAACGACTAAACAACAACAACAAAACCATAACCAAGGATGCTGGACCATGCAGAGTTCTTGTTGCTCGTGCATGGCTCAGCTGGGAAACGAAACACTTTATAGTTTTTCTTGCCCAGAAGAATCCATGAGCAGCGTGGGTAGGCAGAAGCTTCATCTCTGAGGAGGCTGCCAGCTGCAGTTCAAAGCTTCACCACACGGGGCAGTTGCACACAAATCCCAGTCGCTCCTCCAGACAGCAGCCTAGTGGAAAATACCATTGCACGAGGGGGATTTGTGGTTGATGAAATAATATTTGTCATAGGAACCCCCGGCCAGGTATGTATATACGGCTTCAGATCCCAAGCCGTTTCCATAGTGACCCAGCTGTTGTTAATGTAACAAAGGAGATGCAATTGCAGAGTCTTTCCATTCTTCGAGCACCTGATTATATATGTTATCTGCCAGCAAGGAGATGAGAAACGCTTAACGCTATAGCAGGGAGGAGGGATGCCACATCATAACACGAGTGATGGATGAGCCCAAACTGGGAACTGTAATATGTACACTCCCACTCCCCAAAGAATAACCTCTGATTTTGTTAATGCTTCGGGAGGCCCCTGAGGGCCAGAGAACAGCAGTTGTTAAAATGATGTACAATACTTCGGCTGGCTCCCCCCTTTTCACCCCAGAATACTGGAAATGATTCCAGGAAACATCCAGATAAGATAGAAAATGGATGTAAATCATTTCTCCCTGCTATATTATGCTGTCATAGGAACATAGGAAGGTGTCTTATACAGAGTCCAACCCTTGGTCCATATAGTTTAGTAGGTAAGGTAAAGGTAAAGGACCGCTGGATGGTTAACCAGTCAAAGGCGACTATGGGGTTGCGGCGCTCATCTCGCTTTCAGGCTGAGGGAACTGGTGTTTGTCCACAGTTTTCCAGATCATGTGGCCAGCATGACTAAACTGCTTTGGGAGCAGCAGGGCACCGTGATGGAAACCAGAGCGCAAGGAAATGCCATTTACTTTCCCGCTGCAGTGGTACCTATTTATCTACTTGCACTGGTGTGCTTTTGAAGTGCTAGGTTGGCAGGAACTGGGGCAAAGCAATGGGATCTCACCCTGTAGCGGGGATTCAAACCACCGACTTTCAGATCGGCAAGCCCAAGTGGCTCAGTAGGTTAGACCACAGCATCACCAGCGTCCCTACATACACAGACTGGCAGCAAATCTCCAGGGTTTTAGGCAGGGCATCTCTCCCAGCCCCACCTAGAGATGCTGGGAATTGCACCAGGGATCTTCTGCATGGAAAGCTGATGCTCTACCACTAGGTTTGGTCCTTCTCTCCAATGTCTTTCTCTCCAATTTGATGTAAAATTTGATGTACAGAAGCTCATCATGACAGCCTCATAGCCATGCCTCCAAGGAGAACCCCTGAATGTAGGTGGTTGTGTCATGACACCAAACAGGGAGGGGTAGTGATGGCCACAGAAGATCGAATCAGGATTCAAGATGACCGTAGAACCGATGGAGAACTGAGCCCAAACTAACAAAATGTGTTTCAGTAGTGACAAATGTACGGTTTGCACTTAGGCAAGAAGAACCAGCAGCACAATTATAAGATGGGAGACATCTGGCTTCACATGTGAAAAAGACCAAGAGTCTTAGTAGATCACGAGCTTAACATGTCAACAATGTAATGCAGCACCAAAAAAAAGCTAGTGCTCTTCTAGGCTGCCTCAACAGAAGTATAGTGTCCCCATCAAGGGAAGTAATAGTCCCTGCTCAGTTCTGCCTTGGTCAGACCACACCTGGACTACTGTGTCCAATTCTGGACACCACAATTTAAGAAAGATGCTGACAAGCAAGGTCACCGGTCTTGAAAGACCTATGTTGGCGCCCAGTACATTTCTGAGCACAATTCAAAGTGTTGGTGCCAACTTTTAAAGCCCTAAACGGCCTCAGTCCAGTATACCTGAAGGAGCGTCTCCACCCCCATCGTTCAGCCCGGACACTGAGGTCCAGCGCCAAGGGCCTTCTGGTGGTTCCCTCATTGTGAGAAGTGAGGTTACAGTGAACCAGACAGAGGGCCTTCTTGGTAGTGGCGCCCACCCTGTGGAACGTCCTCCCATCAGATGTCAAGGAAATAAGCAGCTATCTTATCTTTAAAAGACATCTGAAGGCAGCCCTGTGTAGGGAAGTTTTTAATATTTAATGCTGTATTGTTTTTAACACTTGATTGGGAGCTGCCCAGAGTGGCTGAGGAAACTCAGCCAGATGGGTGGGGTATAAATAATAAATTATTATTAATAGTGTGCAGAGGAGGGCAACCAAGATGAATAAGGAACTGGAAACCAAGCCTTATGAGGAACAGTTCAAGGAGTTGGCCTGCAAAAGAGGAGACTGAGAGGAGATATGATAGCCATCTTCAAATATGTAAAGGGCTGTCAGTTTGAAGATGGAGCAGGCTTGTTTTCTCCTGCTCTGGACGGTAGGACTAAACGTCAGGAGGAACTTTCTGACAGTTGGAAGAGTCTCCCTTGGGAGGTGGTGGACTCTCCTTCCTTGGAGACTTTTCAGCAGAGTTTGGATGGCCATCTGTCATAGATACTTTAGTTGAGATTCCCGCATTGCAGGGGGTTGGTCGAGATGGCATTTTTAGTCCCTTCCAACTCTACAATTCTGTGATTTTGTTTTGGAAACCGCCAATTGGAGAGGTTTGCCTTTAGCACGAGTTTAATTTCTTGCCCATCCCTACCTGGGAGGTTTGCCATTTGAGCAGGGTTCACCTTTTCCTAGCAGATTTCCTGAACGCTTTTTAAACACTCCACATTTGCAATATGGTAGCACCCACCAAGCTTGCAAACGCATCAACATGTGTCGGAAAAAGACGACTCAGCAGATCCTGGAAGAGGAAAGGAACAGCTGAAAAGTGTTGAATCATAATAGCAGCACAAAATGAGGCCTTTGCATGATTGATGCAATGTGTGTCAGCGTGCTGGAAAAGTCCGCATTTGAGAACCTCTCTGCCAAGTGGCACAGTGGTACACAGCTGGAGTCACACAGAAGCGGCATCAAATTGCCACGTCGGAGTGGGTTGACGTGTAATTGAGGACGAAAGCATCTTTGCCCGCCTGAATGAAATCAGCCTTTGCTGTAGGCATTCTCCAAGGAAGAGGCATTCTGATCGTTTTCACATGTCCTTCCCTCTAAAAGGAAACCCCTTTTCACTGTGGCCACAGATTTATGTCCATTTCCCTTCCTGTCTGGTTCTTGAAAAAGGAGGAAATCAAGTCTTGAACAAATAACACCAAATGGGAGTGAGCGGGATAGATAGCCATAGCAGAAAAGGTTGTCTGCCAGGGAGTAGAATTCTTTTTTCTGACATGCAGAAATCTTTGCCTTCCTGTTCATGCCTTCTCAAAGATTAAGCAAGGTCTGCTGTTAAAAGGAAAGTCACAAAAGTTAAAAACTTGTGTAGGTTTTCTTACCACATCAGTCACTCTTTCCACCTTGTTTAACCCGAGATCCATCTCCTTCTGTTACTAAGTGATATATAAAACCCTGGCGGAAAAGCCAAATGCCCTGATTAGGAAAAGAGATTGTGCTATAGAATATAACATTGTTTGGGAGACAACTTAGTTCTCCACTCTTGCTATCTGCTCCTCTTAGACACGACGTCGTCTCTGAAGAAAGCCAGACCTTCTGAAAGCCCCCGTCCTTGTCTAAAAATAAGGGGTGTTGCCTTTCTCTTAGTTTCTGCCCCCTTTAGAGGCCTTAAAATAACCCATCCCATTCTTGAATGCAAATAAAGATCTTGTGGCTGGTATGACTCTCTTGTTTTCCTTGTTTAGAGGTACAAAACAAATTAACAACACTGGGAGAAGGAAAAACAGCCTATTGTGGGCTGAGCATGCTCAGTGGCTACAGAATTCTGAGTGTCTGATGGGGGAATGGAATACTGCAGGGAGGGGGGATGAAATGGAATATCCCGGAAAGGGGCTGGAGACCTGAGCAGGAGCAGTATGCACTGCAACACTTGGTTGCAGGACCCACTTGTCAAATGGGAATAACCAAATGTGGTTATGACACCTTTGTCCCACATATACCGATTTTTCTCTCTCTCTCTGAACAGCACGGAACGGAGATGAGCTATTTTACAGCTCCTACCCTCTGCTGATCTCACTTCTTTAAACAAAGGGAGACCAATGCCAGATCTTAGTGGCTTTCTGGAGAGATCCTGAGTGTGAGGGACATTTCTTTCCCACCAGGCCAGATCTTTATCTACCCCCACCCCACAAGCCAACTTTAGCTGGGACAGGAGCTACCAGCCAAGCGTTTTATGTCAAAATGATATCAGGTGGTTGATAGGTAGGTGAGAAATAGTGGCCAAGCCAGGACTGAACCATGCAGCAGATGTGTAGGAAGTTCATTCTTGTTGAGGAAACAGAAGCTGATGCAACAGGGAGTTCAATCTGGCTTTTTGTAGGATTTACATGAGAGAGATATTGCAGGTTTTAATATTGCTCAGCTTGAAGAAGCACATAAAAACTGATTCCTCTTGGAATAAAATATTGTCCAGACCCATAAGTACCATTCAAAACTTTCTTTGCAGAACTTTCTTCAAAATAGAACAAAAACGGTCAGTGATACATCCAAATAATTCCACAAAACATATGCTTTTTCAAGCATAGGCTCGCATGTCCTCAGTATTATAATTCCAAACAGACCTAAATTCAAAGGTCAATCTCTCATTATAGCCTCCATCAGCCTGCATTCCAGCCTGAGGCTCATTTGCAACATCCTTTGTTCTCACCTGGCTTCTTGAGAAAGATTAGCAGGCAATTCCCTTCAAGATGGTGATTTGCAACTGAGCACCTTCATGTGATCTAAGGTTAAACACTCGCATGAAGACTGCCAGAGAACAACAACAGTTAATTATCAACTCAGCTAGAGCTCAGAGAGAACTGTTTCTAACTTAGTGTACTCCAATAGATTTTCCAATGTCAAACCCTTAGCAACCTACACACGGGCATTCTCCGTTTCAATGTGAATTTAAAAATTATAGTTAACAAGAGAGAGGTCCCTGTGCACCCAAACCAAGCAGGAATGAACTCCCTGAGCACCGACAGGTGCAGGGCTTGGGTGCGAGAGTTCCAAGTAAGATCAGCTATTGAGTCTAACAGCAAGTCTCAAGCAATTCATGCAGGCCCGTTTTTTATTTAACATCCAAGTCGAGAGCTTTGAGGCTTAGGAAAAAAGGGTAACTAATGTGGTTTCTGCTGCACAGGTTGTATATTCAGGTCTCACAACTGCCACCAAGAGACAAGCAGTGGCCTTATGCACCGGTTGAACAGAGCATATTGTAGTAAGCAGCCTGTATCCTGGCTGTGATGGCAGCCTTGATCTTTGGCAGAGATATCTCTACTTCATCTTCTCTGACTCCACTGAAGTTGACTAGGCAGGATCCCTTGTCTTAATAAAAAGAGCTTAACAGTAGTTGAGTAACATTCCAGGCAGCTCATCGCCAAGAGTCTGTTTCAATTTATGAAAGGCAATAGTGTCGACAATAGGATTTTTATTGTTTCCTGCACTTCCTGCCTGGTCCCTTCTCCTTGCCATTACCTGCCAGTAGCACGTGTGGTGGGTTCATAAGATGTGAGACGAGCTGAAAAAGAAGGATCTCAACTGTCTGGGTAATAAGTAGCAAGGCACAACAGCAATTGGATCAAAATCTAATGGAAGGAGAAGAAGCCTTGCTAGGGACTGGTGGGAGGGATATAACTATATTTTACTAGTACAAAAGGTAAAAGCAAAGGACCCCTGGACGGTTAAGTCCAGTCAAAGGTGACTATGAGGTTGTGGTTTCTTTCAGGCCGAGGGAGCCAGTGTTTGTCCAAAGAGAGCCTTATGGGTCATGTGGCCAGCATGACTAAACCACTTCTGGTGCAATGGGACACCATGACGGAAGCCAGAGTGCACAGAAATCCTGTTTACCTTCCCGTTGCAGCAGTACCTGCTTCTCTACTTGCACTGGTGTGCTTTCGAACTGCTAGGTTGGCAGGCGCTGGGACAGAGCAACGGGAGCTCACCCCATCATGGGGATTTGAACCTCTGACCTTCTGATCAGCAAGCCCAAGAGGCTCAGTGGTTTAGGCCACAACGCCACCCGCGTCACAATCTTACTAGTAGGTACTCATGAGAGCCAGTCTGTAGGGCTAAGGTGCTGAATTAAGACCTCGGAGACCAGGGTTCAAATCCCCATGCAGCCATGAAGCTCACTGGGTGGCCTTGGGCCAGTCACCATCTCTTAGCCTAACTTACCTCACAGGGCTGTTGGGGAAGGGAAATGGGGAGCAGGAGAACCATATAAAATAAAATAAAATAAACAAATAGAGGCCCAATTGGTTTCAGCTAAAAGTCGGGCATTTAGTGTCATTGGCCTCAATAGAACAGTGTTTCAACAGAAATTTGGAAGGCATCCTCACTTTGGCTTTCAGGCATATATTGAAAACTTGGTGTGTGTGTGTGTGTGTGTGTGTGAGCGTCAACAGGCCTCTGAAGTGCTTTAATTTTTGTTTAGTCAGTCACCTGAGTCTGCTTTTTTAAAAAAATACATAGTGCACCCCACCTTGATATATTTTACGATGTGGTGGTATAGAAATACTTTAATAATGAATAATCAAACAAATACTGTCCCAGGTACCCCTGACAAGCTGTGAAAACGCAGCATCCTTGGAAAGAGCTTCTGTCATACTTCCGGAGACTGAGGTCTGACGCTGTTGTTGTGGTGGCCCTGTTGGATGCGGCGGTGCAAGTATCGTAGGCGCAGAGTTTGATCTCTCCTCTTAGTCATGCGTACAGCTGATGCACTGAAATCAGTGTGGGACTTTGGTTAGTCACTCCACCAGCCTAAATCTCACGGATTTTGGTGGGACGACTGGAAGTATGACTAAGTCTCAATTGAACCCACAGTCTGTGATTGTGGGGTAATTGCAAGAAGTCTGGAGACAACAGAATCCAGGGAAAAAAAGAAACTGTTCTCAGCTGGGTAGGTGCGCACACTTTGTGAGCATTTGCCAATTGTGCGTGTGATATTTCAGTGATTTCTTCCCCCAGAGGGAGTGCTGGAGGCAAAACACTGAGCCAGGCAGCCTGTGTTCATCTATACCATTATGCATGGTGATCAGGCATCCACGTTCCACCATGAGTCTCTTGTGGAGACCTCCACAAGCTGTGGACTACAACTCCCATCATCCCCAGCCAGCCTAGTCGCTAAAGATGGGAGTATACAACATCTGGAGTACACCATGTCAGCTGCCCTTGCTCTACATTTTCTTTGTTCAGCTACAGCTTCCATGCCATTTTTGCTGCTTTTTGAAAAAGCCCCTCATCACAGTAACCGTGATGTCAGATTTGGCCTGATGATCATGTCACACAGGAGAAAGGGTGAAGGCATCGCTGGTTTCTCCTGCTGTAAAAAATATGCTGGAGAACATGAATCTCAGCCCTAAATGTAAAGGGACCCCTGACCATTAGGTCCAGTCATGGACGACTCTGGGGTTGCAGCGCTCATCTCTCTTTATTGGCCAAGGGAGCCAGCGTACAGCTTCCGGGTCATGTGGCCAGCATGACTAATCTGCTTCTGGTGAACCAGAGCAGCGCATGGAAACGCTGTTTACCTTCCCGCCAGAGCGGTACCTATTTATCTACTTGCACTTTGGTGTGCTTTTGAACTGCTTGGTTGGCAGGAGCAGGAACTGAGCAATGGGAGCTCACCCTGTCATGGGGATTTGAACCACTGACCTTCCGATCGGCAAGCCCTTGGCTCAGTGGTTTAACCCACAGCACCACCCACGCCCCCTATTATGGAATAGGACGTCCCTATTTTCATCAGAGAAATGTTGGCGGGGATGAAGTAGAATGACTCAGTGGTGTGGATGGTGCACTCTTGAGCTGGTGAGACATGGGCTGTCTCTTCATGTTAAGTGTGTGCTTCCCCTTCAAGCTCATAGCATGTGTTGCTGTATTGGTTTGTGTGCACATGTGCGCATGGTCTGAACATGCCCTCCATCTTCCCATCGCAGCCATCCTTTCCCTCCCATCCCAGCGCCTTTTCGGGGTGGGGGAATCCAGATCAGCTGTTCAATAAATACTGGGAAACGGCATCCTTTCCAAGAAGGAAAGGGTTAGAAGAACACATTGAGGACAACAGATTTGCTCTAATTTTATTACTCCAGCTGAGATCATTCTCATGATGTGCCTCTGTTGCTAATGGCCCTATCTTGGAAAACATCAGCCCCCGTTATCTCCTGCATTACAAGCGTGTCTATGGGATCTGGACATAGGTCTCTCTGCTTGCGCTCATGAAGGCTAACATAAGCAGCAGATGTGCAGGAGATGGACAATGACGTCTGCAGCTTTAAGTAATAATAGATCAAAGAATGCAAAGGAAACAGCAACTGTTCATTCAGCAATGGCATGTTGCGGTTTTCGTGCCTTTGCACGAAGCAGCTAACTTCGCACATGTACAAACAGCTAACTAATCTGTAGCTAAGGGCCTGTTCACTCGGAGCGTGCACAGAGAGAATTCGGAAAAGAGAGCTCGGGTCATGTTCACACTCATGCTGTAATAAAGATATGTGTCTAGAATGTACTAGTAAGCTGAACACAAGCATGTCAGTTTTGCTCCTAACATGGACAATAGAGATATGCATTCCCCACCCCACCCCCGCCACAATTTGAGCCCAGGGCCCAATCCAATGTCAGATTTGTGTATAAGCTAAACAAGCTATAGCTTAGGGCCCCACTCTCTTGTGCCCCCCACCAAAAAAAAAAAAAGGGGGGAAAAAACTGGATGTACATTTCCAAAATATAAGATAAAAAAATAAAATAAAACCTACATACAGCAACAGTGTTTTGTGCTGTGTAGGCTCCTATGATGTAAGTAATGGGCCCCGCCTGCTCCCTAAATATCACTGGTTTGCTCATTTCTATATATAGGGTGCCTACATTCTGCATGGACTGGTTGCATGGCAACATGCTCAAATGGCTTTAGATACCTATTAGGTCCATAAATTGCCATATAGCATATATTCATCACACAAAAAACAGTGACAATTTGTTGTTGACAAAGGACAGCTGGACATATAAAGGGCCCCATTACCTTCAGTAGCTTAGGGCCTCATCAAACCGAAATCCGGCCCTGGCCCAATCCAATACTTTGGTGAGTGGACGGTTCAGACATTCTCAGTTTGGCAACACACAAACGTTTCCCTGCTGGGAACTAAAGTACTAACATTTTATTATTGCATATGTTTTTGTAGTCTAGAGTCTACTGAATCATAGTCCACGATTCCTCAACTTGGTTCGACTCTGTTCATTTGGGTCTGAATAGAGACAACGGTTTTCTTTCCCATGACTGCTTCTAATTAACTCAGCATTGTCAACTTAAAGCTTGACAAATGCTTCAGGAGTAAACCCCCCAAGGAAAAATCTGTGCCCGCTGCCTTGATGGACATCTTTGGGAGAAGAGAAAACTAAGGAGTAAACTTCTTGCAAATCTGGAGTGTAGCCCCTGAGATGGTTCGATAGGGTATTGTACACCTCCTTCCAGCAACTCCAGCAACCAAGTTGGTGCTAAATGTTTGCTCTGCTTTCCTTTGAACCACATCAGTGAAGCTGAGCATGGGGTCTTGTCTTGGCATACCAAGACCTCCATACATACTGCCCAGGTTTGTGCCCCAGGGGGGTCACTTTGGTGCTGCTAACACAGCAAAAATAATGTGGAAGGCAGCAGTTACGGGTTACTGGTCTGTGCAGGAACTGTGATTCTACAGCAGTTTGACTTCACCCCTGGAAGGGCACTCCAATGTCTCTCAAGACAGACAGATGACAACAGCAACAATCACCAACTTGATTGTTTTATCACTTGTTTTAAAGGGTCGTTGCCTTATCGTGCATGCCTTCTAGTTCTTATTAAATTGTGACATCAGGTACATATATCTACAACTGAGGATTACGCTTCATGCATCTGATGAAGTAGGCTCTATTCCACAAAAGCTTATTGTTGCTGTTGTTGTTTAGTCGTGTCCAACTCTTCATGACCCCATGGACCAGAGCACGCCAGGCACTCCTGTCTTCCACTGCCTCCCCCAGTTTGGTCACACTCATGTTTGTAGCTTCAAGAACACTGTCCAACCATCTCGTCCTCTGTCGTCCCCTTCTCCTTGTGCCCTCAATCTCTCCCAACATCAGGGTCTTCTCCAGGGAGTCTTCTCTTCTCATGAGGTGGCTAAAGTATTGGAGCCCCAGCTTCAGGATCTGTCCTTCCAGTGAACACTCAGGGCTGATTTCCTTCAGAATGGATAGGTGTGGGCTTCTTGCAGTCCATGGGACTCTCAAGAGTCTCCTCTAGCACCAGAATTCAAAAGCATCAATTCTTCAGCGATCAGCTTATTTCGCCACAATAAATATGTTAGCTGGTGTCACAAAGCTCTTTGTTGGTATGAAATATACTGTAGATATACTGTGGATACAGCTCTTAAGTGAAGGGTACTATTTGTCCTAATTTCGAGGAACAAAACGGAATGAAAAACAACCAGGTTATTGCAGTTGTAAAGCTGGAGGCAGAATTGTTTTATTGACTAGGGAAACATAAAAGTAAACATCTGTCTGGAGGTGGGAATATGTTCAAAATATAAAGCGTGCCATGGAGGTGGGACTTATCGGTTTAGTTTTTGAACATCTGTGGGGCACTTTATGGAGGTTTTTTTTTCTGTTTTCATGCCATTCAGTGGAGGTAGGAGAAGACAGTGATGATGTTGCCTACTGACTTAGGAATACTGGAAAACTTTTCTGATTCAGTGAGCCTATGCAGGATACGAGATTTTTAGTTACATCTGTTTTAGATATTTTATTTGTTTTAGACATTTAAAATCCATTTTTTATTTTAATTACCTATTTTTTATTACAAAAAGAAATGTTTTCTGCCCTGGGCTCCTTTGGGGGAAAGGTTGTGCCATAAACGTAATAAATAAGTAAATAAAGCTTCACGTCCACTTTTAGGGCACAACCCCCCCATTCCAGAATGTGTTCTGTTGCAGGGCTTTTCAGGATCACACCTGACCAGGGAGCTTTCTGGGATATTGTGAAGAAACAGCTGGAGCACATTAAAGGCTCAGTGTGAGATACATGTTAGTGCTCCCGTGTGAGACCTCAGTTTAAAACAATGTGCGTAGTGGATCCATGAAAATATGTTGTGGAGGAGGAGGAGGAGGAGGAGAGTAGATCAAAGAAGAATTCTTTCCTCTTTTTATCTTCCTTCTCCACCCCAATCTCATGCTTCCTGGAGCCATATCCAAGTTCAGCCAGGGCCAGCTCTTGACTAAATGTTGTCCCGCTAAACCTCTTTGGTGTTCTTCCTTCATTAGTTCAACTCTGGAGTAGCATTTCCCCCCCTATTGGCTTTTGTAGCCTATTTCACAACTTCCAAGCATGATCTGCAGGCATGATTGGCCCTGTCATGTTGCTACATATTGTACATCTTCCCATGGACTAAAACAGGCGTCGCCAACACAATGTCTTCCAGAAATTGTAGACTACAACTCCAGCTAGCATGGGCAGTCATGAGGGGTTGTGGTAGTTGTAGTCCAAAACATGGGACTGACTCCAGCTGCAAATACTGCTGCTGAAGGCTCCAGAGATCCCTCTCACTAGGAGTCCTGCAAGACCTGCTCCCTGTTCTCTGTCTCACCCAGATAGAGCTACAATTCCCAGAGTGATTCAACCATCAATCCCTCTTCTCTGTGAATTTTGGGAACCGTAGCTCTGTGAGGGGAATAAGGGGATCTCCTGACTCTCAGCATCCTTTAAAAACTGCACTTCTCATAATTATTTGAGGGAAGCTGAGACTGATTATAGCGCTATCATAGTGCCTTAAATATATGGTATGAATGTGGCCATAGCCCCAAATATCTGGATGGTACCAGGTTGGTGTCAGGAGCGAGGCAGCAGTAAATCACACTGTGCAAGGTGGAGTTAACTCTTTATTAGCAAAAACACAATCTGCACAGAGGTGATGGAGTGTTAGGTCTACTGAGCACAGCAGTTCATCTCCAGGAGGTGTTGCCCCACGAATCAGTTGCTGAGAAAGTTTCCCACCTCCCCAGACTAAGTCCCCTCCTCTCCAGGGTTTTCCCCAAGAAACCAGAGACCGTGCCTGCATGAAGTCAACATCTCCTCTGCCCTCTTCATGCCCTTTCTCATTTTGGGAGACCAGGGGTAGGGGAGCTTGTCATCACAGAAGGGGAAGACACCTGTGGCTCTTCACTTGAATGACTTGTCTCTGCCTGCTGTCCAGAAGAGGGCTGAAACAGGCGGAGCAGCGGCAGGTCGGCATAGTCTCAGATTGTTTGGAAAAAGCCCTGGAGAGGAGGGGATTTAGATGACTGTGGGGAGCTGAGGACTTTCAATATAGACAACTGATTCATGGGGTAAGACATTCCGGAGATGAGCTGCTGTGCTCCTTAGGCCTGACACTCAACCAAGTCTGTGAAGGGGGTGGTTTTGCTAATAAAGAGTTACTCCAACTTCAAATGGCGTGATTTACTGTTGGCTTTTTGACACAGGCCAACAGTGAAAGGATTTTATAGGGGGAATGGCCGTAGCTCAGCAGTAGAACATCTGCTCTGTGTGCAGAAGGTCACAGGTTCAATCCCTGCTGCTCCAGGTAGAGGTGGGCGAGAAGCCCTGGACCTGACCTGCTGCCAGCCAGAATAGGCAATGTTGAGCTAGATGGACCTGACTCATTATAAGGCAGCTTTCTGCATTCCTGTGTTTTGTTTGGCTTCCTCAGTCCAGCTCTAAGGCTTTCTGCCTTTTCGGACCCCCGTGCTGACAGCCTCCTGCCAAAATCATGTGACTTTACTGGTCAGAGAAGTCTTGCAACATCGATTTGGCAACTGTGCTTGCCATGTGCAGGGGTGCTCATGTGCCTGGACCGCCCCTGAGTGCTTCCACCAGAGACATTTCCTTTGACTTTATGACCCGTAGTCTCAAATCTCCTTCCCACCAGTGACCAAAGCGCCCAGCGACCCCATGTTCCATTTTGATCATAAACACGGCACTCTCCCTTGGATAAATGGCAGCCACACCCCTTTCTTTTCCCTCTCTCTTTTTACGGAGCTTTCGCTCCCAACTCAGACACTTGTGCACTTTGGTATTTTAGAGATAGCCAAGTTTCTTCTGCAGATTACATCACCTTTCTTTGGCAAAACACATCTGCTTCCACTTCCATGGTCTCGCTGCTTTTGCTGTAGAAAGGGAGGGGTTTCCTTAATAAATATTCTTCAAAGCATTATATGGCCTCCAATCACTGTTTCCTCCTCCTATTCCAGTGAAGTAGCCTTGTCTCAATGACTCCTTTTGATTTGGTTCTTCAAAGCCAGAGGAGCCAAAGTCGTGCCCTCCAGATGTTGTTGGACCTTGACTGCCACCATCATCCCTGACCATACTTGCAGTGGCTGATGGGAGTTGGAGTTCATAAAAAGAGACTACTGGATCAAGCCAATGCCCCTTTTAGTCCAGTAGCCTATTCTGACAGCGGCCACCCAGAAGTCAACATTGGCTATCCTGGCTTTAAAGGGTTCCATTTTACCTTTTGATTATTTTAATTTAAAACATTTCTATCCTGCCCTGCTCATACAAGGTAAAGGTAAAAGGTAAAGGACCCCTGGACGGTTAAGTCCAGTCAAAGGCAACTATGGGGTTGCAGCACTCATTTCGCTTTCAGGCCGAGGGAGCCGGTGTTTGTCCACAGACAGCTTTCCATGTGGCCAGCATGACTAAACCACTTCTGGCACAACAGAACACCGTGATGGAAGCCAGAGCACAAGGAAGTGCCGTTTACCTTCCCGCCAGAGTGGTACCTATTTATCTACTTGCACTGGCGTGCTTTCAAACTGCTAGGTTGGCAGGAGCTGGGACAGAGCAATGGGCAGAGCTCACCACCATCAAGTGGATTCAAACTGCCGACCTTCCCATCGGCAAGCCCAAGAGGCTCAGTGGTTTAGACCACAGCGCCACCAGCATCTGGCTAACAGCATCTTATTAAAACAACACACTATATCTATCATACTACACATACCCCACATAATTTAACTCTATATACCAGTTCCCCAAAATAGCTTTCAGGTATTAAAAATCAATAACAATCCATGAAAGCAGTTGCTTATTTACTGCTTTTAGATTCCACAGTCCCTCCAAAGACCTCAAGGTGACATATCTGGTTCTAAGCCCTTTCCTTTTTATTATTATAATACACACACACACACTTACACATGTTTTGCTTATGTACTTGGGGCCCCGGAACCTAACCCCCAAGTAAGTGAAGAGATGCCTGAATACATAGGCGCCGACTCCATGGGGCCTGAGGGGGCCCGAGCCCCCTCAAAAATTCGTTTGGGGGGGCTCCACCCCCCCCAATAATTTAAGAAAATTATTAGTTATATTATGCTTTGTAAAATCACAAAATTATGTTGGTATTTTTTATTTTCCTTGTTTGACGATAGTTACCTTTTAAAATACATTCAGTAATGAGTTAAAACAAAGCCACTCCCGATCTAGAGAGGGGGTGGGGTTGCGGGCTCTCGACCCATCAACAATCTCGCGGGGCTGGCGTCAGCCCCGCGAGAAGCGGGGATTCCCCCTAGCTCATTAATATTCACCGCCCACGGCGGCAGCCAATCGGCTGCTGCAAAGGGCGGGCCCTCACAGGTTCACTTAAGGTCGGGGCAGCCCGGGGCTCGCCCCTTTCGTTCCCCCAGCAGCAGCGGTTTGGAGGTCTTGGCCCCCCCCCCAATATTTTTTATAAGTCGGTATGGGCCCCCGCCCCCCCCAATATTTTTTATAAGTCGGCGCCCCTGCCTGAATATATAATCAATCTACAATATTCGCACTTCATATGTACGTCATATTCCTCCCATGCTGGCTTCCAACATGACACAATAACTTCTGCAAAGTGTCAGGATTCAAGTGAAACAAGCTTGCCTGGAACCGGTCCACATCCAATGCTCCTTAGATGAGCTGCATCTATTGTTTTCAAGCTTTGTTCCCTCGGGGATGCAGTCTCTCATCCCATTTGTCAACTGAGAAGCCACTGAGCTTCTGCTGCAGAACTTCTAAGTCTCATCTCAGCCCTGCTCTCCTAGGAACTCCAGGGATCCCACACAATTGCTGGGTGATGTTCCTCAGGATTCTTTTATTGACTATGAGCCAGGACCTCAGAAACTTCCACTGCCAGAATTCTGTGGTGGATAAACCAGTTGGCATTAGTAATGCATTGCTCTCCAAAACAACAGCTCATAATTAAATGCGCAGAGAGGAACACAGGAAAAGTGATTAATGCCAGGGCAGACTATCATCCAGCTAGGTCAGCATTTGGCTGCTCTGATTAGCAAATTGCTGTCCAGCAGAAGTCTTTCATGCAACCTTCTAACTGGATCTTTCAATGGAAGACAGCAGAAAATGAACCTGGGAACTCATGTATCTACACTACCCCAGACTTCTATACCCATGGCTTCATGCTTGTGTAATTGTCAATACAGTGGGACGCAGGTGGTGCCGTGGTCTAAACCACTGACCTCCTGGGCTTGCAGTTCGAATCCACTCTGCAGTGGTGAGCTCCCATTGCTCTGTCCCAGCTCCTGCCAACCTAGCAGTTCGAAAGCACACCAGTGCATGTAGATAAATAGGTGCTGCTGCAGCGGGAAGTAAATGGTGTTTCCGTGCGCTCTGGCTTCCGTTACGGTGTTCTGTTGCTTCAGAAACAGTTTAGTCATGCTGGCCACATGACCCGGAAAGCTGTCTGTGGACAAACGCCGGCTCCCTCAGACTGCAAGAGAGATGAGCGCCGCAACCCTATTGTCGCCTTTGATTGGACTTAACCGTCCAATAGAAAAGCAAACTTGAGTTGCAGCCATGCCATACATTTAAAGCAATCTCCTACCACTTTAAATAGGCATGGCTTTCAAGTGGATATAGGCTGTAGGGTTAGAAGATAGTGTATTTTAAAATAGTATTATTTGTAAGTGATAAAATGTGAAGTTATTTTAAGTGTGATTAAAAAGATGGTTAGAAAATATGATATATGTAAACTGCTAAAGATGAAAATCAGATAGATGGGACTTGGGGAAGCCCACTTAATAATGTTTAGAAAAATAAGGATATGTTTGTATTGTTTGTTTTACTGTTTGTGTTCTTTATTTGTGTTATAAAATGAATAATTGTTTTTTGAAATAAATAAATAGGCATGGCTTCCTGCAAAGAATATTGGGAATCGTAGTTCTTTATGGATGTTGTGTTTTGTTAAGAGTTTTCTGTTCCTCTCACAGACCTACAGTTCTCAGAGTGCTTTAACAACCAAGTTTCTTTTCCCAGGGAACTCTAAGTGAAACCCTAAATGACTTATGCCCCAAATGTCTGAAAGCCCATCACCATCCCTAAAGAGGGGACTCGCTAGGTAGTCCCATCACCCTCAGAAATTCAGCGGTTGGCAGTCTGGAAAAGGACGTTCTCTGCAGTAGCCGCTAAGCTGTGAAATCCCCTCTGTACAGAGGTGAACCTGGTACCTTCATGGTGTAGTTTTTCATCTGAAGATGCTCCTCTTTACCTGGCCTTGAACACCTGAGATATATATTTTAAGACCCACCCTGTTATCTGGTTTGTAATCTCTTTTTAATATTGCATTTTCCCATTGTTATAACTTGCCCTGGGACCTCACAGTGAAGAGCAGGTAGGAAATATTATTATTATCATTATGGATAATGGTCGTGAGGTTGTTGGGAGTAGCCATTGAATCCTGCAAAGGGGAGTGGCTGCAATTCCAAGTTTTCCAAGCATATGGGTGGAGGTTTCAGACCCTACGCCAAATAGTGAACAAGTGACCTTCATCCCAGATTGTCTGATGTTGGAGCTAATCCTTGTCCTGTGCCCAAGTCACAGCCCCAGCCTATCTTCTGACTTCCATCTGAATTACTCCAGAATTAATCAAAACAGCAGTCAAGAGTCTTCTGCGGACTCATTGTTGGATGAGGGAAATATTGTGAGAGAATTCCCCGCCCACCCCTCTTTTGGAAACCTCTCTGCTTCTCCTGCCCCCTCTTTTTCCATTTGAGGCTGATGATATGATTTCTTATAATTGTTGGGTGGAGCGGGAGACAAACATTGATGTCACCCTTGTGACATGTTGTGCCGCAGGTCAGGCTAGGGTAGCATTTATTCTGTTCAAACAGTTGGCTGTAGCAGCAAGGGCTTTCACGAGCCTTCCACACACTGCAGTTGCAAAAGTATCTGTTCCTTCCAGCAAGCTGAAAGCCAAGGAGCTGGAACCTAAAGTAAACAGGTCTCCCCGAGAATTCCCATGGAGTTCTTTTGCAAATTGTGGTTGTTGTTGTTGCTGCTGCTGCTGTTATTAAAATGCATATACTGCCCTTCAACTGAAGATCACAGAGGGCAGTTCATAACATAAAAATACAAAACGAGAACACAAAATATATAATAAGAAGAAAAGCAAACCACATATCACCATGGCCTGTGTCTTTCTCCTCCTGCCATATAGGTAATAAATTTGTATTGATATGATATAAAGGTAAAGGGACCCCTGACCATTAGGTCCAGTCATGGCCGACTCTGAGTTGCGGCGCTCATCTTGCTTTACTGGCCAAGGGAGCTTCCAGGTCATGTGGCCAGCATGAGTAAGCCACTTCTGGTGAACAAGAGCAGCGCACAGAAACGCTGTTTACCTTCCCGCCAGAGCGGTACCTATTTATCTACTTGCACTTTGACATGCCTTCGAACTGCTAGGGTGGCAGGAGCAGGGGCTGAGCAACAGGAGCTCACCCCATCACGGGGATTCGAACTGCCGACCTTCTGAGTTTAACTCACAGCGCCACCCACGTCCTTGATATGATATAGTTTTGTGTATTTTTGGTTTTTATGGAAGCCGCCCAGAGTGGCTGGGGAGACCCAGCCAGATGGGCGGGGTACAAATAATAAATTATTATTATTATTATTATTATTACTATATGTGGTCATTTAGTGGAATGCTATGCTTTCAGCATCATTAAGTCATGCACACAAGTGCACATAGGAGCCAACTCCAGTGGGCCATAGATGGCTTGGCACCCACAATAATATAATTGCGGGGGCCGGCACCCACAAAGTCAATGAGAAAAGCCAGCAGGTGGAAGCAGTGCTGTCTCCGAGAGAGAAGCCGTTCAGCTCTGCCCTCGTCACAGCGGTGGAGCATATGCTTGCGCTGCCCAGGGTGGGAGCACTCCTGTGTGTTGTGTGGCATGCTCCCTGAGGGGGACATGGTGCGGAGGGTGCCCTCCCAGAATCAGGATAGCAACTCGGGTGTCCAGAGCGTCACACACACCTTGTAGCCGGGGGCACCAAACCCTACATATAGTAAATAAAATAGAAACATCGCCACCCGACCCCACCCCCATCCATCTCCCCCCCTCCACCTCTTTCCCCCTTTTCTTCCTAATGTCTCAACAAATGAAACTGATTTGTAAAAATGTTACATGTGGGGGGGAATATGAGAGAGAGATAACACTTTTGCAAATCAAGAAAATCTTTAATAAAAATAAATACAAACAATAAAAAAGGGGGAATAAAGGGGGAAGGGGGGATTGCCGCTGGCAAAGCGGTGCAGCTCCCCCCTTACCCTGACAGCTCGGGGTAGGCTTGAGAGTTGCAGGCAGGAAGCGCCCCGAATGTCACCCCCCTCAGTGAGGGCACCCAGGGCGGTCTGCCCCCAATGCCCTCCTTCCTACGCCCCTGCCTCTACAGCCAGCAAGGCACCATTTTTGGTGGGGCTCTAATGCGGAGGCAGAGTCTCTCTGCCTCCAAGTCTGAGCCCCTCCCCGTGGAAAAAAGGTGCCTCCCTAGCTGCAGAGAAGAAGAGTAGAAGAAGAGTTTGGATTTGATATCCCGCTTTATCACTACCCGAAGGAGTCTCAAAGCGGCTAACAATCTCCTTTCCCTTCCTCCCCCACAACAAACACTCTGTGAGGTGAGTGGGGCTGAGAGACTTCAGAGAAGTCTGACTGGCCCAAGGTCACCCAGCAGCTGCATGTGGAGGAGCGGGGAAGCGAACCCGGTTCACCAGATTATGAGTCCACCGCTCTTAACCACTATAACACACTGGTGGAAAAGGAAGAGGAAAAGGAAGAGGAAAAGGAAGAGGCGCTGATGTCGCTGCCTGCTGCAATGCTCGTGTGATGTCACACACACACTACATGCAGGCGTGTGCATGTGACGTTGCACATCTGCATTGCGGCAGTGGGCACCCACAATCCTGAGGGCAAGATGGCACCCCTGCAAGCACAGATGTTTGAAGAATGCACATCTAGGTCTGGTGGGAAGGTTGACCTCTTTCTTTTGCAGATGTATTTTTTTCCGGTGGCCACAGAGTCAAGCATGCTTTCGAGCTGAGTGTTTATCTTTGGAGGAAAAGCAGCATCAAGGAACTGTCAAAGTGTCCACCAGAAATATCCATTGCTTTGAAAAGGCTTCCACTCTGCCCTTTGCTAGGCATGTTTGTCTTTCCTATTACTTCCATCTCTTCTCCATAAATCCCACTCTGTCTCCTCTTTCTTGATGTTTTTAATTTGTACCTCTCTATTTGGTCAGAGCTGGGTTCTTGGGTGGAGGGGTTTTTTTTGCCTTTCTTTTTTTCTTTTTTTAAAAAGACTTTTGAGTCATTGCAACATGAATCACAGAAAACTTCATTCATACAAAATATGGGCCCATCGTGTAAGCAACTCTATACGGCGTGGTTTAATAATGAAAGGGCAATGTGTCTGTGTGTGTTGCTATAGATGTTGTGAGCTTTTTCTAATATGAAAAACACATGACAGGATGTAGCCTGGTGCTTGCCTTATCTTGTGCTTTGCTTCCATAAAATTACTAATGATGATCTATTACAGTGCTATATAATGTTTGCACAGTACCAGCCTGGAGATAGGTGCTGCACAGACCATTCTATGAGTGACAGAATCCTTGCCCCAGGGTTTATCAGCTGCATTATTCAGGCAATGATGGTAACTAGGAGCAGAGACAGGACAGGATGGGACTGGGGCACAAGGTCAGGGATGCAGCAGCGATGCAGCAGGCTATTCCTTAAGGTGGGTTTTTCAAAAACAAGTGGCACACCAAGCCAAATACGGAACATTCTTTTCATTTCCATTCATTTTTGAAATGTGTATCACACCGTTCATCTTTAGAACCCGGGGCAGGTTGCAAATGTAGCAGGCTGTAGACACATATAACGATCAATAAAAGTACATCGTCCAATACAGTTAAATAAAACCCTAGCCATCTGTAAGATATCACTGGATGGGCCAATTTCCTAACTCCTGAAGGCCTGGGGGGGAGGAGTGGCTACTCTTCAGATGTTTCCTAATGATCTGGCTGACATAGGTCCCAGCCTCTGGGGGATAGACTCCATAACTGGTGTGCTAATGGTGAGGGGGTACTCTGCTGATCCCCAGACATCACTTAACCATGCCACTTTTGAGATAATAGGCTGGCTGGGCCTGATGGGAGTTGGAATCTAACAACATCTGGAAGACCACAAGTTCTCCAGTTCTTTAAATAAAGACACCACATTCTAGGAATGCCTAGTGGTGTCCTCGCCCTTCTTAACTAACTAAACACGATGCCCTTTCCAACATGCCCCATATCAGAATCCGACCTGATTCTGAAGTTGTTGTTGTTTAGTCATTTAGTTGTGTCCAGCTCTTCGTGACCCCATGGACCAGAGCACACCAGGCACTCCTGTCTTCCACTGCCTCCCGCAGTTTGGTCAAACTCATGCTGGTAGCTTCGAGAGCGCTGTCCAACCATCTCATTCTCTGTCATCCCCTTCTCCTTGCGCCCTCCATCTTTCCCAACATCAGGGTCCTTTCCAGGGAGTCTTCTCTTCTCATGAGGTGGCCAAAGTATTGGAGCCTCAGCTTCAGGATCTGTCCTTCCAGTGAGCACTCAGGGCTGATTTCCTTCAGAATGGATAGGTTTGATCTTCTTGCAGTCCATGGGACTCTCAAGAGTCTCCTCCAGCACCATAATTCAAAAGCATCAATTCCTCGGCGACCAGCCTTCTTTATGGTCCAGCTCTCACTTCTATACATCACTACTGGGAAAACCATAGCTTTAACTATATGGACCTTTGTTGGCAAGGTGATGTCTATGCTTTTTAAGATAATAAAACAGCATTCCCCCCACCCCCAGAAACTTTAGGGCCAGTCACAGTTTTGAGGTCCCTACTGCTTTACTCTAGCAGTTTACTGTAACTCTATAACTGTTCACTTTCATTTGTCAGAAGAAACAAATTTGCTTCTGGCGGTTGCCAGGCAACCACAAAATTTAATTCTCAGAGAAGGCCCTCAACCATTAAGGGATGTTTGGGGACTGTATCTTGTTGGTTGCCTAGCAACCACAAGGTACCGATTCTCCCTTGGTCTGAGGTCAACAAAATGGCTGACCCGGGGCCTCACTCCCTCACCATCTGGGGTAAGAGAGACAGGAGCAGTACGTTTAAGTGAAGGGTCTGTGTTGTCTTCCACTGTTTATGTGGAAACTCATTAAAAGCTAAGTGGATGGCTAACAAGCTTTATTTCTGATGGCACCTGGGTGCCTGCATACAGTAGCACAGGCATAGGCAAACTCCGACCCTCCAGATGTTTGGGACTACCATTCCCATCATCCCTAGCTAACAGGGCCAGTGGTCAGGGATGATGGGAGTGGTAGTCCCAAACATCTGGTGTTTGCCTATGCCTGCAGTAGTAGCAAACTTCTCCAGCTAGGCCACACCTCCAAGTCTGCTCTCCAGGAGCTGTCCTCCTGAGTCATAGCTCATTCTCTTAAAAGGGCCAGTTGATGAAGCATACCCTATCAAGAGGACAGCATCCACACAGATGTGTGGGGAAGCCTGTGGGGCTTAAGCCAAGATAGGATAGTGAGGAAACCCATAAGAACATGGGACACAGTGGCCAAGCAGGTGCCTATGGGAAGTCTGTAAACAAGACCTGAGCACAACAACTCTCTCCTCTCCTGCTGTTTCCTGCAACTGGTATTCAGTGGCACACAGCCTCCAACAGTGGAGCAAAATATAGCCATCGGGGCTATTAATCATTGGAAGCCTTATGCTCCATAAATTGGAGATGAGTCATAGCACATCTGCTTTGCATGCAGAAGGTCACAGGTTCAACTGGGAAAGAACCCGGTCTGAAACTATGGAGAGCTGCTGTGATTCCCAGCAATTGGGTGTCAGAGGCACACTGCCTCCGACAGTAGAGATATAGCAAAGCCGTTGTGACTACTTGCCACTGGTAGCCATCTCCTCCATGAAATGAGTTTGCTCATTCATTTATTTATAAAAGTAATGTATTGTGTTCATGGGTGTTAGACTCCCCTAAATTACTGGGTTCAGTAGGTGTTAGAATTTAATTAAGTCTTAGAATTCTGCTAGACCTGTGTGCATTTAAGATGTGTATTAAAGGTAAAGGTAAAGGTACCCCTGCCCGTACGGGCCAGTCTTGACAGACTCTGGGGTTGTGCGCCCATCTCACTTAAGAGGCCAGGGGCCAGCGCTGTCCGGAGACACTTCCGGGTCACGTGGCCAGCGTGACATCGCTGCTCTGGCGAGCCAGAGCCGCACACGGAAATGCCGTTTACCTTCCCGCTAGTAAGTGGTCCCTATTTATCTACTTGCACCCGGAGGTGCTTTCGAACTGCTAGGTTGGCAGGCGCTGGGACCGAGCAGCGGGAGCGCACCCCGCCGCAGGGATTCGAACCGCCGACCTTTCGATCAGCAAGTCCTAGGCGCTGAGGCTTTAACCCACAGCGGATGTGTATTAGACGCTTCTAATCCTCTGGATCAGCATGTGTCAAAAACTAATTAAGCCATGCTGACGCTTCCTGTGATGTGTCAAAAGTTAATTAAGCCAGGACTGGACTAGCCTCTTGTGTGAGATGATAGCCTGGGGATAATGACCCATTAGGAAAATATTGGATTAAAGGAACCTGCCAGACATGGCAAATTGGTGGGGCCCCATTCACTCTACAGATAAAGGGAAGCAATATGATTAATATTGGAAGAGTTAGGAGTGAAGTAACAGAGATATGGGACGCGGGTGGCGCTGTGGTCTAAACCACAGAGCCTAGGGCTTGCTGATTGGAAGGTCGGCAGTTCGAATCCCCATGACGGGGTGTGCTCCTGTTGTTTGGTCCCAGCTCCTGTCAACCTAGCAGTTCAAAAGCACATCAAGTGCAAGTAGACAAATAGGTACTGCTCCGGCGGGAAGGTAAACGGCATATCCATGCGCTGCTCTGGTTCACCAGAAGCGGCTTAGTCATGCTGGCCACATGACCCAGAAGCTGTCTGTGGACAAACGCCAGCTCCCTCGGCCCATACAGCGAGATGAGCATGCAACTCCACAGTCGACTGTGACTGGACCTAACGGTCAGGGGTACCTTTACCTTTAACAGAGATAATAAAGCAGCGGGCTGGAGACAGAGGCAGGAGCATTCCGAGGGTGGGGTGTCTCTCTGCTCCGGGTGCCATTCCACAGGGGGGGAGGACAAAAGGGCAACCCCCGATTGCCGGCACCCCGCGGGCGGCGGGCCATACCCCTCACGGGAGGCAAACCACGTCCCCTGGGAGAAGCGCTGCTCTGGGTACAAAGATTCACAAAATGTTTAGGGGTATGCATACCCCTGCGTACCCCCAGGAAAAAAACACTGGATGCAAGCCATAGTTTGAATTCCCTCCTCATCTTCTTCATTTATTTAACATAATTTGTATGCTGCTTACTAAAACGACTAGTTCACATTTTACATGTGTTCCCTGCCCTCTCCCTCCTTCCTCCATCTGTTCTCTCATGCGCAGACACACATTTTGATTTTTTTTTAAAAAAATGGCTAAATCATGCCTTAAATATTTATGACTAAACGTTTAACCCAGGTCAGAGCAAGGCGACCATGCTGTTCTTTGGCTCATCCCGCCAACTGCTTTTGTTCTCCCCCCAACACACACACACACCCTTTTCCCACGCACAGTAATTGAAGTGGGCTGTGTATGCAGGGAGACCCGGTCTTTCGCCTCCATTCAGAAATCTCAGCTCAGGGATCGCTAACACAGAGCTGCTGAGTAGAAACATGTGAGGGAGGAGCTGGACATCCCCACCCCCCACCCCCTGGGGGCCCACCCAGCCACTGTGCTCAGCAGATTAAGGGTCCCTTTCTAGGCTCGCCCCGTGAAAAATTGAGCTCAAACAACTGTCAGGATCACAAAAGCCGAGAGACAGATGAAAAACACCATGATGAATGTCACAGGAAATTGTTCCACTAGAGCTGGTTGGCAGGTCTCTTGTTTAGATACCGAGCGGTAGGGGTGTCAGGTAAAGAAAACAAAACACAATGCGTAGGTGAGGGAGGTCACCCTGGAGCGTTCAAAAGCAACAAGGATGTTTAAACTGCTTGCCCAGGCCATTCCACACGTGTA
This sequence comes from Podarcis cretensis, assembly GCF_951804945.1. Lineage (NCBI taxonomy): Eukaryota > Metazoa > Chordata > Lepidosauria > Squamata > Lacertidae > Podarcis > Podarcis cretensis. The sequence continues at coordinate 78,979,197 of NC_137176.1, forward strand.
CCCACAAAATGGGTATTTGAGGCCTACCCCCAGAGGTGAGTACGAAAATATGAAGAACCTTCTGGATCAGGCCAATGGCCTAGCTAGTCCAGCGTCCCTCCCTCACAGATGCCTGTGGGGAAATGAAAACAGGGCTCCAGCCCCAGAGCGCTCTCTCCCGTCGTCTGTGGTTTCTCAACAACTGGTATTATTGCCTCCATCTACCTGGCATGAACCAGGACTAAAGGTGAAGGGTGCAAGTTCTCTGAATTGCTTCCATGTGTTTTAGGATCAGCTGGTGGGACCTTCCTGTCTTAGAAGCCATGAGTGTTGGTAACGCATGAGAGGGATTTGTCTGTGGCCACAGGCGTCGAGTTGTGCCCAACATTGGGGGGACTGCGCATGATGATTGTCATATCAGGAGAGGCTTCCCAGGTCTCCTCCCAATGTGGCTGGGGAGACCCAGCCAGATGGGTGTGGTAATAATAATAATAATAATAATAATGACATTTTCCACTTTCCTTGGAATTCTCCATCTTCCCTGTTCATGACAACCAAGACATGAACTGCTGGGCTGCCTGATCTTTTGTTCCAGCACTACAATTTCCTGTTTCCTTTCAAAATACATCTTCCAAGAGTATTGTTATGCTGGAAACAAGCTGAGAAGAATATATAGTCATTAGTCACCCAAGGACAAAAATTAAACACATGTGGTGATTGCAATAGGCATTCTGAATCTCCGAACACCATTCTTTGGTTCAAACCAATAAAATACAAAAGGAAGATGGTGTATTTTAAAAGCACAACTGGACTTTCATTAGGCAGCAGTTCCACTGAAGTGTACTCACATAATGTACCAGTTCAGCACCAGTTCAGCAAGAGTTCTTGGACATGAACGGATTCATTTCAGCCTCATCCCTTGGTTTCTCCTCATGTTGCTATGGTAATATTGGGAATTATGAAGGCAGGTCCTGCTGCTCTCTCTCTGCTGGGCACTGATTGGGTAGGAAGGACTCACATGATTGGCACCATCCATGTGGTCCTGCGCTTTTGCATATTACCATGACAACGTGGGAGGGAAAGCCACAGGGAGCCTGTCCATATCCCACTGTGATAATGAAATGAAGCAGGCAGCCCCAATTCTCACCTAAATGTGATTTACTATGGGGTATACTTCTTGGATTTAAGTTAATTTATGGCAGATATATCTATATATCTATATCTCTATATCTATCTATCATCTATCATCTATCTATCTATCTATCTATCTATCTATCTATCTATCATCTATCTATCTATCATCTCTATCTATCTATCATCTATCTATCTATCTATCTATCTATCATCTATCTATCTATCTATCTATCAACTATCTATCATCTATCTATCTATCTATCTATCTATCTATCATCTATCTATCTATCTATCTATCTATCTATCTATCTATCATGTATCTATCTATCATCTATCTATCTATCTATCTATCTATCTATATGTTGTTGTTGTTTAGTCGAGTCCGACTCTTCATGATCCCATGGACTAGAGCACGCCAGGCACTCCTGTCTTCCACTGCCTCCCGCAGTTTGGTCAAACTCATGCTGGTAGCTTCGAGAACACTATCCAACCATCTCATCCTCTGTCGTCCCCTTCTCCTTGTGCCCTCAATCTCTCCCAACATCAGGGTCTTTTCCAGGGAGTCTTCTCTTCTCATGCGGTGGCCAGTCTTGGAGCCTCAGCTTCACAATCTGTCCTTCCAGTGAGCACTCAGGGCTGATTTCCTTCAGAATGGAGAGGTTTGATCTTCTTGAAGTCCATGGGACTCTCCAGAGTCTCCTCCAGCGCCATAATTCAAAAGCATCAATTCTTCGGCGATCAGCCTTCTTTATGGTCCAGCTCTCACTTCCACACATCACTACTGGGAAAACCATAGCTTTAACTATACAGACCTTTGAGATACTTTCTCTCTCTCTCTCTCTCTCTCTCTCTCTCTCTCTCTCTCTCGGTGACATATTGGTTGGCAATATGCAGAGTGGGAGTCTGGAGAAGGGACATTTGCTGTGGAGAAAACAGTTGATAGAACGAGGATTGGGAGCCTTAGGCCCAGGGGCCAAATGCACTCTCTGTTTGGCCCTTAGGACTCTCCCCTCCTTGAGTGTCCTTGAACTCTGGCAATGCTGCTTCCCTGTCTGGATGGAGGATAATTATTTCAGAATCTATAGGATATTGGACAAACTAGAATGTACTGCTGACATCAACAGATAGAAACAATCTCAATTTATGTGGGCCTTTATGTGACTGTCCTGCTGGGGAGTACGCCACAACCATGAGGTAGAATGGAAGACGAGAGCTGGGGGGCACTGAATTTTGGTGTCGCACGGGGCACTGCTGAAATTTGAGACCCCCAAGGTCCGCCATTGCTTGTGATAACCCTTTTAAAAAATTTATTTTGTCATATAAACATACAAGCACATAACAAAAACAAGATGACAATCCTTTGTTGATGGGGATGATGCCTCAGCTGTTCTTTGAATAAAGAGTTAACTTCATTGACACCTTGCGTTTTATAGCTGATCTGCTCCCCTGACAGATATACTCGGTTCAAGCAGCCCCTGAGATACCCTGGACCTGTTCAAGGCTTTGTAAATTAATACAAGGACCTAGACCTGGCTTGGTAAGTAGATAAGCAGGCAGTGCAAATGTTTTAACAAAGGTGTCACATATTGTCAGTCAGATATCCCCCCATCAGCAATCTGCACCACCACAACCAGGACCAAGGGCAGCTACACATAAATGCCCAGTTGAATTATGGACCAAACTGAGAATACTAATACTAATACTACTAATAATAAAATTTTATTTATACCCCGCCCTTCCCAGTTCAAAAAACTGAGCTCAGGGTGGCTAACAACAAATTTAAAACACTTAATTGATGCAATGAAAAACAGCATAAAATACAGTATAAAACGTGAATAACAATAAATTCAGAATTCAAAAATCAATTTAGGGGGAAAATCCATCCAATAAACATTAGATGATCACCAGGGCTAGCTGGCTAAATTAGTCCTATTTGCGCCAGTGAGGAGACGAAGGGAGAATTAGCTGTGGGATTCCAGAACGGGTAATCTTCATACAAAGGGGAGGGGGAGGGAAGGAAGGGGAATAAAATATCAGGCTAGGGTCAAACTGAAAGCCAGGCGAAATAGCTCTGTCTTACAGGCCCTGCGGAAGGAAGTTTAACCCTGCAGGGCCCTAGTCTCATGGGACAGAGCATTCCACCAGGTCGGGGGCCATCACTGAGAAGGCCCTGGCCTTGGTGGAGGATAATCTGACTTCCTTAGGGCCCGGGACTTCTAAACAGTGATTATTCATGGACCTTAAGGTCCTCTGCAGCGCATACCAGGAGAGAAGTGTTCACTCATCTAACCCAACTAATTGGTTGGGGAAATGTCCAGAAAAATACGAACCATTGAGGGTGTTCACCATGTTTTCCTCCATCCAAGACCATTTCACTTCCACAGTGGGGCCCTACCTGCATCTGTTGCTTCAACGTTGCAATTAGAAAACAGTGTTAAGTGCAGCAAAATGCTCATCTGCAGAAGATTATGAAAACTGGATTGAGTTTCCAAGAGGTCGCAGCTGTTCCAGTCCCTCGAGTGAACGTGTACTGCTGTCTTTCTGTGCCAAGTCTGGGCCCAGATTGCCTTTTACTGGCTGAGAGTTGCAATAAAACTTTTCAAGCGGAATTTTACGCAACCCAAGTTCTGACATTGTGAAGGTTGTGGTTGGGTCTCCTAAAGTAACCTTAGAAGGCCCCTGCCAATGTCATTTCCCAGATTGTGTGCTCCCATGGAAGATGTCTCAGGCAGATATTACCTATCACAGTACACTTGCTGTGTTAAACAATAGATTTTTTCGGCTAATGCACCTTGTAGTTGATTCATGTCGCACAGTATCCGGTTTCTTGCAAGAGCCAACAGCTGATGTTCCAGAGGAGGTTTGAGACTTCTGCATTAGGCACATTCTCTTTATCAACAGCAATATTTGCCGAAAGTTAAGTGTTCTTTAAGTCCTGTGTATTCCGAGGAGGGGACGCGGGTGGTGCTGTGGGTTAAACCACAGAGCCTAGGGCTTGCCGATCAGAAGGTTGGCGGTTCGAATCCCCACGACAGGGTGAACTCCTGTTGCTGGGTCCCTGCTCCTGCCAACCTAGCAGTTTGAAAACACGTCAAAGTGCAAGTAGATAAATAGGTACCGCTCCGGCGGGAAGGTAAACGGCGTTTCCGTGTGCTGCTCTGGTTCGCCAGAAGTGGCTTAGTCATGCTGGCTACATGACCCGGAAGCTGTACGCCCGCTCCCTCGGCCAATAAAGCGAGATGAGTGACGCAACCCCAGAGTCGGCCACAACTGGACCTAATGGTCAGGAGTCCCTTTACCTTTTATTCCGGAGAGAGATGTGCAGCCTGATACCAGGCAGGTTGACTTGAAAGGATGCCCCACAGATGCAGTCGGGCTTATTTCCCAGTGAGTGCAAGCACTTAAATGCTTGCTCAACTTTTCCAGGAAATCAATGGCACTTTCAAACTTGGCTTTCTAAGGCTTTCACTAGATATCAGGACAGGCACATGTCTCTGGCTCAAAGCAGCAGCTCATAACCTTTTCCTTTGCTCTTCCCCAGTGATGCTTATTTTGTTTTGTTTTTTTAAGAGATGTCTTTATACAGTGGTACCTCGGGTTACATACGCTTCAGGTTACAGACTCCGCTAACCCAGAAATAGTACCTCAGGTTAAGAACTTTGCTTCAGGATAAGAACAGAAATCGGGCTTTGGCGGTGCGGCGGCAGCAGGAGGCCCCATTAGCTAAAGTGGTGCTTCGGGTTAAGAACAGTTTCAGGTCCCAACTAAAGAATCATGGCAAGAAAAATTGATGGATTATGCAGAACTGGCAAAATTGACATAAGCTACGGGACAAGGATAACTGTGACTTTAAGGATGAATGGGAACCTTTCACAAAGTATTTGAAGATGCAACAAAGTGAACTGAACTCCTTGGCAGGTTTTGAATAAACATCCACATTTTTTTACTGATAATAATTAGCTAAACAGTTGGAGGATCTATACAACTCTGTAACACGCAGAAAATAGCATTATTGGAGAAACCAAAGACTGGAACTGAGGGAAGTCGGGGTGGGTGGGGTGGGGGGGGGGTTGTGGGGGGGGGGAAAGGAAAAATGGGGGGGAATAAGGATATGTTTTTGGAAAATATGTTTTGTTATAACTTTGAATAATTATTTTTTTTTTAAAAAAAAGAACAGTTTCAGGTTAAGAACGGACCTCCAGAACGAATTAAGTACTTAACCCGAGGTACTACTTAAAAAAAATGCTGAAGTGGTTTACAACATTAAAACATGCATTTATATTTATTTATTCTAAAATGTTTATGTTCAGCTAGCTAGGCGTTTGGCACAAGGACATGATACTAATAGTGCGGTATAGTGGTTAGAGCATCGGACTAGAACCTGGGAAAGACGAGGGTTCAAATCCCCACTCAGCTGACTGCATCGCCTTGGGCCAGTCACACTCCAACCTACTTCACAGGGTTGTTGTGGTGATTAAATGAGGAGGGAGGGCACTATATACGCCACCCTTAGCTCCTTGGAGAAAAAGCTGGGAAGTAAATGCAATGAATAAATTTGTATAGCACTTTGTTCAAAGTGCTTCACATGCACCTTCTAGTTGTAATCCCTTAGACATGGGGTGCTGGTAGCACTGTGGTCTAAACCACCGAGCCTCTTGGGCTTGCCGATCGGAAGGTCGGCAGTTCGAATCCCTGCGATGGGGTGAGCTCCCATTGCTCTGTCCCAGCTCCTGCCAACTTAGCAGCTTGAAAGCATACCAGTGCAAGTAGATAAATAGGTACTGCTGCGGCGGGAAGGTAAACGCCATTTCCATGCACTCTGGTTTCCGTCACGGTGTCCCGTTGTACCAGAAGCAGTTTAGTCATGCTGGCCACATGACCTGGAAAGCTGTCTGTGGACAAACGCTGGCTCCCTCGGCCTGAAAGCAAGATGAGTGCCGCAACCCCATGGTTGCCTTGGACTGGACTTAACTGTCCAGGGGTCCTTTACCTTTACCTTTATCTTTAACCCCTTAGGACACCATCAGGCTCTGGGGGTGGATGTGGCCCTCCAAGTCTCTCCACTGGTCCTCAGAATGCTTACCCTAGCTACACCGTCTCTGCTCAGGCCATACACATCACTGACCCTGCCTTTATTTATTTATTTTTGGCTTGGTTGGAATGTGTCCTTGAGCTCCAAAAATGCCTCTGGCTTCCACCATATTGACTATCCCTGCACAGTTTATACATGCAACAGAATCAAGTACCAGGATGCAAGAGAAGAGTAAATATTTCAATATTTAGCTACACCATGGGGACGGGGGTGCGACGGCACAACGGCACTTTTTCCTCTGGCACTGTTGGGCCAACCCTAACTTAAGTATAGTGCGGCCACCAGTTACAGATTTCTATAAATTACCCCAGATTATCTAGTGGAGGACTTGTGTGAGGGAAAACTTAATGGAGTCCCAGGCAGGATTTGATCAAATAAACAATAATATTTTTTTATACAAAAGAAGTTTATGACACAAAGGGGGTAAAACAAAGGATACTTCAGGTTATAATGTTATTTCAGGTAACCGTTCACCTAATAATTTTTTAAAATTAAATCTAACTGATGTTATGGACTTCTGATCAAGCACAGTTTCTTTTAAACTTCAGTGGTTTATGTTCAGTTACTTCGCTTCAGTTAGATGCTACAGGTTTTTAGACTAAAGGGTAAATGCTCAGCTTATTTCCAGTTATTTCACTTCAGTTCTTTCTCAGTTGTTGCACAGCTGTTTGCTGATTAATACTTTGGTTCTTAAACAAGCTGCTACTTCATGTCAGTTACACACCCCTTAGACAACCCTACTCCTGAGGTACTCCAAATAACAGACCCAAGGGATCACCACATTCTGCAGCAGAATCTCTCCCCTCCTAACAGGAATGAGACCTACCGTAAGTAGACTGTATCTTTCCAGCTTCTACTTCTCTTGGTCAACCTCAGCTTCCCAGTTAATGTTGGAATTCTGCCTCGGTCAGAGGGATGTGCCAGTCTTCCAGGCACCGGCAGATATTCCTCGGTGACCTCCCGGCTGCTACTCCGCTGATAAGCAGGCGAGGTCTCGGCGATTTTTCTCAGGCTGTGAGAAAAACACACCGTTCCTTCTCTCTCCCCTTTGGTGTCCCCCAGGGAGGGGAAAGAAGCAGACAGAAAACTATTTACATCCTTTATTTCTGTCTTTCACTTCAGTACAGAGAAAACATGTCTGCACTCAACAGCAGTAAGAATAAACTCCACCCATGTACTTCCAGTACAGGTCATATGGCACACACACTGAGCTAACATCCGGTGCTCAATACAGAATGGACTGCCCCTTTGTTTCCATGGCAACAGTCACCCACATCCTATTTGGCTTTCCAGCCACAAGCAGCTGACTGAGCTGCTAGAGCCTTTGCTTGCTGCTGCATTGCTGCTTTAGAATAACATACTCCCCCTAAAGTATCAATGTGTGCAGCGAGCAAAGCGTCATCCAGAGAAGAAAACAAACAGTTGTTATATGTATAACACTCCCCTGTTGTTTCAGTTCCACCCTTGGAACTACCCGCCACTGGTTTTACCAATGTACCTCTCTGGTTGTGTGACTTCCAAGGAATGAGTGCATCTGCATTACCTTGGTTAGCAACTCTCTGTTGTGCCTTTGTCTCTGACTCAGACACAGCTTCAATTTGACCTTGGTCGTTTACAACAGCAACACATGCAATAGCTAGGTTTGCAAACTCCTTTGAATACCTCTTGGGTGGTACACCCTTCGTTGCTCTCTCAGACCTACGTAAGAGGTGCTGCTCTTCTCTGCTTTCTGGTTCAGCCTCTGAGCTCTCTGGAGAACCAGTACTAAGCTTAATCAGTGGTTCATCCTCCTCTTCTGAGGGTCTAGTCATTATGTGAGATTTCCTCTCAATGACTGTGACAACTGAGCTGTCTGAGCTATCGTCGCTGTCATCGTCAGTACTACTGAACTCAATAAAATCAACATCACCATCATCATCATCAGAATCATCATCATCTCCTGTGGGAAATGTGTGAACAATCACTCTCTCCTGTTCAGGAGCACTCTCTAGAAATTTTGTGAGAATCACCTGACCAGATTCAGACAAAATTACTCTGTAGAGACCCTTTTCATAACCCACAAAAATGCCTCTGGCATTCTTTACCCCACCTGGAGCTTCTGTTCTCACATGAGACCCGAAAACCTTGAAATGGGCAACAGAAGGTTTTCTGTGGAACAGTTTCTCAAAAGGAGAACTTCCCAATTCTTTTGAAAACTTTCTCAACCACGTATAACAAAATGACATCAGCGACTCAGCCCAGTACTCATGTGGCAGATGTGAACTAAGCAGTTGGGCTTCCATTCCCTTTTGCAATTCTTTGTTCACCCTAACACAGACACATCTATTCCAAGCTTCTTCGGAACTAGCAATTTTGTGTCTTATCCCTTTCTTCTTCAGGAACCTCTGGAAATCCTGTAAGAGAAAAATTGGCTTCTCATCTGTGCAAAGACAATCTATGTCAGCATCACGCATATTTTTAACTTTGTCACAAAACTCTTTAAACCTTTCTAAGGCGTCTTTTGGTCTCTCCAAAAGATAAATCCAGACAAAACCTGTAAAAGAATCAACACATATTAGATAATATTTTGCATTGCCTCTAGAAGGTGCTAGAGGACCAATCACATCAGCATACACCCGCTGAAATGCCCTGTTGACCCTCGAGGTCACCTGCTTGACGCTCTTCTCAGCTACACCTGCAAAAGAGATCATGTTAGAATTACAATTCATGTAATCACTTTGATCAAAAGTCAACAAATACAGTCCATCTTTCTCTTCGGCAGAAAGATACAGCTCTCCATCTTTGTAGATCTCGCAGTTCTCATCATCATAGGACAGTTTTAGTCCCTTCTTGGCGATCTGCGAAACGCTGAGCAGATTGTACTTCAACTCTGGAACCAAATAAACATTGTTTATAGTCAAGTTCAGACTTTTAAGATACACAGTCCCAATTCCGGTGGCTTCCAGCTCTTGACCGTTGGCTTGTTGCACCGCGAAGCTTTGCTTCTTAAACGTAGAAAATAGTCCTCTGTGTCGACACATATGCTGAGTACACCCGGTGTCTAGGACAAAGAAGTTTCCCACCTCTGGTGTGGCTTTTAGCGACATCAAAGCCTTTGCAGTCTTTGCCTTTGGGATGGTATGACCTTTGCCTGATGCCTCAGACTTTGTGGAGCTCGCCTTGGCTCCTTTCTGCTGACGTGGCTTGTTGCAGTTCCGCTGAGGATGCCCAGTTTGTCCACAATTGTAACATCGGACAACGTTCAAAGCTACAGCATTTTCTCCAGTAGCAACAGCAGTGGGGGTGTTAGAACTCCGTTCTTCCCTCCCCCTGTCCTTGACTTCCAGGGCGGCAAGTCTGTCATGTTCACAAAGAACCACGGCAAAGACCCTCTCCGAAGTGAGATCATTCGCTGGGAGGGACCCCAGCTGACTGGCAACGGTTTTGTAAGTCCGATTCAGGCTGTTTATCACCATGAAGCAAAACACTTCCTCCTGCAGACGGAAATTACGTTCCACCATCTGTTGACGCAGATATTTCATTTCCGTCAGGTGCGCTTGAACATCTCCATCAGGCGCAAGCCTCAGGTTGGTCAGCTTTTCAAAATACAGCAACGCTGAAGAACCCGCATCTCTCTAATGTGTCCTTCTCAGCGTGTCCCAAACATCTTTCGCGTGTTCTAAACTTTGTATATGGATAAGCTGCGAATCTGACACACACAGAATTATAGCCGTTCTGGCTTTCACATCCTGTGACTCCCAAGCACACGTTGGTGCTGCAGGGATGGGGTTCTCAATCACCCCAAACAGTCTCTGATTCTGCAGCAGGGCCTTCATCTTAATAGACCAAGATGCATAATTCTCATTTGTCAGAAGGGGCGGAGAAGGCAGACCTCCCCCCTTCTTGGCATCCATTTTGAGTCCTTTGCCTTAACTCTCAATCATAAGCCTCTAAAATCCAAAAGCTGGCTTGTTTACACTCCTGTGCACCTGGCAGCTCTGAACGCTGGCTGCGTTGGAAAGTCCCTATCAAGTGTTCGTAAGGGCCTAGTCAAAATAAACTTTGTTTTTGCCTCTCTGAGGCACAGCCTGACTGTACAGCCCTTATCTTGAAACTGGCCTGCGTTGCTAAGCAACAGCATTCCTTTCCTTGGACAGGAAAAACCACAAGAATGTCTGGAATGCAGGCCTCTTCTCACTGGAGCTGTTTTCCCGAAACGCTGCTCCCCGTGAAGCAGAGAATGAATCAATCTGCATTCACACTTCTAAGCCCGAAAATCTCATACCTTTGGGCTCCGTGGCTGTCAGCTTCTTCTGGTCAGCTTCTAGCTGCAGAGGAACAGCCTCTTGCTTCAGGCTTCCATGAAGAGAGATAAAAACAGCAGCTCTGCTACTATTTCTGCAGACTTCCATGGATCATAGAAACCATCCTCTGCTACCACTGTTGGAATTCTGCCTCGGTCAGAGGGATGTGCCAGTCTTCCAGGCACCGGCAGATATTCCTCGGTGACCTCCCAGCTGCTACTCCGCTGATAAGCAGGCGAGGTCTCGGCGATTTTTCTCAGGCTGTGAGAAAAACACACCGTTCCTTCTCTCTCCCCTTTGGTGTCCCCCAGGGAGGGGAAAGAAGCAGACAGAAAACTATTTACATCCTTTATTTCTGTCTTTCACTTCAGTACAGAGAAAACATGTCTGCACTCAACAGCAGTAAGAATAAACTCCACCCATGTACTTCCAGTACAAGTCATATGGCACACACACTGAGCTAACATCCGGTGCTCAATACAGAATGGACTGCCCCTTTGTTTCCATGGCAACAGTCACCCACATCCTGTTTGGCTTTCCAGCCACAAGCAGCTGACTGAGCTGCTAGAGCCTTTGCTTGCTGCTGCATTGCTGCTTTAGAATAACAGTTAATTCCTGGGTTATTATTCTCACAGGACGCCACACACTGTCCTTCACACTAAGCTCAGAGACTCCTTTCTCTAGCTTTTGATGGTGTTATGTACTGAGTTGAATAGGATCCAAAATGCAGCAGTCTGATTGGTCCTAGAACAATAGGATTCAGAATGAAGCAGTCTGATTGGTCCTAGAACAAAAGGATTCAGAATGCAGCAGTCTGATTGGTCCTAGAACAATGCAGCAGTATGACTGGTCTGCAGGAGCCACCCAATCCAGCTCCAGATGGAAGTGAATCCGTAACCTGATTGGCCTACAGGAGAATTCCCGAATTAGCCAATCACGTGCAGCCCATTGTGTAAATAATGTATATAAAGCAGATACTTTGGGGGGACTTTCATCCCTCCTCACCACTAAGAGCTGAATAAAGAGCATGAAATCCACTCTCGACTCCGAGTATATTTTGGATATATTCCTCAGAGTGGATGTTTCTACCCAGAACCAACTCTCTACCCTCTCACTCCTTCTCCTGGAACCTCGGCCAGTCAGAAGCTGCTGTTCGTTAACCGTTTGCTGGCAGGGAAAAAGAAAAAGAAAACACCTGGTGACCCAACCTGCCCAGCAAAACAAACTTCAATGCCACAGGGGAGGGGAGTAGTTTTTGCACCTAGAGATGGGGGAGAAATTTGATTTAATTCACATATGAAGGGGAACCTTTCTGTTTTACACTTTCTGAAACAACGCAAGAACCCAAAACGCAGCTGTCCCTTGAAATTCAAAATTCTTCCAATTTTGCAATAAAATTGTCACATGCATAAAAAATGCATCTACTAAAGCAAAATAAAATAAAAATGCACATATTGGTAAAAATAACACCCAAATGCATTATTGTTGGAGAAGCTGCTTTGCAAAAATGGTGTATATTAGGTAAAATTGCATACAAATATGTGCAAATTGGGATATACTTGAATGCTGGTGGCCATCTGCCAGGACGCTCAGAGTCCCTTCCAACTCTACAATTCTATGATTCTATGAATTTTCAGAAGGACTTTTTAAAAAACCATAAAGTGATCTGGGAATGTGAAGAACTGAACTTTGAATGAAGCAGGAAAATAAAACGGGCAGATACACCCATCCCTAAGGTAAGCGTAAAGGGACCCCTGACCATTAGGTCCAGTCATGACCGACTCTGGGGTTGCGGCGCTCATCTCGCTTTATTGATCAAGGGTGCCGGCGTACAGCTTCCGGGTCATGTGGCCAGCATGACTAAGCTGCTTCTGGTGAACCAGAGCAGCGCATGGAAATGCTGTTTACCTTCCCGCTGGAGCGGTACCTATTTATCTACTTGTATTTTGATGTGCTTTCGAACTGCTAGGTTAGCAAGAGCAGGGACTGAGCAACAGGAGCTCACCCCGTCGACTGCTAACCTTCTTATCGGCAAGTCCTAGGCTCTGTGGTTTAACCCACAGCGCCACCCACGTCCCATCCCTACTTGTACCTAAAAAAGTAATATCATGTTAAGCCATAGGCTAGAATGATCTCTTCTGCAGAACGCACTTTGTTTTCTACATGAATGGAGGTTTTGTCTTTTCAGGCAAGCGTTCAGCTGCACTACAACTCATCACCTGCAGCCTGAAATGGTACAGTCCAGGTAAAATCTTCACCACCCGATGCTCCTTTATGCATATGTTGGGTCTAACACTGCCTCCATTCAATGCAACCACATCTCATCCATATCGCCGGGCATTTTGCATCTTTATTGGCTCACCACTTATGGTTCATCTCCCACATTGTGGTTTGTCTCCATCCCACTTCAAGTCATGATGAAGGAAGGTGAAGAGGTGGAGGATGCCTTGTAGAGTCCTTTCAAAAGCTCGGGAGGTGAGTGGTGGTTTCTTTTCTTCCTCCTTGACACCAGTGGCAATCACATGAATTTGCATGCATGCCCTGCTGAGAGGCAAAGTCTGCTTTACGCCATGTGGTTGAATGCAAAACCATGTAGATCTTGTTACGTCAAGCCAGGGAACATCCCGAATGTGACATTGCAGTGGTCAAGAGCAGCCATCTGCAGCCTGGGCCTGCCAATTTACTTTCAAAGTGATCTGGAGAGAAATACAGTCTCCAGCGTTCATTGCTTTTTTATTAATATTTTAAAAAGCATATATTAAAGACAGCACTTGGGAGGTTCCCAAATTGTCCAGATGCAGCTGTCCTTCTGGGGGAATCATGTGTTCCTTGCGTGAATGAAGCATCCATCCTGGAAGGGATCAGAAACATTTGTACTTAATTGGGCTGTGTCAGAAAAGAAGAAGAAACCTTAGAGCCCAGCATCCCAGCTTTTTACACATCATAGGATGGAGGCTTTTCTTGTCTGATGTCAGGAATCTTGCAGCGAGTTGACAAGGATTTTCTTTAGATGTCCAAATGGAGCAGGGTTCACCATAACGTAAGTGACGAGCATTTTTTATTTTCCTTCTTCTTGATAATAGCATGGAAAGCAAAGGCCCTGGAGGTCACCTGGAGTTCACAGGTGTCTCAGTGCACATGAAATCAAAAGGAAGGACCAAAGAACTGGCCACTCATGTATCTGCCTCTAAAAGTTCTGCATCCAATGTTTCAGCCTAATAGGACCAGGAAGCCTTGATGGGAACAGAAAAAGAACATCACAGGAATCATTTTATTTGTATGCCGCCTTTCCAAAGATAAATCTACACTCCACATAAAAAGATTTACATAATTACAAATGTAGCCAAAGTAATCATAAACAATCAACAAAACACATCAAAAAGCACACGACAATTTCCACATAAAACATAAGAACTAAAAATAATGATAAAAAATTAATATCAACAACAGCAACACTACTCCAATGCAAGAGTCTGTTCAGAAGCCTCAGCTTTTGTAGCTGGAGTCAGTCCAGCCCAGCCCTGCCTTCCTCCCAGGTGGAAAAGGCCTGTAAGGCAGGGAGCAGGTATTCCAGGAATTGTAGTGTATTGAACTAAAGCTTGGCTAAATATCCATGGACCACATCTGCAAGCCCAGTGCTTTTTCTTCTTCAGGGGGTACTCAAGGGTAGGCAGTACCGGCACCTCTTTTTAAATTGTTGTTAAAAAGTGTGACACTGTAAAAACTCCTCCTATTTTTCTAGGGGGAAAAGCACTGTGTATGCCTATTTGTCCACTGAAAAAAATGTTTATGAGATATTTAACAACTTTTTAGATGGAGTGTAATTCTAAGAGAGAGAGAGAGAGAGAGAGAGAATCAAAGTAATGTTTGATCACTTTGCATTGAAGGGTAAGATTATAACCCTTGGAAATTCTTAAGGATTTATCTACCTCCAATGTTTAATCCATATTTCAGGGGAATCTTTCACCGCATTCCATCCCCTGAAATCAAAAACTTTACTACATCGGTCCAAGGATCTATCTATCTAGTCCACTGTTTTGTTTCAAAGAATGACTGAGCAAATGCCTCTGGAAAGTTCACAAGGAAGATAATATACTTCTCCTGTTATATTTTTCCAGTATCTGGTATTCAGAGATATTGGGGGGGGGGGGGGTCACGCACGCGCAAACCTATGACAAGAGCCATCAGAATGAGCAGCTTATTAAGCTGTGGATCTCCACACGATTCAGCTGGTGTTGAGTCCCCAATCCCAGCTCAGCTGAAAATACACTGCCATTACTTGCTCATTCAGGGCTCAGACAGTTGAACGAAAGGTGGCAGGTTCAAGGCCAGTGTAAGTCCAAAATAGGGGCATTAGTGGGGGGTGGCTGGGCAGTGGGGGACTTAATCTGGATCATAACTCAGTTCAGTCTTGTGACCTGGCAGAAAGGGCAGCATAAGTCAAACTCAAGTTTCTTTTCCCTCTGACAGGCTCATCCAGCAGTAGTTTTGCTCCGGGATAGGGTTTGGCTCTGGAATAATTTTATACCTGATTAATTTACACCAGCTTGCTTTATGCCAGATTCTTGGGTACAGGATTGCTCCCACACTGCCTCTGAGTGAATTAAGAATCTATCCCTCTCCCTGGGCAATTCTGGGAATTGTCGCTCTGTGAGGAGAATAGTGTCTCCAAACAACCCTCAGCACCCTTAATAAGTGACAGCTGCCAGGATTCCTTTTGGGAAGTCCTGATGTGGCATGGTAAAGTAAAGGGACCCCTGACAATTAGGTCCAGTCGTGACCGACTCTGGGATTGCAGCGCTCATCTCGCTTTATTGGCCGAGGGAGCCGGCGTACAGCTGACTAAGCCGGTGGCCAGCATGACTAAGCCACTTCTGGCAAACCAGAGCAGCGCACGGAAACGCCGTTTACCGTCCCGCTGGAGTGGTACCTATTTATCTACTTGCACTTTGACGTGCTTTTGAACTGCTAGGTTGGCAGAAGCTGGAACCGAGCAAAGGGAGCTCACCCCGTTGTGGGGTTTCGAACCGCCAACCTTCTGATCGGCAAGTCCTAGGCTCTGTGGTTTAACCCACAGCGCCACCCGTGTCCCTGATATGGCGTGAGAGTGCTTTAAATGTGTGGTGCAGATGTGGACAAGACTGAGATTTGATTATAGTTGCCCACCCGACTGTCCGGATCCTGAGAGGAAGTTTGGATGGAAGGTGTTTTAACAGAGGTGTCTCCTAGCAGGTCAGATGGCTGAAGGGGATGAGTTTCAGCAATGTGTTATCGCTCTTTGCTTTCTCAAAGCACAGGCGAGCCTAATCTGCAAACCTTGCTTTCTACACCCACCGCCCCACAGTGAGTCATGCTTATAGGGTTCCCTGGGGGATGGCCTTTGCTTCTGATTGCTCTTAGTTACAAGCTCGGGCTGATTACCCAAAAACTTCAAACCTGTGTGAGGTCTGGGTGGCTGGAGATTTTCACAGAGAGTTACCACCCTGTCTATCAGATTGCTGCAGAGGGCCTCTCCACCCATCACACCCGCCCCTTGTTCTCTTTAAATGAAAATTCCATACGTTATGAGTTTGCAATAAAATTCCCATATTTTGGAACTGTTTATATTTCCTCTCTAAAGTGTTGCATTATATATATATGTCTGCAACTACTTTTACAAACATGGAGTTTAATTTGATATTGGTCTCGGCTGAGGATTGTAAGGTTAGATTGCTGCAATACGTTATACATGGGGCTGCCTCTGAAGACGGCTTGGAAACTTCAGCTGGTGCAGAATTCAGTGGCCAGGTTGCTCACCAATCCTGGCCCAACTGCGCTGACTACAATTACGGTAGTTTTAGGGCCCAATTCAAACCTATCAAGCCTTAAACAGCTCTGGGCCACAGGAGTGTCTCCACCCCCATCGTTCAGCTCGGACACTGAGCTCCAGCGCCGAGGGCCTTCTGGTGGTTCCCTCACTGTGAGAAGCAAAGTTACAGGGAACCAGGCAGAGGGCCTTCTTGGTAGTGGCACCCGCCCTGTAGAATGCCCTCCCATCACATGTCAAAGAGATAAACAACTATCTGACTTTTAGAAGACATCTGAAGGCAGACCTGTTTAGGGAAGTTTTTAAGGTTTGATGTTTTGTTGCATTTTTAATATTCTTTTGGGACATAGCTGTCAGCTTACAGATTTGAAAATAAGGGACCAGCAGCCTCGAAAATAAGGGATCAGCAGCCAAAATAAGGGATTTTCTGGGCACAGGTATGTTCAACTTCTGAGCCCCTCCGAGCCAAAGGCAGAAAGCCCAGCCAGCAGCCAAATGAAGCCTCATCAATAAGGGACAGCAGCAGGACATGGCACTGGGATAAGGGACTGTCCTACCAAATAAGGGACGCTTGACAGCTATGTTTTGGGAGCTGCCCAGAGTGGCAGGGTAATAATAATAATAATAATAATAATAATAATAATAATAATAATAATAATAAATTTATTATGCCTCAGGGACCACTTTGAGGTGCTCACCATTGTGCTAGGGGTTGGGCCCTGCTTCAGCTGTGAATGTTCAAGCCAGCTGTGTGTACGTCTGTGGAGAAAACATATGAAAAGGATCAAGCTGAATATCAGCAGGGTCTTTCCTCCTGAGTTTCATGGGTTTGGTTCCTCGTACAGATAGGGATGGAAGCTTTGTGCTCCACACCCAGCCCTGGAGAACAACAGCATTTAGGACTCAAATGGGGGGTGGGGGGCTGTTTCCATACAAATCTCCATTGCTGGAAGCCTCCAGAAGCCTATTGGCTCGCCCCAAAGGCAACGAAGGAGCCTTTTGCTGCCTGAGAAGCATTAACACATCCGCGTCACCATTAATTTCACCTTCTGAAGCTCCTTTTTTCTGGGTTGGGAAAGCAGAGGAGTCCTCCCTCTGCGGAGAAGAAATTCTAGGAGGGGGAAATGTTGCGACTCATCTCCGTGGCAACCCTCAACTGATGATGTGAGTGGTGCAAGATGTTACGCATGTTTAGCAACAACTGGACAACATGAGCGCCTTTTCAGTAATCTGAAAAATCCTTGGACGATAATGAGTTCCCCATGACTGCCTTACCCTTGCCAAAGCACCAGAATATATTGCACGGCACATCTGACATCCCCAGCATTTTATATTTCCTACCTGTTAAGATTCAAGGCAAGGGGCAGATAAGATTTAAAATCAAAACCGTGCAAAAAGCACTGGGTGTGTGCTGTGTTATACCCTTTCCAGCATGTAGCTCAAACCCCTGGGGCTGTGTGTCTTTCATAATTCTGTGCATAAAGAAGTCATGGTTTTGAGCATGGGGTTCAGCATTCTGAGACTCTTCATTTACTTCGTTGTTGTTGTTGTTTTAGAAAAACATTCTTCTATGCTTTTCTATTTTTCTACTGCATTCTCTTATGTCTGCAAAGGCAGACTAGAAATAGTCTGAGTGCATGACTGGGATCTCCTCTCCTGTGAGTAGCTGAACAAATTATGTGAATACAGTGGTACCTCAGGTTAAGAACTTAATTCATTCTGGAGTGCCGTTCTTAACCTGAAAATGTTTTTAACCTGAGGTACCACTTTAGCTAATGGGGGCCTCCTGCTGCCGCTGTGCAATTTCTGTTCTCATCCCGAAGCAAAGTTCTTAACCCGAAGTACTATTTCTGGATTAGTGGAGTCTGTAACCTGAAGCATCTGTAACCCGAGGTACCACTGTACAGTGGTATCTCGGGTTACAAACGCTTCAGGTTACAGACTCTGCTAACCCAGAAGTAGTACCTCGGGTTAAGAACTTTACCTCAGGATGAGAACAGAAATCACGCAGCCCCATTAGCTAAAATAGTACCTCAGGTTAAGAGCGGACCTCCGGAAGGAATTAAGTTCATAACCAGAGGTACCACTGTAGTAGAATTGAAATAATCCCTCTTAAGCTCTGAAGGTTTACCAAAGTGCTGGTTTGGCATTATGCAAATACAGTGCTACCTCGGGTTACAAACGCTTCATGTTACAGACTCAACTAACCCAGAAATAGTACCTTGGGTTAAGAACTTTGCCCCAGGATGAGAACAGAAATCGCATGGCGGTGGGAGGCCCCATTAGCTAAAGTGGTACCTCAGGTTAAGAACAGTTTCAGGTTAAGAAAGGACCTCCGGAACGAATTAAGTTCTTAACCCGAGGTACCACTGTAGGCAGATAACATCTGTGTCATTCACACAAGTTTCAGAATTCAGCTTCTTGTGAGGCAAAATTTAGGCAACTTTGGCACAAACGTGTGTTGTTGTTGTTGTTGTTGTTGTTGTTGTTGTTGTTTTTGGCCTCTATATTGCTACTGCTATTAACTGTCCCAGGGTGGATCACAACAATTAAAATTTTAAAATGGATAAACCAGGTTGCAGTCACAGGAAAACACGCATCTCAGATGTCAAAGGCCAGGCTAAAGTAGCCTCCTACCCACAACACACACCCTCACACAACCCTCCCAAGGAGCATAAGGTTGCTCCTTTATTTTATGTTATTATATTAAATTAAATTTTGTAACATTATGCTCCCACCATTTTGGTGGCAAACAAGTCCTCATGGCCGCTTGTCAATAAAAAGCCTAATACAAATTACATGCAAGCACCCAACATCCCATAATCTGGAACAGTCCTCTGATAAAATAGTCCTAAACACCTCAAAACATACACACATTATTGCCATACTATTCTCCCTGTAATGTTTTACTTGAAAGAAAATGAGGAAAGAGAGGGATGGAGGATGTTATATATTCATTGTTCTGTGTTTGACTGAGCTTGACTCTGGACTAAGGATTCTGAGCCCCTATGTTCTGATTCGATACATGATATCCAATCACAGAACATTTCAGGATTTGGGCCTCTGCCATTGGCCCTTAAACTCTGATTCGCAGCTTGGAAGTTGAGACAGCCAATCACGTTGGGAGTGGGAGTGGCCCAGACCTTCAGAAATGTATATAAGCAGTTGCTTTAGCCCTGTTGACCAGTTCTGTTAGTTCAATAAAAGTTCTTGTTGTTACCATTGTGTCATGCCTCGTGGGAACCCACCTACACTTCAGAGGATGTATCCAATAATTACTTCATGTGCTACAGAAATGAAAACAGAAACAAAAAAATCTAGGCAACTACTTCCCTATTGATGTTTTCATCCCCAAAAAGTTTTTGATTTGAGTTTCTATTGAAATGAGGCTGCATTTTAATGTTGTATTTTAACCTTGTTTTTAAGTTGCATCTTAATCAATTGTTGTATATCTGGTGTTAGCTGCCCTGAGCCCGGTCTTGGCTGGCGAGGGTGGGGTATAAATAAAAATTATTATTATTATTATTATTATTATTATTATTATTATTATTATGATGGCACGTCCATACTATTTTTTAATTGTCTCTTTTGTTTATTAAAAAGCAAATAACAAAAAAAAGCATTACATGGTCCTCCCACTGGAAATAATAACATATCACAAATCACCACTCATTCAAACAGCAGAAAGAAGGTAAAATATTGCATTAGTAGCCCAAGAAAAAAAGTTCAACAGGACAGCCAAAGCTTGGGAAAGGGTCACCTCTCAGGAATAGGTAAAGGTAAAGGTACCCCTGCCCGTATGGGCCAGTCTTGACAGACTCTGGGGTTGTGCGCCCATCTCACTTAAGAGGCCAGGGGCCAGCGCTGTCCGGAGACACTTCCGGGTCACGTGGCCAGCGTGACATCGCTGCTCTGGCGAGCCAGAGCCGCACACGGAAACGCCGTTTACCTTCCCGCTGGTAAGCGGTCCCTATTAATCTACTTGCACCCGGAGGTGCTTTCGAACTGCTAGGTTGGCAGGCGCTGGGACCGAGCAGCGGGAGCGCACCCCGCCGCAGGGATTCGAACCGCCGACCTTTCGATCGGCAAGTCCTAGGCGCTGAGGCTTTAACCCACAGCGCCACCTGCGTCCCTCTCAGGAATAGAGCACATGCTAAATCATGGAGATGTTCTATCCCTGTCATTACTAGTTAAAAGGTCAGGTAGCAGGTGATGCAGTCTGGAAAGACTCTGGAAAGCTGTTGCGAGTCAGAGAAGACAACACTAGGTTAGATGGACCAGTGGCCTTACTTGGTGCCCATCTATTCAAATGCTTCTCACTGGTAGGTTTGAGCATTGGCCGACTTGTTTGCAAAGCCTTTCTCACAAGGAGAAAGCCATACCTCAGCATCCCTGTAGATCCAAATTATCTAAATAAAGAGCAGGATTTTCCTGGGTGATCCTAGAGACGGTTCACACCTGTGAATGCACTGCTTGATTCCTCAATGTGAGAGAAGCTTAAGGATTTCAATTTCTGTTGATCCCAGTGGGTTCGGGCCTGATTTGTGCTTCCTGGGCCGATGAGTGGATTGAAACGTAGTTATCCTTCACATTTTGCAATTCCCTGAAATTTATGATACAGTTCTCAGCTAAAAATAAAACTACCAAAATGCATTAAAATGCATATATTTTGTTTTGTTTTGATAATAAGTTTTATTAATTTTCAATTATTCTTTGGGGATCACTTGTAGCCGAGTAAGATTGTCTTCCATAAACACGGTTTTAACAATGAGTCAGTAAGTGAATGTGGAGGCCAATTCTAGACCCACACGTCCTTCCACAGTGGGGATTTGCCAAGCATGCCTTCCTCTTAGCACGTTTCTCCCTTGCGTCCTGGGTTCGAGTGTCTTCAAAGCCCATGACACCTTTGGTAAAGCCTCATTATGACAACACCAATTTATAATGCAATTAATAATACCAATAATTCAGATACCAAATTATATAATATAGATAAGGTGCCCCCCCTCGTGCTATAATTGATCATTTTCTTTTATTTCTGCATTCCAAAATCTTACCGATTTCAATTACATTCCAGTCATAATAATAATCCCTTCTAAAACAGCTGCAGTATTTATAACTTCTATTCGTGTTGACAGATTAAATGATTTTTATAAAATGCATGTATTAGGACAGTACATTTATGAATTTTTGCTCATTATTATTATTATTAATGTGCTGAAACAGGACAGAATGGAGTTATGAATTAACACGTGTGAGATTGACTTCGGTTGAAAATAAGGAGAGCTGACTACCCTTACATCCTGGTAACTTTAGGCTGAATGTTTGATCTGCCTGCATACGTCCATGTTGATTTTGGTTTTTTTTAAATGCAAACCATCAGAAATTTTCCGATTGGAAAATTGAGAAACCAAGAGAAACCAAATTGGGCAGATTTTTCATCCACATCACTCCTGGAAGTTGCCATTTGATGCTATATATGATCAACAAGCCATTACAGCGAATGTGTGACAAAATACTATTTTTGGAGTCTCATCTATATTTTCTGTCCATATCTTAGTACCTAACTTAAACATGTGTAATGACGAACTCACTGAAATGCCCTCACCCAAAGGAATAAAGGTTGCTAAAACACCCAACTTTAATTGTGAAGGAACGATGCCTCTGTGATATACAGGCCTTTAGGGGAAAGGGAGTGAAAAAGCAGGATGACATATGTAATGGGTTAAAATAAGTTGTTTTAGGTGGACTCCCTGCAACCTAGGGAGTCTTTGGTAGATGTTTTGACTACAAGGGAAAACATCTGTTGTTATTCAGCCGTGTGCTATAGCTGTCCATGCTTCTATGCAGACACGGTCATAAACCTCTGAAAAGATACTGTTGCTTGGAGGGTCTGTCAAGAGGCCCTGGGATGGCGGGCGGGGGGGAGAAGATCCACCATCTTATTTGTTATTTATGGCACTCTGGGCTAGGACCACCACCCTCTTTCCAATCATGGGCCCCATTTTGTTAAACACTGTTCAATAACCAAACCAAGAATGACCTTTGCCTCCACATTCCAGAATAGTACCTGTGTTCTCCTGTGACAGCAGAGGCAACCAAGAGTCTGGTAGAATCTTAGAAACCAGAAATGAAATCCTGTACTCACTTAATTGGGAGGAAATCAAACATCCTAACACTAATTAGGGTTGCCATGTTCCCCAGAGTGAAAATATCAAGAAAAAGTTGTTGAGCTTTTTTTTCTTTTTTCTTGGCTACCTGCCACACATCCAACAGCCTGTCAACAGCAGCGGGACAGCAGACTGATATACCGTATTTTTCGCTCTATAAGACGCACCAGACCATAAAACGCACCTAGTTTTTGGAGGAGGAAAACAAGAAAAAAAATATTCTGAATCCCAGAAGCCAGAACAGCAAGAGGGATTGCTGTGCAGCGTAAGCAGCGATCCCTCTTGCTGTTCTGGCTTCTGGGATAGCTGCGCAGCCTGCATTCTCTCCATAAGACGCACACACATTTCCCCTTACTTTTTAGGAGGGAAAAAGCGAGTCTTATAGAGCAAAAAATACGGTAAGTGCTATTGTAAAGGTAAAGGGACCCCTGACCATTAGGTCCAGTCGTGACCGACTCTGGGGTTGCGGCACTCATCTCGCTTTATTGGCCAAGGGAGCCAGCGTACAGCTTCCAGGTCATGTGACTAAACCACTTCTGGCTGACCAAAGCAGTGCACGGAAATGCCATTTACCTTCCTGCCAGAGCGGTACCTATTTATCTACTTGCACTTTGATGTGCTTTTGAACTGCTAGGTTGGCAGGAGCAGGGACCGAGCAATGGGACCTCACCCTGCCATGGGGATTCGAACCACCGACCTTCTGATCGGCAAGCCCTAGGCTCTGTAGTTTAACCCACAGCACCGCCCTATTGTACTTCTGTTTATAGAAGTGCTATTGTACTTCTATTTAAATTTACAACTGTTTTATGGTTCTGTCTATGATTATGATTATGGTGATTAATACCCTGTCCATCTAACTGGGTTGCCCCAGCCACTCAGGTGGCTTCCAGCATCAGAAAAACACAGCAAAACATCAAACATTAAAAGCTTCCCGATACAGGGTTGTCTTTTATCAGAAGGTCGTATCATGATTTATCTCTTTGACCTCTGACGGGAGGATGCTACTACCCAAAAGGCTCTCTGCCTGGTTCCCTGTCGCTTCACTTCTCGCAATGAGGGAACCAGGAGAAGGCCCTCAGAGCTGGACCTCAGTGTCCAGGCTGAGTGATGCGGGTGGAGATGCTCCTTCAAATAGACAGGGCCTAGTTGGATAAGAATGGCTTTAAGATATTCAAATAATAGCTAAAGCATATGCAAACCTTGTGCATATCCATGCCCACTTTTGTTCTTTGGTGGGGGTGGGTGGGTCTGCTGTATTTCTTTTGGTGACGTGTGAGAGGCCACCATAGCTATACCTAATGGCAAGCTTCCCTCCACTGATGAAAGGAACTTTGATCCTGCGCAGGCTTCCATCGGTGGTATGGTGAGAGAGGCAAATCTTGCTATTTCTTCTTTCTCTCTTTCCTCCTCCTGTTGTTGTTGTTGTTTAGTCATTTAGTTGTGTCCAACTCTTCGTGACCCCATGGACCAGAGCACACCAGGCACTCCTGTCTGCCTCTGCATCCCGCAGTTTGGTGAAACTCATGCTGGTAGCTTCGAGAACACGGTCCAACCATCTCGTCCTCTGTTGTCCCCTTCTCCTTGTGCCCTCCATCTTTCCCAACATCAGGGTCTTTTCCAGGGAGTCTTCTCTTCTCATGAGGTGGCCATAGTACTGGAGCCTCAGCTTCAGGATCTGTCCTTCCAGTGGGCATTCAGGGCTGATTTCCTTCAGAATTGATAGGTTTGATCTTCTTGCAGTCCATGGGACTCTCAAGAGTCTCCTCTAGCACCATAATTCAAAAGCATCAATTCTTCAGCGATCAGCCTTCTTTATGGTCCAGCTCTCACTTCCATACATCACTACTGGGAAAACCATAGCTTTAACTATATGGACCTTTATTGGCAAGGTGATGTCTCTGCTTTTTAAGATGCTTTCCACCTGCGGCCCCTTATATTCTGTCAATCAGCTCCGAGTGCCAAGGGACCCTTAGAAAAAGCTTGAGAGGTGGCTTGGGGGTGCTCAGGATAGAGCATGCAGCAGGTCAAGGTTCAATCTTGGCATCTCCAGTTAGGGCTGGAAGTTTCCCTTGCCAGAAACCCTGGGGAACTGTCTGTGTTGACAATGCTGAGCTAGATGGAGCAATAGTTTGACTCAGTAGCATGCTGCTTGCTATGCTATGTTTGTTCCTTTCAGTGAAAGTCGCACACTGCAAACCAAGGAAGGGAGACCTATGGCTCTCCAGATGTCAGTGGATATCATCTTTGACCATTGGCCAGGCTGGCAGGGGCTGATGGCATTTTGGATTCCAACCACATCTGGGGGACCACAAGATCACTGCTGTAAGCAATACATGGGATAAACCGAAAGGAAGCCTTTGAATGCTCAACTTCTGTCAACTTTCTGCTGCAGAGTATTCATTAATAAACAAAAAAGGTATTTCCTAAATTGATAAATGAGTGAGTATATTAAGGCAGCAATCCTATGTGTGCTTACCTGAAATTAAGTCCCTCTGAGCTCAGTGGGATTTATTTCCAAGTAAACACTCATTTCCAAGTAAACACTCATTTCCAAGTAAACAGCTACGGGACGTGGGTGGCGCTGTGGGTTAAACCACTGAGCCTAGGACTTGCCAATCAGAAGGTCGGCTGTTCGAATCCCCGCAACGGGGTGAACTCCCATTGCTCAGTCCCTGCTCCTGCCAACCTAGCAGTTCAAAAGCACGAAGTGCAAGTAGATAAATAGGTACCGCTCTGGCGGGAAGGTAAACGGCCTTTCCGTGCTCTGCTCTGGCTCGCCAGAAGTGGCTTAGTCATGCTGGCCACATGACCTGGAAGCTGTATGCTGGCTCCCTTGGCCAATAAAGCGAGATGAGTGCCGCAACCCCAGAGTCGGTCACGACTGGACCTAATGGTCAGGGGTCCCTTTACCTTAAACACTCATAGACTGGGGGTGCTCTTCAGCCACAAGATGGAATACTGTTGATGTAGGTTAGGCTTTTAGTCATCAAAAAAGGAAGAAAATTTAACAAAACAATAGCACCATATATGATCATTCAGCCTGAACACAGTAATTACTCTAAGGCTTTGATTCTTTACTGTGAATGAAAACCAGCCAAACCTTTGGGAGGAGTGTGGCATATGTTAGTGTCTATAGTCATTACATTTCTCTTTCAACGTTCCACTTCTTCAAAGTGTCATACTCATGAGCCTTGATCCAGACTAGTAGCCTAAAGCAATGGGTGGGAAGTCTGAGACTCCACCACAATGTGGAGTTTCTAAGGAAGTGTGTGACAAATTGTAATGACAGGGTTGATTCGGAGCATTTTGTAAAGAAGCGGCGATTGTTTACTACACAAGATGCAGACAAAGGGAAATATGGAATGTGGATCGAGGTCAAATCATTGTGAACCAGAACACTGAAATTTCAACTCAGATTTGGATCTGAATATCTGAGAAGTACAGATCCATAAACTTTGTTGTCTTAATAAGTTTCTTGGCTGACGAAGTAGGACTCCAACACTTAAAGTTCAGGTCTTTGTACCCATTGACAACGATTACATTTCAACACATTATTTTAGGACCATGGAGGTGACAGGACATAAAATTTAAATGTGAAACATTTTGACCATTGATAAATCCATTCTTGTTGCCAAATAAGATGGCCTAAATTCAGCACGGAATTAGGCACACTTAACCCGAATGGATTTAAGCATACTTAACTCTCTGCTGGATTTAGGCCATGATGATTAATCAGATCTTCAGGTTGAGCCAAGCCTATCCACTAAGATGTGCCAAAGGAAAGTTTAGTGGAGTGTAAGACCAATGTCCAAGACATCCTGTCTCTGGCTGGGGTGTTCCTTACTATGCCTGAAGGAGGGGCAAACACCCAAAAGATCTTAGAGGAGATCAAATGTACACCACCCATGTGCAACTGATTATGCATGATGCTGCAGTATGGCCATGGTGCCTATGTTCAGAGGTGGTGTACCAAATACTAGTGGGGATTTAAAACAATAAATCACAGGACACCTATCACCACCATGCCCTGCAGATTGTGAGACTAGGTATGTGTGAAACCAGCTGGGGGAATTCAGTTTTGGTCTCTATTTCTTGAGTTTGAGCATTGGAAATCTGCCCATCCAGTTTTCAGAGAGTTCCTATTTATCCACACAATGGTGTTTTATTTTTCACTTTAAATAGAGACACGGTACATTTTTGCATGCTGAGTATTTCGGCAATAGTGTATGAATAAATGTGTTTTAATGACTTGTTGCCGATGGGATGGATCAGTTGGCAGAGCATGAGACTCTTGTTTGCAAGGTCATGGGTTCGAGCCCCAAATTGGCGAAAAGATCCCTGCATTGCAGGGGGTTAGACTAGATGATCCCTGTGGTCCCTTCCAACTCTACAGTTCTTTGATTCTATGGTAGAATTCAGCATCATTCTAAGGCATTCTTCTCCCAAACTTCTGAAGCAGATTTGGAGAGGGAGAGGGGAAACCGGTTGGGGGGGGGGACTCATTGCACAATTTTTTATTTTACATTTGTTTTCAGCCATGCTTATTGTGTTTTGCTTACATGTACCATGTGCATTGGCCTGGGTTCCTTCAGAGGAAGGGTGATCAACCGATAAATAAAGTCACATTTTGATTACGTTTTCATTGCAACATGGATTCTCTGGTTTCATTAACGTTCTCTGCTGTTAGTGCATGAAAGGAAAGAGTGGGGATGTGTGTGTTAGCATTGACCTCATGACAATTCTGATTGCTCTTCACAATCCATAGGACAAACTTCTGAAGTTGAGAGTCTCCTGTATTTCTGGATAGTCCCTCTGCCTTTCAGACCTCTTGAAAATCTAGGGTTCTAGAACCCCAGGTGAGCCACTATGAGTAACAGGGGTGGGTGGGGAATGGTCAGAGCCAGCCCCCTTATCCTGTCTGTCTTTCTTTGCCTGTTAACATCAAAGAAGATGCGCTTGATGAGGGGAACAGTTGCTTGACTATTGGTTCTCAAGCATGTGTGTTTGCAGGGAAGAATGGTGGAGGTTTGGGTCAAAGTATCGTGACGCAGTACATGAATGCAGGTGCTCTGGGACAAAATGTTTCTTGCAGGTTGAGAATTTTTCAAGAATATACAACGTGAGAATGTGATGCTGCAAGAACACACACCACTTCCTTAGGCCGGCGTGATAGATGAAGAATGATCAGAAGCGGATTTCAAAATGGCCGGCATAAATCTTGAGGAGCAAGGTCCAGAAGCATTGGGACCACCATGTTGTTGTTTAGTCGTGTCCAACTCTTCGTGTCCCCATGGACCAGAGCATGCCAGGCGCTCCTGTCTTCCACTGCCTCCCACAGTTTGGTCAAACTCATGCTGGTAGCTTCAAGAAAACTGTCCAACCATCTCGTCCTCTGTTGAACCCTTCTCCTTCTGCCCTCAATCTTTCCCAGCACCAGGGTCTCTTTCGGGGCTCAAGAGGTGGCCAAAGTATTGAAGCCTCAGCTTCAGGATCTGTCCTTCCAGTGAGCACTCAGGGCTGATTTCCTTCAGAATGGAAAGGTTTGATCTTCTTGCAGTCCATGGGACTCTCAAGAGTCTTCTCCAGGACCATAATTCAAAAGCATCAGTTCTTCGGCAATCAGCCTTCTTTATGGTCCAGCTCTCACTTCCATACATCACTGGACCACCATACACCACACCATTTCTGTTTTCTTTTCAACAGTGGCATTAGCTTCAGCCACAGGAACATGAACATCTCTTCTTGTGCAGCTGCAGCTTAAGCAGACCTGGAGCACTGGGATGTAAATTTGGCAGGTGGGCTGCAGAGTTGTGTGTGTGTGTGTGTGTGTGTGTGTGTGTGTGTGTGTGTGAAAGAGAGAGAGAATGAACAAACAAACACATTTTAAATTACAGGCACAAAACAAGGCTATTGCCAACATTGCAGCAATGACTCTACAATATACATGAAAAGGTCGATAATATTGGCGCAAAGGCAATAAACAAAAGCACATTGAGGCTGGGTTTGTTTTTGTAAGATTATCTCGAATGCAGACTTTCTATGACCGTATCGATGCTTTTGTTTATTTGTGTAACCAACTTCCCTTGTAAAGCTGCGACAGATAAAAAAAAAGGCAAAAAAAAGCAGAGAGCTCTTCCAGATGTGTGAAGAAACTAGGCAGTTACTTTGGTCAGACTTTATAAATCATCGTGCTTGCTAGCCTCCTCCTTAAACCACCCCACCCCACCTCACCCCAAAAAACCCCATAGCAATTTTAACTCACTCATCATTGTTTAAAATGTATGGAGTTCCCTTTGTAAACCAACAAGAAAAGAGAGATGGATAAAAGAAAACCTCTGTTTGCTATGCAGCTGAAACTTTGGTGCCAAATAAATGCTGGTAGTTTTCAAAGCATTTGTACTTTGATTTAGACCCTGAAAAGGTTGTTTTGGAAGTGCCATGTGGGTGACAGGAGGCTTGGAGGTGTGGATCAATGCAGCATAATTTCACAAAACACTGGAGTTGGCATGTCTGTCTGATATTTTATTTGGATTCAAACAGCATCTGTTACTTTTTACACAGAGACACAAGGATCTACACAACTGTAAGTCAGCGTGGGGGGAAATCACATTGGATGGGATGGGTGTGAGAGAGTCAATGAGATGTTGTGTACCTTTTGACAAGTGCAAATTTTGTTTTAGATGTGGTAATACAGTTGTGAAATTTCAAAAAATTGTGGGTGGAGGGTTAGGATTTGAATTAGGATAAATTCTTAGTCCAAACTCCTCCTTGGTGGGTCAAATAAATGTAAAACACAATAAAACACAACAAAGCAGTATGTAAAACATTTCATTTTCTAAAAAAAAAAAAAAATCAACCCTAACAATCTCATATCCTTTCAGCTATTGTTTTGTTGGGTATGTTTTTTAATGAATTGCATGTGTTTCTGCATAAGCATGTTTCGTTTGCTTTTATAATGATGTGTTTTCACCTGAGCTTTTGCTCTTAAACATGTAGCAAGTTGCTTGGATACCTTTTTGAGTAACAAGCAAGTAACAGATAATAATGTACTTGCTGTGCTGTGGCCCCCTGGAAGGCGATTAGCTCTCGCACTGCCAATACTGTACGTAGAGGTCGCATCAGGGACCCGGTCATTGTTCACTTACAAATTCTCCAAAGGTCAGATTCATGTGCTTTTCTATACAGCATTCAGAAAATGTTGCACAGGCAATAAAAAGTGGCTTGGTTACAAAGTTTCTAGATTATTGGTATAGGAACACAATAATGGCTTGTAAGAGCCATGTGGTCTGAGCTGCAGCAGCCAGCTCAAAACCTATTTACACAATCTAGTTGACTGTGGTACAACAATAGGCTTGATTACCTTGGCGGGATGGCTTACTCTGTGACATTAACCCCTTCATGCATTAGTTAGACTTAAGCATGTTGGTTACACAAGGCTGATTATCCGACATTCAGCAGGTGTGCAATGCACAGGTGCTGAAATAGCAGCTCTTGTTCACTCACTGCCATGTCACAATGCCCTCTGTCAAGAGCATTGACAGCAGAACTCAGTCGAGGAAAAGGAACATTTTCCAGCAAGTTCTCCATGAGCTGTCGCTGCTGCACACAATTATGTCTGTAAAATGCCATGAAAGGCAGAAGAAAATAATTAGGACAGCCGCTGACATATCTCCAAACAAAGAGAGGAAAAGCATCGTCAAAGAAGAAGACAAAACAGGGCACATATTTAAATAGATGCACATTTAAAAACACATACCGAGGGTGACATTCAACTAAGTTTTACTTCAAGAATATCTATTGAACTTAATAAGAATAATGAAATCGGATTTGTAAATTTCAATGGAGATGATAGGCACTGTAGTCCTGCAATGTCTTGGGAAACCAAGGTTGAAGAACTCTGAAATGGAGGACTGCCCCTTGCAAAATATGACACATGGTCACCCTAAAAGGTAGCGCTTAATTTCTAACAAAAAAAAAACAAACAGAAAAACTTGTCCTGTTTCTAGTAATTCCTCTGAAAGTCTTCTGAAAGAAGTTCAGAACAATGGTCACCTTCAGAAGACCACCACACAGACACCCTGCCACAAACAAGCATTGGCTCTTTAACAGTATATCTGACCATTGCCTATAGGCCCTGACCTCTGAGTTTATAACTAGCCTGATATAAGACCCTGTGTGTTTCCTTTAAGAAAAGGCCTTTTTGATGCAAACTGGGTTCCTTTTCTTTCCCCTTCCCTTTGAAGCAACGCTACTGATGTTGAATTGACATGGCTGGACCCGAGCCGGCTGAGAAAGGCACTGCCAGGAAACTGGGGATTCTGCAAAAGCTCATGGGGAAGCAAAACAGCTGATGCAGCCATGCATTTTGCGTCGTTTGTTAGCAAGTTTTTATATGATTCTTAAATTTAATTACTTCCATAATCAAACAAAGGCTTTGCAGCCTTGCAGAAGACTGCAAAATGTCAAGAACAGCACATATTGTTGAAGGGTGACCACAACACTTCCTACGTCTAGGACATCTTGTGTGTGTGTTTTGTTTTAAATACATTTCCAGTTTTCTTTCTTTCAGAGCATGTAACTAGAAATCATCAGAAGACCCTGCTTCAGCATTCAGTATTTGATGGTACCATTCAAAAGGAGGAGGAAGGGTCTTACTAGGAGAAGTTGAAAAGACCACAACATTTGCAGCTGAAGGGGAAAACTAAGATTTTATCTACTTCATGTCCAACCACGGGGAATGTTTATATTTCACAGAGATTTTCCCTATGGCTTTCAGGTCCTAGAGGCCTCACCAATTTGGAAGGGGACCAATACTAAATCAGATTAATTGTAGAAGTCCGCTGGGACTCCTCCATCATGTGCAAGACTGCAGAATTAACTTGAACTGGACATTTTCATCAGATCTCATGGTAACACTAGAAAAGAGGTAGTCAACATGGTGCCGTCAATATGTTGTTGGACCACAACTCCAGCCATCCCTGACCAATGGCATTTACTGGCTGGGGCTGATGAGAGAAAGTGTCCATCAACATTGGGAGGACCAGAGATTGGCTACCCCTGCCTTGTTGTTGTTGTTGTTGTTTACCCACCATTCGCCCAGTGCTATACCAGCTGCACTGGCTCCCGGTGGAGTACAGGGTCAGGTTTATGGTGCTGGTTTTAACCTTTAAAGCCCTATACGGCCTAGGACCCTTGTACCTATGGGACCGCCTCTCCTGGTATGTCCCACGGAGGACCTTACGATCTTCAAACAAAAACATCTTGGAGATCCCGGGCCACAGGGAGGTTAGGCTGACCTCAACCAGAGCCAGGGCTTTTTCAGCTGTGGCCCCAATCTGGTGGAACGCTCTATCACAAGAGACTAGGGCCCTGCGGGACTTGACATCTTTCCACAGGGCCTGCAAGACAGAGCTGTTCCACCAGGCCTTTGGCCAGGGCACAGCCTGACCCCCTCCTCTGGCAATCCTCACAGAACTCTAGCCCAATGGTTGCCATTAATCTGATTTGAACTGATTTTATAATGAAAAGATTTTAGAATGTTGTATCATTTTACTATTGTTAGCCGCTCTGAGCCCGGCTTCGGCTGGGGAGGGTGGGATATAAATAAAAAAATTATTATTATTTATTATTATTATTATTCACCCTAAGGTCAGAGGGCTGGTTAAAACACAACATTAAAAACAGTTTAAAACATATTCACAGAAATAAGGTGGGCCTTGAAAACATGCATCTCAAGTGGCAACCTGAACTCCGCCATATGGGAATCCTTTACAGATGACTGTAGGGCCTCAAGAAGGATATTCAGGTCATGAATCCATAGCAATGGACTGCTGGGAGGAGCACAGAGAGAAGAAACGCCATGATGCGCTTGTAGCAGCAAAACCAAATGCCTTCATCTGCCCCAGATGCAACAAAACATGTCTCTCCTGTATCGGTCTCTCCAGGCACTGTAACTCTCCGACAGTTTGACTTCACCCCTGATGGCACACTCTCCCACTGTCTCCTGAGACAGATGATGCCAACAGCAAAGGTCAAAAGCCAGAGTCAAGAGATGTGTCTTCAGCATGTACCAAAAGCTGTGTCAAATGAAGGTGTCAGACACACTTCCATAGAGAGGGAATACCCTGGGCTGCCACCCGCAAGCTTCTGAAGGTAGTGGAACAACCAAGAGCGCCCCTTCACCAATATTAGCACCCATGAGGGTCTGTAGGAAAGGAGGCAGTCTTTCAGATATTGGTGGCCCGAGTCATAAACACCAGTGTGACCACCTTGAATTTTGTGGTTATATGAGATACAAATGGAACCTGCATTTTGGACCAACTGAAGTTTCTGAGTCGTCTTCCGGGACAGCCCCATGTAGAGCTTATAGATTATCTACACCACCACCATTGCATAATCTATACTTTTTTAAAAACACACACATTGGCGTCTGTGAAATTCTTGTTACGTACCTGCTATGCAGTGTTCTCTCAAACAGCAGGGCCATAGACTACCATTGAAGCCAGCCTCTCCTAAATATTATTAATCTTCCCAAGTGGATGAGGTTTTCTCATTTGACAAGTTGTTTCCATTGGAAAGAAAGAAGCGAGGGAGCATAATGTAGCCCATATGGTAGCCTTTCAGAAGAGCATGTCTCTGCCACCATGGACTTCAAGCGGTAGTATTTAATTGTTGCAGCTCTGCAGTCAGTCATAGAAATGTCTTGCTTAGAGGGGAGAAAAGGAAATAGGAAAATGAAGAGCGGACAACAGATGAGCTTGTGGAGAACGGAATGAATCAGAAATGATATAAGAATTGACAAGGGAGACAATATAGGTGGGGCAGAGGGCTGTAATACTGGGAATTAGAAACCAGAAGTTGATGTTGGTCATGATAGTGTCAAATTGCTAGTATGCATTTAATTAATAGAATGATATTATAAATATTAGGACTGTTCCTACCAATTTGTTCAAATCCTGAATTACAAACCAAATCAAACTGATTTCTATCAATTTTTGCCAAATCAACACCAGGTCAAGGCAGTTACAAATTGTTACAGAACAAGTCAGGTGCACCCAAATTAATTAAGAACTTTAAAAATGGTCTGTCTAAAGCCAGACTGACCGTCTCCAAAGTGTTGCAGTTAGTAAGTGCAACCCATATAAGGAGAATGCCAGGGTGGGAAGGAGAGGAGAGGAGATAGACTGCATTCATTCAGAGCTCTTCGGGGCTTGGGTGTGTGTGAAGCCTTAAAATTCAGCAAGTTCACACGGCATGCATTCTTTTGTAAGTTCTATCTCTACAGTGATAACGTTCTTCAAAGTAGTGATGTGTGGACCAATTTAGAACTCTTGTGTGTTTGTTTTCTTTAAAAAAGGGGGGGGGGTGTAATTTGTCAAGGAGGGACTCCAGACTGGGGTAGAGAAAAAGATAACCCCCAACTCTTGAGTAGATCCAGCTTGGATCTACCCCACCACTTCTCCTGAAGTGTGTTCATCCATTCACTAAATTCGACTTCTAATCCAACATGTGCTTTCCTTATTTAGATCTGTTAGCGTTGACAGTTTCCCGTGCTCTTCAGAAGTCCTCGGAATGTTGGCCTCTCCTCCGAGTCAGAAGAAATCCTCACAACAGAGACATTTCAAAGGCAAAAATTACAAACTCAGCCAGAACAGGGACACCATTGCCTTCGGAAGTCAAAACAATCACACTCCATGTGTGGTTAAAGCAAATACGCTGCCCGAGAAAATAAGCAAATAGGTCTACGGACAATGTGGGATCAAAAGGCAGCCAAGTCTGCTTATAACACAACATTGCTAATCAATGTCAGGAGGGTCTCTTCTCATGGCCTTTTCATGTGAATTATGGGATGTAGGCTGTCTGCTCCATCAGCATTAATTCTGGCTATAGGGTGCAGTAAGCTTCCGGTTACTTTTTCCGGTATTCTGATCAGCAAACAGCCCACAATTAACTATGCCTGCATTGGACCAATTCTTGGGTCCAGTGGCAGCAGTTGGAATGATGAAGGCTCTGTGGAGCAAGCAGAGCCTGACCTTCAACTGGAGACACTGGAGCGATTGTCATTTTCCAATGGACGAAGTGCTTGGTGACAGAGGAAGAAGTGGGACCTGAGATTGATGTACCCCCAAGTACGTGAAATACATTCTCCAACATGGCGGCCAATCATGCCGGCAGGCCCACCAGTACCTCCTATGGTGCCTGCAACAGATCTGAATTAATATCCTCTCAGAAATCAGCACTGCGTGAGAGACTGCTTCTTGTTCTTCGTGCTCAGTTCCTGTTTGCGCTGGCTCAACCTCTCCAGACAAGAAGAGCTTCTCTCTGTGAGCAAATGTGATGGTGGCTGTTTTTGTTGGCATCCATTTGTTGCTATGAATTATCTTACGGAACGAAAATAATTCTGCAGAATACTAACGCACTGAAACATTTTCTACCCCACATTACTGGCTCTGATCATATTCTCGGGAATTTAATAGAGCTTAGCTGTGTGTGTCACCCTACCCCTGGGTGGTGTTTTTTAATGCTATGAGTTTTAAGGTTCCCCGTATTTTTCCTTCCTCTTCACCTTCCCTCTGAACAAAATCTGCCCATCAAATTCAGACCCCTTTGCACACGTGCGACCATATCCCCTTTCCAAATCTCATATTTCACCAGCTCATTACAAGAACCCCTGCCAGGGCGGTCTAAAGCTACACAGAAAGGCCCATTCACAGATACTTCCCCTTAATATCTCTTCGGAGAATGCAACTGAAACGAAACAGCGTGACTCTCCAATTTAGCATTTCCTTCTTGTCTGTCCTGGGGTTGACAAGGCTAGATCACGGGCAACCCCATGTGGTCCTCTCTTGTTAAACCCACTTACTGATTCTGTTTCGAAAAGGAAACATAGCTTAAAAGAATCATGAAATGCGAGTTCTTACCTTCTGTGACCCACAGAGCCATTTGGAGGTGAAGCGAGGGTGGAAATTAAGTGGAATGGTTGGGGGCTTGCAAAAATTCACAGGTTTTTCCCCCTCACCTACAATGCTTTCCCTGTGTCTGTAAGAAGGCATCGTTTTTGTTCCGCCCTCTGTTCATAACAGGCAGAGCTGTTTCTGTTCTGCTGCATTTTGCCTTCTGTCAAAAACAATGTCATCTGTTTTGCTGTCCAACCTTGGGAAAATTACATATCTGACATAACTACATTGCCAATATGTTATCCACTCCATTCATTTCAGTGCAAAAGAAACACCATGCACCCTGGTCCACTACAACAATGGATTCCCCCACCCACCCATCACATTTGCAGTTTATGCATTGTAATAAACAAAAATCTGCCCTTATTCCCTTATGGGGGACACAAGAGCCCTTATAGAGCCCTTTGTAGGTTCTCCATCAGTCAGAGAAATAACAGAGGCCAACCAGAGAATACTGAGAAGCAAAGCAGCTAGTAAGCCTGATCTTTATTGAACTATTGCAACAGAGTCCTCACTCACCACACGCAGGAGGGAGGAGGAACCAAAACAAAGGTGTGCCTGCCCTTATATAGACATTTTAAATTGCCTTCCCTGGAGCTCAAGACCACCCCTCCATACATCATACATATATCACAGAAGGGGTGTAACCCAAAACCACCCGCTCAAACATCATACCTACATCACAGAAAAGGCGGTCTACAACAGAAATTCGAATGTTGTTGCTTTTCCTGTCTGCCAGGTTATCTGATAATGCCTTATCTGATTGTCTTTCCTGGTAGTCTGGCCATTTCTTTGAGATGGAAAGGTGGAAGAGAGATCGGAGCAGCCAGACCCAGGGCTCCATCTCAAGAATATTTTAGTGGCTTGGTAAATTCTTTAATTAATTAATTAAAATTAATTATAATTAATTAATTAATTAAAAGCAGCCTTCTACGCTTCCTAAAATCAAGCCAGGTTAATCACTGTTTATTTCAGGCTTGCGTCCCCTCATCTGGAGTTTTCACATTGCATTATAATAGCACCTCCTTTGCCTTCCATCGTATTTTACAGCTTCCTTTGTGGGTCAGATTCATCCTATTTGCTCTTGTTCTGTTTCTCTTTTTTTGGAGTAATATGCTCATTTCCTGAGCCTGAAGTATGTTTCTGATTAGAATCTAACACCCCCTTCCTTCTGATTCTTCTTTACCCACACTGTCCCATTCAACTCTTTTCAACATTATTATCTTCATTTGCTAGGAGATGAAATGGAATAATCTCTTTTTAATCCTCCTTTAGTGATAACCCCGATATTTACCCTGAACCCTCGTTCATTGTGTCAGTATTGTCAAGGATTTGTCTCCTTTTCCCCTCCAGGGCCATTCCTTCAGTGGAAAAAAAAGGAAAGGTCATGCATTGTCTCCACAAATTTTCCATCTCCCCCATGTTGTTTTAGGAAGTCACCTGCTGATACCCTGTGACAAAACAGCCTGATTGCTCTCTCTCTCTGTG